>NW_027094092.1:60438179-61041047 GCF_029207755.1 Chamaea fasciata | reverse complement strand
CCAAGCAGAGGTCGGTTATTGGCCTGTGAAATTTTCTTGGCAGATCATCCTTTGCAAAATATTTGGCATCATCCTTTGAAAACTGAAAAGCTAAAGCTAGAAACAGACCCTGACCACAAAAGTACTATTTAGCAACTAATGCAGCACGAAAGATACAAACAAATACCACATGAGGGGAAAAAAAAATACAAAATTTAAAAAGGCTCCAGTTTTGAACTCAGCTGGAGAAAACAACCAAACCAGAAAAGAACCTTTTCAAGTTACAACTGTGTGCATTACAGTGACTTGAAAAGCTACTAGAAATAACTCACTCTCCTGGGGAATAATAAACATTTCTAAACATAAGATCATGAGAATCAAAGAATGCCCATGGAGCTGCTGATACACTTAAAAATGAACAGATGCCCAACAGCTTTACAGGCCAGGGTATAAAATAGGGAAAAGAGAAAGAAAATATATCTTCAAATACATTAAACTACGAACCAAGATGGATTTTAAAAGGATTTATTCACCAGAAGATAGGGAGAAGAAATGTAGAACAATTTTGTTGTATTCCTATGTTGAATGCATAGAACACGACAGCAAAAAAAAACCACCAACCCTCACAGTCTTATGGAGTGCAAACCCAAGTAACATTAAAAGATTATACATTTCACCAGCTGCAGGGGAGTTTATTTATTCCTCAGAGATGAAAGAACTAAGAGATGTGACAACCGAAATATTTGAAAGAAAGTATCTGTGTGTCCTCTTTTCACTGACAAAAAAAAAAAAAAAAAAAAAATTAAAAATCTGGCTCTCCAGACAGGAAGAAAATAAATTCCTGAAGGAAAAGATGGGTTGCTTTTTTATAAAAAATAAAGAATTTAAGACCATCTTTCCTTCTTTACCAAAGAAAAAGGTGTTTTCTACTGCTTTGTAAATACGAGCTAACACAGAGTGAGATGTGTCTCCTCAGAAAGGCAAAACTGAGAAGGCTCCACTTGCATTTTAAAGAGGAAAAAAAAAAGAATTTTGAGATTGCAAATGTTACATCAAGCCCTCCAAAGCAAAGGTAAAAATCTGTATCTGTTCCTTTTCCTTATCATAATTTATCCAATCGAATCTAGAGAGATTCAGGTGGAAAATGCAGATTTAGGTAGAAAGTTCCACCTCCAACAAAGCTGTTCAGTAATCCTTAAAATTTCAGCTCCTCAGAGAAGAACTCACAATTACAAAATCAAAAGGAACAAGCCATAAATTTGCCTTGTGATGAAGAAAACAGGTCAGTGTTTTGCTCTTTGTTGTTAAACAAACCAGTAACCAGAACAGAATTAATAAAGAAGCTGTGTAACTGAAGAAGTTAAAGGAAAATTAGCTAAAAATAGAAGATTCTTCTTCTGTTCTACAATTAAGCTTTGGTTTGCATCTGGACAATATCAGCTGGGGTGGGAGATGGGGAAGATTTGATGCTTCTTTCTGATACTGGGACAGCTGTTTCTACTAAAATAAACCCCAGCAATTATTTACAGCCTTCATTTTATGGTGATGAAATAGGGATCAGCAATATCTCTAATCCAGGAGAAAACTCAAAAATCAGAAGGTGGAATTCTGCTGGAATAAACAGAAGTGACATTTCAGGAGGTTGTTTTTTTTTTTAGTGAGGAAAAAATTGAAGTTTCTAAATGTGCTGGTATGTGAGAAAGGTTACAGATAAAATATGTCTTGCACTTCTGCTGATGAAGTAAAGAGGAAATATGCTGCCATTTCATTGCAGATGATAACTGAAAATCGTGCAAGTTATCTATCTTCTCACACTTCTATTTTTAGCCAGAACAGAGGGAAAAAAAAAAAAAATGGTCTGATTTTTTTTAAATTATTGTTTTCTTAATTTTAACTGATTAACTCACGTAAATGATGTCACCTGAAAAAAAAAAAGGCTCTTTTCTGAGATGTCATGAAAATAAGAAATCTTTTTCTGCAATTTCATCTACAGTGATGGAGCATCAGTTTCACGTCAGTCACCTGATTTCAAGCACTTGGCCAGCGACTTCCTCACTCTGCTTTGAAAGATGAACCAAAACCCTGCTGCCCAAGTAATATGTGTAATTACCTAATTAGAATAATCTGGTAAATTGAGCCTGACGATTTAAGTGGAATTTTAAAAGTAGTACTTTTAAATTTTAGCATTTCAAAACATTTTGTCTACATGGATTTTATTTTCTTTATTGTGATTCTGTAGGGTTTTAAATTCACCTTTGCTGGACCCCTGGGGAGCCCTCAAGGCTCATCCCTCCATCCCAGGCTGGACACTCGGCTCTCCCACCGCTCCCATCTCCAAGGAATGCAATGCCCTCTCTCCCTGCAGCAGCTGTGTGCATTTTCCATGCAGCAGCCTTCCCCAGCCAGACACCACTGAGGAATGTGCTCCAGAGAGCCAGAGGAAATCGTGGTGGAGACTCTGCACAGCCTGGCTGCTTCCCTGTTCCCAAAAAATCTCCCTCGGCTCCGCTCGAGGAAGCACAGCAAAGCACAAGGGGAAAGTTACTCCAAAAGTCGTGGAATGGTTTGGGTTGGAACACCCAAACAACACCTCCTTCCACCCCCCTGCTGTGAGCAGGGACACTTCCACTACTACAAGGTTGCTCCGAGCTCAATCCAACCCGGCCTTGAACAGCTCCAGGGATGGGGAATTGCACAGAATGCTTCCATGGAGCAAAGCCACAGCCTCTCCTCCTCCTCCTCCTCCTCCTCCTCCTCCTCCTCCATCCCTCCTGGAGCTGCCTGGAGCCAGCACAGTCAGTCTGTACTCAAGACATCCCACTGCAGGATTTACACAAACCTCAACACCCACGGAATGAGGAAAAGGAAAAATCCACGTTCATGTGCTCTGGACAGGCTTGATGGATCACGAAACCAAACCTCGAGATCTCTCTATCCATCCTCAGAAATCCCTTTGTCCTGTTTGATGCTGTGAGCCACATTTAAAAACAAGACTCACAGGACAGGAACTGTTTGGCAAAGTTTAGAAGGCTCTGTGTGAAGCCAGAGGTTATTCCTACCTCTTTATAATTAACCAAGGAGCAGAGGATCAGAGCTCAACCAGGGCTTTAAATTTAATCACACACATGCCTGAGAAAACTAAATGGTTTTATCAGAAACTGCTCGTCCTGGGGACTGTCTGGGGTCTGGGCTGTGAATATTTACAAGGAACACAACAAATACTCTACTCACTGCAGACCAAATGCTTCAAAATTTCAGCTGCTGCTGTTTCCCAACCCCTGATAAATAAAACACAAACACCTGAAGCTGTTCCATCACTGAGAGCAACGAGCACCCATCAGGCACTGCTTCCTGTCAAATTTTAATTCTTTTCGTTTTATCAAGGGAAAAAAAAAATATCCATCCATAAAAGACGGTCGGGCCCCACCTTTATTCTTTTTACCTACCATGTTTACATCTCTGTGCCTGTACAAGAGACTTCACCACTTATCATCCCCTGGGATTAATGACTAAATCCCCCAAACATCTTTGGGAGCCTGATGTTAGTAATCCAACCCTGATCTTGCATGTCCGTACGTTAAACAGCAAGTTAAGGCAAACGGAACTCAATTCTTTATTGCTTCAACAGCAATGATCAGCAAAGAATCACACACACAGCTGAGAACAGGACAAAAATAGGTTTTTTTGGGGGGGTGGATCATCACAAATACAGCTTTTTGGGGTGGGCCATTCCCTCAAATGTAAGAAGTTATGTCTTTAACGCTACACAAGACAAAGCTACTCAAAAAAAAAAAATCTTAGGAATGGTTTCTTATCACTAAGACAAGAGAGTCCCCCCTGCAATAACCTCTTCACTCAGAAGAAAAACACCACTTGCCTTCCTGGAATGTATCAAAGTTCACATTTCAAGCACGCTACAAATCCAGCTTTTTTAAACTGAGCTGAAAATATGGTTCATTCAGCTTTCTTTTCTCAGACGTTCTTTCCCTCCAGCCAAATCTTCCTCATCTCTATGAAAACACGAACCTCCTAGACACTATATTCATGCAGAAGACACAAAAATATACTTGGGGGAGGAGTAATTCCAACGTGCCAAGATATTAAATCTGGCATTGAAGATGCCATTTTGAAGGATCAGTAAATGCAGCAGTTTTTGGACACCAGGACTGGGGAGTTCTGAGGGTATCCATGATTATATTTGTGTAATCTTTTTGTTATCTTAAGGAGAACAGAAGCCAGTGGAAACACATAGAGCAACACACAGGATAAGGGATTAGGGAAAAGTACTGGAGTAGGACAATCCTGGAAGCAAGTTGCAGCTTCTCCACACGGTGTTTTCCATCCATCATGGAAAAAGGTAAGTTTTGGCTGAGGAGGACCTTGCAGACACCATCCACTGCGCTGGATGAAATTAATTACTCCAGCAGTTGGGTGAAAGAATTTAGAAAGCTGAAGAGCAGAACAGAAACCTCTCTGTGCCAAACTCACGAATTTTTGTCTCTCTAGGAAGGAAGGGTTTATCCAGCTTCCACGTGTGATTTTTTTGTTGGAAATCCAGAATGGATTTGAGACCAGCATAACTCCCCAAATCAAAGGTGGCTGCGTCCACCAAACCTTGCTGAGTGCTCTTCCTGCTAGAAATCCTTCAGAAACTGGGAAAGAGCTCTTCTAGCTTCTTTGGGAAATTTAAAATCTGAAAACCTAATGAAATGGCAAAGTGTGAGGAAGTCACAGAATTCCGGAGTATTTTGGGATGAAAGGGAATTTAACAACCAACTCATTCCACACCCTGCCATGGGCAGGGACACCTTCCACTATCCCAGGCTGCTCCAAGCCCCATCCAACCTGGCCCTGGACACTTCCAGGGATCCAGGGGCAGCCACAGCTTCTCTGAGCACCCTGTGCCAGGGCCTCCCCACCTTCCCAGCCAAGAATTTAATCCTAAAATCCCATCTAACCCTGCCCTCTGTCAGCGTGAAGCCATTCCCTTTTATCTTATCACTCCTGCGTCCTTGTGAAAAGCCTCGGCAATCCCAACCACAACGGCACCGCGACCTCCTTGAGCTGAAGAACAACTTCATGAATATGGAGATGTCCCCGCTCTGCTGGACAGGAACCACCTCGGGCTGATGCTGCCTCTCCTCTTCACTCCCAGCTGCAAGCAAGCAGCAGGTGCCAAACACGGCTGAAGGTGGCAAGGAAGGTTGTTTTTCCAGCTGGGATGAGGACGGACAGTTGCTGGTGTCAGCGGGACGCGCTGCCAAACCCCGTCACGGCCTCGCCGACAGGAAGAGCTGCTCCCTGTGACAGGGATGATCTGTGAGCTCCTACCACGCACCTCGCTGACAGAACTGGGGCTCTGTCAGCCGCTCATCCCAGAAATCCTGGATGCTGCCCAGGTTTTCCAAACGTTGGCAGTGGAAATGGCCGTTGCGTCTTCTGGAGGCAGAGAGGAAGGAGATCCCGGCAGGCAAATGTTCTGATCTTTGATCTGTTCTTCCCTCTCAGGTCCCTGATGCTGGGGGGGTGGGTGGTGTGTGAACTGCACTGTTTGCTGCCTTTTAATGGATATCTCACATTGAGAAAAAATTCAGACTTTATTTTTAAGATTTTGGAGACTGCCTGCTCCTCAAAGAGAAATTACCATTGTGGAAACACTACTCCCACCATGTAACTTCTCATTAACAGAAAACACAGAATTCCAGAATGGTTGGGGATGGAAGGGACATTAAAGATTATCCAGTTCCACCCCTGCCACGGGCAGGGACACATTGCACTGTTCCAGGCTGCTCCAAACCTGGCCTTGGACACTTCCAGGGATCCAGGGGCAGCCACAGCTTCTCTGGGCACCCTGTGCCTGGATTTCCTCAGCCTGACAGCCAAGAATTCCTTCTGCGCATCCAATCTTAATTTTCCTTCTTTCACTTTGAGCCCACTACTCCTTGCCCTGTTACTACAGCTCCTGACAAACAGAAACACGAGTGACAGGATGTAATATTTAAAGCCAAACAGCTTGGAACATCCCACATCAAAGACCAAATCCTTAATAAGAAAAACTATTACAAGTATTTTCAAATGGAGCCCCAAAGGTTTCACCTTCCACTGCTGAATATCCTCACAGAGGGTGTCAACAGGCCATGGAGCATCTTAGTTCTCAAAACAGAAATCCTACTGACTGCATCCTAAAAGAAAAGCGAGCCATTCCCCAGAAGGGGAACTCCACAGCAGTAAGAAAAAACTCAAGAGCACTGGTTTGAAGTCATTCCAAACACCATTCCTACGGAAAAAAAAAAAAAAAGAGCACACGGAGTTCAGGCATGGCTACAGCAAACACTGCTGACCAGAGGGCTTTGATCTGCAGAGGGAGAGTGGAATCCCCCCTATGACAGATGTTTTATGGTCATTTATATGTGGAAGCAATGTATATTCACCAGGGACGGAAGTGCTGAGTCAGGGATGGCCAAATCCAATTGGTCTGCAGCTGCCAAAACGGATTTGTATGAAGCTGGGAATATGTGATTAAAAGCTGTCACGGCCATAACTGTTCTCTGGCATCAGAAAAAAACCCTTTAATACTCTGTTCTTAACCTGTTGACTTAAGCAATAAAACACTTACAACTGATAAATTTTCATTATCTGAGAGATTAGGATGACGTTGAGAAATATTTTCTAAACATCAAATCCAGGTTCTCAACAGCCTTTGGCTGCCCCAGGAATTAGAATGCAGAGCTCTGAGAACGAGGCAGCGACCACACAAGCGGAGTTGAAGCCTGATTCAAACTGGACAGAGTCACACACTTATGGCAACCTTTTCAAAAAGGAAACACAAAACAAATATTTTTGTTGCTTGTTTTAAGTTGCATTTGAGCAAAGAGTCTGTGTGTGCCACAACCCAATTTCATCGCTCGCTGTTTTCCAGCAGCAAACAGTGGCAAAACACTGCAGGTTTCTCTGTCTTCTAAGTTGATGCCTTTATTTGGCGCAGGGGATTAAAAAAATAATGATAACAATCTCAAGGGGAAAAGAGACTGAGCAGGTGACTCCAGAAAGAATGAAATTTTCATGGTATTCAATGAAAAAGCGCCTCTTGTTTACAGGCAGCTTCTGCCACGAATTTGGTGCATTCCTTGTCCCTTGTGCTTACTTTTCAAGAAAGCCACTGTGGCCCTGCTCACAATCCTGCTTGCAAAAGCCCAAACAAGCCAGCTTTAGAATTGCTGCACAAGGTCATGTTTGATCATCGGGGAGCACAGACATCCCGCTATTCATCCCGGGGTGCCGGGCCCGGCACATCCATGGGCTCCGGGCTCAGCTGCCAAACAACAGCCTTCAACAAGGATGGATTTACAGCCATTTGCATCAACCACCCTTTTGTTCCCCTTCTGCAGAAGCCAGGATCGGTTCAAACTCTTGTTCGGGGCCACTCGGAATGAAAAACACACAAAAAAAAGCTGAGCTGTGGGAATGGTTTGGGTTGGAAGGGAGCTTAAAGCTCATCCCATTCCAACCCCGTGCTATAAAACACCTTCCACTATGCCAGGCTGCTCCAAACCTCGTCCAACCTGGCCTTGGACACTTGGAATATTCCCCCTAAATCTCTCCACCAAACCTCTTCAGAGCCATTAACAAACACCCCAATAAAAAATTCACTCGGGAAGGACGAGCAGCAGCGAGTTATCCCCGGAATACAACCCTTGTTTTCCAAAGCCCCATGAGGACACCGAGATCCACAATTACACACAAGCAAATGACTGGATGTTCTGATGCAACCAAATTCCACAAGTTAAGCAAAACAGGCCAGTCTTAGGCTATTCCAAATACTTCCAGAAAATACCACTGGGCTGCAGGAATGTGTGATTATGCAGCTGATGGTGTGGACTCGTTATCGAACCAGCCCTGAACAAATTAGGACTACAAAGCCCGACTGAAAAGCTGCAGGTTCACTCACGGGTCATGCTGGTGTGAAAACCCATCCTGGGAAACATCTGACCACACCGGGAATTTACCTGGGATGGGATCTCACCAGCCACTTCCTCGTGCTGGAGGTTCAATTCTATTTACAGTCTCCAGCAGCTTTTTTTACATTTTCTGCACCAAAACCCCAGTCAAACGTGTGTTTTTTTCATTAACCACACACACACAACATCTATTTCAGCACGAAACACACGCATTTCAGAACTTCTGACTGCAAACACAACAAATTTGTGCCATTTTTAAACACTGCTTTGAGATTTTCGTTTTTATGACCACGGTGAGAAGTCCTTTCCAGGAAAGTCAGATTAGATTTGAGAGACACTGGGGACATGAAAATACTACTTTTTAAACAGCATATCACTAAGTCCCAATTCTCATCTTCGTTATGACAACCTCTTTCACAAGTCAGTAATTCAAGATATCTTGGTGCAATGCTGTGAGGGGTAAATTATTCCAATGGAACAGAACTGGTTTGATATTAATAGCCTCTGTTAAAAAGAGAAAAAAAAAAAAAAGCTTTCCCACCACGGATGAGACAAGTAACAAGTCAGGATTGTAATGGAAATTACTTCCAAGACCGCTAGACCCAAACTTGGATCTATTTACACAGGCTGTGAATAGACAAGAGTTTATTTACAGATGGTTTCTCCCCAGCCCTGAAATGCAGTTTGGGAAAAAAAAAGATATTAAAACAACATCAACAGCCCAGCACTTAGGAGCAATCCTACAATCAGCCATTGTGCGCCATGTGACAGACAAGAGAAATAAACCCCACAAACACAAGGAAAACACATCTCTGTTTAAAGCTTCCATGGCAGGAACGAAAAGCAAAGCGTGCAGGAGAATTTTGGAAAAGCCTTAAATATTCTTCTGTAACCCAATAGGGAAGAGAAATATTTGCTTAACCTCCACCTTCACCGTCCAAAAAAAGAGCCAATTACTCTAAAAGCTACCAAATTTCCCAGGAAGAATTTAAAGCATTAACCACCAGCACCAAAAGGCATCTGAGGAAGAGGTAGATGTCCCACAAGCAGAGAGGCTGTCTGGCTGAGACATCCCAAAAACAACTGTGCTGGAGACGCTGGTGACTCACTATTGGTGAAGGAGCAGAGAAACCACTTGAAGAGGTGAGGGGAAAATTCCATTTTAATTTAAGAGCACTCTCCAGCAAACCTTTCCCGAGCTCTGCAACATAAAAACACTTGGATATTCACTAATAAATGTGTTTTATAAACACTCCTGACAGCCCTCAGCGAGCACAAGATGTGCCATCTGCACTGAGACTTACCAGGGACTAAGAAAAATAACAGTACGATGTTTATACCTTAAGCCCCTTCAAGAAAAAAAAAAGGTTTGCTTCACTTTTAAAACGATCATAACGTCAACGACTTGAAGAAATAAAGTTTGCTGCGCACATTTGTCATAAGAGGCAGTGCCATCTGATTCAGTATTCCCTCCATAGAGTTCCTGTTGCAGGCCTTCACAAAAACAAAGAGCAAACCAGTGACCTAGAAACAAACGCAGCCTCTCCAACTACTTCAAACTCATTAACTTCATACTCGTTTGGGACTCGTAACAACGCCTGAAACGGCTGCCAAGAACCTCTTTGTGATTTCCATTCACCAGGCTGCACGAGGAGAAAGTTTGGGTTTGCTCCTTATCTGAGACCGTCTCAGGAGGAGAAGGCGCATTTTTCATAACCCAGGGAGCGGAGGAGGGGGGCAGAAAGTTGTGGGGGTTTTTTTGTTGAGAGGGGATGGATGTGTTTACACGGCACGGAGCAGAGCCGTGCATCCAACCCAGCTCCGGAACCGGAAGCTGGATGACATGTCAGCACAGCTCTCTCCACTAATTACCAGGATAATGAGAAGCAGAATATTTCTTTTCTTTTTTTATTATTTTTTTTTTCCACAAAGTGATGACACAAAAACACTTCCCTGCAACGCAACTAGTTATTTCTTGTCTTGCTGCCCTGCACCGGGCAGGCACACACATACGCAAACAAAGCAGCTCAAGGTAGGCCGAGTTCCAGATTTGTGACAGCTGAAATGGTCTTTTAAAGGATTTAGTGCTAGAACCCCTAGGAAAGAAGTTGACTGATCTGTGAACAGCACTGTAGGAGAAAATAAAAAAAAAAAAAAAAAATAAAAGAGGAAGGTAAATATGCACCACGAAAACTTTTAAAAATAACTCCCCTGAGGTCATAAGCAACCATTTCAAAGGGGTGGTGGGAACAGGATCCATCTATAAAACTTCAATTTGAACATGAGCAAAGGGCCCTCCCCCAGCAGGAGCAATTACTGCTGCCTTTCATGTGGCACAGTAACACACCTTCCCTTGCACGCCTGGCTGTGTCAGGTCTATTTAAAACACACTCAAACAGCTCTACAAAGGAAAAACATCCCACAGCCTCCCTCCCCGTGCAGCTGAACACGCACATTGCCAAGAGCAGGTTGAAAACTTCGTGGCTTTTCTTTATAAATTCGCCCAGCCCTGAAAGCTGCTGATCCTCCGAGGTATGAGGGACACCCCTGATGGGTGAGGGACACCCCTGATGGGTGAGGACAGGGCTCATATGAGAAGAACACTGCCGGCATCTCCTGTCTCCCATGCCTGTGGTCCTGGTGATGGGAGCACCAAGACGGAATTACAGAATCCCAGGATGGTTTGGCTCGGAACGGACCTAAAAGGTCACCCAGTTCCAACACCGTGCCATGGGCAGGGTTCCTCTTTGCATGCACCATTCCAAGAGCATCTACAGGATGTTAGCTCTACCTCGTGCTGCAGCTCCGTTCCAGCTTCTGAAGAGCTCTAATCTGCTTCTGCCTTTCACGGGCTATTATTAACCTCGGGGATAAAGTGGCACCCTTTTAATCAGGTGCTTTAACTGGATGCGTTCTGCAAACAGGTACAGCCCAGAGATATCCTCTACCTCCTCGGGCAGTAACGTGGAATTGGCGATATTCGCCAATTCCAACCTCCAGGAAGGGCAGCGGTGAGAGAGAACCTCCTCCGGCGCTGCAAGCACAGACCCCAGAACGGTCTGGGTTGGAAGGAACCTTAAAGACCTCATTCAGTCAAACCCCCTTGCCACGGGGCAGGGAACACCTTCCACTATCCCAGGCTGCTCCAAGCCTCATCCAACCCGGCCTCGGACACTTCCAGGGATGGGGCGGCCACAGCTCCTCTGTGCCGGGGCCTCACCTCCCTCACGGCCAATGCTCCCGCACACGAGCGGGAACCCTCCGGCTCTGCCAGAGGCCGCCCCCCCCGTCCGCCGCTCACCTTGTACACGTCGCCGTAGGTGCCGCTCCCCACCCGCTGGATCAGCTCGTAGTCCTGCTGCGGGTTCCGCCTCAGGATATCCCCGCTGGCCCGCGCCGCCGGCTCCATGTCCAGCGCCGCGTCGCCGCCGGCCCCGGGATGCTGCTAACGCGGCGGCCCCCGGCCCATGGCTGCTGCGGCGGACACGGCGGCTCGGGGGAGGCTCCGGGCGGCCCAGACAAAGGCGGCCGGGCGGGCGGCCGCGCCCTCCGCGGCTCCCCGGGCTAACCAGGAAGCGCCGGGGTAGGCAAGAAGCGGGGCCGGGCGGGAGGGAGCTCCGGTGCCGCCGGCGCTGCGGCCCGTCCGCCGGGGCGGCCAGGCCGGGCCGGCTCCTACCTGCGCGCCGCAGCCCTTTGTCCCGCCGGGGAGGGAGGGAAGGAGGGAGGGGGAGCACCACCGCCGCCGTCGCCTCCTCCTTTTCCTCCTCCTCCTTCTCCTCCTCCTTCTCGTTCTCCTTCCGCGGCCGAGCCGGGCCGGGTTCGCTCGGGTCGGGACGGGACGGGCGGGCAGCGCCGCCGCAGCGCCCCGGCGCGGCCACCGCGGGCCCCGCTGCCGGCCCGGCCCCGCTCCGGGAACCGCTGCCGTGCGGCTGTTAACGCGCGCTGCCCTCCCCGCGGCCCCCGCGGCCCCCGCGGCCCGGGCTTACCGAATGCTGGCGTGGTTTGCTTTGGAAGGGAACTTAAATCCCATCTCGTTCCACCCCCTGCCATGGCAGGGACACCTTCCTCTCCCCCAGGTTGCTCCAAGCCCCTGGCCTGGGACGTTTCCAGGGATCCTGGGATAGCCACAGCTGCTCTGTGCCAGGGCCTCACCCTCACAGCCAAGAGTTTCTTCCCAATATCCAACTTAGATCTTCCCTTTCCCAGCTTAAGGCCATTCCCTGTGTGCTGTCCCTCCATCCCTTGTCCCCAGTCTCTCTCCAGCTCTCCTGGAGCCCCTTTAGGCCCTGCCGGGGGCTCTGAGCTCTCCCTGGAGCTTCTCCTCTCCAGGTGAACATTCCCAGCTCTCCCAGCCTGGCTCCAGAGGGGTTCCAGCCCTCGGAGCATCTTTGTGCCTCTTCTGACCCTGTTCCAACAGGTCTTCATTGTGGAGGGAGAAGTGCAGGGACAGGCAGAGCTTTCAGCCTGTACCCCTTGGTTTGAGGCAGGAAGAAAGCCCCAGTTTGTCTACACCACCTATATTTTATGTATATTTATATCCATATATATTCTTTTACCAAACACCAGGTTGAGCTTTCCGTCTTTCACACCAGAGGCTGGGATACTTCCAGAGAGGCTCAAGAGGAGAAGGAAAAGGAGGAGGGAGACGAGGAGGACTGATCTGGATTGCAGCCTTGCAGCCACATCATGTAATCCCTTCTCATGGGTTAATCAGGTACCGTGGCATTTCAGCTTTGTGGGCAGCCAGTGCAATGAAAGTCACACCAGAATTACCTCGGACTTGCTGGGACTTGTCTCCCTGGGCTCACTTAAGTCAAAAAAAAAACCTGCTGTGAAACTGCAAAGTGGAAAGCATTTATAGCTGCCTTTCCCAATTATTCTCAGCGGAGCAGCTGAAATTCTGGGCAAAGCTCACCCGTGGTCTAGAAATCAATGCCGAACAATTTAAGAAGTCCAAAGGTGGGGATAGGGAGTAGAGGAATGCTGGGATTTGCAGTAGCACTTGGTGCACGGAGAATCATTAGGGCCTGAAAAGGAGGTGTGATTTTCTAGGCGTAAAAACTACCACATACTCAGCGCAGGAAATACGTCTGCAGAAGTTAGGTAGAAAAAAAATTCCAATGGATGCCAGATGTAGGAGTCTCTGGTGTCCAGCATTGGTTATTTCAGAACAGATTCTGCGTCTTTGGCAGCCACACAGCCCAGGCAGGTCCAGTATAGTCTAATGACAATGTAGCCAGGCTCTGATCCTCGGTTTAAAATGGAGCCTGGGCTTTGAACTTGCTCTTGGATTCAGAAATCCCACATGCAGTACCTGACAGAGTGGTGTGGATTGCACAAGATTTTCCTTCAAACCACAGGCTCCACAGCAGAATTCATGAGGATCTGTGGTGCTTTAGGTTAAGCTCAAAGGCAACGCGTGCAGACTCCTGGGAATTGCAGAGTGGCCTTTGGGTTTATTGGGATTTATTTATGGGCTCCTTTGGGCTGCAAAATGTAACCTGCCCCGCCTCCCAGGAACAGGAGAGCTCAGGGCTGCTCACTTCTTAAAGAGATTCCCATTTAATTTCCCCTTGTACTCTCCAAGCCTTCTGCATCCTGTACGTCCTTTCCAACATAAATACCTAAGTTTTCCTGAACCCCCAACAAATAAGGAACTCTTTACCCTTTAGAGAGCTGTGTTTCCTCAAGTGATTTTTAACAAAGCAATTACCTCTCCCCTCATAAATCAGCTTCCTGTGCTCCCGATAGGGAGCTATTTGTGTCCTTTTTCTTTCCCCTTCCTCAGCTGAAGGGCTTGGATGCTGCTTTGCACTCTGCTGACTTGCTGCTCCTGACAAACCATCAGATGACAGCGCAGCAAGAAGGACATTTCATTTTCCAGTGGCAGATGGTGCATTAAGACTTGGCCTCCTAGAACGTCTCTCGGATCTGAGGGGCTGCAGTTCACTGCAAAAGCTGCCGAGTTTAGTCCTTGCTGGGTTAAGTTTCACTTCCCACCTGGAGGTGCAGTTTCTCATCCCATCTTTCCAGTGGTGGAGAGTGAGTTCTCATTGCCCACCTCGTGTGCTGAGCTTTTATCCACCTTTCCCAGCTGGGTCTCAGTCCCTGCTGGGAAAGCACATCTGGGAGTTGTCCATAGATAAAAGCAGTGCTGGGGCTGTATTATTGTTACCATTTCATGATTGGGAAAATGGAGGAAACTGCCTGAAATTGTGCCAGGAGAGGTTGAGGTTGGATATTAGGGAAGATTTCTTCAAGGAAAGGGTGGTCAGGCACCATCCCTGGATGGTTTTAAGAGCATTGTGGATGTGGCATTGGGGGACATGAGTCAGTGACAACCATGGCAGTGCTGTGTTAAGGCTTGGGCTCAATGGTCTTGGAGGGCTTTTCCAACCTTAATGATTTAACTAATGATTCTAATGAGTTGTGCGGAGTTTTCAGTGCAAGACATGGCCCCTGTGCCCTGCCAGGCCCGTACTCATGAGCACACACTGCATTTTCCACCCCAGACCACGCTGCTTTTCTGGTCAAGCGTGTTCAGGAATGTGCTTTTATGCTGCATCTTCCATCTGAACGGGTCCCAGCCTCAAAAGGAATGTTAAGTGGTTTTACATAAGGCATTACGTGGGTTTGGAGAATGTGATCTGTTTGTGCTGTAGTCTGAGGAGGAAGAACAGCCATGGTTATTTCAACGAGACACCGAGGTTCGCCAGGTAACGGTGGATGCAGAGCTGCAGAAATTTCTAACTGAGCAGGATAATAAAGGTGGTTTTAAAAGCAGTGAAAATACTTCAGCCCTAGTTTTTTCATCTGACTGCTAAAATATCTTTAATTTTTCACAGTCTAACAAACTCACGTGGAAGGCATTCATAACTGCTGCAGCACCTTCAACAAGATTTGAATTTTATTTTTTTTTTTTTAAGTTTGTGGTTTGTGTTTTTCAGGCTGGTTTTCCTCCCCAGTGGAACACACACTTGCTTCACCCACGGCCACAAGTGAAGGGCCTGCAGTGGAGCCATTCCCAGGCTTTCTGTGGGCACCTTTCCACCCCTGAGCCCAGTTCAGGATTGCTGAACCTCCTAAAAGCTTCCTGGCATCACTTTGGCAGTTTTCAGTGCTTCACCTGCTTCACGCTCCAAAATAAGAGGGATAAGGAAGACTTTGTGGGACCCTGAAGGGTTTCTCACTGCTGGAATGGCCCCTTTTGGGGACACTTGGGATGGCAGCAGATGTGGGCACGTGATGAGAGCACAAAAAATGCCAGGGGGAAAAAACAAAGAGCAGAAAGAGAGAGAAGTCCTGGCAAGATGGATGGAGAGAACACAGCTGAGGGCAAAAGAAGGAGGAGACATCCAGACCTGCTGGATGTTTCTTATGTCCAGCTTGGGAATTCACTTGCTCGAGGAAGCATCAGTCTGCTGTAGACTGAGGATCTCTCCAGGGGCTGTGCTGAGATGCTCTGGGAAGAGAGAAAAACCACTAAAGGGAGAGAAAAGCCTTTTGTCCCCTTGCAGGAGCAGGAGAATTGAACAAGGCGCAGCTCAGCCCTGTGTGCAAGGATTTGTTTTTCACGGAAGGAAGAGGGGCACTGTGGCTATACATTATGTTTGTGTCACCCCATTTACGTAGATGCATCTCAGGAGACTTTGCAGCTGATTGTGCTCTTTGCATTCAAAGGAAGGAAACCAGCTGGATGCCCTTCCCTCCCACGAGCACGCACAGGAGGGCAGAGGTGAGAGCAGACAGCAACTGCTCAGCACAAGGATGCAGGAAAATGGGGCCATTTCCATGAAAAACAACATTAAAAAGGGAAATTCAGAGCACTGCCTGGAAACTCGGCTGCTTCCCCCATTTCCAGGTGCACAAACCTGGCTGGAGGATTTTGCAGGTATCCTGCTGAATCATCCAGGCAGGCGGATTCGGTTGGTTCTGCCAAGAGGAGCTGGAAGTCTTTTCCCGGCTGAGGTGTATCTTCAGGGGGAAATCCTAGAAACAAACTTGGCACGCACAGATTTTGGCTTGGGCTCACTGAAGCCACGTTGCAAACAAGAAGAGAGGCTGGTGAGGAAGGATGTTTTCAATAGTGTCCATCTGCCTGTCAGTGCAGGAGAGAGGGGACAAATTAAAAACAGTACCGGAAATAGATGGGAAGTTTGGCTTAGGAAAGATCCTCTGCCTTGCTGACCTCTAAATTGTAGAATCATGGAATTACCCTGAGGATCATCCAGTTCAACTCCTGGCCCTTCACAGGCACCCCAACAACCCCATCCTGTGCCTGAGAGCTCTCCTGGAGCTCTGGCAGCCTTGGGAACATGACCATTCCCTAGGGAGCCCCACCATGCTCCGGGGGAAGAACCTTTTCTTAATAAAGAGAAGTAAGAGGATCACAGTCAGATGGTGCAAAGGCAGCCACCGAGGTAAAACCAGGCCTGGGCTGATGATTCCTTATCTCCATCTCTATTATTCTTAAGTAGCTCCTTTAGTTTAGGGAGCATCTTCCAGAAGGAAGAACCTCGACACTGATGGATTAAACAAGTCATTTAATTAACTGCTGGAATTCTGTCTCCTCCACGGTGAAACACCTCTGTGCAGCCCTGGTGTGCAATCGTGTTTACAGAGGCAGCGAAGATAATCCCTTTGGCTGCAAAGCCCATGTAAATGTAGGCGGTCGTAGCACAATTCGGGGTGAGAAATGGGAGCTGCAGGAATAGCAGGATTTCCTAAGCAACAAAGATCTGCTTCACTTAAAATATTTCAGGAAGAAAAGGAAAAAAAAGAAAACAAACAACAAACTACAACAGAAAGATGTTAGGAAGGTTTTAGCTTCAGGACCGGGGGTAAAGCTGATTCCGTTTTATCCCTTTTTGGTATTTCCAAGGAACTGCGGCCTCCTAACCTTAGAATAAGGGTACAGAAATGAAAGCAGCGATGAGGAATTCCTGCCAGGGAATAACATCCCCTTGCAACACTCTTCAGTCACATTTGACATCTCGATCCCTTTGACTTTCCCGTGCGATTCAGCGGAAGCAGTGAAAGAGCAAAGCCCGAGAAAGGCAGAAGTGATAAATAAAAGCTGTGAGAAGGAAACAAATCCATCCCAGAACCTCAGCTAACCACTGCAAGAACAGATCTGTCGCCTGGGGGCTCAGGCAGCTCCTTCTCCAAGGAAAACTGGTGTGGATGGCAGCGTTTTCCCTCAGCAGCAAGTCCCAGCGAGCCCGTGGTGGCACCTGAGCAAGAGCAGAGCCTTGGCAGCGTCCCTTTGGCACCTCTTACATAAGCGTTGCACAACGCGCCCGGGTTCTGTTTGCGAAGGGCCAGGGATATGAAAAGCAACTGGAAATGCCGCCTGGGTAAGTGGGACACTCGAATCAAGGTAAATTATGAAACGGCTCCTGCCAGCGGAACGCAGGATGGATTTAAATCCGGGTTTTCTCTGAATTCTGGGGCCTTTTCTGCGCTGTGTCTCGCACCAGCTGTGCTCTCCCTCTGTGGGGCATTTTCTCTTTTTGCCTTTCCTCCATTTAACATAGTTTTCCCTCGAGAATCCTTCCAGTCCGCGACCATCCAGCATGTCTGCTGTAAAATCAGCTCTTTGTGATCTGGCAACTTGGGCAGCAAGAATGTGAAGATGCTTCCTAAGAAGGGCTGTTGGCAGCAGGGAAAATAAAGGAAGGGTGAATTGGTGGAGAGAAGAGATGGATGAAAATGAACAAATGCTGAGTCACTCTCTGGAAAAAAAAGATCATGCCCCTGACTTGGGATCATAGGAAATAACGTGGGAAAAGGCCTTGGGAGTTCATGCAGAGAATCCCCACAGCACAGGATCAAACCTCTCTGCTCCTCCATCACTGGGATCCCACGTGCCATAATGGCAAGAGAAAAGGAGACAATGCCAGTAAATGGGGCAGTACAAGCTTGACCTTAGCAGCAATTCTCAAAGAGAATGAGGAAAACAGGACCTGAGCCCATCTCGGTTTAATTAGACTTTCAAATTAACAAATTTCCTTTTCCACCTTTTTTTTTTTCCCTCCCCTGTCCATTTCCCAGCTGCTTTTCTTTTAATCTCCTCCTTCAACCCGAACCCCTCTGACAGTGTCCAGTGTAAGAAATCCCTCTTCACAACACCTGTTCTCTTCTCTGCTGCACTGAAGCAGCAACAGGCACATGCAATCTCAGGGATTATTTATAAAAATCCTAAAGCAGCTTCTGCAGAGCCGAGTGAGCTCCTCGTGGTCGCAGTGCCCGGCAGGGGTGGGCAGGATTCAGCTGTCTGCCACGTGAGAGAGCCAGCACTTCAGAGAGCCAAAATTACATGTTTCCTTCTGATGCTGTAAACACAGGGAAGAGGCCAACGGGAGGCAGTCACAGAGTGCTGGAGGAGGCACTCAGGAATTAAGTATCAGCATATCAATGGGAGCATGACAACACATGGCTTTGGTAGACATCAGATGCCTGGAACTGAAAATTGCTTCGTTTCAGAGTGGTTTTCCCACTGTTAGGAATGAAGAGCGGATCCTGCTGGCTCCTGTGAATCCAACAAAGCTGGGTGGCCACTGGCTTTCCCTGACTGCTGGGGGACAGAGTGAAGAAATGATCAGCGCTCTCCCAAAATCTCCTCTTGCAGATACAATCTGGGGCTCAGTTCTCTTCCCATCCTGCCAGATCCTGTCCTTCTGGTGACCACCACATTTCCAGTTTCATCACCTGATCTTTGGGTGCTGTGCCACGTGTCTTCCAAAGAGCAGCACCGTGCTGTGGCTTCAGAGTCAGGTTGATTCCAGCAGCTTTTTGGCATCACAAGTGTGGGCAAACAGCAGCCGAGGACAAGTGTGTTCACTCCCATGCTGGTCCACGTGGAGTGGCTGGGAGTGGGGAAGCTCCCTGTGGAGCCCAGAAAGCCAAACACAGCATGAGCGGCGTGCCCAGCAGGGTGGGCAGGAAGTTGAGGGAGGGAATTATTTCTTTTTACTCTGCTTTTGTGACAGACCCCACCTGCAGTGCTGCCTTCAACCCTGGGGCCTCCAACATGAGAAGGATGTGGAGCTGCTGGAGAAGTCCAGAGGAGGACACAGAGATGCTCTGAGGGCTGGAGCCCCTCTGCTCTGGAGCCAGCCTGGGAGAGCTGGGGGTGTTCATCGGGAGAAGAAAAGCATCCAGGGAGAGCTCAGAGCCCCTGGCAGGGCCTAAAGGGGCTCCGGGAGAGCTGGAGACGGACTGGGGACAAGGGATGGAGGGACAGGACACAGGGAATGGCTTCCCACGAGGATGGATGGGAGATTGGGAAGGAATTCCTGGCTGGGAGGGTGGTAAGTCCCTGGCACAGGGTGCCCAGAGAGCAGCTATAACTGCCCCATCCCTGGAATGTTCCAGGCCAGGTTGGACAGAGCTTGGAGCAGCCTGGAATAGTGGAAGGTGTTCCTGCCCATAGCAGAGGGTGAAATTAAATGAGCTTTAAGGTCCCTTCCAACTCAGACCATTCTGGAATTCTATGTTATCAACTGTGCTGCACTTAAATCCTCCCCAGAAGTGTCCAAATGTCCAAGTCCAGCACCTTTTGTGCCACATCTGCATGTGCACACTGAGTGTCTCCAGCTGCCTGTGGATGCTGCCGGCACAGGCGGAACTGGGGGAGCAGGGCCTGGCTGACCCAAGCCCAGGGCAGGATCCCTATGGTGATTTCTCAGCCCAAGTGTCCCCATGCACTCACCACACGTCCTGGTTTATCCAGGTCCCCCAGCCATGGCCCCTTGTGTGTGGATGCCCACGGGGGTGCTCGGTGCCCCAGATGAGCCAGGTGCCCTGCCCTGGGCTGGATGTCTCCAGGGTGTGGGCGCCTACAAGCGCGCTCAGGTTTGGATACTCCAGGTGTGTGTTCCCCAACGATCCCGGTGCTCTGGCAGGAATAACCTGGATGTTAGAGCACCCTGTCTGCAGAGCCCCCCATCCATCCATACCCCCAGGAATGGCCACCACTGGTGGTGCCCCCCACGATCCCAGAGTCCTGACAAGGCTAACCTGGATATTGGATCCTCCTATCTGTGCTGAGCCCCATACCAACCCCCCCGCGGCTGGGCACTCCGCACCCCCGGGCGTGCCGCTCTCCCCGGCCGTGCGCGCTCCGAGCCAGCGGTGCCCGGGGCCGGCCCCGCGGGTGCCGTGGGCGGGTGCCCCGGCGGGCCGGGCCGTGCCGTGCCGTGCCGTGCCGTGCCGTGCCGCCGTGCCGCGCCGAGCGGCGGGCGGGGATGCTGCTGCTGCTGCCGCCGCTGCCGCCGCCGGCTCCCCCGCCCGCCCCGCGCCGCCGCCGCCGCAGCCCCGCCAGACGCAGCGCGGCTCGGAGCGCGCACGGAGCCTCCCGCAGCCGCCGCCATGGCCCGGAACCGCCGGGACAGGAGCAGCTGGGGTAGGGCGGCGGCGGCAGAACCGGGGGGGAGCGGGGGGAGCGCGGACAATGCCGGGCCTGAGGCGACCGCGGGCCGCGCCGGGGCGGGGCTGCGGCGGGAGGACGCGGGCGGGGGGCTCGGCCGGCCCGGGCGGGGCGGGGGGCTTGCCCGGTGCCGAGGGGACACACGGGTGTCCCGGGACCCTCCCGCGCTATCCCTGAGGGGGCCGGGGGTCCGCCCGTTCCCCGCCGGCGTCAGGGGGATCGGGGGTGCGGGATGGGGCGCCCCTCGTTCCGGGGCCTCCTGAGGCGAGGTGTCCCCGGCTCGGGCTGGTCACCGCCCTCGGCCTGGCTGCAGCGGGACCCGCGGACTCAGCGGGGGCCACACAGCCCCGGCAGCTCCCTGGGGAGCCTTGGGGCTGCCCCGGCTCTCCTCCGGCTTGCCGTGACACCCCTCAGCCTGGCCCTAACGGGGGATGCCAGCTCAGGCGCCACCCCAGCTCGGAGCAGGGATCCCGCTCACCCCACCTTCCCCACAGAGCCACAAGGCCAGCCCTGGCTTGTCACCCCTCCAGAGGGCTGTCCCCGTTTGTGGGAGCTGTAGGATTTAGTTGTCGAGTCACCCTCCAGCCAGGGCCCATTTTAAAGCCATCCCCTGGCAGCCCCCGGATCCCGGGGGAGCTGGGGCAGGGAGCGGGGTGACGGCAGGAGGAAGTTCTGTGGTGTCTTTCCTGCAAGGCTTCGCTTCCCTCCAGAGGATCCTCCAGCAGCTGCTGCTTCCCCCTGGAGCCCCGGCTGGTCCCACAGGTGGGCTGCACCCAGCGAGGGGCTCCTCCACCTCCAGCCTGCCTGTCGTGTGTCGCTTCACCCACTCCCACTGACACGCTGTTCCGTAGGAAATCAGATTTTATCCAGCCGTTTCCCGTTATTTGAGGAGAGCAATTCGCCGTTTCCTCCGGAGTCCCAATTCCATGTGAGCTCCCTCACGGGTAGCGGCGGTATCCCGGCTCCTGAGGCAGAGCGGGTGAGCTGAGCTGCGATGTTTAGATACACAAATTACATTCTAATTTGTGTAGATGAGCGTAGGGTTTCCCATGGCGATGATGAGCAGGCACGCCGGAGGAAGCCTTGGGAGAGCGCAGTGTCTGAGCCGGTGGTGGGCTTTTTGGGATAGAGGAGGGGGAGAAATGGTCAAAGCTCGTTTTTGATCGGTGCCGTGTTCGGCTGTGACTTAATGAAGGCCCTTGGGTAAACCGGAGGGAAAACTTGCCAGGGAATGTGGTGCCATTCTCAGCTTTGTCTCGCGGAGCGTGTGACAGACGTGTCAGCCCTGACTCCGGGCGTGTTGGGAATTGCACACACGTCCACACGCCGGTGCCTTCCTTCCCTGCGCATCCTGAGAGCAGGAGGAGGGAATGCAAATGATGCCGGGTGGGAGCGGAGAAAGCATCATCCTGGGAAGTACAGCCTGGGTCCGGCAAGGGAATTAGGCACATCCCTCAGCCTGTGCTGCTCAGCCGGGAAATGTGATGTGTCACTGGTGGGATGAACTCTTCCTGAGCTGCTCTGCAAGAATCTGGAAGCGTCTATGGATCCAAGTGGATCTCTGTGGGATCAGCTGCCTTCTGCTGCCACCCATCCACGGCTCAAAACTCATTCCCTGTATCCCATGGACGGTCACCTCTTCCTAGAGGATTTCCTGGCTCTTTGCCAGGCTGGTTGATGATGCCAGTAAGAAATTAAGAGAGTGAAATGCTTCCATTTTTTTCTTCGGAAAGAAAAAGAAAAAGCTGCCTTTAATAAATCTATTTATTCCATTTATACAACAAAACCTCATTGCCTTGAAAGCTATGTTTACATCCAGTGACTGCAGCATTGTGCGGTGACATCAGTCCGTGGGGTGACTCTTCCATTGCTACATTTTTCAGCTGGCAAAGGAGGAGGCTCGGGCTTTTCCTGAAACTAAGGCAGAAAGGAGAAAGTCCTTGCCTTGTTCTAAAAAATGGGCTTATGGGTCATTAAAAATATTAACGCTATTTTGGATCAAACTTTGCCCTAGTTACTCAGGCCTGGAAAGAGGCGGCTGCTTAGTGTAACCCTCCTTTGTTTCACAAAAATAATTTGCTTTCTTAAAGCTCACGGAGCAAATTAGGGTGAGCATGTGGGATTGCCCCTGGTCGTAGCTGGGTCGGTGTGTGTGATGCATCCAGAGTAGGATTTAGCCTTGGGCTAAAGGTCAGCATAAGGTTATGCCTCATTTAAGGCTCTTCCTGGATGTGCCAAGTGGTGCATAGACCTCTCAACTGCTGCCAGCTGAATGGTTGAGGCAGCTGCAGATGAAAAAAAAAAATCACAAATAATTTCTTGCTGTGAGTAGTGCACCCTGCTTTTCCCAAAATGAGGATTGTTAGTCCAAGTTCTGCTTGGCACGGTGAAGTCCAGCCAGCTCGTGGGGGTTTGTAGTAGATTACACCGATTTTTGTCTGGAATTCCTTGTGCTTGGCAGTTGCAGATGTTCAGCAGCCTGGTCCATCTGGTCTAGTGAGATCCCTGCTCCCAGTCACTCCTTTGAACAGCACAGACTGGAACAAATCCTGTGGAATCTCATGTTTCCCATCATGGCCAATTTCGTGTGGAAATTGGAATGACCCACCTATCAAGAGTTCAGTTGGAAAACCATAGAAGGGATTACAGAGGTTATAGATACTTGGTGAGGGTTTTCAAGCTGGATGGGGGAATTTAGGAGAGCTCCTCAAGGCAGCCAGGAAAAGCCAAGGAGCTGTTTTGAGGAGAAGGGACTCCTCTCCAGCACAGGCCAGGGATCATCACTGCCACATCTTAGGCTGCACACAATGGGTTCAAACAAGAAGAAAACTATGATTTTGCTGGGTTGTTTTTCCTTTCTGTTTGTTGTTTGATTTCTGCCCTTTTATGATGGATTTTCAGTTTCCAGTTCCTGGCATTTCTTTGTGACTCTGAATGCTGGGAACCTGACAAGGGAAAGCTGAGCTGTTTCAGACAGAGGGGCCTTTACACAAAAAGCCAGAAATATTCACAACCAAATGACTGGCTTGTAAAAGAGAAAAGAAAATAAAATGCTGGGACTTGAAAGAAGAGACAAGTCAACATTGCGAGCTGAATGTGATTATAGAATCATGGAATGGGCAGGGACACTTTGCAGTAGATCAGGTTGCTCCAGGTCCCATCCAACCTGGCCTGGGACAATTCCAGAGATCCAGGAGCAGCCACAGCTTCTCTGGGCAACCTGTGCCAGGGCCTCCCCACCCTCCCAGCCAAGAATTCCTTCCCATCATCCCATCCATCCCTGCCCTCTGGCAGTGGGAAGCCATTCCCTGTGTCCTGTCACTTCACGTCCTTTTCCAGAGTCCCTCCTCCATGGTTGTTGTGCAGGCAGCAGCGTTGTACAGGGAATTGGAATAGCTGGGATCCACCTGATGGGCAGGAGCGAGAGCAGCCTGGCTTTTTCTTTTTGGGAAAAAAACCAGGATGGCCTGAGCCTGCCACAGAGTGGTGGCACGGTGCCCTTGTCCTGCCTCGTGTCATGTCCATGCCGTGAGTGGCTCCGGCCTTGGCTGCCTCCCTGATTAACGGAATCGGGAAGCAGCACGTGGTGTCGGTCGTGTCTTGCTGCGTTTTCCCTGGGTGACAAACAGCACGCTTGAATGTTGTTTAGGGCCGGGGTGATGTTCAGAGGCAGCAGGTTTTATATCAGCTGCTCTGGATCACTGACTGGAACCTTCTCCAGCGGGGGAAGGAGGCCGGGGCAGGTATTGTCATGCTCTGTGAGGCACAAGGCAAACCACAGATCACTTCTGAAAGTCACTTCACTCTAGAGAACCCCCAGCTCCTAGAGAAATCCTCCCATTTGCCATCAGTTTGGGAAAAGTGAAGTGTCACAGCAGGAAAATAACTGAACACAGATCTCCCAGATAGGATGGAGGCTCTGGAGAAGGGGCTGAGTTCTGCCAAGCCCATAAAGCATATTTAAAGCAGTTTATAAACATAAGGATTTTATGCAGAGTGTAATTATCTTTCATGTTATGTCCTAAAATTTCATGGCATGTTTACCAGACTTTATTTTCAGGCAATTTTAGCAACAAAAGGGTAAAAATAATTTAATGTCAGAAAAAACGACATCCATTACTGGTGGTGGAGATGAAGGGAGGCTGTTACTGACAGACGGAGCAGATGAAGGACCGTGCAGAAAATATGTGCTGGGAGGGAAGTGGGAGTTGTGATGTATCCCTGGAAGTGTCCAAGGCCACGCTGGTGGGGCTTGGAGCAACCTGGGGTAGTGGAAGATGTCCCTGCCCTGGACAGGGTGTGGAATGAGATGTTCTTTAAGTTCCATTTCAACCCAAACCGTTCTGGGATTCTGTGTCACCCTGGAGCCTGGCTTGGCTGAAATGCTGGAAAGGGAGCAGGCTCAGGATTTGCACCTGACAAACAGAGAATGGCTTTTTGCTGGTGCTTTTCCACCAGTGTTCTGACTATGGGTGGTGTCCACCTTGCTTCTGACTCAGCCATTCCTGCCACGTGAGCTGTCGTGGGCACAGCCACATAACTGTCCAACCTGACCTCAAACTTTCTGCAAAAGTGCTACAAAAATTCCCTCTGATTTGCTTCATTCCCAGGGTAGTTGCCTGCCTGTGTCTCCAAAGCTCAGCCTGGGAATTTGACAGCAGTAGGAACTGCCCTTGCTTCAGAGCCAGCTGAGCACCGGAGCTTCACGTAGTAGGTGTTGTAATTAAAAATTTCACATTGTACTTTGGCATTTGAGATGTTGTAAGAGGCAGGTTTGGGGGCCACTTATCATCCAAACTCTTGCTCCTGTCAGCAGTGGTTCGCGTGGGAAGGTCCCAAACCACCCCTGCTCTCAGCAGAGTCATCCATCCCCTTGTTCCCTCTGCCAAAGGGAGAAGGGGCTGAGCTGGCCACGCCAGAGCTGGAGCTGTGCTGCTGCCAGCTGGGTGACTCAGGGCTGGCAGGAGGAAGGTGCACTCCACATCTCCACTGCTCCAAAAAAAAGGCAAAGGGTGAGGATGAAGCCTGGCAGCAGCAGCAGCCACCCTGCTCAGCTCCCTGCTCCAGCCATCCCGGGGTGCAGAGCAGGGTCCCTGCCAGGAGGATGTGGGAGTGCAGGTTGGCTTGGCAGAGGTGTTCACACAGCTGTGCAGCTGAGCTGTAGGGGTTTGCCCTGGCTTTGGAGAGGACAGCTTGGGATCCCAAAGGGAGACTGCCAAGTGGGGCCTTTTACAGAATCACACAGTCATTTAGGTTGGAAAAGACCTCCGAGGTCATCAAGTGCCAAATACCACCTTGTTCACCGGACTGTGGCACTGGGTGTCACATGCAGTCTTTCCTTAAGCACCTCCAGCAGTGGTGACTCCACCACGCTCCTGAGCAGGCCATTTCTATTTATCTGCCCTTCTTGATTGTTGAATGACAGGGCTCCTTTCCCCACAACAGTTTTCCTCACCTGTTTCTGATGCCCTGCAGCTCCAGGGGTTGTCATTGATCCATCATTCCCACAGATTCATGGCAGCTGCGATTACATCCAGTCCGAGGAAGTGCAGATGATTTCCTAGCTGGGCACTATAAATTCTGGCTTTGCCTTTTCCTTTCCCTTCCTTGCTGCATTTCCCGGATCAGCAGCCCCAGGTGTGAGGGGACAGCACAGCAAGAGGTACACGTGTCACTTCCCAGGTCCCAGTGGTTCTGCTGGGTGGATGGGCAGCATTTGGTGTTTCCCCTGCTTGGATCTGGGGTTCTGTGGAGATGTGACAAATCCCAGCAGAGGTGTGAGCAGAGCGGAGGGAAGGTTGTGTGTCTGTGAGACCAGCTGTGCCCTGGGTGCAGGAGATGCACGGGGAGAGACTTATGTACAAGACCACGTAGTACCAGGATAAGGGGGAATGGCTTCCCACTGCCAGAGGGCAGGGTTAGATGGGATATTTGGAAAAAAACCTTCCCCATGAGGGTGGTAAGGTCCTGGCACGGGGTGTCCAGAGAAGCTGTGGCTGTCCCTGCATCCCTGCAAGTGTCCAAGGCCAGGTTGGACAGGGCTTGGAGCACCCTGGGTCAGTGGAAGGTGTTCCTTGTGTAAGGGTTGAAACTGGATGAGCATTCAGATCCCTTCCAACCCAAACCAGTGTGGGATTGTGCGTGGGGTGGTGAATGTGTGCGTGCGGTTAAACCCAGCTCGGGAGGATTTCTGACCTGCTGGCCAGGAGCCTTTGGAGGGTGTGGTGCCGGCAGGGCTCAGAGCAGGGGTGGCTGTAAGGCAGGGCTTTGCCCAGCCATCTTTCCCTGCTCCACCCTCTGGAAGGCCCTGTTGTCTCCCAGGAGCAGCTAGCTCTGTCTAGACACCTTCTGGCAGCCCCTGCTGAGGGAATTCACCAGCTCTCCGCTGCCCAGGCCGGGCTCAGCTCTTCGAGGCGCATCCTTTGTGCACAGCCAGGCCAGGTTATTGCTGGACAACACTGACTCTCAGTGCACATGCATTGCTTCCACGCTTTATTCCCCATTTTCCCCTGCTTGGATCAGGTGCTGAGCTCTGCGTGGGGAGGAGGAGAGGATCCCTGGTGTGGGCTCAGAGCTCCCAGCCTCCTCCAAGCTGGCTGCTGTGTGGCAGAGGGAGGTCAGCACAGCCACAGAGGGCAGGGCTGGTGTGCCAGCAGCAGCCAGGCTGAACGTGCCCAGTGCAGGGGAGACGCTTGGGGAGGGATGGTTGTGTTCCCCAGAGCTGTTGTGGAGAGCAGATAAGCTTCCTGCAAGCTGCAGCTCCCTGGAAAGCATCCAGAGGGATGGAGGCTGACTGCAAGCTCTGTTCAGGGCTTGGCTCGCGGTGCTGCTGGTGGCAGTGTGATATGTTTGGGATGGAAACTCCAGAAAGGACCCGCACAGATATCAGTGCTGGTCACAGTGATCCCCTGAGAGCTGCTGATAAGCAGCCGGACACAGCGATACAGGATACTCTGTTCCAAGGGAATAACGGCAAGTTCAAGCTTCCCATCAAAACTCCATTTTTCTACTCCTTGGAAGTTCGTTTTCCCTGCAGTAACTTGGTTTGAATGCCCTCAGAATTGGTGTTTTTGTGTGGGTGACATCTGGGCTGGACTTGTTTTGGTCAGAGGAGAGAAAGCTCCAGGGAGACCTCACTGTGGCCTTCCAGTACTTGGAAGTGGCTTGTGAAAAAGGAGAGTTACTTTGTACAGGGGCAGGTAGTCACAGGACGAGGGGAAATGGATTTAAACTAAAAAAGGAGAAATTAGATTAGATATGAAGAAAAAATTCTTCCCTGTGAGGGTGGGGCGGCCCTGGCACAGGTTGCCCAGAGAAGCCCCTGGATCCCTGAAAGTGTCCAAGGTCAGGTTGGACAGGGTTTGGAGCAACCTGGGATAGTGGAAGGTGTCCCTGCCCATGGCAGGGGGGTGGAACAAGGTGATTTTTAACCTTCTAACCCAAACTCTTTTGGGATTGTGATTTCAGCGGGGGAACTGGAGCCCAGGCTGCAGCCCCTGCTTTCCACAGGCAGTGCTTGGATAGCTGAGACTCCTGGGTTCCAAGAGATCCTGAGAGCAGGGCAGGCAAATTGGCTTCCTCAGGCTCTGGCCAGGCACAGTGTTCGCACACATGATGGGCCATGGCTGTGTTTCATCCTCTGGAACGAGATGTATTTATTGTGCAGGCTCACTTGAGGACAAGGCTGATTCCTGAGTGGGACTCTGGGATGCAGTCAGCATTTCTGTGACCTGTTCTTCCATGGCGAAGGCAGAACAGGCTTCAGCAAGCACTCCCCAAACATTGCACAACTAGTGGCATGTCATTAACTCCTAGAGAAGAATAAATTAAGTAAATTCCATTAAGCATGTCTGTCCGTCTACACACAGGCATAACGTGAAATACGCTGTTTCAGTTTAATTAATTTAGTCAAGAGCAAGTCTTAGACCAGTGAAAGAATTCTTTGCCTTTTTTTTTTATGCCGTCTGACAGCCCACTAAGTACAAACGCAAATCCTGCGCTCCTTCCCCTTCCCACTTGGAATCTCCATATGGAAAAGAGACGTGGCTTCCACCCCGCTCCAGAGCCGTGGAAACGAGCTGTTATGAAATGGGCAAAAGGAGCTGGATCCTCACAATTTCTGAATGAGCAGCTGGAGAATTGACGTAATTGCAGGGCGCCGGGAGAGAGCTGAGAGAAAGGAGGAGTCAGCTCCGAAAAGGAGTGAAAACAAGAGTGTGTTTAGGAGAGCTCAGCCCTCCTTCCTTTCCTTTTTGGCTGCGTGAGTTTTTGCCACTGCCAGGTACAGCTTCCTTCAAGGCAAATAATTCATTTGTGACCAGAAAGACCAGTTAAAAATAATTGATTTCCACTGGTGTGCAGCCATTTTATAAAATAATCCCTGGCTCTGCAGTGTGTGGGGATAATCTAAGGAACAGAACCTGGAAGTTTCATCACGTGGAAATATGAATATAAATATGAAAAGGATAGTTTTGCCTGCAGATGCCTGTGTGAAAGAGGCGGAGATAGGGATGACATTAGTTCAGAGTCCTGCTTAATATAATCCCTCTTTCTTGCTGTCTCCAAGGAACTGGGGAATCAACATACCCTGCTCATAATGCTTTGTGTTGTGCAAACAGCCTGGTTTTCCTGGGGTTCAGGTGATGGAAACAAGGATGTCCTCTAGGAGACCATGGCCACTCCTGTGTCTGGAGACATTCTCCCCAAATCTGTTAATATCTGCTTAAAAAAATTACTCTCCTTCAGGTTACGATGATTGGAAGGGACAAAACAATCCCTTCTCCTCAGCACTGGCTGTTAGTTCAGCTGCTGGAAAGAGCAGAGGGAGAAGAAGATGTGGAAGATCCCATCCAGGTGCCAGGAGAGGGGATCCCTCTGGCAGAGGGATGGCAGGGGACTCTCCTCAGCCCCCTGTGCTGGGGTTTGGATCCTTGGCCAGGACTGGGAGGTCCATTCAGTTCTCTGAGCCAGGGGCATCCAAGGATTTGAGCCCATCTTGGTACCCACTGCTAGTGCAGGATGAGTGTAAACATAAATCACGGAATCCCAGAATGGTTTGGGTTGGAAGGGACCTTAAAGCTCAGCCAGCTTCACCCCCTGCCATGGGCAGGAACACCTTCCACTGTCCCAGGCTGCGCCAAGCCTTGTCCAACCTGGCCTTGGACACTTCCAGGGATCCAGGGACAGCCACAGCTTCTCTGAGCACTCTCTGCCAGGGACTTGCCACCCTCCCAGCCAGGAATTCCTTTCCAATCTCCCATCCATCCCTGCCCTCTGGCAGTGGGAAGCCGTTCCCTGTGTGCTGTCCCTCCATCCCTTGTCCCCAGTCCCTCTCCAGCTCTCCTGGAGCCCCTTCAGGCCCTGCCAGAGGCTCTGAGCTCTCCCTGGAGCCTTCTCCTCTCCAGATGAACATTCCCAGCTCTCCCAGCCTGGCTCCAGAGCAGAGGGGCTCCAGCCAAATTGCTGGTCCCACTTCCCTCTGTCTTCCTGCCTGGAGGTAGGATTTGTCTGGTCTTGGGAGGTGGCACAGCTGTTGCACCCTGATGGCTGAGTTGGAGTCAGAAATATTCAAATTTCATTCGATTTACAAATCTTTTCCTGCCCCCGACATGAGTCACATCCTATCCAAGGATCTCTCCACTGTCCTTTCTGCGCAGCTGGAAGAAGAAAATAGAAATAGAACTTGGATTGGCTGAGCGGGGCTTTGGGAAACACCACAAGAGAGGAGGCGTTTCCTATCCTTTATATGGCCCTTGCAGCTTGGCGGGGCTTAAAAAGAGCACACGAGCCTGTGGGCCTTTGGCACCTGGCTGTCCTTACCTGCTGGGGATGCCTCAGTGCTGGAAAAGGTATTTGCTGTGTGCCTGCTCTCAGACACCTTCATTTGGCAATCTGTGCCTGGATCCTTGACTCCATGGATTTGAAATGGGAAGGATTTTTTTTTTTTCTTTTTTCCTGGAGGCCCCTAAGCGGTGGCACGGGGCAGGGGCTGGTGCTGGAAGGGATTTTAGCGCTGCAGCCTGGTGGAGAATCTTGTTTTTCACAGCATTTGGGACTTTTGTTTAGCTAAAAAACCTCCAAGCAATGGAAAGAAAAGATCTTTGTCTTTCAGCTGTGAGCAAAGAAAGCTCATAGTATATGACCAAGAGCCACCAGAAATCCCCTGGCAACCAGGCTTAATGATCCTGGTACTTCCTTGTGGGATCTTAGGAAATTACAAAAGTGCTGCTGTTATTTAAAATATGGAGTTACTGCTGGAGGCTTCTTTATAGAGAGGCCCGGAATGGGCAAATCCTATTCCTCCTGATATTCATAACTTCTCTTTTAGCATGTGCACACACAGTCCTTGTGCTTTGAATCAGCTCAAAACCGGGTCCCCAAGGTCAGGGGCTGAAACAGACACTGAGGAGGTTTAGCTTGAGGCAAAACTTGGGAAAGTCACAGCCCGAGCCAGCAAACTGGGAAGTTTTTGTTGGAATGTGGGGGGAACTTTCCGTCTCGCGCTCCTTTCCCTGCTCCAAGGAGGTTTCACGTGGCTGTAGGTGAGCACACTGGCACATGAATCACCTTCGGCATCTCTTCCCCGTGCTGGAAAGTTTGGAAAGACCAGGAGAGGAAAATTACTGGAGACAGCCTGTTCTTCTCAAATCTCAGGGCTGCAGGTCTTAAAATGCATCCAGGCCCTGTGAGATCCTCCTGTGTGATCCCACCAGAGCCCAGGCAGCAGCTCCACAGGGAGCTTTGCCATTTCCAAGTGGGAAAGTGGGCAGTGCTTGTGCTTTGTGCGTGCTTTCCACTTGGGAGCAGAGAAGTGGCTTTTATCAGGATGGGCTTGTGTCTGCATGGCCTGATTCCTGCTGGGAGCGTCCTGGGGGATGCAGATGATGAGGCTTGATGGCAGGAACAGCAGATTGCACTTGGAGCATCAGCTCGGGCTGCAGCTGGAGCAGGAACGTGTCGCTGCAGGAGCAGCAGCGGCGCAGGATACGCAAAGGAAGCATCCTTTGATAGAGAGGTGAGATCCTTGGACACCTCAGCTGAAGAGCCGCTTCTGTTTTTGAGTCAGCCCTCAGGAAGGACCTGGTGGGGAGTGTCCAGAGGAGAGCAGATCCCTAGGTAATGTGATAGAAGGGATGATGAGAAAGCTTGGGCTTTGCTTTCCCAGCTGAGAAAGGCCTAAGGGAGGTGTTATAGCAGGCACTGTTTATCTAGGAAGTCGCAGGGATCTGTTTTCCACGTAGGATAAAATCGAATGGATGTGTTTTGCCAAGGGAGATTCCAGCAGGGAATGCTCTGCCTGTGTGGAGCACGGGGTCAGATGACCCCAAAAAAGCAAGGAGTCTCCACTGGGATGTGTGAGGGCAGGTGCAGCAGATCTGCTCTGGATGATGCCGTTTTGGGATGGATATTTGAGGCTCTGGATCTCTTAGCACCCTGTCCAGCCCCGCTGTGGCTGACTCCTCACCGTGCAGAGGAAGGCACCAAACCCCTCTGGTTTTCCCTCTTCCCACAGGTAGTTTTGCAGACAAGGCTTACGAGTGGAGCTCTGAGGAAGAGGAGTCTGTGAGGAAGGCGGGGCCAGTGCAGGTCCTCATTGTCAAAGATGATCACTCCTTTGAGCTGGACGAAGCCGCCCTGAACCGCATCCTCCTCTCCGAGGCCGTCAGGGATAAGGAGGTCGTGGCTGTGTCCGTGGCCGGAGCTTTTAGGAAAGGAAAATCGTTCCTGATGGACTTCATGCTGCGGTACATGTACAATAAGGTAAGGCCGCAGCTCCGGGGGCCCTTCCCGGGGTGCTTTAGGAATTCTCAAGCCTCTCATGAGTGTGGGCTTCACAAAATAAAACGGAGCAGATTCTTCCCCAGGCAGAAGTTTCTGGTGGACTCTTGGCTTTGGAGCAGGAGTGTTCACATCTGCTGCCATGAATCAAAGGATCGTTTAGGCTGGAAAATCCCTTTAAGGTCATTGAATCCAGCTGCTAACCCAGCCTCATTCACCACTAAACCATATCCTGAGGTGTCATATCCGTGTCTTTTGAACACTTCCATGGATGGGGACTCCACCACTGCCCAGGGCAGCCTGTTCCAATGTGTGACCACCCTTCCAGTGAAAAAAAAAAAATTTCCTGATATCCAACCCAAACCTTCCCTGGTGTAACTTCAGAGTGTTTCTTCTTTTCCTGCTGCTTGTTCCCTGGGAGCAGAGCCCGATTCCCACCTGGCTGTCCCCTCCTGTCAGGGACTTGTACAGAGCCACAAGGTCCCCCCTGAGCCTCCTTTTCTCCAGGCTCAGCCCCTTTCCCAGCTCCCTCAGCTGCTCCTGGGGCTCCATTCCCTTCTCTGGACATACTCCAGCCCTTCCACGTCTTTGTTGTGAGGAGCCCAAAAGTGACCCCAGGATTTGAGGTGCCTTGACAGTAAAAGGAAGGAAGAACCTCCCTTATGGGGTTCTTAACCTCTTGCTCTTTCGGACACCTCCTTGTGTTCCTCCCTGCAGGAAGCAGTGGACTGGGTTGGGGATTACAACGAGCCTCTGACTGGTTTCTCCTGGAGGGGCGGCTCCGAGCGGGAGACGACTGGGATTCAGATATGGAGCGAGGTTTTCCTGGTGGACAAGCCCGATGGCACCAAGGTGTGTGCGTATGTGTCTCTGTTGCTGTCAGCTCATTTTCCTCTTCCAGCTTTTGAGACTCTCCTGCCTTGTCTTAGGTGGCCCTGCCAAGTTTAAGGAAGGTTTTCAATGCCGTTGTCTCTAGAATGGATGGGTTTAACAAAGTGGTGTCCAGGTGTCCCTGATACGTTCTCTATGTGTCCCTCAACTCTGGGCATCCCAGAATTTATTTCTGTGCTCTTCCCAGAATTCTCATGTCCTTGCAAACTACTTCTCTTTCTTAGAGCAGAACTTGTAAAGTGGAGAGTTTCTTCATTCAGAGTTGTCACAGTGGATTTGGAGCACCCTGCAAATTCAGCTGATAGCCAGGAATATTTGTATTTATCTGCCCTTCAGTGCAGAGCCTGGCACCCAAGTGACACTGAGTCATTCAGGCTGTGATTCCTGACGCTGGCTGAGTGTGTTTGGGCTGGGGAGGTGCAATTTGTGTTTGGTTTCTGGTGCAGACTCAGGCAGAGCCTCCTCTGCACTGACAGCAGAAATCTGAGGAGCACAGCAGTTCCCTCACTGCCTTGCAGAGCATTAGTCTTGCTGCCAGCTGGAGTCACCCTGCTGTCAGGAGTGGCTGGGGATGAGCTTTTCCTTTGTCCCCCAGCACTGGAGAGGCTGAGGCAGAAGCAGTGAGACCCCAGCACAGGATCTCAGGTGACATTCCCCTGTGGCTTTGCCTGCGGTGGTGACAGGAGCTTTGTGTCCCGCAGGTCGCCGTGCTGCTGATGGACACTCAGGGCACCTTTGACAGCCAGTCCACCCTCAGGGACTCAGCCACCGTGTTTGCCCTCAGCACCATGATCAGCTCCATCCAGGTAAGAAACCTCTGGGCTGCAGGAGGTCAGTCCCCAGGAATTACAGAGCTGTCAGGGCTTCCCTTCCTGCCACTTGTACCTGGGACCTTTCCCATGTCCCCATGGGGATGTCATAAGCTTTAGCCACACCAACCACGTGTTAGCCCCAAGGACAGGCTGTTCTCAGTGATCTGAAGTTGGTTTTTTTTTATTTAAATGCAGGTTTATAACTTGTCCCAGAACGTGCAGGAGGATGATCTGCAGCACTTGCAGGTAAGAGGAGCTTTGGGCTAACCTAATTGTGGCTGTTTACAAGGGCCTGGAGTGACAGGACCACAGGGAATGGCCTCCACTCCTGGAGGGCAGGGTTAGATGGAATACTGGGAAGGAATTTCTGCCTGTGAGGCCCCGGCATAGGTTTCCCGGAGAAGCTGTGGCTGCCTCATCCCTGGAAGTGTCCAAGGCCAGCTTGGATGAGGATTGGAGCAACCTGGGATAGCGGAAGGTGTCCCTGCCCATGGCAGGGGTTGGAACTGGATGGGATTTCAGGTCCCTCCCAAGCCAAACCATGCTGGGATTTTATTCTGGGACTGTGAATTAGCAGCCTGGATGTTGCCATCTGGTGCTGGCTCAGTACAGGTGACCCTCTAAGGGTGATTCCAGCCCTGACTGTTGGAGACAAGCAGCTAATGGGATTTTTGTGGCACAGGTGTCCTGCCCATTTCCTGGAATTACCTCCTGCTTTCTCTTCTGTTCAGCTCATTGATTGATTGATTAATTAGGTAGGTTTTTCCAGGAGCTTGAGGAAAGGAAAGAAAAGCAAAAGTCCAGCTGAAAAAAATCAGCATTTGAAGACTTCTGAATTATCTCAGTCCATAAATATTATTAACAATAACACTTCTTTAACACTGAATTTATTCAGCGTAGCTCTGATCTTTCAGTTTGGATTTTAAGCCATGACTGTTGAACAAGTTGACCCATTTTCAGGCATCTGTGAAACACATTATTGTGCCTTCAGTTAGAAATTAGAGTGCAGAGAGACTGGAGAGTCTTCAAACCTTGCTGCCGGGCTGATTTTAGAGTCTTTGCACAGCAGGGGTTTGCAGGGAAAGTACTTACTTCTGAATTCATTTCCGCTCCTTCCTGGAGTGTTTAGAGGGAGCAGGGCTCCAGCAGCCCCCTGGAGCACGAGAAGTTTCTGGTTGGTATGAAACCAGCAGCAAGCAGCTGATCTGAGCCATTTTCCACAGCTTTGGCAGCTGAAAGCTCCAGGCTGGGATCTCTCACATGAGAGCTCGGCAGGGTGATGGTTCCATAGCAGCTCCCTGTGCCTCTGGGATGTGAGCTGGGAGCCCAGAGCCACTCTGTGTCCAGCTCTGCACGAGGTGCTGGTTGGCCCCACTCATCAATGTCCCTTACTGCTCAGAGAATCATAGAATTCCCTGCAGGGACCTTCGGGGATTATGGAATCCAGCTCCAGGCCCTGCACAGACCCCCCAACAATCCCACCCTGGGCATCCCTGGGTGTCCAAACACTCCTGGAGCTCTGGCAGCTTTGGGAATGTCACCATTCCCTGGGGAGCCTGGGCAGTGCCCAGCACCCTCTGGGGGAAGAACCTTTCCCTGAAATCCAGCTAAAACTCCCCTGGCACAGCTCCAGCCATTCCCTGGGTCCTGTCACTGTCGCAGGGAGCAGAGCTCAGCGCTGTGCCCGTGTCCCACCGTGCCCGCAGTGACAAACTGTCCTGTTCTTTCCTTCTCCTCCTAGCTTTTCACCGAGTACGGCCGGCTGGCCATGGAGGAGACATTCCAGAAGCCTTTCCAGGTGAGTCCAGAGATCCTCCTCGTTTGTCCCGGAGCCCCTTGGCTTCACCACGAGGTGTCACTGCAGTTTGCAGCATGGGAGGAGGTGGGACTGCCTGGGATCGGACGGGCTTTGTGATTCCTTGCTTCCAAAGACATCCAACGTCCCTCTTTCCTTCCTCTCTCAACCCTTGCCATCCCAACGAGCTCTGCCCTGTCCTGCCAGGCTTGGAAAGCAGCTGGTTTTGCAGCAGGTTTGTCGCTCTCTGCAGTCAGGAACTCTGCCCAACCTTTGTTCTGAGAGGTTTGAACTCACCTGCCCTGGGAATCCCTGCTCCTGGCAAAATGAAAGGATAAGGATTAGCAGAGCCCTGGGAAAACTCGGTGCAAGTGGGGTTTTAACTTCAAATGAGGGACATCTGTTCCTCCTTCTGCTCCCCAACCCGTGAAAAGCTGGTGTTTAAAAAAAAAGGGAGAGCATTAGGCTTTCACAGTAGGTGAGGTTAGTTCCTGTTTTTAAAGATACAGGGTTGTTTTGATTAGGTTGGATGAGGGTTTGTGAACTTCCTAAAGTAAAAACCAGCAGAGAACAAAGCATGCTGTGAAAAATCCAAAGAGTAATTGGGAATGAGTTACAGCTATTTTACATTTGCTTTCCTACATAAAAAGAGAATTTGTTGTCCTGGAAGGACTAAGGGGTTTGAAAGGTGTCTGCGGTCAGGAAGTGGAAATAAAATGAAAAGGTTAAAAAAAAATACAATAAATGGAAAAATTGAGATTTTTAAGGTGTGTTGGTTTCTGCTGTGGGCTGGTGACTGATAAATGGTAAAACTACAAATACATATAGTAAAAATATTGACAGGCAAGAGCTTGAAGGACGTTGTAACATGGTACAGCAAAAAGCCAGACGTTAAATAAATATTCCTGCTCCTTATTTAACAACTGTGGGGATAATGTGGCCAAATATTCCAGTGAAACTGAGATACTTCCTACTCCATCAGTGAAAAGGAGGCTGTGAGGGGAAACTTAAACATGCTTAAATCATTAGGGCTGGGTAATAGGCTCTGATTTTCCCAAACACTGCGATTGCTGTCGAGTCACAATTTGCGGATGCTGAGTCTTGTCTAACAATCCCATTATCAATGTCTGAAAGACCAGAGCTGGGTTGATAAAGGTAACTCTGGCCATGATCCGTGGCTTTCTGTCAGCCTTATCTCTCCAGGATGCTGATGAAAAGCAAATGAAGTCAGCCTTGTCTGGTTTAATCCATTGTTAATGGATTAAAAACTCATTAACTGATAGATGCCAGAGCACGCTGAACTAATTGTAGCAGGGAATCATCATCCTTCAGAAGTGTTTCCTTGGGATCCCCCCAGGCTCTCTGTGATTCAATGTCATCTTCGTTAATGATCGGGGGGAAATTATCAAACGATGCTGGGGACCATTGTGGGTGTGACAAATGTGGCAGGAGGGTCAGCGGTGCTGTGGCCAGGTGAGAAATGATCTCCTGTCCGCATCCAGCCTGGGCTGGTTCCTGCAGGACATGTTTTTAAATGTGAGAGTGTTGATTAGAAAGCAGGAAAAGTGAGGGTGGGAAGCTTTCCCAGAGAGGCTGTGGCTGCCCCATCCCTGGAAGTGTCCAAGGCCAGCTTGGAGAGGGCTTGGAGCAACCTGGGACAGTGGGAGGTGTCCCTGCTCACGGCAGGGGTGGCACTGGATGGGATTTAAGATCCCTTCAAACCCAAACCATCCTGGGATCATGAGATTTTCCAAGTGTGATGATGAATAAACTGCAGTGGCATCGATGCTGCTGCAAGGGAAGTGAGACTTTTCCCTTTGTCTCCCTCCTCATTTCCCTTTGTCTCCCCTCACCAGAGGCTGGCCCTGAATGTGGGGCTTTCACAAAGGCAATGGTAAACTCAGCCTGTCTGGAACAATTTTACTTCAGGAAAAAAAAAAAAAAATCCCAATTCAAGGCGTGCAAAATGTGTTTGTGGAAAAGTCCTAAACATGGACATGTCTCTTAAGCATCTCCTGGTGTTTGAGAACAGCATGTCCTGAACCAGCTCACTGGGTGCAGTCACTGTGGCTTCTCCTGCAATTCAAAAAGGCCAACTCACAGTTCTCTCCCTTTTTTAAAGAAAAAGCTTTTTCCGATGTTTTATGGGAGAGAAATAGCAGGAATGTTTCCCCTCCCTCCGTTAGATTTTTGTTCTAAACACAGATAAATTTTAGGGAGATTCCACTGAAATGGGTTCCACTTGCTAACATGCTTATCCATGTGCATGAGAGGAACCCTGGCACCTCTGCCAGACCCTCCTGGGCTTTGGCATTCAGGACTTCCCCTTCCAAACCCTTGATTTCCTACATGGAATGTTGCTCCCTTCTACAGATAAGGCAGTGGAGACCTGATTTTTTTTTTTTTTTTTTTTTTGTTTTTCTGAAAACTTCTTTTTTTTTTTTTCTTCAAAGATTCGAAGTTGACCGTTCTGGTATTTATTTATTTATTGCCCAGGAACTTTGAATGCCTCAATAAAGATTACAAAAGCCAATGATTTCTTATTCACCCTCATTCCTCTGCAGCTGCTTCTCATTAAAAGTCTGTCTGGAAGGCTGCCCAGTGAAAAAGGCAGAAAAAAAAAAATGAGCCTGTAGAATTCCCATAGGATGGAACTAAATGTGGCTGGAATTAGGGAGCTTGCTGCCTTTTGTCCCGGTTAGCAATAATCTCTTTTTCTTGCCCAGTTTAGATTATTGATGTTGTTCTCCCAGCCAGGGACTCAAACTGGTGCAGCAATCTGGGGGGTGCTCCCCTTTTTCCTTGTGGGACAGTGGAGTGGTCTCAGCCCCTGCACTCAGGGACCTCTGATTTCCACCAGGAAAGGTGGGAGATGCTGCTGGAGCTGGGAAAAGCCTCAGGGCCAGCTTTTGGTGTGGTGTGAAATGGAGGTGAGGGTGCAGAGGGTGCTCAGGCACCGCTGTGCGCTCTGAGCAGCAGGTCACTGACCCCACTGTTGTTTGTTTCCCAGTCCCTTATATTCCTCGTTCGTGACTGGAGCTTCCCTTACGAATTTTCCTATGGATCTGATGGTGGTGCAAGATTTTTGGAGAAGAGGCTGAAGGTATGTTTCGCCTGCTCTTGGCTAGTGGAAGTGTCCCTGCCCATGGTAGGCTGTGGAATGGGATGACCTTTAAAGTCCTTTCCGACCCACTCCACTCTGTGATTCCACGATTTTCCTGTTGAGCCTCAGCACTGGATGTCACGTGTGAGCTGCAGTGCTGGTTGTGGTCACACTCAGTGCCTTAAAATCACAGAGGAGGGTGAATTTCCTTGCCATGTTCAGCCTTCTGCCCCAGGAGCTCCCTGGGACTCTGGGAGAGTCGACAGCAGTGGGAGTCAGCAGATTCCCAAGAGGCTGGGAATGGTGCTTGAGTAATTAGGGAGTTGTACAATAAAAATGATGGGCAAGGGCTGCTTGGGATCAGTCAGGAAATTCATGGGTGATCTGCTAGTGGAGAGACCTAATGAAATGTGAGACAAGGAATGCCCCAGTGGGAAATCCCAAATGTTTCTGTATTCCAGTCATCCATGGACATGTGCATTTTCCAGCTGATAATAACATGCTGCAGGGCATGTGGTCAGAGGTGTTCCAGTTCCTTCTCTTTGTCCTCATGCCCATGGAATCTTCTGTGTTCCTTTCCCCCGCTGTGAGCAGCCACAGTGTGGGGCATCCTGTGCTCCTGCCAGCTTTATCCCACAGTATTCCTAGCGGAAGGAAACTCGCTGACCCCAAACTGGAGAGTTGAGGGCAGCACCGAGCTCTTCTCTCTGGTGACCACTGAGAGAACCTGAGGGAACAGCTGGAGCTGAGCCAGGGGAGGTTTAGGCTGGATCTCAGGGAAAGGTTCTTCCCCCAGAGGGTGCTGGGCACTGCCCAGGCTCCCCAGGGAATGGTGACATTCCCAAGGCTGCCAGAGCTCCAGGAGTGTTTGGACAGCCAGGGATGCCCAGGGTGGGATTTTTGAGGGGTCTGTGCAGGGCCAGGAGCTGGATTTGCTGATCCTCGTGGGCACTTCCATCTCAGGATGTTGTGTGATTTATTGTCTCCACAGGTGTCAGGCAATCAGCACGAAGAGCTGCAGAATGTCAGGAAGCACATCCATTCCTGCTTCACCAAAATCTCCTGCTTCCTCTTACCTCACCCCGGCCTCAAAGTCGCCACCAACCCCAATTTCGACGGGAAACTGAAAGGTACAAAGGCAAAGCTCTGGTTTCTACCCTGATCCCTTAGAAGCCCTGGCAGACTGTCCTGCTTTCTTCCTGAAACCCCCATAAGTATTTTCCATGAGAAAAAAACTTCTGGGAGAAGAGTTGGATCCTCTTCCCAGTGATGTTCACGCCCCCATCTGCTTCTTCCCAGTGCAGCAGACAAGATGTGGAGGGAGAGAAAAGGTGTGGGAGGCTGACAAGGCCTGAGAGCTGCTGGCAATGCCCAGGCCACCGGTAGGAAAACTGTGAAGGGCAGGGATGAGCCTGGATGTTTATGGACGTGGTGGTAAGCCTGCAGTAAATCCCTGCGCCTCACCTGCACAGGCAGAGCCTGCTTGCTGCAAGGCTGATGCTTGTGGTGGGTGAAAGGCTGGCTCCACAAGCTCTCAGAACGTTATTTCGCTTTGAAAAGCTTTCCAGGGAATATTTAATCCGCTTGACTTATCTGATCAGTGGTTTCCCTGCAGGGCAGGCTTGGTTCAGCAGGTTAAAAAAAAAAAAAAAAAAAAAGGGAGAAGGAGAAAAGAGCTGTGGTGAGTTTCTCCACCCTGAAAGGAGCCACGTGCTGGGGATATTTTTAGGTGCTTGTTGTGAGCTCCTCACCAGCGTGGCTGGTTCCAGGCTGCTGCATTCTTTGCAATAAAGTGGACCATTAGCTACTTAAAATAAATTAGCAGGCAAAGATGTGAGTTTCCCCCTGGTTTTGGCTGGCTCAGACTTGCTCTCCTGGCAAACGTCACGCGAAGCAGGAGGGACAGGGAGGCTGGAGGAGGGAGATGTGCTGGTGGAAACTGAGCTGATCCCTGGAGCTCCCCCTTAATCTCAGGTGCTGAGGAGCGTGGAACAAGTGCTGTGTGCAGACAGGAGCTGTCAGCAGCTTCTTGACACAATTTTCTTGTTGCCTCAGAGCTGTACTCAGAGCTTCTTGTGCTCTGATGGAGGAAAAGTGGAGGATCTTCCCTGCTCTCTGTACCTTCTGAATTCCTGGCCGTTGCACTGTTTTTTTCTGCCTTCAGTCCCATCCAGTTTAATTTAATGGAAACAGCAGAAATCGCACCCTGTGCATCCCTGAGAGCTTTGTCCAAATCCTCCTGGAGCTCTGGGCAGCCTTGGGGCCATGACCATTCCCTGTGGAGCCTGTTCCTTCCATCCTCTGGAGAAAGAACCTTCCATGGCAGGGGATTGGAACATGATGATCTTTAACGTCCCTTCCAACCTAAACTGTTCTGGGACTCTGTGATCCCTCTTTTTTCTTTTTTTCCCCCCAGAAATAGACGATGAGTTCATCAAGAACTTGAAGATTTTGATTCCTTGGCTTCTTAGTCCCGAGAACCTGGACATTAAGGAGATCAATGGGAACCATATCACCTGTCGAGGCCTTGTGGAGTATTTTAAGGTATTTATTTAGGAGAAAGCGGATTTATTCCTCTGTGGAATTTTGCTGTAGCTAAAGGGGAAAGCAGCAGCAGCAGCACTGACAGTCCTGACTCACTGCAGCAGAGGTCAAACACCTCATGGTCGTGTGTTTGACCACACAGCAAGCCCAGAAAATGGGAGGAGCTGTCTTCCTTCCCTGGAGAATCGAGGGCTAGAGGGGGATAAGCTGAGGGCTGTGTTCCAATTGCCTTTGGAAAAAGCTTATTTTTGTTGTCATGGCTACTGGGACATTTCCGTGCAAGACGTTGGTGAGTAATTGTCACCACCTACTCTGCAGGGCTACCTTGGCTCCTTCTCCTTCAGGGAAAGGACAGAGGTAGGTGCAGATCCTTTGGGAGGGCCACTGGGAATGAGAGGAGGAGGGAGAGCCTCCAGTGAGTGACCCAGGCCACCCAAGGAGTGGCATTTTCTGACCAAATCCATCTTGTGCTGGAGCATCCTTCTCTTCCCTGCTTCTAAATCCTGCCTGGAGCTGGGTGGGGGATGGTTGCTGTTGCTCCTGCGTGCTGCATTCCACATGATTCCCTTCTCCCCGTGCTTTTCCAGGCATACATAAAGATCTACCAAGGGGAGGAGTTGCCACACCCCAAGTCGATGCTGCAGGTATGTGTCGAGTGGGAGCTGTGGGAATTCCCGCACTGGAATTGCCTGAGGTGTCCAGCCAGTGGCTCTGCTGTGACTTTATTCCAAATTTAATCCAAATGCCCCAGTGTAGCCACCCAAGGAGCAGCACCTGGGGAAGCCTTTGGCATCAGGAGCCTGCCACGGCTGAGGAATCACAGCTGGGATGGGCTGTGGGGAATTGCTGGCTGCACACAGCGCCAGCCAGCTCAGCTGGAATGATTCCCTGCAGGTGAATGACATCCTTGGGGCCACACAGGGAGGTGACACATGGGAAGTGGCTGCTGGAGCCAGCCAGCCTTGCCAGGGGTTGCAGCTGGAGCTGTTTACTTGTGGCTGAGCCTTTTATCTCTTCCCTTGCTGCTTCCCACAGCTGAAGCCAAAGTTTTCGTTGTTCTGGCCTGGAGGGTAGGAATCCTCTCTTCATGCAGGCTTTTGGATGTGTAAATATGGGACGAGCTTTTTTTGGGATCAGTTTGGGGCTGGGAGAGCCCCTTGGCTAATTCTGGGTGTCACACACGTGTCCTGGCTGTGTCCACGTGTGGCCCTGCACTTGCACAGCTTAACCCTGTCCTTCTGCAACTACATTTTGTGCCCTTTTTGCCCTTACAGGCCACAGCAGAAGCCAACAATTTAGCAGCAGTTGCCACTGCCAAGGACACCTACAGCAAGAGGATGGAAGAGGTGGGTGGTGCTGTGTGTGTCCCTTCCTGTCCCTTCTTGTCTCCTGGCTCTCCTGTCATAGATTCATGGAATTCCAGATTGGTTTGGGTTGGAAGGGACCTTAAAGCTCATCCAGTGCCACCCCTTTCCATGGGCAGGGACACCTCCCACTGTCCCAGGCTGCTCCAAGCCCTGTCCAACCTGGCCTTGGACACTGCCAGGGATCCCAGGGACAGCCACAGCTGCTCTGGGCACCCTGTGCCAGGGCCTCACCACCCTCCCAGCCAGGAATTCCTTCCCAAATCATGACCCCTAATCCCTGACCCTGATGTCAGATTTCCTTGTGCTAAGAGTGACGTTTCAGGGATGATTTCCCTGTGTCGGTGGTGGTGACCTTTCAGGAGTGATGTCCATGTATCAGGAGTGACACTCCAGGGATGATTTCCCTGTGTCAGTGGTGATATTTCAGGAGTGATGTCCATGTATCAGGAGTGACATTTCCAGGGCGATTTCCCTGTGTCAGCAGTGACATCTGAGGAGTGATTTCAGTGTTTCAGGAGCGATTTTACTGTGTCAGGAATGACACTGCAGGGATGATTTCCCTGTGTCAGTGGTGACGTTTCAGGAGTGATGTCCATGTGTAAGGAGTGACATTCCCAGGGATGATTCCCCTGTGCCAGCAGTGCCATCCCAGCCTCTCTCTCCCCGTGCTCCCCCCCTCAGGTGTGCGGAGGGGACAAACCCTTCCTGGCTCCCAGCGACCTGCAGGCCAAGCACGCGGAGCTGCGGGACGAGGCCGTGCGGCTTTTCCGCGGCGTCAAGAAGATGGGAGGGGAGGAGTTCAGCCGGCGCTACCTGCAGCAGCTGGAGGCCGAGATCGACGAGCTCTACATCCAGTACATCAAGCACAACGACAGCAAGAACATCTTCCACGCCGCCCGCACCCCGGCCACGCTCTTCGTCGTCATCTTCATCACCTACGTGCTGGCCGGCGTCACCGGCTTCATTGGCTTGGACATCATAGCCAGCCTGTGCAACATGATTCTGGGCTTGACACTAATCACACTCTGTACCTGGGCTTATATCAGATACTCTGGGGAGTACAGAGAACTGGGAGCTGTAATAGACCAAGTGGCTGCAGCCTTGTGGGACCAGGTAGGATGAAAGAGCTTTTGATTTCCAAGGGGCACGGCAAAAAAAGTTTCCTGGGCGGGGAGGGAGGGGGAGGTTTCCTCCTCCTTGGAGGTGGTTTTGGTGTTTGGGGTTGTTAGGTCCTGCTGCTCGTGCTGCCATCAGCGCAGGGACGCCTTTCCCAGTTTTAATTGAAGTTTTAATCCGTTCCTCAGACCTCCCACGTGAGGAGAGGAATTGTTTGCAGAGCAGTTTGTGGGGTTCGTGCTAAGGGGGAGGTCACGGGGCTGCCCTGTGTCCCTGAGCCTCCAGTTCCTGTCCAGTGCAGAAAACAACTGTGTAGATCTGAGAAAACTCCCAGCGAGCTCTTTTGTTCTGCCTTTTTTCATGTCTCGCCCGTCACCAGACGTGAGTTTGTGGAGCTTTGTGGGCACGGGCAGCTCTGCCCACGGGCAGGATCCTGGTGGGTGGGTGTGTGTTTGGTGTGTGCGTGGCTGTGGCTGTTCAGGAGTTGCTGCCATCGCTCTCCCCGGCTTCAGGGCAGGGATTTTTCCTCTCCCAGCTCTGCCAGAGGTCAGGGCCAGATCTTGGCTCTGCCTGACTTGGCACCAGACCCTGATGTCCCGTTGCAGCCCTTCCCCGTTCCCACTGCAGAAAAGGGAGAGCCCAGCCCACAGAGACTCCCCCTCCCACCCAGGGGCACAATCCCTGTGGCCAGAGAGCCAAAAAAGCTGCAGTGCCCTCCTGCTCTTCCCACAGCACAGCTGGGCGAGCTCATCCCTCAGGAGCCATCCCAGCTCTCATTGCTGGCAGGAAGGGCCCTTCCCCTTCCCTGCTTTTCCTCCACCAGCGAGGTTTTCGTGGAGAGCAGGCACATTCCCCTGCTTCCCTGTGCTGCTGCAGCTGACCCTGCAGCTCTGGGGGGAAATAAAAGCAGCATTTACTGATGTTCCTTCATCCCGGTGGTGCTGCTCAGCAGAGAGGTGTCCCAGGTGGATTCATCCTGGCTGCCCTGTTCCCAGCACCTGAGCACCCCCTTTGCCCAGGGACAATTCCCAGGAGCCCTTGGGATGTGCTGGAATATTTGAGCCCATCCCAGTGCAGGAAGCAGCGGGAGTTCAGCAAGGACAGGACACGGGCAGCAGGAAGCCAGAGGTGCTGCCCACTTGCGACACGTCCCGCTGGGGGGGAAATAAAGAGGGTAAAGTGCTTGGAGCTGTTCCCGGCTTTCCAAGCAGAGGGGAAGTTCTCCCAGGAGGGAGCTGTGGGCAGAGGGGAGGTGCTGGGGTGGGTGACTCTGCCCACCACGAGCCAGCAGCTCCGACCCATGGGAGCAGGAGGGATGGACAGAGCAGGGAGGGGTCCAGTTTGGGATGAAGACCCCAGGGATGAGCTCCCATGGCCACTGAGATCCACAGAGCTGTTTCTCTCTCTTTCTGTCTCCCCTTTCCCAAATGCCTCTCCCAGGGAAGCACGAATGAGGTAAGTGCCTCTCGTTCTCTGCATGCTGCCGGGGCCAGCCCTGCCCTGGCTCTGGGAAATCATCTTGGCCCCAAAAGCACGTTTGGGCTGCTGGAGGATGGGAGTCACCAGGGCTCTGGGCAGCAGCTGCTGCCTCGGGCTGCTCCCTGGCATCCACATGCCTGGGGAAGGGTGTGGGTGTGGGCACTGAGCTCCACGAGCCAAGTGGGAGAGAGGTTTGGGTGGGGAGTGTCAGGGCACGATGGAGATTTTCACCTTTCTCCCATCAGTTCTGTTTGGGGGTTTTCCTGTTGTGCCAGGAGGTCAGACCCACACCCCAGATGGTTTTTGGGCACCAGCTGTGCAGCTGCAGGCAGAGGAGCCCCCATGGCTGGCCAGGCCTCTCCGTGCTGCTGGAATTGGTGTGGGTGTTGTTTTTTGGGGGGGAAAAAACCACCCCACATTGGATTAAGCTGAACGCAGAGCCCAGGAGGCACAGTTCACCCCCCAGCATCTTCCTGGGCAGCGCATGGAACACAATCCTGCTCTCCCAGCGTGGCAGGGGAGCTGCTCCGAGGGGAAATGGTTCCTATTCAGCCCTTCCAGGAACAGCAAAACCTGGATGAGAGAGGGAGATTCTGCCCCTCTCAGGTGAGACCTCACCTGCAGAGCTGCCTCCAGCCCTGGGGTCCAGCATCAGAAGGATGTGGAGCTGCTGGAGAAGTCCAGAGGAGCCACAGAAATACTCCAAGGGCTGGAGCCCCTCTGCTCTGGAGCCAGGCTGGGAGAGCTGGGAATGTTCCCCTGGAGAGAAGGAGGCTCCAGGGAGAGCTCAGAGCCCCTGGCAGGGCCTGAAGGGGCTCCAGGAGAGCTGGAGAGGGACTGGGGACAAGGGATGGAGGGGCAGGACACAGGGAATGGCTTCCCACTGCCAGAGGGCAGGGATGGATGGGAGATTGGGAATTCCTGGCTGGGAGGGTGGGGAGGCCCTGGCACAGGGTGCCCAGAGAAGCTGTGGCTGCCCCTGGATCCCTGGAAGTGTCCAAGGCCAGGCTGGACACGGGGGCTAGGAGCAACCTGAGATAGTGAAACATGTCCCTGCTTATTCCAGGGGGATTGGAAGTCAGTGGTCTGTGGGGGTCCCTTCCAGCCCAGTCCATTCTGGGATTCTGATTTATGATCAGAGCTCTTTGTGTGCCCAGCTCCCTGTGCTCTTCCCGCCCAGCACTGCAGGATCCCAGTGTGAGCTCCTGGAATGTTCCAGGATCTGATTAAACCAAGAAAACACAAATTTCCTGCACAAGGACATTATTTATTCCAGCTCTGTATCCATGTGCCTCCCCAGCGTGGCCCATGTGTGGCAGGAAACATTCCCATGTTTTCCCGTGTCACCAAAACCCAGTGTCACCTCCTGAGCCACTGAGTTCTTCCTTTAGAAGCAATTCAAGCTGTTAAAATCCATCCCAGCCCTCATCCCTCCCCAGCAGCCCTTTGGTACCTCAGGGATACTAAGAGGCGGAGCACAGGATTTGCTGGGGATGAGGTGTTGAACAAACCCCGTCACGTAAAAATCAGCGCTGTGGGACTGGTTTGGCATCACAAAACTCTCTAAAATAGCACAAAGCGCTGCAAGGTCTCCTACATGGGGCTTGGAGGTGAATTTTCAAGGAAGACAAGCAGAGAAGCTGCGTGAAGTCTCCTCCGCCTGTCCACTGTGTTCCCAGACAATCCCAAAACACCACTTCTGTTCCCAAAAGCCCGTTGGGGATGTGATCAACATCCTGTGGGACATCTCTAGGGGCATCTCACCCTCCTCCTTCTCGTTGCCCCTTCAGCCTCTCCTGCTTCGTTCACCCCCTGAGCACACAAGGGACTCGTCACCCTGTCACTGTGTGGGTCCCTGCTGCTCAGCCGCCCCTTCCCACCCCTTCCAGAGCTAATCCTGGCTTGCCAGTGATCCCCGGCAGGAACTGGTGGGATTTGGGTTGGTTTTTTCCTTGCCCATCGAGTTCATTTGAAATGGGAATGTCAGAGCTGTGACAGTCACACCAAGTCCTCTGCAGCCAGAGCCGTGTCCTGGCACCTCCTGTGCCATTTGCTCTGGGACAAAGGTGGGGAGGAGGCAGGGAGGGACACGAGGGCTGTTGCTGTCTTGGTTTAGAAAGACAAGCATCTGCTAAGGAAATGGAAAATGTAACCCCCCCCTCCCTCCAAATTATTATAATTTTGAAATTAAGGGGCTCTCAGGCAAAGATATGGGAATAGGAATAACAGTTCTCTACCAGGAAAAATTTTAAAATAATGCAGTAGTACAAAAAACCACTGCCAGAGTCAGGACAGGAGCTGACCCCTGTTGGTCAGGGTGTTGGTGTCAGCCCAACCCAGTCCTCCTGCAGTGACAGATGTGGTTCTGCTGGAGCAGAGATGATCCTGGAGAAGGCTCCAGTGGTGCTGACATGGGTCCGCTCTCCCTCTGGGAATCCAGTGCACACAGGCTGTGCTGCTGTTCTGAACGCCAGATTTGATCCAGGCGGGAATGCTGGGCTCCTCCCCCTGGGTGGAGCCTCTCCCCGTGGGATGATGGGATTGTATCAGCCCTGCAGTGAGCCTGGATGGCCCATGGACAGCAGATATCCCCCGGAGGGAGGATGGGTCCTGGAAGGGATAAAGAACATGGCCCCGCCTGGTTTCACAGCTGGTGACAGAACACGCACTGCTGGGGACACCCTGCACTGAGACCGGAGACACTCACCCGTCACCCCCTGGGATCAGAGCTGCTCCCAGCCCTGTGGCTGCTCTGCCATTGCGTCCATGTGGGAAGTGCAGCCCCGGAGACACTCCCGCCCCTCTGAGCCTGATCTGGCTCCAGAACAAACAGAAAATGATAAAATCAGAAAAAATCCTCATTATCTGCAGAAAAAATGATGGGCACAATTACCTGTCCCACCCCCAGCCCTCGGGCCGATGCAATTGCGGAGCTGCCTGGAGGGGTAAAGCAAAGGCTGAGGCTGCAGGAATCAAAACTGTGTGTGAAACAAGCAGGGGAAAACGCCCCCCTAATGCCTCACTCATAGTCCAAACATTGATTTAATACAGCTCGAGGGGGGTGAGGTGCTTGAAAAATTGGAATTGTAGAGCCACAGAATATCCTGAGCTGGAAGGGACCCACAGGGATCATCCCTGCACAGACCCCCCAGCAATCCCACCCTGGGCATCCCTGGCTGTCCAGGCACTCCTGGAGCTCTGGCAGCTTTGGGAATGTCACCATTCCCTGGGGAGCCTGGGCAGTGCCCAGCACCCTCTGGGGGAAGAACCTTTCCCTGAAATCCAACCTAAACCTCCCCTGGCACAGCTCCAGCCCTTCCCTCAGCCCCTAAACCCGTGAGCTGAAGCCCTTTGTGTGTTGGGCGCTTGTCCCAACCGCGCTGGTGGGCAGAACCAGAACAGGCTGCGTGGGCTGAGCCGGATCAGGATTCCCTGGGATGGGGATTCCCTGGGATGGGCATTGCCGAGGTTTGGGATTCCCTGGCTGTTCGAAGGGGCTGCTCAGTGACCGCGTGTCTCTCCGCAGGCCTTGTACAAGCTGTACAGCGCGGCCGCCACCCACAGACACCTGTACCACCACGCCTTCCCCGCGCCGCGAGCCGAGCCCGCCGAGGGCTCCGACAGGAAGAAGGTGTAGGAAAGGAAGGAGCGATCCCACAGGCGCAGTCCCGGCGAGTTCCAGCCGTGCACGGCCCAGGCGCGGACGGCTCCTCTCGGATCGCCACCCTCACCCCGTGTCCGTCCCCGAGCCCGCCGGGAGCAGGGGGAGCGGTCCCGCCGGGGCAGGGCCGGCATGGATGTGTCCTGTCCCCGTGTACATACGGCACTGCCGCAGCCCAGAGCTTTGGTTTGTCATAGCCAGCGACTCCCAGCTCATTTATGAAGCCTTATTTCCCTCCCCTTCTTAATTAGCCACCACTGAGGAAACGATAAGTTACGTGATACCGCAACTAAAAAAAAAAAAAAAAGCCGAAGCTTATCCAAAAGCCGATTTATTTCAGGTACTTGAAGAAGTTTTAACATGTAACCACTGTTTTTTTTTCCCCTTCGTTTAACTGTTTAATTACGTAAACATAATTAAAATGTATTAACTTGCTTTATCAGACACTGTAAGGGCACTTCTGCTAATGGTCTGTTAACGGTGCTGTGAGGAACGCGGCCGTTTCTGTTTGTCTGCACCAAGTGTCACTTTGTAGCTGTGCTGGAGGAAGTTTCACTGTATTCCTGTACATATTTATCCATGATAGTGCATAGGACGTGTGGTACAGTTCTATTCTTTTATTGTCAGGACTATTAAAGTTTGCTTTTGGTTCCTAAGAAGTCGGTTCTACAGGGAAAAGTTCTTCATTACCTGGGCAAGAGCTTCTCCTCTGGGTTTTTTTTTTTTTAATGTGTTCGGTTTGATTTGAGATTTCAGTCGGTGTTTTGAGGGTCATTCACCCACGGACAGACCCAGAGCTCAAGAGCTTTGATTATCTCAAACCCATGGGGCTTTTACTGCTGGTAAGAACGATTTTTCTGATGTTCTGAAAGGCCACAAACCAGTCACACAAACCCTCCGTTCATCGAACAAAATGATTTTTATTGAATTCAGAGGATTTACAAGAAATGTACTTTTTTGTCTGCAGTGTTTATTGCACTGAAAAGAACCCATAAATATAACGTATCAGGACAATTAATGAACGAAATGGAATTATTGGAAAGGGTAACAATTAAAAATTTTCCCCAAGTGAGGAGCTTTAAGCCAAAAGCTCGTTAATGAAAACAGCAATTGCTGTTGCAGCCCTGATTTTCCCCGTGGGGTGACACAGTGGGTCAGACAATGCCACTGCCTTGCCACTGGAGCGGGTCAGGTTTTGGGAAATGCAGGATCAAAACCACTCTGCTTAGAGATCTTGGTCTTTAGGGAGGTACAAGTGTACCCCCTGCGAGTAATCTGCGTGGAAATGAGGAGTAAATCTGGAGTACTAAGGAGCTAAAGTAAAAAATAAGGCAACTGAGGCTCGGATCCAGAGGGTGAAATCAGCTCCTGGTGTGAGTGAACAGGCCCGGGGTTGGTTCTGTACATTAAAGCTGTAAACAAAGAGCAGAGCTCTCTCAGGAGAGGGATCCCAAATCCCCCAAGGGAAACAGCCTGCACGAGGCATCCGGGTTTGGACAGCTTTTGGAAGCCAGGACACGACAGTTGCATCTGTTGGCCTTAAAAAACAAAAATACATAGCCAGCTTTTAATACTGCAGCCGACTGGTAGGAAAGAGATCAAGGACCAAGGGAACCGATGAAACTGCTGGTTTCTCAGGACAGAACAAACTACTCCCGGCACGGAAAAACAAACAAACAAACAAACAAAAAAGATCAACAAACAAAAAAGATTAACAAACGAATCTCCGAATCTCCGCCTTTTTTTTCTTTTCTTTTCTTTTTTACAAACAACACGTAATACACGTAGAAAAATACTCAAAGAGGATAAAGGTGCAACGTCAACAAAAATAAGCTGCCTTTTCCAAAAAAAAAAAAAAAAAAAAAGCCACTTTTCCTTTCAGAGTTAGTGTGTGTGTGTGTGTGTGTGGGGTCAGTAGTTGGCGCCGTGCTGCTGCGCGTACCACTGCTGCCGCTGCTGCCGCTGCTCCAGCTCGGAGAGCAGCGCCTGCCGGAACGCCTCGTACAGCTTCACGATCCGCTCCAGCTCCTTCATGAACAGCAGCTTCAGCATGCCCTGGTACGTGTCCAGGTCGGCCAGCTGGAACAACTCCCACTTCAGGATGTGGTCGTACCTGCGGGGAGAGAACGGGGGCAGAGGGGGTTTGGTCTCCGGGAGGGGTTTGAGCTCAAAACGCATGAGGTGTGTGTCACCTGCATCCCCTCGGCGGGGCTGGGCTGCTCTGAACGCTGTGGAGCGGCACTGGTGCAGCACCACCTCCTTCAAATCCCAAATATCCCCGTTTCTGAGGGGGATGAGCGTGCGAACGGCAGCGTTACGAGGGGTTTCAAAGCCTGTTCTTCAGCATTGAGGTCGCCAGTTTGGGAATGGGCTGGTGGAACGTCACAGGGAAATGGGAGAATCCCTCCTGACACACCAAAGAACTCCAGGAATACAGGAAATGTTCGCCTGGAGAGAAGAAGGCTCCAGGGAGAGCTCAGTGCCTAAAGGGGCTCCAGGAGAGCTGGGGGACAAGGGCTGGAGGGAGACAGGACACAGGGAATGGCTTCCCACTGCCAGAGGGCAGGGATGGATGGGAGATTGGGAGAGAATTGTTCCCTGGGAGGGTTGAAGGGTGTCCACAGAAGCTGTGGCTGCCCCTGGATCCCTGGAAGTGTCCAAGGCCAGGCTGGGCAGGGCTTGGAGCAGCCTGGGACAGTGGGAGGTGTGACCATGGCATGGGGAAATGGGATGGTTTAAAGTCCCTTCCACACCAAACCACTGTGGGATCCTATGGAAATGCATTGTGGAAGCATTGGACAGCAATTCCATTAACAACACACCTGGAATATCGACTGTAGAACATCTGTTAAAATCAGAGTAACACAGCAAAATGAATTATTTCAGCAGCGCAGGTCCCTCCCACAAGATGGGACACTGCTGGCCTTGCCTCCCAATCTGCTGTTCCCAATCCAGCTGTAACGAGTGCTCTTGTCTGACTGGCCTCTCCAATTAACCCCTCTTGGTTAATTAGCAGCAATAACCCACAATAGATGTTTAATGCAAACCCTGATGAGGTTCCACCCTCCTTTCCTGCTTTTCCCTCACACAATCCACCCACAATCTGATTCCCTGCGCTTGGAAACTGCTCTGGGTATTCCAGAACAGGAGAAACTCGTGGAATGATGGAGTTACTTGATGCAGTTGAGGCACAGGAGAAGATGGATTCACCTCAGTGGAGTGAATTTCTGGAAATAAACCACATTCCCCACTGAAAGGTCACATTCCAGAGGCATCAGAGAAGCACCAGGACATGCAGGTGACTTCCAAAAATGCTCTGAGGAATTTTAAGAATTCCATCAAAACTTATCACAGCTTCTACAGGGTTGCATTGTTAAAAATCATTTCCTCCCCCCCCCCCCCCAAAAAAAAAAAGGAGAAATAATAAATTGCAGCTGTTTGGAGTTGGAGCTCTGTATTGACAAAGGAGAGGTTGAGGGTTTCCTCATGGACTCCACCTTTCCCTCTTTCTCCTTTCCCACTCATCAGGAGCTCCCCACCCTCACAGGAAGGAATTTTTTGCTACAAATAGAGATTATTTTGGTTAACACCTACTGGACTCTCTACCAGGCTTTTTCTAACCCTAATTCTTCTGCTCTAGAGGAATTTGTTAAAACAAAATCTAACATTCCTCATTTTTTCCATAATTATCTACGTGTCTCAACAAAAACAACTGGGCCTTACAGCTAAACTGACTTACAGTGCCAGGGCTAAGTATCAAATCATGACAAAATAAAAACAATGATTTCAGTGCAAAACTGTGCTGATAATTAAAAATTTAAAAATTTGTCTCAGCCTACTTGATATAAAGAAATCCCTGATGAACTGTTTCATTTGTTTCTCAAGTTTCAAGAAAATATCCAAAATAATCCAAACAACACAGAGACTGAACTGTTTCAATTTACATTGTCTGGATGTCAATCAAAGATGTAAAACAAAGACCTCAATAAAGGAATGGGTTTGCAGCCAAAACCTGGAAGTATTTCTAGGAAACAAATCCTACAGGCTACAGGAACTGAGAGTGGAGCCTCAGTGTACTGGGGGAGTTTAGGGCAATTTAAATCTTTATGGGCTGCTGGCAAAGCCAGCAGTCACAAGAAGTAATAAAACTCATTCAAATTGCAGTTCCTAGGAGCAGGTAATAAAAGAAGAGAATTTTTTTTAGTGGTAGTCACTGACCACCACAGCTTGAATGTGCAGTTACAGACTGACCTCGCTGCTGTAAAACTGAGTTTCTCCACATTCTCTTTATGAGCAGCACATGATTTAATAATTATTAAACCATTTTGGGGATTTTTATTGCTTTCTGTTCAGTGTTACTGCTCTGCAGAGCTGAACCCATTAGAAAATCTCATTTCCTTATGCTGACTCAAACCCTTTTTTGGAGGAGACTCCTTGTTCCTGTGACAGTTTTGTGTTTTTTTTTATTTGACAAAATGGCTTTTTATTACCCCTTAGTTTTTAATTCAATGTCTTGAACAGAAATACAGAAATAGAGATACAGATATCAGCCAGTGTTGGGCCTAAAGGAGCTCCAAAGGAGCTGGAAAGAGAGAAGGAAAAGGGGAATGGCTTTAAGCTGGAAAAAGGTAAATTTATGTTGGATTTAAGGAAGAAATTGTTCTCTGTGAGGGTGGGGAGGCACAGGGTGCCCAGAGAAGCTGTGGCTGCCCCTGGATCCCTGGAACTGTCCAAGGCCAGGGCTTGGAGCAGCCTGGGATAGTGGAAGGTGTCCCTGCTCATGGCAGGGGATTGGAACTGAAAGATTTTTAAGTTCCTTCCAACCCAAACCATTTCACGATTCTATGATTTAAAACTCTTAAAGGTGAAGGAAAAGCTGTGCTGTTTAAAAAGAAATAAAAGAGACATGAGGAAGTTCCACCCTAAAAATGTTTCACATATTTTTCTGAGCACGTGGTACCACTCCTGTAAATACTCTGAAAGCAAAACACATCCTTCACTCTCTGCCAGTTGTGTGAGCTGCAAGAAGTGATCACTTCATGCCATGCCTGAAAGAAAGCAAATTAATCTGACAAACTTTTGCTCCAACTCCCTCACGCTGCCAACCTGAGCCCTGATGCAGCTAAAAACCAAACACGGCACAAGCCGTGGAAATTCAGGTTTTTTTGTTGTTCTCAGTGTGAAAAGAAGCAAAAGCAAAGGCAGAATCTCACTTGACAGGAGCCCTGGCATAGACCTGCAGCCAGTCAGGGATGTCAGCGCTGTGGTAGGGGTTGGCAGGGACCAGCAGGGCCTGGCTCCTCTCCGGGGGCTGCGCCTGGTACGACACGGGGGGCGGCTGATCGTAACGGGGAACGCTGCAAGGGACAAGGACAGGGGTCAGCTCCAGGCACACTGCAATCATTAATTCATTAATTCATCAGTCATTTCTCAACCTTACACACAGATTCAGCACTGCCAAGGCTGGTGGAGCAATCTCAGCAGGGGTGTTGCCCTGCACTGCTGCTCTTTTGGTGCAATTCACCTCAGCCCCACCCAGCAGAGCACAGCAAAGCACTGGAGCTGGTTTTAAAACGCTTTAAAAGGTATCGGTTCATATAATCCACCATTTAACATGTTAGAACAGATGTATTCAGAGTCAGTACATATAAAGACATCCCCATACATTGATCTTTTGTGCCATAAGCTGAAGAACTTCCTCTCCCTGGGTATCAGCAGAACAGGCTGAGCAGCAGAAATTCACAGTAACAGTTGGATTTGGTGCATATTGACTAATTAACTGTTAGATTTGGTGTGTATTAACAATTACCAGTTGGATTTGGTGCATATTGACAATTAACTGTTAGATTTGGTGTGTATAAACAATTACCAGTTGGATTTGGTGCATATTGACAATTAACTGTTAGATCTGGTGTGTGTAAACAATTTACAGATGGATTTGGTGCATATTGACAATTAATTGTAAATTTGATGTGTATTAACAATTAACAGTTGGATTTGGTGCATATTGACTAATTAACTGTTAGATTTGGTGTGTATAAACAATTAACAGATGGATTTGGTGCATATTGACAACTAATTACTAGATTTTGGTGTGTATTAACAATTAACACTGGGTTTGGTGTGTATTAATTTTATTTTACTCCAAAATGACGAGTAGCTGCAATGCCCATTTTCATCCCAGACAAGCCTTAATTCACGTTTCAGATGTTCAGAGCATCTCCAGGCACATCAGCTCAAGTTTCCTTTCAGTTTACAGCTCAATTCTGTCCTCAGCAACTCTGCTGTTTTACTGACAGCTGCAGAGCTGCTTTGTTTGATTGAGGAGCAACATCCTGCGTCTAAACTTCAGAAACATGAGACAAAACGGGAACTTCTGCTAAAAATCCTACTGAGAACCAGCAAAGCTGAAATAGGGCAAAACTGAAAATAAGATTTTTTCTTTTGTGCCTGTTGTATTTGCCCCTAACTGATGTCCTGGTTTAGACAGACAGGTATCTGCCAGGGAAGATTGGAATCTCCCTTGGAATGTAAGCCCTCCTGGAGTGGCAGATGTGGTCCTGTTGGAAAGCAGGGATGGTGCTGTGGAGCCAAGAGTCCAGAGATGGGTCCAGTCTTCCTTTGGGAGTCCCATGGGAACACTGGATGTCTGGTGACACTTGTGACTCCTTTTTATCTAGATGGAAATGGTTTGGCTCCTCCTCCCTGGGTGGAGCATCTCACAATGGGATGATGTGATGTGTGATGTGATTGGTGAGCCTTGATGGCCCGTTAACAGGAGATATCCGCATGGAGGAGATAAGGAACACTGGGATGATGTCATATGAATGGTGAGCCCTGATGGCCCATTAACAGCAGATATCCCACTGGATGAGATAAGGAACACTGGGATGATGTAATGTGATTGGTGAGCCTTGACAGCCCATTAACAGAAGATACTCCCATGGAAGAGATAACGGACACTGGGATGATGTCATGTGTCGTCTGATAGGTGAGCCTTGATGGCCCATTAACAGGACATATCCCCATGGAGGAGATAAGGAACACTGGGATGATGTCATGTGAATGGTGAGCCCTGATGGCCCATTAACAGGAGATATCCCACTGGAGGAGATAAGGAACACTGGAATGCTGTCATGTGTCCTGTCACTGGTGAGCCCTAAAGGCCAATGAACAGAAGATATCCCCATGGAGGTAACGGGAGGGTGAGCAGAGATAAGAAACAATGCCCCACTCGGTTTAACAGCTGGCTTGTTATCAGACAGGCAGCCATGCCCTCCCTCCTGGAGTTACAACAGATAAAGAAAAAACACCTCCCCAGGTGGGTTTCAACAGAAGGAATAGAATAAATTTTCTTTTCTTTTTGGTTACAGAACCCAAGCCACTGGACTAAGGTGACCCCAGGGTGAGCAGGGGGGTGGGAGCTGACCTGGGAGCACAGGGGTGTTTGTACTGAGCCCTTTTGTTGATGTGATCCACGTAGTACACTCCGAATTCTGCGGATTCCACGCGTTCCCAGCCCGGCGGGAGCCCCTCGCGCTCCAGGGGGTGGCTCCAGTGGGTCGTGTTGGTGTTGTGGTCGATGTAATATTTCCTTCCTCGGATAGTCCAGTCCACTGACCAGCCAGGAGGAAGAGGTAAATCTTCAGAACTATGATTTGTTAAGTTTCCTAAAGATGTAGCAGCGACTCTGCCGATGCCTAAAAAAACCCAAAGGGAGATCAGGGGTTAGGTAAAGATTTACGGAAATTGTAATTTCTGTTAAAAATTTCTTATGGCTGCTTCATTTATCAGCAACAAAAAAACCCCTATAGCTCTCCTTCAAGTTAAAGTCAGAAATTAAAACTCTCCAGAAAAATCACTGAGTCCCAACAAAGCTTTTCAGGTGAACCAGTCAAGACCAGCAAGAGGAGGAGCCAGAGCAAGAGAGGAAGGACAAGCAGGGCTGGGGTCCAAGAGCTGATGAAATTCCCACCTTTTCCCTGGAAACAGAGCACTTCTGGGATTTATCCAGCACTAAATTTAAGAGGTTGCTCCTCAGCACTTTGGAATTTGTGATTTGTTGTTAACACACACAGGGAGTTTTTACAAACTAGCAGCTGGATGGTGAAAGATGACTACAGGAACAGCTCCTGTCCCATCCCTTCCCAGGGATACTTGGGAAGCTGGGTGAAATAAAAGCCAGATGAGCAAATATAGAAAATTCATTTAAAAAACACCCCCAAGACACCCAACCACAAAAACCCAGTGACACAGTCAAGAATTTTGCAGGTTTCTTTCCATCCCTGGGAATTCTCAACCTCCTGGATGTGCTGGGCTAAATTCAATTCTCTTTTCAAAATCATTTTAAGGAGTTCCCTCCAGTCCCTCACAGTTGTACAGTTAAACACTATCTAGTTCTAATGAAAATTCCAATTATCTTTTCATCCCACGGCCAAATGCATCTGTTCAATCCCATTATCCCCAGGGTTTGTGTGTTACTATTTCCCACAGCCAGCAGAAGGGCTTTGGGAGCCACTTTTCCCACTTTTTTAGAAGTCAGAAATCACCCCCCACACATTTACTGACAGGAATATACTCCCTCCTCCTCTTTTTTCAGGAATAACATTTTTGTGTGGTTGTTTGGTCAGAGAAGGGAAAGGCAGAGTCTCTCTCCTCTGAAATCTGGGTGAGCTATATCCTAACAAAATATAATAATAATTGAAAATAAAGTTAGAGGAAGGCTCCAAACCAACTGGATAAATAAAAAAGAAATTAAACCCCCCCTCACAAACATCCTCCTGAGTACTGATGGTTAAAGCTTTGTGCTCATCCATAAATCTTTCTCCAGCCTTGTCATGTTCTGAACTGTTTGGCCTTAAAGGATTTCCTCTTGTGTCAGTACTTACCTATTTGTCAGCATTTTAAAGGGAAGCTGATGCCCGTGTCCATCTTTAATTGGGATTTGACAACCTAGATTTTAATTCCAGAGAAAAAGAAACATCCTGGAGGCTTCCTGATTTTTGGGAGGGCTGGGGGAGTAAAGCTGGTTCATCCCCTCATGCCAGAGACAAAATAGAAACATTTCAGCTTCTTGAAAATGCTGTGCTTGGGCTAAACAAATCCAGGATTTTCCCCAATTAACTGAACCTCTGGGATGTTGTAAATAGTGACTGTTAAATCACCAGTGCCAGCAGATCTGAACACACAAACTTGACTAGGGAGGGAAAAAAATCAGGATTTTTCTGTTTACTATTAAAACTTGCACATCCCTGTATTTTTCTTACAGTTCCTCCACCTTAAATTCTGGCCTCAAATCCACAGATATTTATTTTTACTAAAGTTTAATGCTTCCCAACATTTGGAAGAGGTGCCATCCTCTGTACTGAAGTTCTCCTGACACATGGATTCTCCCAGGGCCAGCTTATTTTTAATTTCCAAGATGCAAAGGACAAAAAAAAAACAACAAAACATCAGATCACAAATATTTTATCCATTCCTTGTGCCATTTTGATTTCATTTACGAGGCAGCAGAGCCAAACCATTAAAATAAACTTGTACAGATGTAGAAATTAGCAGTTTTGAACAATATTCCATGGACATGAAATCAAAGGCCTGACTGATGGTTGTAACTATCATTTTTTCCCTTGTATCACAGATTATTTTGGAATATTCTCTGTGCTGGAAGTTTTAAGATGTTGATATTCATAGGGCCTTAAAGCCATCAACCACTGTGGCATGAAAATCAATATTTAGTAAAATTTAGACTTTTTTTTCCTATAAAATGGTTTTTTAGAGATGAAAAGAAATTGTCTGTTGGTTTTCCTGATAAACCTCAGACGTTCCTTTGTGGGAGGATGGATACACACATAAGAGAAAAAGCTCCTCCTATAGTTTTGAACAGCAAGAGAAAAGGAAAATTAACTTTTATATATTTTTTAATATATATACACACACCCCCCTGTAATTTCAAGAATAAGACTAAACAACACTTGAAAGAGCAAATTCCTCTGTGATCTTTTCCAAAGTATAAGCCAAAGAAGAAAATTCCAAGACAGCCTAAATTCATGGACTTGCCTTTTCCATGGCCAAATGCCAGGAATGACATTTTCTGTTTAAATTCCAGGTAAACTCTGAGCCCTAAAAGCATTTTCACAGCAGGATTTTCCTGCAAGCACCAGGGATATTCCCTGGATTAGGAGCTGGCACCAGATTTATGTATCCCAAATAGAAAAGCTGAGCAGTTTTTATAACAAACATCTGGTGTAAAAGCTGGGATTTTCCTGGGATGGAGGATGTGATCCCTAAAACAAGATAAACTGAACCTGTTCACTGGAACTCTCGGGGTTTTCTTTCTCACACACTCTTTTAGTTGTAACAAGATAAAAATTATCATTCTTTCTGTTTTCCCAAGAAATAGAATTGTTTAAATAATCCACTTTTTCCAAATGTCTCCTTTCCCCTGCTTAGGCATGAGCACTCTCTGGTGTGGCACTATCAAACCTCAAGGTTGGTCAACAATTAATTTAAATTTTTTGCATTTATAAAATCTTTTCAAAAGATCTCTTTTGAGCTTGTCAAGCCTCCTCTGATAATTCTGTTTATAATGATATAATAGAATATGTTATAACATATTATATATATATAGAATATTTTAAACTAAATCTATAATATAATATAATATAATATAATATAATATAATATAATATAATATAATATAATATAATATAATATAATATAATATAATATAATATAAATATAATGTATAATGGGGTGTTTTTAAGTTCAGCTGTGGCTTTTAAGGACTATCAATATCGAAACTGAGGCTTTAATTTTCCTTCCATTTCTAAAATAGAGGGTCTTCAATTTAAGGTCTTGAATTATCAATTTTAACTTGGAGTAGCACATTCCAGTGCATTTTATCAATGCAAAAAGTTCCTTCTCTTAAAAAAATCTTAATAAAGTCACAAGTGTGAATGATCTGTTGCGTGTTCTCCACTGAAGAGGTTGTGTTTAGGAAGGAACAAAGGAGCTGGAAATGATGCCAGTGCTTTCCCAGCCCAGTAAAAGGGTTTTTTTCTGAGGGAACTCTGCCTGGAAAGAAGTCCAGACCCTTTGGAGGACAGGTAGGAAGGGCAGCAGAGAAATCCCATCACCAGCATAAAGGAGAAAGAGCAAAACCAGAGGAGAAAAGTCCCACTTGGGTAGAAAATGCAGAGAAATTTCAGAGCCCAGGAACTCCTCACAAGTGACTTCACCCAAATTTCCAAGTGTTAAAGAACAAATCTTACAAAACAGTATTTTGTCTTTAATTAGCCCAACTGTCCTGAGAGCCCTTTTTTCAGGATGCCAAAATCCTCTCCCTTCCCCTCATCAGAGCAGGGGTGAAGAGCAGGAAGAGAAGACGAACAAACTGTTTAATTTTCAAAGAGTAAAGTCGTAATAAACTAACAAAAAGTTGCAATAACTCTCCTGATCAGGCAGGTCTGCAAGTCCCAGGCCTTCCTAACCCACTCCAAAGCATCAGAAGGAACTTCCTGAGCACAAGCACCTCTTTTGTTGGTGGGAACGGGGCGTTTCAAGCAAGCACAAATTCACAAATAGGAAATGACAGGAAAAACTCTGAAAGGGTCAAGAATTATGCTGCAAAATTCCTGCAAAATCAGCACAAAAGAAGAAAAGGGCAGGAACTGCCATTTGTTTAAAAATGAGGGAAGTGTACACACCGAGAAATAAAAATATGGCTAAATGGGTTTCATATCATAATTTGTATTTAATTTGCTCTAACATTAAACAAATTTTTCAGGGGCACAACTTAACAGATGAACCAAAAGCACACTGGATTCTCTGTTAAATTGTTAGGTTTTTTCTTTTTTTTTCTCCTGTGACATCCCAGCGACCTCCTGACAAATCCACCACCAGCCAAGTGCCTTTACAGTGTTGATTTCAAGCTCAGCAATTTTCATAGACACAGAAGAATGGTTCAGCTTACCCGCTCACACAGGTACAAATAACTCTGAGGTCTTGGTTACAAGTTAGTTCCAATCTACACTGAAGGTATAACTTCAACCACAGACCTCCCCAAAACTTTAACCTAGAAGAGAGGAAAGAGATGGCGAGGAAAGACAGGTAAAGTCTCTTAGAATTAAAAGTTTGAAAAGGATACGACTACTAATAATAATTAAAAAAAGAAAAGAAAATTAAAAACTTAAGAAATGCCACAGAGGTAGCTAAACGTACAAAATTAGGAGGTATCTCAACTGAAAATAGGGGCCAGGAAAAGCAGCAGCACTGAGTTGCTAATTAGAAACAAAGTGAATGAAAATATGGAAGGGAGGAGATGGTAGAAGCGAATGACAATGGGAGAGAAAACGTGACTTGAAGGAGAAATGCCCATGGAAGGAAGGACATGGCAATGCTGAAACAACAACTGCTGGAAAACCACAGCACTGCCCTAAAGACTTGGCTGAACACTTGGAAGTCTTGACTAGATCGTGTTTGCAACTTCTGTCCCAATTACAAAGAGCAGAATCTCGGTTTTGAATGACAGCTGAAATTCACAGGCACCTCTTCACTTCCAGACTGCTCCCAAAAATCACCTCAGTGTGACCACCATGAAAATATCACCACAGCAGGAACACCTCGTGTTCACCAGGCAGCATTTCCTTGGGAATGCACCCAAAACACACCAGAAGTGACCAAGGGGACCTTGGGAGGGAAAGGGGAGAAGGCAGCATTTACAAACTCCAGCTAAAAAAGCAGACTTTTCATTTGGAACTGCAGGCATCGGGTAATTCTGCCATCTCAGTGGAGAGAAACAACAATGGAGATGAGTAAAGAAAAGTAATTGAGACAAAGACAGTGAAAGCAACAGGCTCTGGAAATGGAAGGAGAAGAAACAAGGAATTACAGAGAGATTTGGGTAACTCAAGGAAAACACTGAAGGTGGGAAGGCAATGGATGGTTCGAATAAAAAAAAAAAGCTTAATGGTGAGATGAAGGAAGTAACAAAATCTGAAATTTTCTTATTTGGGGCCACATAATTCTTTAAGAAAAAGGAAAAGCGGACTTTAAGAGTTCATATGGAGATGAAAAAAAAAAAAAAAAAGGAGGAAAGGAAAAACTGGCAATTGAAAGGCTCACCTTTGTCTCTCCCTAAGAGTGCATGAGATTAAATACTCACCCATCGCAAAACCTGTGTAGAATATGTTCAAAGTATGAAATGTTAAAGCATGAGAGCGAATGACCAAACCAAGCAATCAGGAGCAGCTCCTTTATGATTTCCAGGGCTAAGGGGCCACAGGTCAACAAACAGCAGGGAAAAAAAAATCTATTTAGGAAGATGTTGCTACAATTTATTACAAAATACGGCTGTGGAGCTCCTTTTAAAAATTTGATGTAGGAAATTCCACTTCCAAGGTAGAGCTCCATTTCTGGGAATCTCCTCAGCAAACACAGCTACTGTTTTAATTCTGAAGGTTAAAGTGATGGATTGGTTTCTGGAAGTCTCCCCTCCTCCCTAAAATATCCCAGCACACACTCTCAGTGCTTGTTACCTGCACCAAATCAATGTTTAATGACTGCTGGACGAGCACTAATTGGCAGAGATGCAGGGTTTGCACACAAAACCCAGGTAGATCAGATACATTAACATTTAGAAAAATAAAGGAGGATTGAAGTAGCAGGCCTCAAACCCCAGTATTTCAGAATTTCCTGGCTGGCATTTCCGTTTTTCATGGAAGTGTTTCTGTGGTGAAGAAAACACAAAGCACTGACAGGTTCTAATCCCACACACGAGGTCAGCAGCATTAAAAGCTGATGTTCTTCCTGGCAGATTTCTGCGTTTAGACAGGAGATTTATTTTATTAGATATTAATTACTATTTTGTTTGCAGATTACAAGTGACAAGATATTTCATACTGAAGGTACTTTATTTACAGGTTAGAAACGTTTGTTTCAAACTCCTCCTTGGGTAAATACAGAGGCAACTATTTCAGAAAAGTAATATTTAGTGGATTCTTCTTTCTTATGCTGTTTGGTTTTAGGAAACAAAGGCAAGTTCCAGTGAAACTAAGGGGGAAACAGGCATATTTACCAACAATTTTAAAAGCTAAAAGAAAGGAGTCAAGGATTTGGAAGTCAATTTGAACACTAATTAGATGCCCATTTGCTAATTACGCAAACCAGTCACTCCTCCAGTCGACTATTTATAAGGAATTATTTTAATTATTGAGGTCAAATTCAAACAATGAAATTAAATAATGAGATGATAATTAAAATGTAATAACAATAATAATGTTGTAATTTAGAGCTGTTGGTTATTCTCTACATCATGAAAATAGGGGATGTCCCCCAACGAATAAAATTCCTTGCTAGCCACCAACTGATGCGTATATAATTATAAATAATGTGTCAGTCGCTTCATCTCTCAGTTTTACATGATGTTCTAAGGACGATATATTGACCATATGTACATACAGATGGTATTAAAAACCCCAAGACTTGCTTGACCTTACTCCATTTATTTAAGAAAACAACCCTGGTTGAAGTCTGTTTTTCCTTTCTGGATATGTGAGTGAACAAACCCTCAATCCTACTCACCCAGAAACGCCATGAAAAAGCAGCTCTGTCCTACACACCTCAAACACAATCCCCATCTCTGCACCCAAACTTCCACTAAAAATCCTCTTTTTTTTTTTTTAACAAAACCAAGGACGACGAATGCTTACCTGAAGCGTGCCTCCCATGATTCTGGGCCATCCTCTGGAAAAGGTCACTGTTGTGCTCATAATACCTGTTGTAGTCCTCGTGCAGGCGCTCGTTCAGCTGCCGCCTCCTCTGCGCGTCGTAGAAATGCTCGTAGTAATAACCGCGGGCCCCGGCGTCGCCGTTCTCCAGCCCGGGGCCGCCCTCCGACAGGAAGGACTGAGAGGAGGAGCCGTATTCCCGCGGCACCTCGGCCAAGCTCCGGGCCAGGTAGGAAGGGGCGGACAGTCTGTTGCTCTCCCGTCTCATGATCTCGTGAGGGGGACGCTGCACCGGCGCTCGGAGGAAGCTCTGGTTCCTGGACACGATGCCATCGCCGCCGGGCGCGTAGGCAGAGGAGGCCGAGTCGGGAGGGCAGAGATCGGTTCGTCTGGGAATGGTCGGACCGTGGCGGATGAAGGAAGGCATCAGATCTGACAGAGAGCGCGGGGGAGAGGTGAGAACGCGGTGATTTACGCGCTAAAACTGAGGAATTCACCCACTTAAGGCACCTCTAAATCCTGTGTGAATGTAACGCTGCGGAGCGTCCCGGTGCAGCACGCCCCACTGGTGTCAGCACACAAACAAACCAACCCCAAACCCATCAGAAAAACCACAGCAGAGAAAAAAAAGAAACCCAAACCACCCACACTGATGTGCTGTGGCCGCATCAGGCAGGGTTCGTATCTCTCTATGAGAAAGGTCAAGAAAATCTACATATCCTGGTTACCACTTCTTTGGGAATGTTGTCCTTACAAACTGGGAACGACAAGATGTTAATGGCCACAGGAATCCAAGATACAAACAGAATTCATACTGCCCTCACTAATCCCAAAGTCACAAAGTTCAGCCAGAAAAAACGCTGTCATTCCATGCACGTTAAGTTCTCAAGTTATCATGGAGAGATTGCACTTTCTCCTTTAGAATTTCATTGCCTCCCTCCAGTACGTGAAACATTCCTCCTCTCCCTACTTTTACTTTCAAAATGATACAAATAAGTAGCTTCCCTCCAGGTAAATCAATACAGACCATAACTTTCATTTGGAATGAGGTTATTCCTATTATTAATTACTTTTCATTAATAAACCCTTACAACTTACGGTTAAAATCTGGTGCATCCCACAAGGTGCCGGCAATAAATTTATTTACTTTTTTATTGTGCGAACAAACCCATTTCAGTGTCGGCTTGTCTTCAAAGACCAACAAAACTAAAGCGAGGCACACTTTGGGTGTGTGTCTGTGGTGTTGCGTCCAGCCCCACGGGGCTGTGGCATCAGCGCCGCGTGTCCCAGGCGACCTCACCGGGCTGAGTCATGGGCAGGACCTGCAGCGTTCGCTTCCGCAGGGATTTTATACAACAACTGCCTGGCGGGACAGTTATCTCATGCCACGGTGCCCAGACCGGGAAAACAAGCGCTCGGGAAAGAGCGGGGTCACGGATTCACGGGACAGCAGAAGGGTTCGCGTTGGAAGCGGCCCCGGAGCTCACCCGGCTCCAGCCCGAGCCGCAGGGACACCTTCCGCTACGCCAGGCTGCTCCAAGCCCCATCCAACCTCACCGTGCGATCTCTTCTGTTCAGTTAAAAACAACGGAGACTGCCTGAACCGCGGCCTGCTGAAACTGAGAAACCGGGGACCGAGAAAATCATAAAAACCACAAAAACCACCAAGTCCGGGCACGCCGAGCACCCGGTGAACCAAGGCGTGCAGGGCTGGCTTTGAAACTCGGGCTTCCTTTCAGTTTTATCTTCCCTCCGTCATCTCCCAGGGCTTCACACCAGAGCTAAACACACATTTACAGGGAGAAATAACCCCCAGGGACACCCAGAGGGATAACTCCCCCTCACCCCCCTCACCCCGCCAAGGCCGCGCGGCTCCAGGGCCCGCCGGACCCGCACACAAAGGCCTCGGGATCGGCCCCCCGGAGCCCCGCGCCGGCGTCCCCCGCTCCCCCCGACACTCACTCCGCAGCAGCGGGCTCGTCTCCTTCTTCACGTACTTCCCCTGCACCTCGCCCGGCTTGGAGAGCTCCGTCCGCGTCTTCTTCCGCGACAGCATCCCACCTCCCGGCCCGCTGCCACCGCCCGCATGCCCGGCACCGCTCCCCGCTCCGCAGGGCCGGGGAGGGGGGGGGGGGTATCCGGCCGCCCCCGGGGGCCGAGCCGGGACCAGGAGCGGGGTCGGGATCGGGATGGGGATCGGGCCGGGCCGGGGGTCGCTGAGGGGACGCGGCGGGCGCGCGGGGCGTTGTGGGAAGGCGGCGGCCGCCGCCCTCCGGGCCGGCCGCGGGGCAGCGCAGGGGAGGGGGCGCCGCCACAGCGCCCCCGCGCGGCGGGGAGGGCGCGGCCCCTCACCGAGCGGCGGGGAACGGCGGGAACGGAGAGCGGGGAATGACAGGAATCCCGGCAGGACAGGAATCCCCGAGCGACAGAATCACAGAATCCTTGAGGTTGGACAAGACCTCCAGGATCAGCGAGTCCCAGCTGTGCCCCGTCCGCACGTCGTCACCCAGCCCAGAGCACTCAGTGCCGCCTCCAGCCCTGAGGGATGGGCTCTCCTAAACCTCCCTGCGCAGCCCCTGCCAATACTTGACTACCCCTTCCGTGAGCAAAATTTTCCTCAATATCCTATTTAAACCTCCCCTAGAACAACTTGAGGTTGTTTCTCCTGGTCCTGTTCCCTGGGAGCAGACCCTGACCCCCCCGGCTGTCCCCTCCTGGCAGGGACTTGTGCAGAGCCACCAGGTCCCCCCTGAGCCTCCTTTTCTCCAGGCTCAGCCCCTTTCCCAGCTCCCTCAGCCTCTCCTGGTGCTCCAGACCCTTCCCCAGCTCTGTTCCCTTCTCTGGTCACGCTCCAGCCTCTCAGAGTCTTGTCGTGAGGGGCCCAGAACTGGACACAGCAGTGCTGGAGCAGGGAGGACGGACCAGGCACCCACTGTGGTCCCCTCCAGCCTTTCCCATTCCAGGACAGGCAACAAGCACTCGGTATTTCCCCTACAAAGGTGAGGAGTAGGGAGGCAACTTTAGTTGAAAAAGAGCCAAGGTGCGTTCACTACCTGTCAGGTTTTTTCCCACTTCAATTGCATACTTTTATAATGGAAGACGCTGCTTTTTCAGGGCTGTCAAACCATCCTTTTTATTATTGTGTACACCTTTGATAAATGTGCAGGTACTACTTGAAGCACTTACAACACTCATGGGAAGAGAAGATCCCTGGAAATGTCCAAGGTCATGTTGGGCACTGGGACTTGGAACAACCTGGGATAGTGGAAGGTGTCCTTGCCCATGGCAAGGGTGGGACTGGATGGGCTTTAGGTCCCTCCCAACCCAAATTATTCTATGATTTTCATGTTGGATTAAAAAAAACCCCACACAAGTATGCATCATACATTAATGTATTTTTAATGCTCATTATAAATAATGTGTCAGTTGCTTCATCTCTCAGTTTTACATGATGTTCTAAGGACAATATATTACACCAGAACAAAACAAACCCAACAGAAAAAAAAAAATATACATTTGTTTTCATTTATACAGAAGTTGTTTGTCATGAAATGACACCGAACAGGGAAATGAAGGAAAACCTGAGTGACAGGGATGGCATTTGCTGGAATTAAACAAAAGGATTTTACTTTTGATCAATCCAGACTGCTCCCCCGTGCTGTACCTAACATATAATCTGGCTAAAATCAAATATGTTACAATCCTTTTTCTTTCCCCAGTCAGAAGTCAAACAATTCTCCTTGTGTTTAAAGTACTACTTGGGGCATGTGCTCCAACACAGACTTTTAAATCGTTTTAAACTGACAAGTAGCACTTCAACTGCCTGAATTTTGTCCACCTGTATTTAACTTGGGGTCTGTCCCCTTCCAAAACCCCCCCACCTGAAATGTCTGTGTGCCTTTATTTTCACAGTGATTCGTAAAGTAAGAGCTGAAAACATTTAAAACACCCTCTGGTAATGAAGCAGTTCATATCTGACGTGGCAGGACCTGTTGCAGGAAACAAGGCCTTAAAAGTTCAGTGATTTTTTGACTGCAACAACAACATTAAATACTTTGGTTTTTGCCTATTCTGCATAGGAGACACATTCATGCACAAAAAACTCCTAAATGTTTAATAAATTATGTTGTTTCTATGCTTATTTTCAGTAGCCTGGACTTTGTAAAACAGCTGCTTCTCTTCTGAGCTGACACGATGGATTAAGGAGCGGCGTGACACCCGTCTGGAAGCAGCTCTGCCTTTCTCTGGGATCCCTCCCTTTGGGAAGGGATTGTCCTGAATTGTCCTGTGGCAGCCCAGCCAGTACAGTACAGGAAGGCAGAAGGCACTTCTGAGAATTCATTCACACAAATCCTCCAGTGAAAATTGGGAGTTTTGCCTCAAAAGTGTTTACCAACAGGACTTTTTCCTCCTCCTCCTCTCTTCCTGTAGTTAAGTTGATTTTTTTTTTGGAAGTTTAGTGAAAGAGAAGTAGGGCAAGGTAGGACAGGGGAGAAAGGGAAAAACCAGAAGTCCCTTTTCCCTATTTCTGCTTCTCCCTTTTTGGTGCTGTGCTCCAGCAATGTCTGTGTTTGGTTTATAAAAGCCTGGTAACTACCAGGAGATTAAAAAGAATTAGTTAAGCAGTCCAGCTTTTAAATTGAGCAACATGAAAGTAATTGCACAACAATTCAAGTGAAATATTCATTCCTTCCTTCTGGACTTTACACAGACACAAGTAAATCAAGGCCGAGGTACGAAGTAGTCGTATAATGTACTAGACGATAATATTTTTTCCCAATACAGCTCTGAACCTCATTTCTTTTGTTTCCTGGAATTATTATGGAACTTTGCTAATTTCCACAGCACGGGTTTAGGGTGTGCTCAGTTCCCACTTTGCCAGCGCACAGCCCTGGTACCCACACAGAGATTTATTATAATGTATCTCAGACCACTTGGTGGTGAAGAGCCAAAGTAACAAGAAATCACTACTCCAGCTTTTTAAACCCTCCGATTTCTATCCATTCAAGACATTTGCAGTTTGTGAAGAGATTTTTGCAGCCTCTGAAAAATCCGTAAATCCTTAAATTTGGGATGACTCGGAGAAATCTCCACTACATGCATTTGGAAGAGCACAGCAGTGAAATAATTTATGAGGATGCCAACGTGATTTTCTTCATGATTTCCATTTCCACTTTGTTGCCTGCACAAAGCAATGGAGGAGGAAAAGGAGGAGGAAAAGGTCACTTCCTGTGTCTAGTTCAGTCCACAAACCCTCCAAAATTGACAAGTAACCCCAGAGACACGGGGAACATCCTCTCAGCCACATCAGTCCACAGTAAACCCCATTTTCCACAGGTTCCTCCACAGCTTGCAGGCAGTGTTGCCCCAGTTTCTGGAGGATTTTTGGCTCATGACAGGATTACCAGCTTGCCAGTGGTCTCTGAGACAAAACACCTCTTCCTCCCCCTCCTCAATCACGTGTGTTTAAAGAGGTCCAGTTTCAAGTATTCCAGTTTGACTTAAGAGTGTTTAATTGTGTGTTACAGGTCTGAGGGAGCCAGGACACACAACCTTGAGCAGGCAGGCTCTTACCCAGCTGCTACTCTGTCTTGAAGGTGTTCCCCAAAAATTTGCATTTCTCCACTGATCCAAGGGGAGGCACCACCTCTCATCCCACGCCTTGATGCTCCTCTGCAAGTTGGGTAAGGAGCACCAAGGAAACCCTCACCCAAATCCAATTTGGTTTACCCTGCTTTCCCTAAGGTGTGTTTATCTCCCTCTGCTGACATTAAAACCCACATTTATAGCTGAAGGAAGCTGATTTAGGCTGTTATTCCCTGAGTTCTTCATAATTACACTGAATGTGTTTCTTCACGATTAACGACAGATTCTGCACTAGGATTAACACAAAAGACAAGACTTTTCCAAATGATTCCTCAGGTCAGAGCAAATGCTGCATTCCTGGCAAAGCTCCATGTTCCTGAGGGTTCCAGCAACAGGATCCCACCGACAAAATCATCCAAGCGCCCCTCTTCATTCTTCTGCCAGCTGTTAAATAAATACACTGCACTGCTTTACTGAATTTACAAATCACATAAACAAAACTCCCATCTTTGCTTCTCTTGAGTGACTCTTCCTTGGTTTAACTTATTTCCATATACAAAAACAGTAAGGCCTCTACAATTCAGAGTGGTCTGGCAGCACAGCTTAAAAAAAAAATTTAAAAAAAGAAATAACAGTTTTTAATTAGCTGGGAAGTTTCCTCAGATGAAATACTGTCCCACTTAGTTGGAGGCAGCAGTCCAGTTCTGTATTTTAAATAAACCTCTTTTTTCTCTGAGCTCTGCAGAGAAACAGCCATCAAGAACAACCCAGAAGCCTCATGACTAATTGCTTTGGAGAAACCAGAATCAGTTTACAGGACACAGCCCACAGCAGCAAAGTCTTGTCTTCAATAACATTTCTACTGACAATGTTGAACAGTGACCCATCAGCATTTCTAGGTTTGGAGCATGAAGTATTTTAGAAAGCTGAAAATATTAAGTTTTCAGTTCAACAATCTGATTTTGCTTCAATCTCGATGATCCAGTACAGGAAATTCAGAATTTGGATTTTAAATGAAACCCAAGGCATTGAAGTAAGTTAACCTAGAAAAACGTAAGTTTGAGGGTTTTTTTACATATTGATGATTACTTTTAGGCAAAACTTAGCAGGAAACCAGTTTGAGAACCAACAAAATTCTCCTTTGGCAGTGTCCAGTTTGGGGATCAGCTCTGTGCTCTCTGGGGGAATCATTTGTAACTAAAACTCATTCAGTGAAAAAAGGCAACGCAGTGAGAAGCTGAAACATTCCCATCTCGGTAAAGTGCACGGGGCTGTGACACAGAACAGCTTTGCTAGGACCTGATCTCTGGTGCTGGGCTGAAGGAAGGGGAGGCCAAGTTCTTCACTATCCTGTTGAGGTTGGCAATTTTCTCTTCCAGTAAATAATTCTTCCTCTCTGCAGTTTTCTGCCGCTGCTCCGTCACCTCCAGAGCCTTCAGCAGCTGCGCGTTCTCCACGTAGAGATCCTTGACCATCACATCTGCCTTCGTGTTCTTGGAGAGCTGCGTGGGGAATGGGACACAGGCACTCAGCAAATGACACATAAAAACTCCAAAGGAGGGTCTGGGAAGCAGGTGAGTGTGTTAATTATAACTTCAAATATCAAATATAGATCAAATATCCATTCCTCTCGTTAAAAACCCAGGGTCTTTACAAAATGCTGTGAATATCTGGAGACTGGAAAGGTTTCTTTAAGGAGATGGGGTAGGTAAGAGAGGGTTTCAAATTAACCTTGTCAGGTGAGTTCTGCTTTACAGCATTTATCCTCTAAGGATAAATTTAATGCACAAGAGAATCCACAAGCCCAGTGATCCCACAGAGATAACTTCCAAAAACCCCAAAACCACATCAGAAAAAAGGATGTATTTGGGGAAGGAGGCCTCAAAGAAATCAATACTTGATTTTCTCCTCAGGAAATTATTTTTTTCCTCCTTTTCTAAGCAACCTTTTCCAGTTAGCATCCTCAGCTGAAAATTGATTTTTGTTTCTTGATTTAGGAAATCAATGAGTAGTGGATTCAAGTCCCCAGTTTGAAGTTTTATGAAGTTTTGGGCAAATATGCTGCAGTTGAGCTCAAAAGCATTAAATAAAACCACTTTTAACTTTATTCTGAACAACAGCTTGGCAGCTTTTGCCCACTTGGGGGTTTACAGAAGGAATGGTGAACTCACTTGTTCTTTCAGCTGATTTACTTTGTCTTGGAGAAGCCTCTTCACAAGCCTCAGTTTCTGCTCCACATCCATCATCCGCTCTTCCATCATTTTTAGAAGGTGCTCATGAGCCCCCTGGAAAGCAACATTTATGTGAAAATCAGTTAAAAATCAGTTCCCAGTCACCAGTCCGTTTTGTTGTTCCAGTTTATGCTCAAGAAAATAGCTGGCCCTCCACACTTCAGTCTGGTTTAGAAGCAACTAAATTAATAAACCCTTCATTGAAGCAAAATATTACGGCAACACTTGAAGGACTCTCTCAGCATCGCACTGGTTTTCCAAGCAAGTTACACTTGGAATTACCAAATCAAGGAAAAATGACATAAAGTTCTAAGTTCTGTCTTGTCTGTAACCGTCAGAGCTGGGTAATTTCCTTTTCTTGTTCTTTGGTGCTGCCAAATTTCTGACGAACGTGGGAAACAAAATGCCAGTTTAATGGTTTTAGAATAAAAACAGGGCAAAGTCGTAAGGTCGTGTTTGACATTGTAACTCTCCCATGCCAGAGACCCCTTGAAATTGAGTAATAGCCAAAAGAAGTAGGATCCCAAATTTCCTTTTTTTTTTTTTTTTCCATCTTCTTAGATTAGTTCTCATAACCCTAAACTGGTTTTCTTCTTTTTTCCTTCAGCAAGGTGAAAGTGTAACTAAGAGCATCATAATTCTGTGTCGTGAGACCATTGCACCAACACCTGAGGGAACTTTTCCCAAATAAATAACTAAGAAACATCAGGAATTACAAAAGAACTTGTTTGGATTTAGAAACTTTTAGACACCGACTGCAGGAAAATTGAGACTTTATTTTAATGCCAGTTTGTTACTCAAATTCTAGGCAGTCATTTGAGGAGATAAACTTTGACAAAGCACCAACCCAAAATAAAACACCTTCAAACCCAAACCCATATCCCACCTGTGGAGGAGGATAAATGAAAATCTGCTTCAGGTAGGGAGTTCCTCATCCAAAATTCTACAAAATGATCCCCTTGGGGGGAGTTGATTTAAGCTCACTCAACATTTTATTTGCTGTACCATCAGGAACTCAAATCTGTGTATGAGGTGATGTGATAATTCATTTTTATGGAAAAAGCTTACATTAGAGTCACATAGAAAAGAGTTTTACAGTGTGGGTGGAATGGGTATTTTTGCTGAATTAATGGAATTTGATTGGAATTCAAAACCCTGGAACTCACTATTCCACTTCCCATTGGTTGCACGAGCCTTGAGTGAGTAGTTAGGTGGAAAAGAAGAATTAGAGAGGTCTCAATACTTGGATTTAAGGCTTTTTTGCCTTCAACGTTCTCACTTCACATTAGTTCATGTTAAATGGGAGAAGTCAGCTCAAGCAGAAGCTTTAAGGTCATTAAAAATAGGAGAAAAAAGATCTTTACAAGCAAACAGCTGAAATGCTTCATGGCTCCAACTAGAAAAACCACAGGCCTTAAAGAGGTGTTTGGCTGGACTATTAAAGTATTGAAATCCTAATTTAATCAAGCAGTTTGAGACAAAATAAAAACAATAGAATTTTATCCAATAAACAATAACTTCCCCTTTTCACTTTATGGCCACAGCAGTAGAAGATCCCTCATTTTCTTAAATTTTCAGGTACATCTGCTAAAGAAAAAGCAGAGTTTCTGTCCTCCAGTACATCCCCACCACAAATCTTTCCCAGCAGTCTTGATAAAACCATGTTCATTATCAAAGATAAATATTTCGTCTAAAACTTGTTCATGCTTTAAATGGAAATTATTGATTTCTATGAAGACAAGAGACATTATGCTTAAAAAAAAAGGATTTTATTTTTCATTTACATCCAAAAAAGTCATCTTTCCCTGTTAAAAAGTTTATACATCTTATACAAAAATGCAGTATAAATACCCCAGATTTTCTTCAAATCTCATATAAAATTAGTACCATTTGAGAAAAATAGGCTCTTTCCCATTACTGAACAACTGCACATTTTAAATAACATAAATAAAACCCATTTGTAACAAATTTAAAAAAAAAAAAAAAAAAAAAAAGAAAGCTTCTGGAAGCTTCTGAGCTTTCACAAAATAGCTTCTAGACAAATAAATAAGAAAATAACACTGCGGAGACTTTTTTTTGTGACAAAAAAAAGGAAAAAAAGGAGAAAAAAATAGAATTTGATCCTCAAGTTTCTCAGCTTATGCCAGTTCTGTGGGGTGGGGGTTTTTTTGTGTGTTTATCATGGAAAAGGAATGGGATCAAAAGCAGCCAGAGGTGTCAGAGGTGCCCGATCCTCCGGTAGGAATCTGCATGCACTGCTCGCTGCTCCGGTAGCAAGGCCTAGAGAAAGAAGGCAAGTGGGAATACTTCACCCTGATATCCAGGTTTTTTTTCTTCAAAACACGTACACTTCAAGCAAAAAAAAAAAAAAAATCACCAATACAAGCAAAGCAAGCAACACAGGACCAAAAAAAATTACACACACACAAAGAGAAAAAACATGCAGAGTATCTTATATTTTCCTTCCGTAAATAAGAGTATTACACGTACACAGCTGAGGGGGCATTTTCTACATCTAAGGACTCTCATCCGTGGTTTTTTAAAGACCAGTGGCAGTGATTAAGTCAGCGAAGTTTTTTAGAGGAAATCCTCCTCTCTCTCTCTCTTTAAAAGATCTCATTTATAACATAAAAAATTCATATAACAGATATAAAACCTCACAGATTACCAAGCCAGTCTTTGGCTACAAGTGAGTAGCCAAACTCACCCTCCTTTGAAATCTTTATATTTCTATCTCAAACCTTGTTTTTCCCTCAGAGTGAACAAGCAGCTTGGTCAGAGGTGATAGGAAATTTGAAATAAAGAGCTGTACAAAGGGGGAATTGAGCAGCTCAAATATTAATCAGCGCTAGGCAAACTTTGGGAAATATTGGGTAATTGACAGGCTTCCCAAATTTGGTTATTGAGAAAGGGATATGAGGTAATCACAGCACTAGACACAACATAAACAGTCACTGGGTATTCAGAAGAGTCCAGACAGGTTAACACAATAGAAACAGCTCAGGAGTTATAATTTAATTTAATGAAATTTGAAACATGTAACAGCAGCCTTTGGATGAAAATAACTCAGGGCTGACTGTAAAATGAATTAAAAAAGCCACAGACAACCAGGATCAAAAAAGCAATGAAAACTGCAAAGCAGGATAAACGCAAAATAATTCACTTTAAAAAAAAAAAAAACAACAAAAAAGGGGGATAACTCTGGATACCTCATTACACAGGATCTAAGAAAGCTGCAAAATGCAAAGCAGCAGCAGAACTAAAATATTCACTTTACACAGAAAGCATGGAGACAACCTGACCTTGTACTCACTGGTGAAAGGATGATGGAGAGGGATTAGGATGGAAGCTTTCAGGGTGCTAAAGGGGACATTAAAAGGGACATGAGCTCAACTAAATGTTAAACCTGAAAAACCAGGATGGCAAAGGAAAAAAATCAACAGAGATTCAAGCAGGAAGTGCTTACAAGAAGCAGCAAAGTAAAGACAAACAGATAAATCCGGCTTTGTTTATAATTGCAGGTTTTTAATAATGATTCAGGAAGTTATGTGGTAAAAAAGAGGTGTTATAAACCAGAATACCCACTCAATTTAAGGAAAAAAAAGAAAAAAATTAAAAGGATTAAGTGCCTTAGTGCCTTGACAGCAAATTTTTGCAAAGCCTAAGTATTTTTAAATTCACAAAGCTTTTCCAGGAAATGTAGGAGAGATTCATCTCTAGAACTGCAAGTTCCAGGATGTGACTCGTTTGTAGGTTGTTCCAAAATCTAAATTACCAAGTCATCACTCCTAATGCAATCCCAGCACATTCATTTGCAGCTGCCACTGCTGCAATATGGCTTTGATTGATTTTTTAAAATTAAACTGCACATTTTGCTCCCCATGGTGTGGGACCAAGCGCATCAGCCTGTGGTGATGCACTTCTGAAAAGGAACCTTACAATCAATTTATTTCTACTTTACCTGAAATTACTTGCTTTTATTTTTAAATTTTTTTTAAAGAAACATTTTGATTTTATCACTTTCTTAAAAAAAATTTTTACTCCAAGTTTTGGATACTTTAAAAACTGGTTACTGCCTGTGCTCTCTCCATAATACCTTTTTTTCTGGAATACCTATTATCCTTTTCAGAGATTTTGGAGCTTCAAAGTCTTGGTCTTATTATTGTTATTTTAAGGTATTATTTTAAAGTATAACTGCAATCAAAATTTAAAATATAAGAGAGGTGGTTTTTTTCCTGCTACCAGAAGAATAAATAGCTAATAGCATTTTATCTAATTTATCTAATCTAAGTATAAATCTAAATAAATATCTCATCTAAAATAGATTAAATACTACATATGCATTTAGGTTACTTAGAGCTTTATCTTTTCTCATAAGGTAAGAGTTGTAATATTATTGTAAGACTTTATTTGGCCTGAGCCAAAGCTTTAGAGATTTTAGAGATCCAATTACTTTGTGAAGAAAAGGATCCTTTGAAAATTTTGATATGGCAGAAGCAAACATTTCTATTGCCTGGAATTCAGTTTTACAAGGTAAAAAGTTAACACACACAAAAAAAAATGTGTGTTGAAGTTTCTGTACAGGAGTTAACAGTGCCTTGTCTCATGGCCAAATCAGGAAGATTGGCCCTGGAGAAAGGATTAATTCGTGTCCTGCTCTGCTACAACAAATGTGACAACAGTCCAAATGAGGATTTTATGTGATGTGCAGTATCTGACGTGGTGCATTTTAAAAATAATAGTTCCAGACACGGTTATTAGGTAAAGAAACAACAACAAAAAAAAGCCTTTATAAACACTTACTGCACGTGGAGCAGAAGGAGAAAAGCCAGTTAAATGTGGATGGGAGTGGTTTGAGCTCAAAAAGAAAAAAAAAAAGAAGAGAACTCCAGAATGAAGCTCTCCCTCAGGCTAACCATGCTAAACAGCATTTTTTGCACATCTCCTTGCTGGCACGAAGTTGAATTTTCGAACTGGCATAAACAGAGAACGGATCTCACCAGAATAATAAAAAAAACCCAAACAACCACACAACAACCAAACCTAAGACAACTAAACCAAATATTTTAAAAATTTTCACTTTCAAAGGAGGGGAAACCTTACCTGCTGCATGTTTGTCCCCGAGGGTCTGCTCTCGAGCTCTTCCTGGAGGCGCTGACTCCTCCTCTCCGCCTGCAGCAGCTGCTGGTGGAGCTGCAGGAATTGTTCCCTGGGCACCGTGGCACAGCCTTGCTGCTGGGAGCTCTGGCTACGCATCCCCCCGGACTGGAGCATCTGGGGGAAGGAAAAAAAAAACCCCAAATTCCAGCCATCAGCACCTGCTCCCTCTGCCAGGGGTGCTCCACGAGCAGCTCGCTCTTGGATTTCTCGTGTGCAAGACAAACACGCCTGGACTCGGTGCTAGAAGGGGAACAGGCAACTTTTTCCCCAATGGAAAAAAAAAAAAAAAAAAGATGGAATTTCACACAAAGGAAGCTGGGCTTTGATTCATCCTTTCAGGCCCTAATTATAAAAGTCACTGAATTTTTGATGAATTCCTATCAAAGTTTAGTTGGCGAGCTTTAAGTAACATATCTCCCATATCAAGGGGAAGGCTGAAGTTGTGCAGATTATTTCTAGTCTTTAGGATGGAGAAGGATCATTTATCTCTGATATTACATTCAGAATTCAGTATTCAACACCCTATAGATATTTCCTAATGTTCACTCCTAACTGTAGAGCTAAGACAGTCATGTGAAATAATTCAGAAGTTCTCCAGACTAAAGCAAAACGCAGGTCAGTAACTCACAGTTGGAAGAGTTAATTATACTAAAAAGGACCAGAACTGGACAGTAAAAATCCCTGTTGGTTCAGACAAACTCATCTGCAGCTGGAATTTGTGTAGCATTAATAATTTCTTCCCATAAAGAAGAAAACATAACTCTGTTCCCTTAGGAAAAGGTGTATAAGATTATCTTGGTGATTTTCATTTTCCTTTCGCTACTGATTTTCATTTTCCTTTCAACTACTGATTGTCATTTTCCTTTCTCAGTTGGCAAAATCATCAATTTGGATAACATTTGGAAGTTATTGACTTCACCTCTAACCGTAAATATTTTTCACAACGCTGCAGCACTTCTGGCCCTGGTACCATCCCTATCTCTGCTGGTCCAGGTAAACAGAAAATAGGTTTTTGAATACTTCAAAATAAAACTATTTGTACTTTTTAAAGCTATTTGGGGGTTCTCTTTGTCTGTAAAGGAGCTATTCTTTTCGTGACAATATAGACAGTGAAAATAATGAGCTTTTGGTGGGATTTCTTTCAGGGTTCCTGCCATTTTGTGAAGCACACGAGTAACTAATGAGGAAACAGTCAATTAGTGTTAACAGCATTTTAAAAAATAAATGCTAATGAAACAGCAATGAAAACAACACAGCCCTGCTGCATTCATCTGTGGAAGAAAATGGAACAACCATGAGCTTGCTAAACTATCAGGATGATGCCAAGGGGGACCAGAAATTAATTCATTGAAGGAAACATTGGACAGTCTGGTGGAAAAGCATGCAGGCAACCAGAGGTAAATATGCAAACACCTTCAAGCCTCACAGTCAATGGGGTAGCAGGAAGCCACTTTTCATTCCCTCCCTTCCAATTTTAATTCTTTTGGAAGCAATGGGGAGATTTCTCTCCATTTTTATGGCAAACCCTTAGGAACACGCAGCTCCTTGGGATACAGAACCACACCGCACACCGCATTCACCACAAAGAACTGCCCAAAATTGACACTGAAATGAATAGTGGCTTCTTTACTTCAGGAGATGCATGGAACAAAAAGAAAAGAAATCCACAAAAATAAAAATAAAGGAATGTTTTCTCCATGCTGTGGGGGGTACATTAAAAATTATTGCTCTACCTTCGCACACTATTTCAGAGAGAGAACTGCCCCCTTCTCTGCTAGTTCCAACCACTGAGTTCTAGCCAGGTTAGCCATGGACAAAAGGAGAACAGGCACAAAAGAGAGAGTTAGAAGTCACAAATCACTGAGTGGATGTTGTACAGCCCTGCTGGGAAAGGGTTACCAGGAGGAACTAAATCCTGCCTGTTTGAAATGCACGTTTCAGGAGAAAACGCAATCCCAGGCTCGCTGTTTATGGGTTTTAAGTGTTTGGCATTTTCCCAAAGCTTAATTAAGACTATATAAATAAATTCACGGGGAATATAAACAGTCTTTTCATTAACTTGTCAAAATCTTGTATTTCCTAATTAGGTTTTTGCAGTTTTATTACTAATTGCAGAGGATTTTCAGCCTAATGGCTGCCATTTGATGAAAAACATGAAGCCATTTAAAAAAAGCAGTACAGAAGCCTCATCTAAAAGATACTTTGACTTATGGAACAAGTCAAAATTACAGTTTTTTGATTTTTTTTTTTTTAATATTATGTCTTAAACTCAAATCCAGGACATCAAATTTAGGCAAAACTACTGAGAGAGAACTTGGAGGTCTGGGCTGACCTTCTGGGACACACTAAACACAATTAAGTTGCCCATTCCTATAACCAAGGGCTCCTAAATTTTGATCTCCAGCATGATCCATCTCCAGCAGAACTTGCACAGCAGCTCTTGGAGGAATCTCCACTGAAGTTTTCACTCGTGCCTTTAAATTAACAGTAAGCTGTGTACATTGGTATTTTATCATGATTTAGATAATATTAAGTTTCAGTTCAGCAACTTATTCACAGAGGAATTAAGAACAGGTTTCTACATTAAGAGCAGCACTGCACAAAGATCAGGAAGTTTGAGGTGACACGTTTTAGGAAGGAAGAGGGAAGTGTCAGCCTTGCCTCAAGTACAGAAACAAACTTCTTTGCTATTTGATTTTATATCTGAAGCCGTTTGTGAATTATGACTAAGCAAAACATGCTTCAGAGAGCAGGATGCTTGCCACACAGCTTGGTCACGAAAGATGAGGTTAAGCACCAGGAGAGGTTAATTCTTCAAGCTTCAATTTGTTTCCTCTGTTGCTACACATCCATAAGTTGTTTTAAAATAAAATAAATTCAGTAAAATAGCGATAGAGGCCCACAGTCAACACTGATTGAAAAGTACCTCCATTAACTGATCATCCAGCTTGACTTGCTTTTTCCTTAGCCCTTCGTTTTCTGAGCTGGTTTCCAGTTCACGTTCAAGAGAATTCATCTGACTGATCTATGAGAGACAAGAAGTTTCCTTAGAAAAGCAGCAATCTCTCATTTAATCTGTTTCCCCCCCCCTTATGAACCAAGACAACTCAAGTCTACAAACCAGGAGTATTTGGACAAGTGCTTTGCTACAAGAGTTGTCTCACAGCAGATGCAGAGAGCCCTGTCAGCTCCTTCAGACACAGATGTGTGAGAGGCAAAGAGCACAAAATTCAGAGTGGAAGAAGAGAGTTCCAGCTTCTCCCTTGAGCTTCTGAGAGATGGAAACTACTGCACTGATCTGTGTGTTTACCACCCAAAACTCACCTTCCTGTTTGCAGATGACAACTCCTTCTGAAGCTGTTCACACTCTCTCTTCAGGCTCAGCTTCTCCTGCTCTATGGCTTTGACAATCCCTGACTGGCTTTGATGCTTTTGGTGCTTTAGGGAAAGGATTGTGGATTCCAGCTGTCGGATCTGAGGAGATCAGAGATGAGCAAACGTGAAAAGATGTTCCAGGTAATCCCACTTCATCTAAAATACCACTACATCTGAAATATCAGATGATTTTGGACTCACAAAATCCCAGGATGATTTGGGTTGGAAGGGACCTTAAAGCTCATCCCCATTCCACCCCCTGCCATGGGCAGGGACACCTTCCACTATCCCAGGCTGCTCCAAGTCCTGTCCAGCCTGGCCCTGGACATTTCCAGGGATTGAGGGGCAGCCACAGCTTCTCTGGAGTATTTTTGACATATTTACTTTGATATCTTGTCCTTCTTTCCCTTCATCCTCCCCATAATCCACTTAATACTGCGAGCCAAGAAACTGCACAAGAAGAATGTTAGGAATATTAAGAATCTTTTTGCTAACTTGAAGCTGGACTGAAATCTTGGACAAGGATTACCAGGATTATCTTTTAAAGAAGAGGAATATCCTGAGAGTGCTGTGGAGTCTCATTCTCTGGGGATATTCAAAACCTGCCCGGATCGTGATCTACGCAAACTGAGCTCCCAAACCCAGCCCTCCTGTGATCTGCCAGCTTGCCCAGGTTACCTTTTCCCTGGAGTGAGCCAGGTCTGTTTTAGTGCTCTGCACTTCCCTCTGCAGCCTCTCGTTGTCCTGCCTGAGCAGCCTCTGCTCCTGCTCCGGCGGCTGCTCCCGCTCATCCCAGAGGATCGGCCCCCGCTGGTCCTGCAGCCCTGAGGGAGGCACAGCCACTTCCAGAACCCGGTTCTTAAGACAGACAGAATTGCAGGGTTAGGCCTTCAACAAAGAAGCAGACATTTGCTCTACTCAGGTGGGTTTGAGGTGGATTCTCAGTTAAGTGCAGGCTCCGAAGTTGCAACATTCCCATCTCCCTCCCAGCCCCGCACGCTGTTTTCCCTTTAAAAAAATCCAACGTGCAAATCCCAAATGCTTCCCCCCTCTGCTAAAATCATGGATAATGGCTGTGTGCACAAGGAGTGCACAGAGTTCAGCAACACAAAAAAGCAATTTATGCTCTCTTTAGAGCCAAACAGAACTCAGTATTATATGTTATGCACTAATAGCTGTAATTTAGCTCCTGTTGTACAATTCTGAAACAGCTTCTTTTCCACGTGGACATTAAATATTCCTTAATTACATGGCAAACAAGCCAAATTAGTAACTGAATTCATAATAGCAATCCCAAGACCGCTGTTACAACCTCCTTCAGTTACAAATCCTCATTAGCTGAGAGGTTGGTATAATTTTGTACCTTTCAAAACCAAGTTGCACTGAAAATTAGATCCCCGGTCAATGACTAGTTTAATTTTTTATAGTTGATAGGTGTAAATTAATACATTGTCCACAGATTTGGGGGTTTTACTGGCAAAAAGGTTTCTTCTAGGGAAGAATGGAGACGGACTGATTGTTGCCTGTCCACGTTCAACACCTAAAATACACTTTTTAAAAATCAGCTTCAAGCCTGCACATTATATCTAACATATAATAATTCCAGCTGCCTACTGAGATCCCTGAAGCCCTTTACCTTTTCACCGGTGCTCTGCAGCTGTTTGTGCAACGCCATCACCTCTTGTTTCAGAGTTTCCTTCTCCTGCTGGGTCACCTGCAGGTCGGATTTCAGCCGGGAGATTTGGAGGTTGGTGCTCTGCAGAGTTTCATTGAGGCTCTGAACCTGTAAAGAGCAGGAGCACAGCTTGGCTTTTGCTGGACCAAGATCCCCTATGTGGATCAGGGATCCCAGGTATTTAGGATCTCTGATGGAAGGAGTGAAGTTAAAATACTGATTTTCCCCCCTTTGAAAATGTTAAATAGATTTTATCAGCTCTCTACAGCTCCCACACAGGAAGGTGGAGCTGAAGGGGGTCAGGCTCTGCTGCCAGGGAACAAGGGACAGGACGAGGAAACAGCCTCAAGGTGTGTCAGAGGAGGTTTAGATTGGATATTAGGAAAAATTTCCTCATGGAAAGGGTATTTGAGCATTGGCACAGCTGCCCGGGGCAGTGGTGCAGTCCCCATCCCTGAAGGGATTTAAAAGCCCTGGGGATGTGACACCTGGGGACACGGGTCAGTGGTGGCCGTGGCAGTGCTGGGGGAATGATTGGACTCGATCTTAAAGGGATTTTCTATCCTTAAAACTCTCTAATTCCTAATGAATTTCCCACTTTCTGTTCCAAGCTCGCAGCCACCCACTTTGAATAGAGCCACAGTGCTGCATTCACCAGAAACATCTTCCAGCCTTGAGCATTTACTGTGATAGGCCGGAAAGAAGCTGTCCCTTGAATTATTTGTTCCTCCTGGCAGCTCATGGCCAAGGAGAAACTCCAGGAGTGCTCAGCCAAGCAGAGAACTACTTGATCCCATCCCTGCCTGGGGAAGGATGAGCCTGCACCAGGACAGAAGGAACAACAGCAGAGTCTCTGCAGCATTTTAGGAATCACCAGGCAGGGGGAACTGGCAAACGTAACTTGGCTGTAGAGAGAAAAATCCCTCATCTGTGTTTAACAAGTTTCCTTTTGTGCTTTAAGAACATCACTTTAAAAGCCTCTTGAAGTTGCATGGCATCTGAAAGGGGCTTTCATGAGAAAAAGCACTACAAGAGATGATCAAAATGCTTTTAATGCAGGGTTAGAACATAAATCAGTGTTTCATACCTTGTCCTGGGAGAGGCTGAGCTGAGCTTTCAGTGCCTGACTCTGCTGCTCCCAGGATTTCTGCTCCTGCTTCAAGCTGCCGACTGCACTCTCCAAGCAGCTGACCTGAGCTACCTGCAATGAGATTACATCAGGAATCCTCACTCAGGAATTTTGGTTTTGACTCAGTTTGACTTCAAGGGTTACCCTAGAGGGAGTTAAAGCTAAGGAAGGAAGGAAGGAAAATGCAGGAAAGCAAAAAGCCCCTCCAGCTCCCTGAATTTCCACACAATGGGATTATTATTTACAGTGTGCAGATTGCTCTGCTGCAGTTCAGAGTTACAGTAGGTTAGAGATGCAATAAAAGTCCAAGAACACTGTCTTCCTTGTCCTGCTGCAGTATTTATATCCAGGCCTCTCTTCCTTGCAACGTTTGGAATTTTCTGCATAATCAAATTACAGTCAAGCTGTGCTCCAGAATTCAAGCTTTCCTCTCTAAGACCAGCTAGGAAAAAAAAAAAATCCAGGCAGTGGCAATTAAGCTTTAATCTGGTTTAGGGTGAGGAAAAAAACATCCAGAGAAGTTTTACAGGTGATGGTGATCCAGATAACGATACGGGAATTGTAACAGCCCTTTACAGCACGTGGTGATGTGGATTTGCAGTCCTTTCTTACCTTATCAATGCATCTGTTCAGTTCCTCACTCAGGGCTTCCTTCTCCTTCTGCAGCTTTTCGTTTTCAGTGGTTAAACTTGAAACTTCATTTTGAAGGTCAGCGAGATCAGGACATCTGGGCAGCTATGGGAAACAAACCCATCTCACAGTTGCATTTCTGTGCTGTGGCAGAATTTGGCATGAAAATCATGGCATGCCCAAATGGTTTGGGTTGGAAGGGACCTTTAAAGGTCATCAAACTCCAATCCCTCTGGAATAAGCAGGGACACCTTCCACTATATCCCAGGTTGCTCCAAGGTGTCCTTGGATGCTTCCAGGGACCCAGGAGCTGCCACAAATTCTTTGAGCAGCCTGTGCCAGGGCCTCACCACCCCCACAGGGAAGGATTTTTTCCCATAATATCCCATCTAAATCACCGGGTGTTAAAAGCCACGGAGGGAAAACCACTGCACTGCTGACTTCCAGTCCTTTTCCCAACTGACCCGGTGCTTTATCACTGCCTTTCCTCTCTCCATCTCCTGTCTGTAATTACACTCCAGCCACAATCCACTCCTTTCTGAATAGGCCTCAGCTGCTTCTGCTTTTTAAGACCATTATCTGCCCTGAGCACTGGGTGCCTCAACTGAGTGTTTTACACTGTGCAGAAAATGACTTTGTGGAGCCCTAATCAGGGAACTGACTCATTTGAAGCCTTCATTATCTCTGTTTATTAGCATATATTTACAGCCAATTGAACTGTGCTTGTACAGGAGATAACTGAGCTCTCCAGGAAATTATTCTCAGATGTTGTGAGACTCTGATATCTCCAGATGGGTTTAGCAACAGGAATTCCCCCTGACAGGACATGCTGGAAGAGCTCACTCCTTAAATGGAGCTGAAATGAGTTATCTCCAGTTGCACAGGGAAATGTTCTCCTGTGGAGCCCATTTGCCCTGTCTATTCCTTAATTAGAGCTTTCAATCTTTATCTTGACCAAAGCTTCTCCTTGTAGACCCACTACTCTCAAAAGTATTTTGGCAAAGTCTAAGTGAACCCAACCTCATTTGAAGAACTGTGCCTTGCACCTGGAAACTGTTTCAAGAGGAATTACATTCCCTTGCTTTTAAGGCCTTTCTTTAAAGAAATTAACTATTTACAGCTCTTAATTTTCATCCATTAGGAGATGGTGAAAATTTATCTGATGGCACTCAAAACGAATCCCAGAAGGGTTTGGGTTGGGAGGGACCTTTAAAGGTCATCAAGTTCCAATCTCTCCAGAATAAGCAGGGACACCTCCCACTATCCCAGGTTACTCCAAGCCCCACCCAGCCTGACTTTGGACACTTCCAGGGATCCAAGGACAGCCACAGCTCCTCTGGGCAATAGGGTACCACACCTGTTTTGTCTTCTCCAGCTCCTGCTTGAGGATGTGGTTCTCCTGCTCCAGCAGATGAGCTTGAACCTTCATTTCTGACACCTCCATCTCCAAAGACGACACCATATTCGATGACTGCAAAAAATAAAAGGCTCAGATTTCAATTCAGGAGACTCACAGAGCGCCAAAGTTTAAGCAGAGGATGCTGCAGCCACTGGACAGAGCTGAGATGGCACTGGCTGAACAACAGCCATGATGGGAAGCATTTGGCACCACTAAGCTGCATTTTCAAGCCAAACCTGCACATTTTTCCCTCCTGGCTTTTGGCTGCTGCTGTGTTTAAGCCAGCACTTAGCAAAGCTCAGCTTTGAAATCCCAGGCACATCCCAGAAAAGGGATGCCAATTCCAAAACCCCCGAAGTCCAACTGTCCTACCAAATCCTGTACCTCTATTTTGGAGTTTTCCAGTTCCTCTTTCAGCAGCAGCCTCTCCTTTTCCCATTCTTCCAGGGTACACTTCCCCTCTTCTCTCTCCTTCTCCTTGAGCACCCTTGCCAGCTGTTGATTGAGATCCTGCACATCTGCTTGGTTTTTGGAGTTCCTCTGGCTGAGTTCTGTATTTTCAGAGTCCAGCTGTTGGTTCCTGGTCTTCAGATCCGCCACCTGAGCGGGGAGAGCAGTGATTTTACACCGGGAATGAGATTTTGGATATTTCCTTTCTATGAAGGGGATTAAAGATCTGACAAATCTCACTCTGACAGTGACTCCAAACACATAATTTGCCATAATTGTCCTTCATTAGGCCAGTCATACCAATCATCAACACTTTGCCATGCTGGTGTGGATTTTGAGGGTTATCCTAAAGGATTATTCTGAGCAAATATTCTCCTAAGCAACATCAAGATGACATGGATGTTAAAAGGTAATTAATCCTTCTATTTCACCCATTATAACAAGCCACCCCTAAAATAAAAGTAACACAGATACAACTGGCAGCATTTCTAGACCAAGCCAGCTGGGAAACGAGTAGAGGTTGAATCACAATCTCTATTTCCCACGGGCTACTGCAGAGAATCACAAAAAAACTACAAAAGAAGATTTAAACTTCATATTTCTACGAAATAAACTTTCCAAGTTGACTGTGGAAAGTGCCCTCTCTAGCCTGTAAGCTGGACAATTAACAGCTTTTGTCTTATGAGCAGGTCAAGCAAGCCTCAAATCAATCCCAAGGAGGCAATAAAAGAGTTACCAAGATGTTTAAATTTATAAAATGGTCGTTTTCTGCTGCCTTTGTGACTATCCAAGGAAGAGTTTTGATGCAGTGGTGATTTCTAGAGAGAAGGTTCTGGGCTCAGGCCACACACACCTGCTTTTTCAGGTTGTCAACCATCTTCTGCACAGCCACTTTCTCCTTCCTCACGGCCTCTATCTTCTGCCTGTGGAAAAACGAAAGCTCATTAACACTAAAATCAATTATCAGTACGCACAACTGCAAGATTGCACAGGAGGGCTTCCCCTCAAGTTGTGCCAGGGAAGGCTTGGATTGGATATTAGGAAAGATTTCTTCACTGCCCAGGGCAATGCTGGCATCCCTATCCCTGGAGGGATTTAAAATCCACCTGGATGTGGCACTTGGGGACGTGGCTTAGTGGTGGCCTTGGCAGTGCTGGGTTAATTGCTGGACTTGATGATCTTTTGGAAGTCTTTTCCAACCTTAATGACTCCAAAAATGAGCTGGTTTGTTGTTTTTTTTTTTTTAACACCACCAGAAATGGTAATAGTGGATATTTATTAATTTATTGCTCAGCATCCCTGTTCTGCATCAACTTGGCAAGTGCTCAACCTCTCAAGGTGCCCCAAGTGGGTCTTTCCTAGAGGGGAAGAATAATCCCAGGATCATGGCTAGTCCTGCACTTGCCAAAGACCCAACCACTGGAATAATCTGCCAGATGAGCCTCTCCCTGCCTTTGCTGAAGCACAAATAATTGCATCAAGTCAGCTCCTAAATCGGTCCTGTGTGTTACTAGGTCACCTCGATGCCTACAGCTAAACCCCTGCCTGGCTCTGGGGCTGGGTAGGACAAGCTGAGGCAGGGAAAAGGATGAGGAATAACCTGTCAACCTGCTGGATTTCCAACAGCACCACGGAATAACCCCATTCTGGATTTGCACAGCACCTAACACACGAAGGAGCTCGGAGAGAAGGGATGAGCCCATTGTGGCTGAGCCACAGCAACAGCCTGAAGGCACATTCCCCACAGAATTCTCACCTCATTTCTTCCCTGGATCCATTCAGCTCCCTCAGTTTCAGGCTGGAAGCACTCCCCTCCTCGTTTAATAAAGTCACTTCGTTTTTCAGGACGGCGTTTTCCTCACGGAGCTTCTCGGCCTCACACCTGTGGCAGAGACAGGAGACAGGTGAGAACAGTTCCTGTAGGACACCTGGAGAGGGGAAGAAAGTCCCACAAGTCAGAGCTGCGTGAAATGCTTCAAAAACAAAGCTACAATTGCCTTGTTTTATGTATAAATAGTGTATTTATATTTTACAGGAATTCAGCAGGAGCGCTCCGCGGTTTGTTCAAAAAACCCTAAATTTTTACAACAAACTTAAAAAAACCCCCAAACTGGGCTTTTGGGGCATGTTTTTGAGCAGCTCAAGTGAGTTAAAATCCAAAGTTTCACACTAGTATTCTACATATCTTTCAGTCCTTAAGCTACAAATAACAACTGAACAGCACAATATGCAGATTGCCAGGAGAGTGAGCTGTTTCCCCAAATGGAATTCAGAATTCTGGGAACAGCACAGTTGGAAAACGTCTTTTCCGTCCTCAGGAGACTGCACAGAAATAACTTAGCCATGGTGCGACACCTGAAAGAACAATTTCCTGCAGGAAGCTGGTGCTGAACAATAATTAAACCACTTTTAGCCACTTCATCCACAAAAAAAAAAAAAAAAAAAAAAAATCCTTGCTGGAATACAGCAGTTAAAAACAAGTAGGTAAAACCCATGATGAATGTAATAAAATGAATATATGTTTTATAACTGTATTTACCATACCACACTCCTGAGGGGCTCCTAACCAGGAAAAAAAAAAGTCCCTATAATTCTCTAGCATTAACTCAAATATTGAGGAGAAACAGAAGCACTTTTAGCATTGCAAATTGCCGTAATTCTGCAGCGTTCATCGGAACGCCGAGGAAAAACAGGAGCAATTTTAGCCTTGTGAGCAACATTCAGCTCTAGAAGGGAACAAACTGAGTGAAGTGAATATTAGTAAAAAAAAGCTACAAAGCGCTCTGGAAGTGTTACCATGGATTTTGGACAATGGAAATGCAATGGGGCCGTGCTGCAGGACGAGCTACGCACGGTGACGGTGACATCCACAGACAGGACAAGCTGGCAGGTGCTCCTGCTTAGGTGGTGGGCACAGAGAGGAGTAAGTCACACACACTTATTTATTCCAGTGGTCTTTATCCATGATTAGAGGAGTTAGGAGTCCAGGGCACTGCTTGCTACTCAGAGTTAAACCAGAGTTAAACTACGGTGGTTAAAGGAGCAGCCAAGGCAGCGCTGGGTTAGTGGCTAAGGCCGCGTTACGTTACCTCAGCAGGTCAACCTTCTGCTGCAGCTCAGTGCAGGTGCTCTGCAAGCCCTGGGTCACTGCCTTCCTCTGCTCTGCCTCTGGGTGACCCAGGGACTTCTCCTTCGCTTGAGGGTCAGGCTCCCTCATTCCTGCTTTTCCCATTTCTGTCAGGGCGCGGTCGCTTTGGGAGTTCTCGTCCTGCTGGCCCGTAAACGCAGTGGGATGTTCTTCCAGCTTCCCACCTCTCGTGTCACTGGACACTTCTGTGTCTCCTTGAGCATCTTGTTCTTCTTGGACATCTTCCAGTTCTTTAACACCTTCCAATTCTTTGACTTCCGTGAGGAATTTGGCGTTTGCCTCTTCAAACTTTACGCTTTCCACCTCACTTTCTTCTCGTTCACAACAAAGCCTTCTCAGCCTACGCAGGTTGTCTTCCAGCACTTCATTCTTCTCAATTAACTGCATCACTTCAGCTTTCAGATCCTCATTTTCTACCTGAATTTCTTCTTGTAGCGCCAGAAGTTCAGCCTGTGCCATGGATCTGTCTTCCAGCTCTTCCATCTTTTTCCAAAGTTGAGCTATTACGCTCTTCAGGTCACCATTTGCTGCCCCAGGAGTGTGATCCAGCAGGAGAGGGGCTTCGCTCAGTTCTTCAGCCCTCTCCAGCTCCACCTGCATCTTCAAAGCATCAGAAACAAACCCTTTATTTTTGGGAGCTATTCTGTGATTTAGCAGATGAACCTTCTGCTGTTTGACATCGTTGTGTAGTGTTCTTGGCCTGGGAACTTTCTCCAGTTCTCTCTTTTTTGGCAGCAGAGGCACCCAAGAAAGGTTCTTGTCCCAATCCTGGTTGCCACCAGCATCCAGAGCTGCTTGACTTCCCTGGATCCAGCACCCCTGTGCCTCAGGGTGGCCGCCAGCTCTGGCTTTCACACATCCCTCCTCCAATTCCCAATCCATCTCTGACATTTCTTCCAGGTCTGTAGTATCAGCCTCCAGAGGTGGAAGCACGTTGAAATCTGCCCCCATGGCTACATCTTGACAATCACCGGGCAACCCTTCAAACCTGGGATCCGTTTCCTCTGGTTCTGAGCCGGAGTGGGAGCAGCTGGCGCTGGGAGGTTGCAGAAGCTGCTGCTCTGCTGCTTCCAGCCGGTGCTGCAGCCTCAGGATCTGGGCAGCCATCCTGACGTTCTCCTTCACTGCCTGCTCGTGCACCTTCTGCAGGTTTTGGAGAACATCCCCATCATCTCCCAGAGGAGCTGCGCCAGGAAAAGCAGCGATCTGGCTCTTGGCTTTTGCATACTCACTCTCCAGGGCCCTGTAATGGCTCCGCAGGGCAGAAAAACTCCGTGTCTCCCACTGCAATCTCTGTATTTTCCCTCGCAGGTCTGAGATTTCCAAACCCATCTCAGCCTTTTCTGTCTCTGCTCTTTCACAAATGTCTCTGTTTAAACTCTCCAAAGCGAGAAGTTTGGAATTGAGCTCTTCTTTCTCTCGCTTATACTCACTGTCCAGTCTCTCCAGCTTTTCCCTAACCAGTTTCCCATTTTGCTCTACTGTGGATATTTGTTCATCTTTCTCCTTTAGCTCTTTTTCGTGGTCATTTTGCAGCTGCCTTATTTTCTCATTCATCTTTTCCTCTTGCTCCTGGGCAGCACTCCTCAGCTTTTGCAGCTCCTTCTCCAGCTGCTCCCTCTCACACACCAGCTTGTTCAGTTCCTCCTTGAAATTCTTCTCCAGGAGATCCTTCTCCTGGGTCAGGGCAGAAGAAACAGCCTTCTCGCTTGCCAAGCTTTGCTTCAGCTGCTCGTGGGCTTCAGCGACCTCCTGAGCAATTTCTTCCCTTTCAAACTCCCACTGGCATTTCTCCTCTCTTTGCTGCTCAGCAAGTTCCTGCAGCTCTCGCTGGTAACGTCCTTTCAGACTCTGCAGGGTCTCTTCATATTTATTCACAAGTGTTTGTGTGTCCACAGAAAACTGACTTTGTGCATGAGATGCTCTTCTGTTATAGTCACTTGCCATTTTTTTCCTAGACATGGTTAACATAAGATATTACTAAACTACCTCAAAAGATTAAAGTGGCTTCTTAGGCTGAATAAAACAAGTTGGAAATTTACTTTTTTTTTTTTTTCACACTGACTATTGGATGGGTGTTTCTGGGAGCTGTAAGTTAAATTTGAGGCAATTTGGTGAAACTTCTAAAAGAAAAACTGCCTTGGAAAAGTGCAACAACTCATGAAATGTCCTCAGAAAAGGTTTCATGTGCAAGAGGTGCCCTTCAGTTCCTGTGCTCAGATTCTGGATGGGGCAGATGCTCTCACCCCTATCACCCCAGGATGGCTTCAGTTTCTTTTGACACTCCATGTTGGTTAAAAGCACTTCCCAGCCGCCCCTTTTTCCCTGTTCAACAAAGAACTCTGAAAACCCAGGAGCTTAAAAATGACCAAGCAGGGATTTGTGGAGCACAGGGATCCTAAACAGAGCTCGAGTTAATCACGCCTGGTTATGCTTTAACACTATTGTCGCCTCTGGGCGAGCTAAAAATGAATCTGAACGTCTGCTTGAGAAAGGTCAGAAGAGGAAAAAAAACCCTGGAGAGCAGCCCAGTGCTGTGGGACAGAGCAGGAACAGCACAGGACACTTGGAATTCCCCATCAGGGAAGTGTTTCTGCCCTAGGTTCACCCTGGTCACCACTGTCCCCACTGGAGGTGACACTCACCTTTCCTCCTCCAGCTCCTGCTGGTGCTTCCTCAGCAGCTCCTCCTGGAGCTCCTCCTTCTCCAGGGCGTGCACCTCTGCCAGCCTCTTCACCTGCTCGTGGAAGCCCCGTTCCAGCTCCCCCTTCTCCTCCTGCAGCGTCTGCACCAGAACTCTCATCTTTTCTTCCACCCAGGCACTGCTCTGCATCAGCTCCTCCCGTTCTTGCCTGAACTTCTCATTCACCTGCTCCAGCCTGGCCCTGACATCATCTTCGTGCTCCTGCCTCAACAGTTCCTGCAGGTTGGCTTTCTCCTCATCGAAATGCATCTGCAATTTGTTTTTCTCCTCGTTGTATTTGCAGTCGAGCTTTTCCTGCTGCTCTCTGAGCGCCGCTGCCTCTCCCTGCAGCTCTGCTATTTGATCTTTAAGGCCAGTGATCTGCTCTTCCATGACATTCATCTCCTCAGCATACTTCTGCCTCATCTCCTCTTGCTCCTTTTCCCAGTGGGCTTTTGTCTCGTCCAGCTGCTTTTCATAACGGCTCACCTACAGAAGGGAAAACAGGATGGATTCGTTCATTTTCCACAGAATGTTCTGCAGGGAGGCTTTCCTCAATATTTCCATCTGGTTTTATGTATTCATTCTACTGAATATTTTAATTTACACTTCGGCAGCTCATATTAATTCCCCTGGAAAGAATGCATAAGTACTCAGCTTCATTTCTTACTGGGATCATGGAATCCCAGATTGGTTTGGGTGGGAAGGGACCTTGAAGACCATCTCATTCCAACACTTACTGTGTCTTCCAGCTCCTGTTTGAGGTGATGCAGATCCCTGTGGTGCTGCTCCTTCATCTGCTCAATGGCCATTTCTGCCTCTATGCTCATATTTAACGGGTTGCAGTCTTCTGACCCAAGTCCTTTAGAAATAGGAACCAAGTAATAATTTATATGGCTATAAAAACATAAATCATACAATGCATAAATAATGTACAATTCTCCACGGAATTATTTCATCAATTTAAATTTGTTTAGCAGCTCTCAAGCTCCCCTCACAAACACAGCCAAGTAACTGCAAACACTAACTTCAGCTTTAAATTTGGTTCAGCAGTCATTGCCCAAATTAACATTTAACACCAAATTAGAGGTGTCTCACTGGGAAGGTTTTCATGGAATGATCTCTAGGATGTTCTAAACACCTGCAGCACAGATCTCAGTCCTACAGGAGGGATGTTTTTACCTTGGTCAGGCTCAATCCCACCGTTGCCATGACTCTTCACGTCCATCTCAAACTCTTCCGACAAGGAATTTTTCAGGGAAGGCCTGAGCACTTTGCCTTGGGCACGGTACTCCTGCAGCTCTGAGTGCAGCTCATCAATCTGGTCCTGCAGCTCCTGAGAGGGAGGGGAAAATAAAAAAAAAAAGCTGAGTGAAAAGGAACTGAGGCTGCTGAGCATCGACCCAGTCCCACCACAGGACACTGAAGTGGGAATTACAGCAGAGAAAGACTTGTCAGTAACCCACAGTGCCACAGTCACCCTCCCCTCAGCCAAACAAGGGGGAATGGCTTCCCACTGCCAGAGGGCAGGGATGGATGGGATTTTGGGAAGGATTTTCTGGCTGGAAGGGTGGGCAGGCCCTGGCACAGGGTGCCCAGAGAAGCTGTGGCTGCCCCTGGAAGTGTCCAAGGCCAGGCTGGATGGGGCTGGGAGCCACCTGGGATAGTGGAAGGTGTCCCTGCCCACGGCAAGAGTTGGAACAAGATGGTTTTTAAGATGGTTTTTAAAGATCCCTTCCAATCCAAACCATTCTGGGATTCCCTGATGATTCTCCAATACCAAACTCTCAAAGGTGAAGGTGTAACATGCTCCAGGAGCTTCCCCTTTACTCCTTCTTCCTGTGACCTTTCATTAAAAAGCAGCTTTAGTAACATTTTCAAACAGTTGGGAAATGCCTCCTCAAACACCATCTACTTGAAAAATCAGATCAGAAGCAAAAGATCAAATTAGGAGAGAGATCCCCTCATTACTGCATTTACCATCTGGTCCCTCCTCCTGCCTGACAGTGGAACATCCCAAGGGTTTGTGCCAAGAGCTGTGCACTCCACTCCAGGAACAGCAGTTATTGAGGAAAACAACTCCCTGAATGTGCAAACACAGAATCCTGCAGGTCTGAAAGGCCCAGGAGGTGAACCTTTGAGTACTGATTTGTATCTGCCATCCTCAAAAATAGAAAAAATCAGCTGCATGTTGAGTATTGATTCAGCTCCTATTTTTAGACAATTTCTGCTTTTAAACTGCAGCTTCCCCAGAGAGCTGCCATGCTGTTTTCAATCCAGCAGCCTTTGCAAAGTCTTGATTGAACAGAAAGGATCCTGCAGAACAGATCACAGAATCACAAAATCGTTTGGGTTGGAAGGGATCCTAAAGCCCACCCTGTTCCAACCCCTGCCAGGGCCAAGGACACCTTCCACTATCCCAAGTGGCTCCAAGCCATGTCCAGCCTGGCCTTGGACACTTCCAGGGATCCAGGGGCAGCCACAGCTTCTCTGGGCAACAGATGAGCTGGTACCTCTGCAGATATCAGAGTGTGGATGTGTAAACAGAAAACCTGCAGGCTCACCTTAAAGCCTTTTAAGTACGCAAGAAGGAGGAGAAAGCAAACTTTGTTCTCAGGTTTATGCAAAAAAAAAAAAAAAAAAAATTCTGGTCTGAAAACAAGAAAAATGTGGATGTATCTTATTTCTCCTCTAAATTCCTGAATTCACAGGGCTCCATGGACCCTCTCCCAGCCCACCCTGGGGGCACCTCACCCTCTTAAGCTCAGCCACTTGATTCTGTTGGAAGAGCTTTCCAGCCCTCCTTGTGCTGCTGTTTGCAGTGAAGATGTGGCACTTGGGGACATGGTTACTGCAGGGCTTGGCAATGCTGGGGGAATGGCTGGACTCCACCTGAGAGGGATTTTTCCAACCTAAATGGTTCTGTGATGCTCCTGGTGGCCACAGGAGCCAGGTCTCAGCTCCACTTACCCTGCACTGCCGCTCGTACTCGCTCCTCATCTGGGCCAGCCTCTCCTCCTGCAGGAAGAACTCGGCGCTGGTGGGATCCAGGTCACCAAACTGGAGGACAGGAACGGAATACCCAGTTATCCACCCACCCAGCAGCCCTGCTCAGGACAGCATGGATGCCATTCCAAGCAGTCCTGCAGCCTTTTCCGCTCTGGATTTTTATTTTAAATAAAGAAACTCCACTTTCCTCCTAGCAGGGAATGAGTAACTTCCCCAAAAAACCTGTCTGCCATCCAGCACAGCTCTCGTGCTCATTCTGATTCCAGAGCACAGCTTTCTACCTTAGCATACGCACATCTCAGTGTGGTCAATAATCCCAAGCTTTAAAGAAGGTTGCAAATCCCAATATATAAACCTTAGGCTATGGCTCCACGAACTTAAACATCTTTGGAGAAGCTGATATTCTGAAAATTTTAATGTAATTTTAATGTAAAATTAAAGCCATGAACAGCTGTTCACTTCGATTTTCACCTAATTCCAGCAGCAATGCCCTGTAAAACCTCACTCCTCTTCTGCACCATCTTCCCTGGAAAGGAAATGCAAGTTGGGCCTGTCCAAAACTCTGTGCTGGAGGAAAAAAAAATATCCCTGCAAAATGATTGCTTCACTCTAAGGCTTCTTGCTTTAATAAAAATAAAATTACAGCTAAGGTGGAATATCTGTATTTTCCTTAGCGGGAAGGCAGACCATGTCACCAAGGCAGGCTGTGTCTGGATAATCTGGATAGGGATCCCAAAAACCTCTGGATATCAGTAAACTGGCAGCTCAAATGTAGCAACTTAAAAGTTGATTTAATTCTGAAACCCTACCAGGAAAAGGAGGATTTACCTTCTCAGCCAGGACGTTTTCCAAGTTCCTCTGTAGTTTGCTTGCCAGACTTTCACACTCAGCCAGTTTCTCTCCCGTTTCCAAGAGCTCGTTTTCCAGGCGACTGTTTTCCTGGGCCAAACAAAAAAACCCACAACAGCCTCAGCATTTGGAGGAGGAGGAAAAATCAGCACGTGTTAACTCCTCAAAAGAAGGGTAACTCCCAATCAAACCAGAGCATGACACTATTCCAGGTGATGACAAGGATTATGAATCCATCCACACACAACCCACTCCTGCCACAGCAAGTGTGAACACTGGACTTCTGATAAATTATCAAAAGGCTTCACAGCAAGTTTGCTTTGGATGGTTTGTTTGTTTTTAAAAGAGTATTTTATACTCGATCAAGATGTTTTATCTTGATCATGATGGCTTGACACCTCATCTGAGAGCTGTGCACACACACAACTCTGCACTTGATGGCAGCAGAGATTTGAACTGGAGATTAGAAATCCACGGAAGAACCCATCAGAGTGCCCCAAGCACCAATTCTCATGGACACGCCTCTACCTTGCTGCTTAAATGACTTTTGGCCAGCTAAACATAACCCAGAATGTGAGGTCTTTATCTTTTCTCCCTGTTAGAGCTGGGATTAATGCACGGGAGATGCAGTTTTCGTGTTTGGACTCAGATGTTTATTAATTCTTATCTAAAGTACAGCCTCACAAGTTGTGAGTTCTAGCTAACAAGGTACAAAATGTCTCTAACTCTTTTCGAGGTCTTTTAAGCATAATTTGTCCAATCACGAGATGACACCTGGATTATTTTTACTTTTAACCCAATAACCAAACACCCGAGGTCCGCAGTGCAGACCTTTCCACCCAATTAGAAAACACCACTCAAACCCATGAAGAAGAAGGTGAAAGAACAACTTGGCCAACACCCAAAATCCTCCATCCTGCTCAATATATATCACCATACACTAAAACCTTAAAGTCTAAGTTTTGCGCCCCGTGATATCACACACGTCCATTCAAATTCCACACCCACAATCCCAGCGCTGTCACTCAGTTTTGGGAGCCTTTTCCAAGGCCTCAGGTCAAATGCAGGGTTTGCTTGAGGGTCAGTGCCTGTGAGCACAGAAAGCCTGAAATTCTCAGCCTCCAGGGTTCCAACACCAGAACTCATCCTTTCAACAAGGGCCACACTGCAGGAGCTCCTCTCCCTCCCAGGGTATCCCTGCTTTTTGGGGGAAATCTCAGCTATGTGTAGCCCCCGTTACCTTCAGGGACAGGGCCAGACGGTCCCTGATGTAGTTCTCATCCGTTTTCAGCTTCTCAATCTCCTGCTCCAGCTCCAGCCTCTGTTTATTGGCCTGCTGCAGGATCTGCTCCCGCTCCCTGCGGAGCTCGTTCTTCAGCGCGGCGATCCGCTCCTTGTACTCCTCATCCAGCTTCCTGCCAAGGGGACAGGGGCTCGTTAGGTGACAAACACCGCTGGGGGGAGGTCACCAAGTCCCTGCAAAGCCAGGGCAGGGCTGCCCAGGAGGAGGAGGAGGAGGAGGGAGGAGGGATGATCCGGGCACCCCACCTGAGGTTGTACTCGTTGCGGCGCTCGATGGCGGCGTGGTGATCGTCCACCTCCGAGGCCATCAGGGATTTCAGCTTCTCCGCCTTCTCCAGGTCCGACCGCAGCTTCTCCTTCTCCCTGGCCACTTGGTCAAACCTCTCCCTGGGCAGAGCAGAGACAGCCTGGATTAGGCCAGCCCTCACTGCTCCCCACCACCCCAAAAAGGGGATTTGAAACAGAAGCTTGGAAAGATCTCCAAGGGTCTCATCAACTGCATTTAGTCACTGGATTTGAACCTGTACCCAAATAGCTCTGGACGTGTCTCGGTGTCCCCACAGATCCTGAGACCTCAACACTTGAGACCTTCAGCTGTAGTCCAGCTCCACAATTCAAATCCTGAAATGGTTTGGGTTGGATGGACCTTCAAGACCATCTTATTGCAGCCTCTGTTATGGGCAGGGACACCTTCTACTGCTCCAAGCCCTGTCCAACCTGGCCTGGGACACTTCCAGGGATCCAGGGGCAGCCACAGCTTCTGGACACCCTGTGCCAGAGCCTCCCCACCCTCCCAGCCAGGAATTCCTTCCCCATATCCCATCCATCCCTGCCCTCTGGCAGTGGGAAGCCATTCCCTGAGTCCTGTCACTCCAGGCTCTTGTCCCAAGTCTATCTCCAGCTCTCTTGGAGGCACTGGAACAGGCTCTCCCTGGAGCCCTCATTTTGACAGAGAAACCTGCACAGCAAGTCCAGCACAAAGTCAAACTGTGTTGACTTTCAAAGGAAAAACATTGGGATTTACAGCGGGTTTGTACCTCACCTCCCCATCCATCACGTGGCAGAACCTCTGCAACGCCCCAAATCAGTTCGGATTAAAGGTACTGATAAACTCCATCAGCCTCTGCCCTGAGCTGCGCATTCCTTGGCCATCAATGACCACTGTGGACAGCAGTGACCATTCCCAGACTGGGAACAGCCTACTGCTTCCATTTTTTAAATTTTTCAACCACATTTTCCCGCAACCCTCGGAAATTTGAGTGTTTTTCCCAGGCAAAACAAGACAGCTGGACGTTTCTGAGCACTCCGTCAGAGAACTGAGCCTTCCAGTGCCACCCCAGTGCCCTTGGGAGCACCACCACCCATCAGCTGCTCCCTCAGCCCCTGCTTGGCCAAGCAGAGCACATCCAGTGACTCACATCAAGTGCCTGATCTCTGTTTTGAAGCTGGCCAGGGCTGCCTGGTGCACCCCATTCTTAGTGATCAGGAGCTCGTTTTCCAGCGCCAGCGTCAGCTCCGTCAGGTTCACCTTCCCATCCAAGCTGAAGTCCAGAGCCTGCGGAAACAACGACTCCTTTTGAGCTGAACGAGCTTCCTGCAGCAGCCTGGGGACATTTGTGCAGGGATTGACAGGATGAAAGGAGGAAGAGATCTTGGCTCGCTAATTAATCTGTCACAAACGCCCCCAGGGCAAGGAACCAGACGTCTCTGCCACCTCCCTACAAGGCAGAGCTGCTGCCAGCTGTGGAGATGGGAATTGTCCTGGTTGTGCTGCAAAGACCAAGAGGAAATGAAGCCCAGGTCTGATGGAATGCACTAATTCCCTGCAGGATCTAACGAGACCGGACTTCGCACGGATCAGCTGCTGCAAGGAGGTGCCTGGGGATGCTCGTGTTAAACAAAACCAGCTCTTGCAACACAGAAGCAGCCCTGCAGGAAGGATTTGATGGTGAGGATTCCACCTCTTGGAAAGCAAGTTAGCAGCAGCAGCTGCTTGGAATTTTGTAAAATCCCAGAATAGTTTGGGTTGGAAGAGACATTAAAGGTCATCCAGTCCCCTGCCATGGGCAAGGACACCTTCCACTATCCCAGGCTGCTCCAAGCCCTGAAGAAAGGCCTCTTCTTTCCCTGGAAGTGTTCAAAACCCATATGGATGTGGCATTTGGGGATAGGGTGAACAAGATGGACTTTTCCAACTTTTAAATGATTCAACCCAACCCTGCAGGAACACAAAGCAAAGCACTTGTGGTGGGGCTGAAACCCAGCAGCCACTGGAGAAACCACCCCAGTGACACCAGTACAAAGCAATTTTCCAGTGGAAAGCAACCAAGTGAAGGTGGGGACACAAATCTGGTGAAGCTGGTCCCACCTTCTCAAACAGTGTGAAGTTACAAGTGGGTTTTAACTCCTGAGCAGTGGCAGAGGTTACTCCAGCCTGGCAGCTCTCTGTCCACATGGACACTTAAAAGCCAGGAGGATCAGAGTCATCATTTCTGGGAACCCAGCGATGGTCACATGAAATTATCTTCTCCCATCCACAGCTCCTAACGAGATGGACAGGGATGGCTTCATTCAGGTACCTGATTCCATCCCCATCAACCTTTTACTCTAATGGAACACTGAGGACTGGGCAGGGTTTCAAGTGCTGTCCTCCACCTCAGCACGAGCAGTAATTCAGGTCACCGCAGTGCTCAGAGGTTTGCAGGTGCAGCTCTTCAGGGAGGGAAAGGAATTAAATTGCTTCCTAACAAATGTAGGTGACCTCTTCAAGCTCTGCTGGAAAGCAGAATGTATTTTTATCATTAGCTTCTTGTTCTCTGGGATGCACCATACAGGAAACGATTGGAAATTTCCCAGAAGTCTTGTCACTAGCACTGGGAATTTTTATAGAGTTATAGAATGGTTTGGATTGGAACAGATCTTAATGATCATCCAGTTTCACCTCCCTGCTGTGGGCAGGGACACCTTCCACTAGTCCAGGTTGCTCCAAGCCTCATCCAACCTGGCCTTGAACACTTCCAGGGATGGAGCAGCCACAGCCTCTCCACAGGAAATTTTAAAAGGGGAAAAAACCAGGGACTTTGGAAAGGAAAGAAATCACAACTCAGCATCCAACACAGGGAGAAAAAAAAATACACATAAGCGGGGGTGAGACACAGCTGGGGGTTACCTTCAGGATCTCCTGGCTGTTCTCTATGCCCTCCTGGTGCCAGCAATCCAGGACCCCCTCCACACAGCCATAACCCATCCCATCATCCAGGCTGGAGAAGAGGGAGAAGCCGATGGTGCTGGGCATGGCCGAGGGGGTGGTCGTGCGTCTCCCGCTCTCGTCGAAGGACTGCAAGAGAGGATGAGGGTGTGACAGTGCCCACAAGGCACTGATAAATTCAACTTATCAATGGAATTTCCCTAGCGCTGCTCCAGAGATTAAGGATTAAGCTCTGCTTTTCCTTGCTGCCAAGCAAAAAAAACACGCGGCGGGAGTGTCGCTGTTGACCTCACGGCACCGGGGCACAGGCAGGCACTCGGGATTTAAAATAAATCCCAGGAGGAGCAGCTTTTCAGAGCTGGCCTCGATGCTCCAGAAGGGTTTTCCACTGTTCAGTTTTGGTTTGGAATGTCACTTTCCCTAAAACAGCTGCAGGGAGCATTTGTAGAGTGGTTTGGGTAGAGCCCTCAACTTCCAGGCAAAGACAGGGAGCAGATTTCAAACTCTCTCTCGGAAAAAAAAAGGCAAAAATTGGAGTAGAAATGTGGGATCTTCATGTCTCCAGCCTATCCCAGGCAGTGCTTCCCCCTGCACCCAGTTTATACTGGATGCCCCATCCTGGAGGTGTTCCAGGCCAGGCTGGATGGACTTTGGAATGACCTGCAATAGTGGAAGATTCCCCTGCCCACGGCAGGCAGTTGGAACGAGCTTTAAGGTCCCTTCCAACACAAACCACCCTGGGATTCTGCAAGGCTCCACCATTTACTCACTACACTTCATTGGTGTCCAGAGCTCTCTCCAAGCCAAAAAACTTAGAAGGGAATCCATGTCCCCTTTCCCATGAGGGAGTTCTCTGTTTTATCTCCCCCAAAAGAGATTTTCCTGAGAGAGAATTTGAAACCTGCTTTTCGGAGCAAGGTATGCAGCAGCTCACTGCCACCAGCTCCTGCCTCTGTGGGGCAGGGGGACCCTCCCAGCTGCCCCTGCAGGGACAAACACTGAGGAAGAGGAGGAGACAGGCTGGGTGGGAGTTGTTCAGGAATTCTCCTGCTCCTTTTACCCCAGGATTCACCTCTCACTTCCTCACCTGCATGGAGAGGTGCCGTTTCAGCTGCCGGTACGGAGTAGATGCTGAAGGTGTGAGCGATTTCCCATTTCTCAACAGGCCATAAAAGAAATCCTCTATGCTCATGGTCCCGTCTTGCTCCAGGTTATGGAGCACCTCTTCAAGCACCTGCAAAGGGACAAAAATCATGTAAAAGGCCAAAAAAAAAAAAATCTGGCACAGAGAAAACATCCTATTCCCAAAGCTCCAAAAAGAGCAAAGCAAGAGTTACCAGCTACATCAGCCTAACACATTTCCATATCCTCCATGTGGAAAATTGCAGGCACACATACACGATGAAGAAAAGCTCCTGGTTATCTCAGAGCTGCTGTTTAATGAGGCAGCAGGAAAAAAAAACAACCCTCATTTCATTCTGCTCCCGAGACTGTGTGACCTCAGGAATTCAGCTCAAGGTACTGAGACAGATGCCAAACCCTGAGCAGCTTGAAGTGACCAGCCCAAAAAAAAAAAAAAAATAAACCCTAGGACACTGCAAGGTTATCATAAATCTGTTTTATGCTTCAGGGCACGCTGCTTTCTCAAAAGTAGGACTGGAGATGTTCAGATTAGTCCCTCACTATTTCTTTGTCTACAGTTTATCTTTTCCATTTTCTGCCTTAATACCCTGAAAACATTCCACTGTGGATGCTGCAAAGGAATACCTGCTCAGGAGCATGTTTTGTGGAGGAAATTATTACGAGCCATGTTATCTTAAGATGCAAAAAATCTGACTTTTTTAATAAAACTAAACCCTAAAGCTGACGAGAGCCTTTTTTTGCTAAAGATTTCATTTTCTCGTGGGCTCTTGCTGCAGGACACAAACAGCCCACAGGCCTTCACGAAGTCAAAAGCAACCCACCTATGAATATTTCACCCATATTTGCTGTCTAGCTAGAAAATTCCTGGGATTAAGGAGACATGCTTGGAATCCAAGCCACACTTTTAAATTCCAGCTCACTCCGTGATTGCATGAGGAGACACGCACGCCACGCTTGAGGCTGGCAGCTGCCTCCTCCTAGAGCAGCCTGATGGTTTGGGACCAAAAACCTCGCTGGAAGACCGGCAGCTGGAGCTGGAAACTCCTTTCCAAGTAGCCACCTGTGCTTGTGGCAAATCCCAGGAGGGATTTTTGGGGTGGCCCAGGCAGGGGCAGTGGTGGGACGTGGTCGCTCACCTCCCCGGCCGCAGCGTGCAGCCCGTACTGCTCACAGATGGAAACCAGCTTCTTCCTGTTCAGGTGGCCATCCCTGGTGATCCCCAGGTGCTCACAGACCTCCTGGAGTTTCTCCTCAATCCAGTCTGGGCTCGGTGAGGCACCAGGGGAAGCGTTCAGGTCATCTGGGTTCCAGAAGCGCAGCTGGCCTGGAAATAGGGAAGGTTACTCCGGTATGAGATCGTTCCTCGAGAGAGGATCAGAATATCTGGGGGTTCTGAACCCCACAGGGGACCTGCTGCTGCACTGGGCAGAGCTCCTTCCTGGCTCTGCAGACCCCAAGGGATCATTTGTCTGAGTTCATCCTACCGAGAGCACACTTTGGGATTTTAGGATTTGGATACTGGTGCCAGCAGTATCAGACTCCAGCAGAAGGTTCTGCTCAGCATTTCACTGACATGTGCCACCAGAGGGGAAGGAGCCTCGTGTCCACAGAATCGTGGAATTGTTGAGGTTGGAAAAAAAAACCCTTTAAGACCATTGAATCCAGCTGTTGCCCAGCATGGCGAAGGCCACCACTGCCCCATGTCCCCAAGTGCCACATCCACAGAGCTTTTAATCCCTCCAGGGATGGGGACTCCCAGTGCCTGACCAGCTGCACTCCTGTGGCCAGGAGGATCTTTAGGAATGTGGATGAGTCTGACGGCCAACATGGGCTGGACTCAGGGAAGGGCAGCTGGCATAGATGGGAAAGGGACCCCTCCTCCCCTGGGCAGTTATGGGATCAAGGGAGCTGCAAGGCCACCTCCTGGGGCTGGAAAAGCAGCTTTAGGAGAAAAAAAGTTGGCCCCTTTGGATGGGGAAGGGGTTAGAGAGCAGCAGAAATATGGAAGAGGCGCTGATGTAATTAAAAGGAAGTTTTTCGATGATGAAGATGGTAAAACACTGGCACAGGTTGCCCAGAGAAATTTCCCACCCCTGGAAGTGTCCAAGGCCAGGCTGGATGGGACTTGGAATAACCTGGGACAGTGAAAGGTGGTGGGACTGGATGAGCTTTAAGATCCCTTCCAAACCATTCCAGGATTTCATAATTGTGTGACAATTAGGGAACATTTAATGACTGGTCCCTGCTGACATCTAGTGCCCACCAGGCTCCACTACAGCCAGAGCCCCCCGGGGCAGGAGTGGGGACCAGGACAGAGGCCACGGAGACCAGGAGCACCCACAGCAGGATCAAGAGGGCACGGGGGGCCATGGCACTGCCCTGCCTTAGCTTTCATCCCCAGCTTGGGGGATGCCCCAGCCGCATCTTCCCAGCCAGGCTGGGACGCTCCACACACCCAGAGCCCCTCTCCACACGCTCCTCTGACCCCTGCTCAAAGCTGGAATGAGAATAAGCGCATCCAGGAGCTGCTCTCTGCTCTTACCCTCGGCCTCGTACTCCTCGCTGCCGCGTGTCTTCCAGTGCTGGGGAGAAAACAAAAGGTTCCTGAGTTACTACAATTACAAGACATCCCCTGAATGAAAGAGACTCTGGGATCAGCATCCAAGGAGCTGCAGGGCTCCAGCAATGCTGCCAGGCTTTCATCTCCCTGCAGGCTGGGCTGGGAATCCAGGGCTCTTTGATCCTGCCTTGTTCTGACTCTCCTGCGAGGAGAACCCCCAGAGATGCCCGAAGCCCCAGAAATGACCCAGGAGAGGGGACAGATCAGAGCCGGGCAGGGAGTTGGGGAGCGAGGGAGAGGTTTGCCCTCCGAGCAAACCATGCTGCTTTTCTTTGAGGTGTTGATGGTCGAGGGGATGGGGATGCAGGGAAGATCACAGAGCTGGGTTATTTTTTCCTTCCAGCACTTTATTTCCCCCTACTTTGCCCCACACTCAGCCAAGCCAAATTCAAAACTCTTCCACTAAGCGCAGCTCTGTTTCAGGAGAGAGCTGTGCTGTCAGCAAGCCTTTGACTGAGCTTAACAGAGGGAAAAAAAGCCAAACCAAACCAAACCAAACAAAACACCAACACTCTGGTGGCTTTAAACCACCCTGCTCCCTCTGGCAGCATCCCATCAGCTCAGGCAGTACCAGGAGCAAAAGCACGGCGCTTAAGGTGATTTCCTCATGTACTACACGTTGTCTCATCCCTACCACCCTTGTAGCAGCCCAGGGTATTTACTCCCACGCGCTGCTCCACCACATCAACCTCTGCTCTGGCAGTGGCAGATGTTGCTCCTGCAGTGGTGCAAGTGGATGCTTCTGCCTGCACGTGACTGATGGATTTGGGAGTCAAAGTCACCCAGGACATAAAGAGGCTCTAAATCATCACAGAAAAGTTCAATGCATCTCATTCAGATTACAGCTAAAAGCCATTAATCTACAACGTTTCCATGGGAACTGGATTAAGTCACTGGACTTTTTTTAGCTTCGCTGCTGCTCCCGTTTCAGCTGCTGGACCAGGCAAGGGCCCTGAGCTGCCACGGCTTCACAACGTCCCACAAAGGGCAAAAAAAACAGGAGCTGAGGCAACAGGTGCCATTAAATCCCATCCCTGGAAGTTCTTTTTAAAGAGAATGGCAGAACCTGGCACAGGGTGCCCAGAGCAGCTGTGGCTGCCCCTGGATCCCTGGAAGTGTCCAAGGCCAGGTTGGACACTGGGGCTTGGTGCACCCCGGGACAGTGGAAGGTGTCCCTGCCCTTGCCAGGGGGTGAGACTGGGTGGGCTTTAACGTTCCTTCCAACCCAAACCATTCTGGGATTCTGTGAAATTGCCATCTGAAAAGGCAGAAAAAAACTGTGTAGAGAGAGGATCAGCTTGGGTGCCAGAGATCTCACCCTGCGGCCACCCATCCTCGTCCCTGGGGACAGCTGGGACACTGAGGGGATCCTGGCAGCGATGCTCAGAAGGGAGATCCTCTGTGTACAAGTCTTTTTGCATAAGCAGCACATACACTTTCACATGGAATCAGATTAATTTAGCACCAGACCCTCTCACCTCAAGCACTTTGAGCAAGACCAGACAAGCTGCTGCCATCCCATCCCTTCAAGCGCTCAGAGCCAGGCTGGACAGGGCTTGGAGCAACCCGGGATAGTGGAAGCTGGGGGGGGTGGAATGGGATGAGCTTTAAGCTCCCCTTCCGACCCAAACCATTCTGGGATTCTCTGAAACCACAACAACTCCATCAACACCACCAACCTGAAGAGGCTGAACAAAGCCAGGGGGTTTTGGGCTGCCAACCCCGGGGCGCTCGCGTGACCTCTCTTTGTGCGCTGGGGGCTCGGGGTCGCTGGGGACAAAGAGGGGCTGGGACATCCCAGTGTCAGGCACTCATTGTCCCCCCAGGCCTGGCAGGGCTCCAGCTGGCCACGGGTCACACCCACGGGGATCCCAGGAATGCCTTATCCTTGGGGAGGCGCGTGCTGGGCCGGCCCGGGGAGCAGATGGCCACGGCTTTGAATGCTGCGGGGCCGGGCCAGCATCTGCAGCCTGTGCCGTTTGCTCTGCCCGGAATGAGGCAGCAGCCACCTCTTCCCCCCCTGCCATCTGCTCCAGCCAGACAGACCTTTGTTCTCCCCCGGAATATATTGCTAATTAAAATGATGATCAGGAGCGCACACGCCGGGCCCGCGCTGCTCCGCGAGGCGCTGATGGATCCCGTTCTTCCCAGAGCCACATGGCAGCTCCCTGGGCTGAGCAGCCCCGAGCTGAGACCCCAAAAAAGCTTCAAATCAAATCCCCACACCTCGCTTTGCCAGGTGCCTTCAGCTCCAAAGCACCACTCACAGCAGTAATGCATTTTTTCTGGGAGCAGGCACCATCCCGAGCTGTTACTCACAAATCCCAGCTTTCCAGGACAGTCCCACTCTGGGAGTCTCACATCAAGCACCCAAAAGAAGGAATTTCAACCTGAGCCTCCCAGAATGTTTTGCTCCAAATGCCAGGCCATGCTGGAAACAATTCTATGCAGAAGTAAACACACAGAGCACAGGAGCAAGTGGCTCCAGCAGGCACTGAAGGGACATATTGGGATGTGCCAGCAGATTCTAAAACCTCAGAGCCAGGCTGGATAGGTTGCTTGGAGCAACCTGGACTACTGGAAACTGTCCCTGCCCATGGCAGAAGGTTGGGATGAGATGGGCTTTAGGGTCCAAACCCTAAACCATTCTGGGATTTCCTACCCAAACCATTCTGGGATTCCATGAACCTGCAAGTAGGAGAGACCACTCCCAGAGCAGAGCCAGCAGCTGGGGAAGGGGAAGTGATGGACGCCCCCCAGTGAGGTTCCGAAGTCAGCATCCATGGGGACAAACTCCTGCAGGTCAGAGGGACCCTCAGGATCCCACCAGCACCCTCCTACTCACAGCCAAATCCAGACCCAGCTGCTCATTGCTTTATCCACCAGTACCTGAAAAACCCCTGGGGATGGAGGTCAGGGAGCCCATCCCAGAGCAGACTTCCAGCCTCTCCTCGTGTTTACCGGGGCAGGGAGGGAGGGAGGGAAGGAAACCTCTCAGGCAGAGCCTGAGCCCTTTTAATTGGCACTGCTTGGGAGCAAGCAGCAATTAAGCCACCCTGCCCCAGTTCTCAGGCCAGGGACAGCCCGGGCCGGGGGCAGGCTGGCGGAACGCCGGCAGCAGCGGCGTGTTTGTACACACAACAGCAGAGGACTGGGCAAAGGGCTGCTCCCCGGGCCAAATCCCAAGGCATCAGTGCATCAGGAGCCTCCAACACTCCCCTGGGACCCCTCAACACCTTCCAGCAAGTCATTTCCATGCATACCAAGAGGATCTGCTTTGGAGACCGAGACAGCGATGCTGATAAAGAAAGGATTTCACAAGTTTAGCCTGTTTTGTTTTTTTTTTTTGCTCCAGTTGCAAAGGAATTAAACCATCCCAGCAGCCCAAAAGGTGCAACAAGCATTCCCAGCAGGAGACTGATCCAGCCCCCACGGCACAGCGTGGTTACACACCAGCTGGGTTAATTAACTGACCTCGTTAATAGACTACCCTCTTACACCTCCGTGACAGCTAAAACCGAGGGGTAAGATTAGAGTGGCCTCTTCCACCAAGGACATCAATTCCCTGGGGAGTGTGGGTGGATTAACATGGATCCCAAGGTCAGGGCAGCCCATGTGGCCCAACACCAGGGGATGGATGAGCATCCCTTGTGGTGGTGAGCAAAGGTCACCAGGAGCAGGGAAAAAAGCAGCTGGGTGTGGTGGAAAAGCTTTTCTTTGAGGTGTTGGTTTGGGGGTGGTTTTTTTTATCATTTTTTAAGCTCAGCTGCACAGGAATACCACTGAAAATGTGGAAATTGGAGACTCCTTCCTTGCCTTCTCACACAGGGTTGGGTGTCCCCACACAAGTGCCTCCCAACTCCAAGTGAAGCCACGAGACAGAGGCAGGAGAAAGCCAGCAGTGCTTCTCCTTCCCAGTGGAAAAACTCCCACCGCGTGCTCCTGAATCAACAATACTTGGCACAGCGGGGCAGGCTGGAAGCAGCCCAGCTCCAGGGAAATGATGCTGTGGCTGTGCTCTAACACACGGCACCAATCCCAACCACTCGGCTCCTCTGGCTTTCCTGTCTGGGGAAGCAAGAGGAGATGCTGGGATTGAAAGCACTGGCACAAAAGAGAGCCACAAATCTGGAGCACAAACCCAAGAATGTGGATTTTTTTTTTTTTTTTTTTTTTTTTTTTTTTTTTTTTGAGCAATTAGATGCCACTGTCCCAAAGCAGCTGCCGGCTCTGCCGCCCACCACCCCTTATCCCCATCCCTCCTGCCGGAGCCACGGCCGGATTTTGGCAGCTGCACTAATGGATGTGGACGTGCTCCGTCTGCTCCCAGCCCACACCTCGTTAGCCACGGAGGCTCAGCCTTTGCTTAATTGCTGGCCCACACTCCAGCCAGGAGCCAGGGACGCCAGGAGCCAGAGTCAGCCCCGGCTCCTTCCCCACTTCCCACGGCACATGGAGCAAGGGAGGCGGTGCCCGGCATGGCTGATCCCTAGGGACAGGCAAGGAGGGCGGCCAGCAAAGGCGCTGGGACATCCCAACCCCCTTTGGATGTGGGGAGCGGACACATCCAGAGGTGACAAGGCCACCCCAACACCCATCCTAGGGCCAGGCAAGGAGAGAGACCAACACCTTTACTGGGAAGGCTCCAAGCACATCCCAACGCCCTTTGGATGTGGGGAGCAGCCATGCCCAGAGGTGACAAGGCCACCCCCACGCCCAGCCCTCCCTGCTCACCTCCTGGCTGGCAGCAATGTGTGCAGGATGTGCCTCCTCGCTCAGCGGCTCGATGACCGTCACCTCGGCAAAGTCCTCCACCGACTCCTGGAATTCCGGCAGGGAACGGCGCCCGTAGCGTTTGCCGCCTTTGATGTACTTGGGCTGTGCCTCCGGGGAGGAATCTGGGGAGGCCAAGCACAAAACACATCAGGAATGGGATCTTTGAGCTCTCTCGGGGCTGGTTTGTTCACAGGAATTTTGGGCACCCAATTGCCACCACCATTCCTGGTGGGCGGCTCCATGCCTGGATCAATCGCTCCCCTCACCCTGCCTTTGGGTCTGGTGGTTAGAATTGGTGCTGCTCCCTGCCAAAAAAAAAGCTGCCACCAAGTGGAATCTTCCTCTTCCTCACCCTTCCCCAATTCCCAGGTCACGTTAACAGGATGGGGGGAGGGAAAATCCCCTCAAACCTTGCCAGGAGCTGTGGATGGAAAGTCCATTAGGCCTCTCCTCCTTGCACTAATCTCCATTAGCAACACCAGGCAGGTTTAATTAGGGACAGAGTTGCACTGAGGCAGCTCAAGTCTCCAGACCCTGCAGACACCTGGGCGGCCGCCGCTGCTTTCCGTGGGTTTCAATTTCAGCTCCGTTAAAAACGCCCAAACAACCGGGCAAGCGGAAAAAAAACCGGGCAAGTTCGGAGCCTCTCGAGGGGCCGACAGGAGCAGCTGATCCGGGCGACAGCGGGGCAGGTCCCGGCCTGTGCTGAGCAGCCAAAGCCAACTGCAAGATCTAAATAACCCTTTGGAGTCGTCATCTAATTACAGGGGCTCCGCATTCCCCAGCTCCAGCTTCCCCCAGCAAGCTCCTGCCTTTGGGGACTGAATTATCCGGGAGCACTGGCAGGCGAGGATCAAAACACAAAAAATAAATAAATAAGCGCGTTTTGGGCTGTTTTCAGTGAGAATCCTCCGACGTCTGGAGCAGGGGGCAAATTAAACGAAGGACCAAATTAACCAGGGATTCAATTAGGGGAAGGCTCCGTGCCCACCCTTTGTCTCAGTGTTTGCTAACCTGACTGCCGAAACCCCCCCAGGACCGCATCATCTTTTATTTTCCGCCACTCGCGGTGGCAAGAGCAGCAGCTTTTGAAAATTTTATTTGCAGAGGGCTCTGATATGAAAGAAATGCAGGAGTGCAATACTAATAAGGCCCAGGGAAGCTGTTCCACCACTGACAAAGGATACAGCGGGGTCTCCAAACCCCCCTACCCAAATGCCTCCTCGGATAATATTCCTTTAGATATGGAAGAAAAGGCTTCGAGCTTGTTAGAGGAGAGGGGGGAGAAAAAAAAAAAAAAATTCCACAACTTAGCTATGCAATGAATTATAAAATACACAGGCTGGAGGAGAGCTTTGATTCCTGCAGCCCCGCACTCCATCCAGCTGCAGCGCAGCTCTAGGGAACAAACCCGGCGCCCGTGTTTGAACAAGGCCATTTTAACAAGATTTGCTGCAGCTGGGACTCAGCACATGAAAGTTGGGCGATGGAGTGCACCGATAGAAAAATCAGGAGCAGACAGGCTGATTAAGGAAGAGCCCCAGAACAAAAGCAAACCTTATCACTCCTATTAAAGCCCGCCCGGTGGTGAACAATCTCCATCCAGCAGCTCTCTCTGAAATGCTAATATTTGTGGCTACTCATTCACCCAGTTATTTTCTCCCTCCCCGCACAAGAGAGGGCTTGGGGGCTTTGTTTTTCTTCAGAAATCATTTTTATTATTCCTAAGACAGAGCCCTACCTCCATCTGTCTTCGGAGAGGCGGAGGAGGGGGGAAGGAGCTGGAATTCAGCAACAGTGAAGCTACTACAGCTAAATTTCCTCCTGGATTTTCCCAAAGAATCCCGTTTCCAACGCCACCACGCTGCCTGCGTTTACCCACCGCTGCAGCTGGAAATTCAGTGGTCTAGTGGAAGGGGTTCCTGCTCATGGCAGGGTGGAACGAGATGGTTTTCAAAGTCCCTTCCGACCCACACTGCTCCGTGAGCCTCTAAAACACAAGTGCCATCCACGCTGTGCCCCCTGCAAGCGCAGGAATGGGAACAACAGGAGCATCTCCCCACTTTGGCGTTTTAAGCATTTGCAGGCTGGCAGCTGATTCCTCTCTTCTCTTTGCTCTGAGCACCGTGGGGGAGCTTGTTTGCCTTTTGTAATTAAAAAACTGTGAAGCTCCAGAACACCCCCGGGGAGGGAAAGGTGACCCCTTCAGCGCTTGAGGAGAACAAAGTTGGCTCCAACTTCCAAACCAGCTTTTCCTGAGCCCAGCTCAGGCACCCTGAAATCCCATTTCCAGAGCCAGGGTGCTTTTGTTAACACTGGGTTACAGCTCTTCCCTTCACATCCTGCAGCCCCATCCCTGGAAGCACAAATCCCTCTCCTTTCCAGCGTCCCTCTCAAGCAGGTGGACACTGATACCTCCCACACCTGCAGCATCCTCTAAGCCTCTCCACCTCCTGCTTTCCCAACCCAAGCCCCCAGCAGAGCAGCTGATGCCCTTGATGTTCCCACCATTCCCGACATTTAGGGAACGCTGAGCACACTCACAAAAGCAAAAAGCAGCCATCCGTGCTTCCTGACTGCAGGAAATTCACTGATGAGCTGAACAGGTTCTCATTCCCAGCCAAAACTCAGGAGGAAGGGTTAGAGAATCATCAAGGCTGGAAAGGACCTCTGAGGTCATCAAGTCCAGCCTTAGATGGAAAGAGCTGCTCAAACCACACGTGCCTTCAGAGGCACAGGAAGGAGATGTCAAAACCAAGCCTTTCACTGAAGCAGATGCCCGTGAGACAGCCCTGTGAGCTGTTTATCCCCAAAAATGTCAAATATCCCCCTGACCCAGAGGATGCTCTGGTACCCACTCCTCCCCACGAGAGCAAGGTGAGAAGATGCTGCTGCTCAGAGCTCCACTACTGTGTGGCTGGCAAACCACCAAGAAAAGGGGAAACAAGAGAAAAAAATAAAATAGGTTGAGCCCTCCCTGCTCCCTCCAGCCCTCAGCAAAGAGTGAGCTTAGTAAAACACACTCCAGAGCTGGTGCCTAATTAGACACTGGGGTCTGATGTGCCCCCCTGAACTGCCCCCAGGCTGGGGGCAAGAGGAGCAGGCTGAGAGAAGAAGCCTCTCACCCTCCTGCCCACTGCCCAGAGGGTTTGTAGCCCTCAGAGTGGCCCCTGAAATGAAATAACACCCCCCCCAAGTCTGCATTTCACCTCTCTGATTTAAGTGCCGTGGACAGAAACCATCAATTCCCTCCCTCGCTCCCCCCGTCCACCCCGGCAGTGAAACGTCTCCGTGGCTGGAGATTTACACTTGATTTTCTGCCTTTCTGCACCAGATAAGTCGTTTCAAAATCCTGCTCTGCCCTCAGATGGGGAAGGAAGGGGGGGGACTCCCTTTCCCTGGGCCCGGCATCAAAGCCCTGCAGCGCAGACAAAAGGGGGTTTAGAGCAGGAAGACCCTCATCCCACAATCCCGAGGTGAAATTAATTTCTCTGCTGCTTAAGATTTGGAAGGGAGGGACGCTCCACAACTGCTGGGCGAAGCACATGGCAGCCAGGATCTGCTAAATCCTAATCCCCGAAGGCACCAGGTATGCCTGAACTCCTCCAAGTCCTATCTCAATTCAGGCTCAGCAGCGGAGGAGGAGAGGAGTCGTGGCTGGGTCACCACAATCCAAAATCGATGGGTTTTAGCCCCAAAAATGCTCTGTGGCATCAACCATCCCTGTCTGGGCTGTGACAGTGGTTTCATCCCCACCTGAACAACCTTTCCCCCCACGGATGGGGCCCTTCCAAAGGGCATCATCCCCACCAGCTCCTTTTGGGAGGGCACTTCTGTTGACTCCAGAAAAAGAAAAAAAAAAAAAAACCAACCAGGAAGGGAAAATCCCAAACCCCCTCGTGACCGTAGGGACGATGGCGTCAAACTGCTCTTTAATTTCTCCTGGGTGCTCCTGTAATCCTGCACTCCACCCCAGTAATCCCTCCCTAGCCCAGCTTCCACGCACTTGTTATTTGCTATAATGGGGAGGAAAAAAACCTGGGTTTTTTTTTTCCTATTTGTGGCCTAATCACGCACACAACTGAGTTTTTGTCTTTCCTTTCTTTCCCCACCCTTAACTCTATTTTATTGTCCTCAACCCCCTCCCCTCATTGCTGCAGTGACCCATGGACAAAGAGCAGCGGTGGCAGCAGCGCCCAGCCCAGTCCCACGGTTCTCAAGAGCTAAAACAGTGATTATTTTAAACCACATTCAAGCCTTTTTTCTGCTTTTCCTGGAATCTCCCCATCCTTCTTCCCAGCAGAGCCAGGCTTTGCCCTGCCAGCTGAGGCTCTGGTTCACAGCTGGGTCTGTGTCCCCACACTGACACCCTCGAGGGGACAGAGCTGATTGCAGCAGCTCTGGAACTCTGCCTGCCTTGGTTTCCAGGGCTGCTTCCCAGGCAAAGCGCCTGCAGCACCATCCTCCCCTGCCAGTCTTGCTTTTGCAAAGGGAATTCAGCCCCTCTGCCAAGAAAAAAAACAAACCAACAAATAATATATAAATATATCAGCTGCTCTCTGCAAGCCTGAGTGCTTCTCCCACCTGCCGCTTCCTCCCGAAATGAGGAAACCCCCTCGGCTGCTTCTGCAGGAACTGCAGCACTTTTGGTTCCTTGTCCCCAGCCCCTGGTTCCTGCTGGGACCCCAGAGCCCTGTCACAGAATCAGTCTGGGTGGAAGGGACCTTGAAAATCATCTCCTGCCACGGGCAGGGCCATGGCCACTGTCCCAGACTGCTCCAAGAGCATGTAACACCTTCACCTTAGAGAGCCTGGAACTGCAGAATCATCACAGAATCCAAGTGGTACGGATTGGAAGGGACCTTAAAAACCATCTCATTCCACCCTCTGCCAAGGACAGGGACACCTTCCACTATTCCAGGCTGCTCCAAGCCCCGTCCAACCTGGCCTTGGACATTCCCAGAGATCCAGGGGCAGCCACAGCTTCTCTGAGCACCCTGTGCCAGGGGCTCCTCACCCTCCCAGCCAGAAATTCCTTCCCCAAATCCCATCCATCCCTGCCCTCTGGCAGTTCAAAGCCATTTCTCCCCGTCATGTCAATCCCTGGTGGATACTCCCTTTTCCATGTTTATTTTTTGCTCCCTTCAGGTATTGGAAAGGGCTGGAAGGTGTTCCCAAAGCTGCTCTTCTCCAGCCTGAGCAATCCCAGTTCTCTGTGCCTTTCCTCACACCATCCCTCTGTGCCTCCAACAGCTCCACGTCCTTCCTGTCACCCTCCTTGTGCCCAACCCTCCTCCCTGAGCTGAGAGCATCCATGGGGACAAGGACATGGCCACGTCACACAGACTGTCTGGGGCTGTCACAAGCCCTCCAGTGACCTTCCCATCACCCAAATCCCTGGATAAAACCATCACAGCCACTTCCTTCCAGAGCAAAACTTCCCAGACGCTGCAAAACAGCCTTAAAATCTCCGCTTCTCCTCCCTCCCACCCTCCCTCCAATCCCCCTCCCAAATTAAATTTTCATTTAAACGATACGATTTAGAGCTCTTAACTCAATTTTTCCCAAGCCTGGGGCGGGCTGGAACACCAGCATTTCCACACTCCCTGACAGTTTGACACCAACAGCACAAAGCAGCTTGTTCTCCAAATCTCCAGTTTGATCTAAATTAAAAGCAGCAAAGACTTTGGCGTTAACCAACCTGTCAAAACGCATTAAAAATAAAATGCCTCCCAGGCCTGCCTGGCTCTGGCTTCCCTACCTGTCCCCCCACACCCTTTGATTTCCTGCCATTCCAACCCCAGCTGACAGGAGAGTCCCCAAGGAGAGCTCTCCAGCTTCATTCCTAATTTCCCCGGCGATAAACCCCAAATTTAGCCGTTCCTGGAAGATTTATTTACATTTCAATCAAGCTGGAGCTTCTCAGCCATATGATACCCCAATAAACGCAGAATGCTGGATTAGTTCTGGCCTCCTGCTCTTGTGCCAGCTCCTTCCCAAGGGGCTGGAAGGGATGTTCCTCCCCCCCCCCCCCCCGCCTTGAGCACCCACCCACCTGCACTTGGAAATTCCATTAAGGAATGCCGGCTGCAAGAGCTGCCATCACCCCTCTGGAAGCATTAAAGAGCTTTGGAGATGAGAGGTGGAAAATAAAAATAACCCATCAATCACACCTCTGCAACCCTGTGGTTTCTGCAGCCTATTTAAAGGGGAAAGTTGTAATTTTGCCGGCAGGCTGCTCTCTCCAGAGTGGGACGCTCCAGCTGAGATTGATGCTCCAGGAGAGGAAACCTGGAGAGTTCCCTCTCCCCCTTTGCTAAGCTGTTTTCTCCTTGGGGGATTTTGCTCCCCTGCTGCTCCAAAGGCAGGATTAGGGATTTACATACAGGTGTGACACCAGCTGGAGCTGCAGAGGCTCAGCCCTCCCCACGGCCCCACAGCTCCCAGTCCCTGGCAGGGAAGGGGGAAAACCTTCCCTGCCAAGGAAAGCCTAAAAAGCCACGTTTTCAAGGCACACTGAAACAAAGCAAGGAAAAAAAAAACCAGGACACTGAGGACTCCCAGCACTGCCCCATCCCTGGAAGTGTCCAAGGTCAGGCTGGATGGGGCTCGGAGCAATCTGGGATAGTGGAAGGTGTCCCTGCCCATGGCAGGGGGTGGAACTGGTCCCTTCCCACTCAAACCATCCTGGAATTCTCTGACCAGCCCCAAGCTGGTTTCTCAGGGGCTTCACGTGTTCAGCAACACCTCTGAAGCAGCCTGACTGTTTCCTGGGAGAAATACAGAGAAGCTTCCTACAACCCCACTCATCTCAGACACAAGGAAACAGAACGGACTTTAGAAAACATAAAAAACCAACACCAGCCCCAGCAGCAGCAGGAAATCAACCATTTGACTGCCTGGCCACAACTCTCTGCTCCTAAAGCATCCCTGGCCACCAGGAGTGGTGTGGGATGGAGAGACCTGAGCCCATGTCACGGCCACAAGACACCCTGAGCACCTGAAGCGTGGTGCAGCTGTCTGCTCACAGCCATCCCGTGCCTCTCTGGGCATCCAGATCCTGGGAATGGGATAGAAACACCCGATGGCTCTGAAAACACCTTTGTGCAAGGTTCCACAACAGACCTCAACTCCCTTTTCTCCCAAGATCAGCTTTCTCCGCTCGGATGGCAGCACCTAAAAAGCACTTGCTCTTCTCAAATTTCTTCTGTGAGAGCCACCCACAGCTGCTTTGCCAATGAAAGTGTACTATTTTAGGCAAATTCAGTATTTACCTGGTTCTTGGAAGTGCTCTTCATTTGACAGGGTTCTGGATAAGATGAGGATAAGTGCTTCTTTAAACTGATCAAAGTGGACCTGTGGGAAAAAAAAAAAGAAAAAAAAAAAAAAGGAAGAAAAGAGGAAATCAGGGGGTGTAGGAAGTTAAATATGAGGCCAATAATTCAGCAGGAAAACGGGCAGCAGTGGGAATCGCCTAGATCACCACCCCTGTGCCAACAGCCTCGGCAAGGGGCACCAAAGAACCCTGGAGAAGTGACAGCAAAGGGACATGAGGACACAGCCAGCACCTCTGGGCACGTGGGAGGAATCTACCACAGAAGGACCCAAAGGCACAGATTTCACGCACTGGTCGGGTTTTTCCACCGAGCAAGAAGCCCAAATAACATGCCCAAAGCAGCAGGGAACATCTCCATCACTTGAGGTGACCTGGCCAGGGTCAGCGGCTCCTCCAATGAGACCATTCCTGATCGGGGATGAATACTCCATTGTGGAAATGCTCCACTGCCCTAATTAAGCTTCAAAACCCACTTCCCAATGTGGATTCCAGGGCAGCCCTGCCCCAGCTCCTGTAGCTCTGCGAGAGCTGAAGGAGGAATACCAGGCCTGGAGTGTAGCTGGGAAAAACACAGAGATGATCCTGCCACCGAGAGAGGTTTTTTTTGGTTTTTTGGGTTTTTTTTTTTTGTTTTTTTTTTTTTCCCATCTGTGCCTTCCTGGAAAGCCTCCTGCCTCCCAGCCAGGAACAGCCACAAAGAAACTGCAGCATCCTCCCCAGCCTGGGAATGTCAGCAATTCCAGCCGTGGGGGGACAGGGACACCCAGGGACAGCTGGAGGAGCTATTTGACATGGGTCAGTGGCCAGGCAGAGCTGGCTGCTACCATTTCTTTTGGCTAAATAAATCCGGGAAGAATTTTTAGCACGGGACAAAAAGATTTTTTGTATTTAAAGAAAGCCAGCGAGGCTGCTCTGGCCGGCAGAGGGTGAAGCCAGAGCTGCACTCAAGAGGGATTTTCATGCTGCTGGGGGAGGCACAAGCAGCAAAGTTCAGGTCTGAAGTTCTCCAGCCTGTTTTTGAGGGGTCAGGCAAGCTCCAAAAAAAACCAAAAAAAAAATACCAACAAGCTCCCTGGTAGGAGGTGAGCCATGGAGGCGCAGGGGAGCAGCTCATGCCACAGCTCAGGCAGTGCCAATCACCCTCGAGGCTTTAAACAATTTGAAGCGTGTTTTTTAAACACAATTAAAAAAACACGTTCAGCGGAGAAGCTCATCAGGAATGCCTTCATCTGAATACTAATTGCTGCCATCCATTTCCAGACACTGGTGCACTTCAAAAAGGACAGTTTCTAGAGATAGGAGAATTTCCCAGATTAAAAAAAGAAAAAAAAAACAAACCAAACTTGACATTTAGAGCTAAATGAGGATGAATAAAAGATGAGGGCGTTCAAATTACAGGTTCCCTGCCCATGGGATCCCTCTCAGGACGTGAACTGTGACAACAGACAGAGCCAATCCCTCGGATGGGCGCTGAGGCTGGGACCTCACAGCAGCAAGAAAACAAGATCCGCTTTGCATCCCTCATGCAAACGCGTGGAATTAAATAAAGCCAAACCATCTGGGCAGGTGCGCAGCACCGCTGCCATCACCTGCTGTGCATAAGGAGCCCTAGAACTAAGGCACGAATGAGGAGGAGGAGGAGGAAGGAGGAAGAGCTGAGCCCTGGTTCAGCTGCACAAGGACAGCCGGCCCCGTGGTCGCATCATGGTTTTACCACGACACCCAAAGGAGCCTGTGGAAGATCAGGCTGTGGAGCAGGATGTGGCCACGCTCCTGTGCTGCACGGCGGGGTTTCAAACGCAAATCAGCAGCAGCAGCAGGACGGGCGCAGGGGGTTCCCCAGTGCCCTCCTCGCTCTGGAGGTGGAGTCCCAGCTGGCAGAGCGGGGAGATGTTTCCTCAGGATGGGCCAGAGGTTTTCCTAACACCAGATAACCAGCAACACCAGCCCGTGGTGCACGTTTGACCTTGGCTGTGGTGTGTCTGCACACAGAGAGGGCACAGAGAGCTAGAGAAACACCACTGATCAAACTAGAGCCGGGTGAGGCAGCCACGGGACAGCAAAGCCACAAACGCTGCAGAAATCCTCCTGTGAGGGTGGGGAGGCCCTGGCACAGGTTCCCCACCCCTGGAAGTGTCCAAGGCCAGGTTAGGAGGGGGCTTGGAGCGACCTGGGATAGTGGGAGCTGTCCCTGCCCATGGCAGGGGTGGAACTAGATGGGCTTTAAGGTCTCTTCCACCCCAAACCACCCTGATTGCGTGGTTCTGTTTTGGTATTGTCCATTTGTGTGTCTGCTCACTGGGGGTCCCTCAGCAATTTGGGGCCGATCCCAACCAGCCAGGAGGCAACGGGGGCGTGGAAGGCGACGCACAGTGCGCCCACCCGGGATCAGGGACAGCACACGCAAACCCCACGGCCAGCTCAACTCCCCGGAACACACAAACCAGAGGCAAAACAAGACAAACACGGCACCAGAGAGGCACTGCCGGCCCCCGGCTCAGCCTCCCCGCGGCAACCAGGGACCAAGCAAAGCTGCGGCTGCTGAGCGACCCCGGCTCCTCCGAGAAATCCCAGAAATCCCTCTGGAGCCGCGACTGATTAGCGCTAGAAAGAGCCCAGTGCCCGTGCCAAGGTACCTGCTGCTCCCTGCTGTGTCCCAGAGCACTTGGCACAGCCGGGACAGGGACAGGCCGGCAGCAGCAGCCTCCTCCCAGCTCCCTGTCCTCGATCCCGAGCGCCGTTCCCAAAGCTCTGTCCCTGTCTGTGGACTCCTTCCAGCCAGGATGGCTGCAGAGGGAAACATCTGCTGGGGGAGATGCAGAATCACAGAGTTTCCTGCCGCACAGGGGTTGTGCAATCCTGGCCCTGCACAGACATCCCCAACAATCCCACCCTGGGCATCCCTGGCAGCCTCGGGAATGTCACCATTCCCTGGGGAGCCTGGGCAGTGCTCTGGGGGGGAAGAACCTTTCCCTGATTTCCACCTAAACCCCCCCTGGCACGGCTGCAGCCCTTCCTGCAGGCCCTGACAAGGCGATCCTGTGCGGTAACATCAGAACAGGGCAGCCTTGGCCCCAAGGGCTCCACGCGGGGCCTGGAGAACCCCGGCGAGCGTTAACGGGAACGGCGTCACCGCGGGCCGCACGGGGAGGGGGTTTTGCAAGAGGTCACAGCAAAAATCTGCGGCGCTGAAGGGAGCTGGCAGCGACAGCCCAGCCGGGGCGTCCTTGCTGCAGGCTGCGAGTGCAGCGGTGCGGGGGAAACCTGAGCTCCTCATCCCTGCTCAAGGACAGCGCCAAGGACAGGCCCTGCACAGCGCCCGCAGGTGCCAGGCGTCAAGGAATCCCACAAGGATTTGGGTTGGAGAGGACCTGAAAGTTCATCTCATCCCGCTCCCTGCCATGGGCAGGGACACCTTCCACTAGCCCAGGTTGCTCCAAGCCCTGTGCAAGCTGGCCTTGGACACTTCCAGGGTTTAGCCCATCACCCAGGCCCATGAGCACTGTCCCCAAGACACCTCTGGTTTGCTGCTAATTAAAGGGCACAGAGAGGGCGGACAGACAGACAGCCAGGCACAGCCACACCCATCCCCACACTCCTGCCATCAAGGGTGAAGGGAAACAGCCTTGTGAGGAATCCCAGGATCCCTGCGAGCGCCACCTCTGCACACAAAGTGTGAGGAAAACAGTTCTGCGGGGGTTTGACTCTGACACAAGTCAGGGCAGGATTTACAGCCCCACACCAGAGCCCATTAATTCCCAAACCATCACCGGGGAGGCGGCACTTCCAGCCCCGCTCCGGATGCCAGCTCAGCTCCCAGTCTCTGCCCAGGGCAGGGGGTTGGAGTGAGGTGATCTTTGAGGATCCCTTCCATCCCAAACCACTCCACAATTCTGTGATCCCCGAGCACTCATCCCTGGAGCAGAGCCCCAGCACAAAGGCAAGCACGTGGCCCCACCGAGTTGCCCCCGAGCAGACAAAACCTTCCCCCGCTGCCCCCCTCCCCGGTGCCCTCCCATAAATCCCTGGAAGTGCAGGCAAACAAAGGCTGGGACCATCTGCAGCGAGGGGCTGGAGGGGCAGGTGCAACAAGTCCCTGCTCAGGGAGCAACGTGTTTGCTGCTGTTCTCCCCATGAGATCCTAGGAAACCCCAAGGATCATTAAATCCGACCACTGCTGCTGCTAACGAGCACGAAGAGGAGACAAAGGTTGTCCTGAGGCTCCCGTGGCAGGCTGGAAGGGAGAACCATCCCCAGAGACAAAGCGGGGAAGGAAATAAAATGGGATGCCTCGTGCCTTGCAGGGATGGAGCTGGTGTGACCTGGCACTCGGGATGTTTTGGTGTCCGGACCAGCTGTGACAGCCACATCTGCCCTTCCTTTCTCTCCGTGCCACCGTCCCGCAATTGGCAAAGCCAGGTGATAGGACGAGGGGAAATGGCTTTAAGTTGAAGGAAAATAGAATTAAATTCGATATTGGGAAGGAATTCCTGGCTGGGAGGGTGGGGAGGCCCTGGTACAAGGTGCCCAGAGAAGCTGTGGCTGCCCCTGGATCCCTGGAAGTGTCCAAAGCCAGGTTGGATGGGGCTTGGAACAAAGTGGGACAGTGGAAAGCATCCCTGCCCATGACAAGGGGTTGAAACTGGGTGATCTTTAAGGTCCTCCCAACGCAAACCATTCCATGGTTCCTTGATAACAGCATCCAAGTGCTGGACGCTCAAGATGACAGAGCAGCACAGAAAGTCTCTGGTGCTCCAGAAAATGCCACACTGCAACTCTAAAGGTCAACAGCCTCTGCCTGGATCCATCCCTGCTCCACTCACTGTCAGCAGAAAAGCTACAGCCCCAGGGCAGGCGAGGAAGAGGAGGAAAAAGGAGAAATTCCTTTGTTCATTAAAGGAATTATTTTGTTTGTGGAAACTGCAGTTTGATTGGAAATTGGAGTCGGGATGGCTGCTTGTCTGTTGAAAGCCCTGGCTGCCCTGTTCCACATTTCCCTGACTTTAATGAACAGTGATGGGATTTCAGGGTGATTTCCAGGGAAGGATCTAACGCACTCTGAGCGCGGCGCGCCGGGAAAGACGTAACGCAGAACACAAGGACATCGGCGCTGAACTGGAGATGATCCCCCCAAGGGCAAGCAGCTTCTGCTCAGTGCCCTGGTATTTAACTCCATAAAGGTATAACCACAACTGAAAAATTGGCTTTGGGAAGGCACCAACACCAGGCAACGTGGACAAAGGTGGCTCGGACAGTGACTGCCGGAGTGGGACAACATTCTCTACCTTGGAGAAGCGTGCGTGACCGCACACGGCCCCGCCAGTCTAACTACAGCTTAAGCCAGCGTAAATCACAGGCTCAAGCCCTGGATTGAGGTCCTTGTCCCATCCCAAGTGGCTCAGAGTTTGTGCAAGCACCTGGTGAGCTGGTCTGGGGAGGTGACCCAGGCCAGCTGCACCAGGAACCAGTGCCGGGGGCATGGGCGCAGCGCGAGCCAAATGCCAGCACAGGGGCAGCCAGGACCTGGCATTTACTCGGGCCTTGGACACTGGGAAAGCACACCAGTGCACAAGCCTCAGCCTAAAGTGGTGGCTCCTGACTTTCAGACCACCTCCAGCCAGGGCAGACAGAGCAGTTCCCTTCCCTGTTATCACCAACTCTGCTCTTGGAAGTTGCCCTGTGCCCACCCTGCTGAACAAACCAGGCCCCACGAGTCCACCGGAACCTCAGGGATGTCGGACATACACAGAGTACACACATCAGTCTCTTCCCAAGACCATTCCATGCATAGATCCCCAGCGCCCTCCATCTCCCCACATCCTTACCCTGCCTAGGAGGTTTCCTTGGAGGAGGGTCTGCTGCAGTGCCGGGGCCACCTCCTCCAGGTGCAGCATGTGGCAGAGGTCAGTGAGCTCCTCCTGGCCCAGGGAGCCCGTGCCTGTGCTGTCGAAGCTGTCGAAGAGCTCCTTGAGGCGAGCTTCATACTGGTCCTGCTCAGCTTCATCCATCCCATAGCCTGCCACGCTCACCTGCGGGAAGAGATGGGGCAGGTGACCATCGGTGGCATGGGACAGCAAAAAACCCCAAGGGCTGGCACAGGAGCCGCCCACGAGGCTCTTTGGGGCCGTGTTTGGTCGCATGAAGGGCTCCAGCACTGCTCCAGCCTCTCCCATCCCACTGGGGGAAGAAGTCACAGAGCAGAAAGACCGAGGGGGAAACGCCTGCAGAGCCAAACCCTCGGGAGGGGACAGCCCAGGTGGCTGGGCCAGCCCCATGTGGCACGTCCCTGTCCCTACCTGCCACCTAAGGCTGACTCCAGGAGCAGCTCGTTTGGTTCAGCTGGAGCAGCTGAGGTGCTGCAGGGGAAAATTGTTCCCTTGAGCTCCACTGATCCCCAGGTGTTGCAGGTGATGCTTTGGTGAGAAGACAAACAACCCCAAGGACAGCTGAGCAGCTGCAGGGAGCCAAGTGTGGGGCTCTGCACGAGGAGGGGAGGGCAGAAAACCCCAACCCAAACCCTTCAGGGCAGCCAGCCACCGTGGCCACCCTCCTCTATGAGGGCCACACACCCCCCCCGCAGCAAAGCTGGGATCATGGAATGCTTTAGCTCCGGAAAAAAACTCCCAAGATCAAGCCCAGCTGCCAAGCGCTCCCTGAGCTGCTCTCCCTCAGGTATTTCAGGTCAAACCCTGGCTGCAGGCAGAGAAGGGTTGGGCAGGCAGCAAACCCAGAGCAGAGCTGATCCCAGCGTGGGGACAGCCAAAATCTATCTGGTGTCCTGCACCGGGCACACAAAGCCCAGACCCAATTTGTCTCAGGTCTGCATCTTCTCCTCCAAGCCAAATTTTCACCCCTCTCATCCACTGCTAACAGAGAGAGCATCACAGCCCCAGGAGCTGTTCTGGCAGGGGAGGAGAGGGAAATTTCCCCTCTGAAACGAAAGGATTTGGCTGGATCTGTTTGTTCAGCCTGGCCCAGGGCTCCTGGCTGGCTTTGGGTGGCAGCAGTGTCACCCAGTGCCACGACACAGCCTTGGTGTGGATGCGTCACCACACTGGGGGCACCACAGGCACTGTCACCAGCCTTGGGTGACAATGGGCACCCCAGGATGCTTGGCCAGCCTCATCCGTGACCCCACACCAGCCAGCCATGGGAATTCTGGTTTTGTGACCACTGCAGGTTGTTATAGTCCACATTTCCCAAAACAGGGGGTCCTACCCAAACCCCCTCCCCATCCAGCCCTGCCATGGAGCAGCCCCATCTGCTCCTCACAGGGTTCCTGTGGCTCCCTGTGTCACCAGCAGCACTCCTGGACATCCCAGAACAAGCAGAGCTGCTCCAATTGCAGCCCAATTCCACAGCCCGACAGCCAGGAAATCTCCAGGGCAGGCACTGCAGCAGCCGTGTCCTTGATTTCTCTGGCTGCAGGAGCAGATGCCAAGGCAGAGCATCCTCTGGATCCCACATCTGCTCAGGGAGGCAGGGCTGGTGGCAGGCAGCACGCAGAGCCTGTGGGACAGGGACAGGCCAGCCAGGTTGCCCTTCCTCCTGCACTGCCATGGACACTCCAGGGAGTGGATGCAATCCCTCCAACCTGAGCCTCAAACCCACCCTGCCCCATTTCTTCCCCCCCAAATCCCTCTTGAGCTGATTTCTCAGGGCACCCAAGCACTGTGGGGAGGAGAGGGGGCACAGACACATCCGACCCGGGGCACACAGGAGGAGGCAGCACCCTAAAGCTCAGGTGGAAGGCAGGAGAAAGGCAACAAACTTGTTTTCCATTCCCACCTGCACCCACAGGGCTCGACAGTGGCCGGATCCCGGTGTCAGGGAGCCCTGCCTGCACATTCCAGCGGCCCCAAAACTCACAGCCAAGCCTCCAGCAAAGATGACTCCAACCCACAGAGCTTCCCAAGCATTTCTGAACCTCTTATCTTCAGGCTCAGCCACCTCTTCCCCCCCTCAGAGATGTCTCCAGCACCTGACCCTACTGCTACACCGCCAGAACCAGTTTCCCCAGCTAGTAAAGAGAGCTAAATGCTACCTCCCAGTATATCCCCGAGCATCCCTGCTGCTGGAGCACTGGGATCACCCCTCTCAGTGCCACAAAAGCCCAAAAACTCACCCTGGGCAAGTCCAGCATTAGGGACCCAAAAAAAAACCAGCAGGAAAAAACACAATCCCTAAAGAAAAAGAGCATCAGGTGCGTGGGCCACACCTGCCCTACATCCCAGGTGAGATTTCGGCCAGGGCACCGTGGCAGCCTCACACATCCCCACGCCGAGGCACAGCCGGAGCTCAGGGGGACACAACCAGCCCTGCACAGCCTGGGGAAAGGATTTCCTGCTTCCCAGCAGCCGGGATCAGCAGCGAGGGCCCCGGCTGGCTGCCTACCTGCAGTCAGGGAGCTGCCAGCAGCCCGGCGATCCCGCAATCCTGCACAACCTCCATCTTAGGCAGGCGGCTCCGGCACGCAGCCGGCTGCGCAAGGTGACCCAAGATGCCTCCTCCTCCTCTTCCCTGAATTATTCAGCAGCGCTTCCACGGTTGTGGGGGGATTCAAAAACAAAAACAAAAAAACAACCCACCCGAGCTTCCTACCTGAGGAGCTGGCATCACCCAGCAGTCAAAATAATGAGGTCAGCAGCATCAGAGCCCCGGCGTGCGCAGCCACCTCCAGCCGCCGTGACAGGGAAGGGGGGACACGGCAGAGGCACACAAAGCCCGAATTAAAGGGCAGCCTTTCATCCCTGCTCCAGATGGGCCAGCAGCTGAGATGCAGGAGGGCGGCCGGGATAATAGGGGCAGGCGGGCAGCAGCTGAACGGGGGCTCCCCGGTCCCTGCACGGGGCATCACTTTGTTCAGATTTATTGCCGGCCTTCTGTGGCATTTCGAGTCCCCCAGAATGACCAGCTTGAGTAGACAGCGCTGAGAAGTGCAGATTTAGGAGAGTCACCACCGGCGTTATTCCTTGTTTCTGTTCTCCTTATTACCAGCCCGGGGAAGCAAAGCGCTCCGGGATGATGAGAAGAGGAAGTTTTCACCGGCATTTCTTTCCTGCCTTTAAATCCACCCCCTCCTGAGAGCCAGATAACCTTCACGGCACACAATGGAGGGGCCCGATAGGACTCAACTCTCAGCTAAATTTAACTGGAACAATATAGGCTTAAACGGCAATTAGCGCTTCGCATATGAAGTGCCCGCAATCAATATCAACTTTAGCCTGGAGCTAATGAAGACACCGATTACCTGGTCAATCAATGGCCTCGGCAAGGAAAAACACCACAATTAGCACAATTACCTTTTTGTTTTTGGAGGTGGGGGGAGTGTTCGTAAACAGCATGAATTATGGAATCCCAGAACTACTTGAGTTGGAAGGGACATTAAAGGCCACTTCGTGCCAGCCTCCCAGCCATGGGCAGGGACACCTTCCACTAAACAAATACAAAATATCACATTTGCTGCCGCACAAGAGGGAGATTTTGGGGATGCTCTGCTCCGGATGCCCCGATGGGCTGCATCACTAACCAGGGCTATGGGTATCTTACCCTCCATCAAAGTCATCAGCTCCAAGGGACAGAGAGGAAAACCTCGCTTTTGCTGCTACTCTTGATTGCCTCGACTCTAATGAGGGCCTGGTAGTTAGCAGTAATTACCCAGCGGGGCAGCATCCTGTGGACACCTCCGAAACACAAGCACCTACCCTAGGGGATGTCAGTGCCCCGGAGTGTCCCCTCTGTGCTGGAGAGCACGGCCACATTTGGGCACTTTAAAACAACTTTCCCTTCCCACTGCACCTGTGACAACCGGGGTGATGTGAACACAGCTGGCCAAACCCACCAGGACCCCCGTTTTTATAATGCCGGGGTTTATATGAGATGCCCAGCAGCCACCAAAACCAGCCTGTGGAGCCCTTGCTGGAAAGCCAGAGCTGAGGTTGGCTCACACTCATTATCTCCTTCCCCTAATGAACCATCTCATCCATCACAGCTGCAGCTCCGCTGAATCACAGAACGACCTGAGCTGGAAGGGATCCACAGGGATCATGGAATCCAACTCCTGTCCCTGCACAGACACCCCAACAATCCCACCCTGGGCATCCCTGGCAGCGCTGGCCAAACACTCCTGGAGCTCTGGCAGCTTTGGGAATGTCACCATTCCCTGGGAAGCCTGGGCAGTGGCCAGCACCCTCTGGGGGAAGAACCTTTCCCTGAAATCCAACCTGAGCCCCGCCACACAGCTCCAGCTGCTCCTTGGGTCCTGTCACTGGTCACCAGAGAGAAGAGCTCGGTCCCGGTGTCCACCCCAAAATCCTAACACCGTGTCGGGGCAATTTCCAGCTCAGCCCACGCTGCAACAAACACCCTGTCCCCTCTTGGAGCAGCAGCCCCACAAAGGGTCACACCGAGAAACCAAAGAGAAAGGGAACAACAAAACCCAAAAGGACACCGAAGCACCTAAACGTCAGTAAATCACTTGCCAGCACGCCCAGCTCTTCAAGGGTCACCACCAGAGTCAGCCTTACAGCTGGCGGTTCCTCCTCCCCATTGACCGCGCTCGTAATTTCCCCTTTGCCACCTCAATGCCACCTCTCCCCGTGCACCCCAAAACCACCCCCAGACCCTCCAGAGTTGGCAGAGCGCGGCGATTCTGTTAACCAAGCTCCACTCCAGATTAGCAGAGCAGCGATGGCCTATAAAAGCACTACAAATTTATGTAAAGGGCTTCAAAAGCAACGCAGCGGTTTTGAATATTCACGCCGGCCCGGTATTTGCATTGTAATAGGGCTTTTCACTCCCAGCCTTCCCTCCATAAGGAAAAACAAAGCGCCCATCTGGTTTGATTTTGCAAATCGGGGCTGGAGTCGCTCTGCAATAACTCGGGGAGCCCCGGGTGCGATAAAGCCCAAGGTGGAGGCACAAAGCTGATTATTTCAGAAGTAAACAAAGCGAGCCGGTAATTTATCCAGCGACGCCTCGCGCGCCGGGAAATGAGGGATTCGCTCATTCCCGCGGAGCTCAGACCCGAAGCGGCCCCGATAAACGCGGGCTGTGCTGAATCACGGCGGTAACGCGCCCGGCGCCTTCGCTCGGCTCCGTTCTTGGGGAGCACACGAGGAAGACGAGCGGGATACACCCAAACTGTCACCCACCCGCCCGGCAAAATCCCAGCACTGGAACCTCCCGGGCTGTGGATTTTGGCTTTCCTGGCTCACAGCCTCGGCTCCATCCCTACAGGGATGCTCCGAGGGAGACGGGCCCACGGTTGGTGACCAGACAGCAGATGCTGTCTGCCACCCTGGTGACAGCTAGAGCTTTGCCGATGACAAAACAACTGCTGTTATTAATTCCTCCAGCCACAGCCGGCTGCTTCCAGGGTTCAGCCCGGGGAAGAGTGGTCCAGAACCCGCTCCCAGCGTTTGGAGCATCTCTCCGGGAACAGGGACGCACGGCGGGATGGGGTGCCCTTGGCAAGAGGGCGAGCGGGGCACCCGTCACCCCGCGGGACCTCAGAGGGGAGCGCAAAGGGGACCCCGGGGGCTCTGGCGTGGCACCCACTCACAGACACCCCGAAAACAGCCACCGCACCCGATTGCCTATCCCCATCACCCCCTTCCTCCAGCATCCCCCCACTTCCAGCATCCCATTCCTCCAGCATCCCCCCGCCCTCCAGAACCCCTTCCCCAGGCACCCACCTCGCCGCTGCGCCCCTTCTCCGCCGGCCCGTCCCGGCGCCCCGCACACGCGGCCGCCCCGCCGGGAAGGGACGGGAAGGGGCGGGCTGCGCTCCGGCACCGCCCGCGGAGGAGGGACCGGGGCGGACAGCGCTCTCCCCCCGCACCCGGGGATGTCCCTTACCCCTTCCTTTTCCCCTTCCCCGCAGCCACCCCCGCGCCCGTCCCGGCCTCACCGGCTGCCGGTGCCCGCGGGCGCGGCGGGGCTGGCGGAGCGCTCGGAGCGTTGCGGGGCCGGGGGAGGCGCCGCGTTCAAATAGGGCCGCGTTTATTGGGCCGAGGCTCGGGGGCGGCCCCGGGGGTTGCGGGACGGCCCCGGGGCGGGGGGACCGGCGGCCTTTGTGCGGCACCGCCCGGGAACGCCCCCCAACGGCCCCCCCCCAGCACGGCGGGCAGCTGCGGGGGTCTGCCGGGGTGTCCCGCACCCCTTGGGGCACCAACGTGTTCTGCACCCGCGTGGCATCACCCCAACTTCCCGTTGTTATGTCCCCCAGGGTGGCATCACCTCAACTTCCCGCTGTCCTGCACCTCAGGATAGTATATCCCCAATGTCCTGATGCCCCGGATGGCATCGCCTCGGTTCCCATCGTCCTGCACCCCAGCGGACATCATCCCATCTTCCCCACTGTTCTGCACCCCCGGGTGGCATCAGCCCAGCTCTCCACTGTCCTGTCCCCCAGGGTGGCACCACCATGGTCCCCGCTGTCCCACACCTCAGAGTGGCATCACCCGGCTCTTCAATGTCCCATCCCCCCGAATGGCATCACCGCGGTTCCTGTCATCGCACGCCCCAAGGTGGCATCACCCCAGCTCTCAACTGTCCCGTCCCCCAGGGTGACATCACCTGAGCTGCCATCATTCTGCACCCCACGGGGACATCACCCTGGCTCCCCAGCGTCCTGTCCCCCAGATGGCATCACCCCAGCTCCACACTGTCTTGCACCCCAGGGGACACGGCCCTGCAGCTCCTCATTGTCCCAAAAAAACAATGGCACGTCACCTGGGCTGTCCCACCCCTGAAGGTCACAGCAACACTCCGCTGTCCCCTGCCCTTGGGACATGGCATCCTGGCTCCTTGCCATTCCAGGGTACCATGTCACCCCACTGTCCCCCGCCCTGGGGACACGACACCCTGGCTCCCTGCCATCCCTGTGTCTGGGGGACAACATCCCGAGTCTCCTTGTGGCACAGGACAGCCGCAGTGCCCCTGGCATCCACCCCAGCACCCGTGGTGGCCCTGCCCTGTCCCATCCGCGCCCCTCACTCGCTTTAGGGGGGTGTCACAAAACCAGGCTCCCCCTTAGCCCCAGGAGCCAGCCCGCAGGGGAACCCTGGGGCGGTGACACACAAGCCACAGGCACCAGCAGAACTCCAACCCTCGTTTAAAGCTCGGCAGTCCCGGTTGGAAGCCGGAGCCACCGCCCGCCCACGCTCCTGCTCAGCGCCAGCCGAGCCGCAGGAAGCCGGCGGTCCCCAAGGCTTGTGGATTCTCTGACGGCTAATAAGGGGTTCCACCCACGCTGCAATCCTCTCTCGAGCAATTGCGCGAGATTATTTTGCTGGTTTTTTGTTTTGTTTTTTTTTTGGTGAAAAGGCCAGGGGCGAGATGACTTTTTAGCCTCCTTCCCTTTTTCAAGGCGACTCTGGGCTGGGGGGTTCAAGAAATTTCGTGGGGAGGAGCGAGGGGATCACCAAAGACTCACACAGGGAGTTGAATAAACCTCGCTCAGATCTTAAACCAGGCTTAAAACCCCACAGCAGAGCCACGGGTGGGTTTGCCACCACGCAAGGCCATCTGGGACGTGCGAGGTAACGGCGTAAAGAGCTTCGAAAGTATCGTAATAAAATATTGCAATGAAATATTTAGAGGTAGCTCTGCCGCACGTCACCTGGCGCGTCACTGCCACCTGCGCCGGGGGCAGCGCTGTGGCTGTGGGACATGGCACAGTGTCCCCAGGCCCCAGCACAGCCCTGTCCAGGGATGTGGCCGTGTCCCTGCGGTGACAGGAGCAAGGCAAGGTGACTCCAAAGGGAAGGGGGCCCTTGGCGAGAGGCTTTGCCGGACAGATGTCAGCAGCCGCGGCTTTGTGCCGGCCAAGGGCTTTTTGTCTCGGTTTTTAACATTTGCCATTTTTCTCCGCCGCTTTCTTCTGCTCTGACACTTGCCGAGGGTTTTTCTTTCTTCCCTTTCTCCCTCTCTTTCCACATTTGCTTTTCCATCCCCGGTTCAAACACTTTTTTTCTCCGCGTATTATGCTGAAGTTGGAACCATCTGGTGCTTTGTTTTGTTTGCAGGCCCGGCGAGTGCCAGGACCTTTATCCCCCCCTCACCCTCCTCCTCCTCCTCGCTAATCCAAGTGACAGCCCCGAAAAATCGCCCCTGTCCCCCGACAAAGCCACGGGCCACACGCGTGCATTGGGTGGGCGATGGGGACAGGCTGCACGCTCGGTGTCCCCGTGTCCCCATCCCACAGGGATGTGCAGCCCCCCCCGCCTCAGCAGCGCTGCTAATCACCCCAGTCCAAATTCCTGACTCATTTTTAGCACCAGCTGTTAGCAGAGGCATCCTGATTTTATTCCCCCCTCGTTTTCCCATAGGAGAAAAGCGTGTTTCTAGGGAGCCACGGGGCCGTGCCAGACGCGGAGCCCGCCAACCTATTTTTGGAGCCCCCTTTTCCAGCGAGCAGCTGAGCTCCAGGATGGCATTTACAGCGAGCTCGGCGGAAGGAAACCTCGGCTCGACCAACCCCACGCCGTCACAAAAATCGGGACACGTGGGAAACACCGGGATTGCCGGACATCAGCCGCCCATGGATCCACGGCTGGCACAGAGCCACCCAAAATTAGGGTCAGCGGCTGCGCAGGCAGCGGGTGACCCCTGTGCGAGGCCGTGGGTGCCCGGCTCCCGCAGAAACACCCTCCCGGCTTGGCTCTGACTGCTCCGTCACGCTTTCCTTCCCGTTTTCCCGGAACAATGGGGTGCTTTGTTCTGGGCCGAGGAAAAGTCCGGCTGCCGCACGGGGAGCTGAGGCTGGGGGGGGGGGGAGCTGCTCCTGCATTCCTGGGGTCTTTCCAGCTGTGCCATGCCGGGCACAGGAGCCCCTCACCCCGGCCAGGACAGGGGGAAGAAGGCCATAAAATAGCCAAAAAAAAAAAAATCAGGAAAAAAAAAAAACCGCCTTGAAATCATCAGCAAAACATAAACAAAGGGAAAATGGAAAAGACGCTGTAAGAAGGAAAAAAAAAAAACCAACAACACAACAAAAAAACAGCTGGAGGGAACCTCCCCATCTCGCAGCTGGTGCCGGGAGAAGTTTGGAATGACATAAGCCCGAACTTTGCTATTTTTTGCACAAAACAAAGGCGAGCCCTGCTAAGCCGCGGTGGTATCGCCGCTCCTCGGCCGCGGCTCGCTGCTGCCATCCCACGTCCGGCTCCCACCGCACCATCGCCTTCCCAACGCCGCCTCCAGGGCCCGATCCTGCCTCATTCCCTTGCAGGATTTCCCCTTCAGCCCAGGAAACCCTCGTGCTTGCCGCGTTTGCTGTGCTGGCTCCTCATGACAAGAAATATTTGGGTGGTTGCTCCACCCTGGTGGGCACTCTGCACTTCCCGAGCTCTGTGCCAGCCCCTTCCAGCCCTCAGGAGCTCCAGACCCCTCTCGGCACCTTTCCCATCCCTGTGGGCACCAAACTGGAGTTGCTGGCGATCACCTCGCCCATCATCTCCGTGAGAATTCACTGCCAAGCTGCAGCCCCAGCCCTCGCTGGGAATGGGGGAAAACTGGGGGTGGAAGGAAAAGCTCTTCTTGCCTGGGAAACCAGCTGGGTCTGTTGGTCATTTCCCCCACCGCGCTGCCCCCGAGGCACGGGAAGAGCTCGGGGCTGGCTTGTGCCACCTTATTGCAACAGCTGCTGATGGGGCAGAACCACAGCCGCGGTTTGACTGGACCTGTTTGTCTTTGGATTTGCATTTTGCTGGTGAGGTAGGATTAGATTAGATATTGGGAAAGAATTGTTCCCTTGAAGGGTGGGGAAGCCCTGGCACAGGGTGTCCAGAGAAGCTGTGGCTGCCCCTGGATCCCTTGGAAGTGTCCAGGGCCAGGCTGGACAGGGCTTGGAGCAACCTGGGGTTGTGGAAAGTGTCCCTGCCCATGGCAGGGGCGTGGAATGGGATGGTTTTCAAGGCCCTTTCAAGCCAAACCATTCCAGGATTCCATGATTCCAACTCAGGAAAAGCAGGCCAGGTCTTACTTTGGAGGGCGGATGGATAAAAGCAGCTCCAAATGCCAGCCTGGGTGGCTGCTCCTCTGGGAAAAAGGTTTGTCCCCAGCCCTCCCACAGCTGATTTATGGGGTTCCTGCTGCGGGCCCCACTGACAGCTGAGGTGATGCAAGAGATGATGGCCCAGCTGTGGCCGCCTTCCAGCACCACATCCCCCAGCACCTGGAGGCTTTCACAGGGAATTCCGCTGAAACGGGGCATCTTCCTTTCCCGGTGGGAAGTTTCACCCTGAAAAGGTGCAGCTGACTCATGCTGACAGAGCTGCAGGTGGGAGGAGAGGCGGCAGCAGGTTTCCACCCTTCCTGCTGGATCCTAGGGACACGGCGTTTAGTGTTAAACCACTTTTTAAATGGTTTTTATTTTTTAACCCGGAAGCTTTCCCTCTGTTTTCCCTGGCGTGTCACCTTATTGCTGGCCCCACGCTCCCCTTGGCCTCTTTTGGGGGACAGGAGACTGCAGATTTTTTAGTGTCCCCTCTAAACCCACCCAGCCTTGGGTCACAGATCTCCTGGGGTCCCTGGGGGACAGGGGACTGCCACCCTGATGGTGTCCCTCTAAAGGCGGCCAGCCCTGGGGGACAAGGGGATGCAGACTCCCCCGGGGTCCCACCCAGCTCTGGGGACACAGGCTGCCGCCCGGCCCGGTCCCCGCGGTCCCCTGGAGCGGGCGGTGACACCGCGGGTGGCCCTGTCGCTGTCCCCGAGGCGCGGATGGGCGTGTCGGGGGGGCGTGGCTGCTGGGCGTGGCTTGGTGACAAGCGACCCCCGGGCAGTGCCTGGGCGTGGCCTGGTGGCGTGGGCGTGGCCTGGTGACATCGGCCCCGTGACGTGGGCGTGTCCCCGGAGGTGGGCGCGTCCTGTCGGCGCTGTCGGGCGCGTAGCGATGCGGCGTCGCGGCGGGGACGGTGACAGCGGCGACAGCGGCGGCGACATTGGCCGGGCGGAGGGCAAGGCCGGCGCGGCCCGGCAGGGGCGGTGAGTATCCGCCTCCGTGGGGACATCGCCGTGGGGACATCTCCGGGCTCCCCCGAGCGGCGTGTCCCCGTCCCCGGCCGTGTCCCCTGTCGCGTCTCATGCGCTGTCCCCCGTGCCGTGGCCGTGCTGCCCTGCTGGGGCTGTCACCCCGTGCTCCTGTGTCCCCACGCCGTGGCCTGGTCCCTGTGCTGGGGCCGTGACCCCGTGTCTGTCCCCGCTGCCATGGCCGTGCCACCCTGTCACTGGCACGAGCCCATCCTGTGGCCGTGTCCCCGGATCATCTTGCCATAACGGTGACTCCCGTACTGTGGCCGTGTCCCCGTGTCACCCTGCCACCGCCGTGACCCCGTGCAGTGACCACGTCCCCACGTCACCCTGCCGTGGCCACGATCCTGTCCTGTGGCTGTGTCCCACCCCACCCCGATGCCGTGCTGTGGCTTGTCACCCTGCTGTCCCATTTGGCCACCGTGCCAGCTGTCGGAGGTGCCCCTGGGTGGGCCTGTCCCCCCGGTCGGGACCTGCTCACCTGCTGCAGGTGTTGTGCAAGGGCCCGGGTGAGCGGCACTTGAGCAGACCGAGAGCAGCACCTGACAATTCCCTGCGGCCTCTCCAGCGCATTCCATCGCTGCCCGTGCGCAGCGGGATGGCTCAGACCCATAGCCCGGGGGATACCTGGCATTTCAGGAGCTGCCCGTGCCGCCAGCACAGCTCCGGCCATCCCACACCGTCCCAGGAAAGGTGCCCGTTCCCTGGGGACCGGTGCCGTCACGCCCTGGCACCCCTTGTGCAATCAATCCTTCCTTAGGGTCTTGCGGCATTCCCGGGGCAGGGAATGCACCGGGTGCTTTCTGCGGGAGCGCTGCTGACCCTGCTCATGTGCTGGCACGGACTGAGCTGTGCCTGGCTCTCATCACCAACCTCTGCCCTCAATCCCCCGTGCCCAGACTGGTTTCCCCATCACTGTTAGCCCACGAGGGGTGTTGGTGCTGGGAAAGCTGCAGCTCTTGGCTTTCCTTTCCCCCCTGGAGGCTGGAGCCGTGTCTGGCTGCTGCGGAGAGCAGCTGGATGTGGCCCCCAGCCCTTCAGAGCAGGGCGCTGTTGGAGGGGATGCTGGTGGCACTGGGGGACATCACCCCCAAGCCCCTTTCCCGGCTTTCCTCCTTGTCCCTGGAGTATTGCAGGAGCTCTTAATGCCGGGCTTGGGGCCACGTTTGTGCCTGTGCCTCTCCAGCCAGGACTCGGGCTGTTGTCACAGAGTATCGGTGTCTCCTGATGGCTGGTTTGACTTGCAGCTCCCGGCTCCTGGCACGTTCCCTGCCCTTCCTGCCTCCCGGCGCTCCGTGGGAGGGCGTGGGGGACCAAATCAGGGCTTCTGTGTCACCATGAGGCTGCTCTGACACCTCGACTCCGTACCCAAAAGCCAAGCACAACAGCGGTGTGAGAGGATCCAGTTCCCACTCCCAGAGGGATTGGGATCAGCCTCAGGCCCTTGTAGGAAAAAGCTGTGTCCAAGCCTCCCGGCTGGTGTTGGGAATGGGGAGCCTGCTCCGCTGCAGCCCAGATCCCTTGGGGTGGGAGGGGATGTGCTGACAAGCGCTTCCCTTGCAGGGCCCGGCACTCCTGGCTCCCGTGGCTGCTGCGCACCCTCCTCCTGGCCCCGCTCCTCACCTACGTCTCCGTGCCCTTCCTCATCCGCCTCTTCCCCAGCCTGCTCACCAAATTTGTCTACCTGAACTTCCGTGAGTATCCCGGGGCTGTGCCAACCGGGAGAACCCCCACAGGGATTCCGCTGCCTGCTGCAGACCCCCCCAAAACATGAGTGGGACCGTGCCAGGGTGGCACCAGGACAGCGCTTATCCCGCTCGTGCCCGTGGGCTTGCAGAGGAGGCACGGAAGGATCTCTCCCGGTGTTTTGCAAGCTCTAATAACGTGGTGCTGCCGACCCTGTTTACTGCCTGGAGTCCCAACACGCCCGGGCACGCTCAGCGTCAGCGGGGCTGGAAATCAGGCTGGGAGGAGGTGGCAGAGGGCTGAGCTCGCCTGTCTCCTCAGCATGGCCCTTGATAATTTCAAACAAATAACCCGCTGATTTAGAGAGAATTCTATCAAAGCGACCGAGGCAGGAAGATTCTGGATGACGGCTGTGATTTCTCCATCAGTGGCCTTCCCCTTCTTCGTGGACTTTCGGCGGCCGGAGCTGCTGGTGAACAACACCGTCAGCCTGTACCTCACCACCGAGCCGGGCGTCACGGTCGGCATCTGGTGAGCGGGATGTCCTCAGCATTCCACGGGGGACAGCAGGGTGCTGGTGGAGCCCTCCGGGGTGACCCTGCTGTCCCCACAGGCACACGGTGCCGAGCAGCAGAGGGGCCGAGGCGCAGGGCAAGGACCAGCGCTGGTACGAGGAGGCTCTTGCCGACGATCACCCCGTGATCATCTACCTGCACGGCAATGGGGGCACCAGGTGAGCTCCTGAGCTGCTGCTGCAGGGCCAGGACCAGGGCAGGATGGCTGCTCTGAGGTGAGAAGCAGCAAACTCGATGCAGCAGCCAGCAATGCTGCAGGGCCAGGGTTGCTGCGGTCGTCTCTGACCCCAGCAGTCAAGGAAAATCCCTATAAAATAAAGGGAAAAGTCAGAATTCACCCACCCTACAGCATCCAGCTCTTCCCTCCTGGGATAAGGTCACCCTGGTTCCTCACCTGCACTGGTGCTGGAGGCGAGGGTCCTTTGGGGTCTCCCCGAGCTCTAACCCCATTTTCCCCGTCAGGGCTGCGAGTCACCGCGTCCAGTTCTTGAAGGTAAGTGGTGGCCTTGGTGGGGACACTGGGACCTGAGTGGGGCTCCTGCTGGCCCTGGGGACCCCAGGGGACCCTGTGCAGAGTGAGCCGGCCATGCTGGGCCTCCTGGGGTGCATCCCCCGCCAGGACATAACCCAGTGCTGCTCTGACAGACGATGGGGGCTGCTGACTTCCACATCCTGGCTCTCGACTACCGAGGTAAAGTTGTCCCCCTGCCTCTTGCTGGGTGATCCCCCTCTTGGGGCCTGTCCCCACCAGGGTTGTGACGCCGTGCTGTGTCCCCCACAGGCTATGGGGACTCCACTGGGCACCCCTCGGAGAATGGCTTCACCACGGATGTCCTGGCACTCTATGACTGGGCGAAAGCGCGGAGTGGGAACAGCAGCATCCTCTTCTGGGGACATTCCCTGGGGACAGGGTAGGTGCAGGGGGCAGGATGGGGGCACACCAGAGCCCACCCTGTGCCCTGTGACACTGGTGCCACCTGGGGGTGGACCAAGGGCTTGGAGCAGCTCCTTGGTAGAGGCCCCTGCAAAGCCAAACACAGCCAACAAGGGGGAAATCTGAGGGAGCTTTACTGCTCCCCCTCACTGTCCCCTCTCCTGTCACAGGATTGCCACCAACGCAGCGAGGAAACTGCAGGAGGAGCGAGGTAAGGGCCGGCATGGATGGGTTGTCCCCATGCAGTGTCACCCTGAGGCTCTGCACTGCCCTGGCCTGGTTTTGGGGCTACAGAGGAGATGAGGAGCCTTCCCTATCCTCCCGACTGGGATGGGGACATATTGGCGCCACTGCTGCCTGGGAGGGGAGTGTGGCAGCAGCCTGGCAGGGGGGACAGCCCCTCAAAGCCATGCCCACTCCCACCTCACTCTGCCCTCAGGGGTCCAGGTTGGTGCCGTGGTCCTGGAGTCTCCCTACACCAACATCCGAGACGCGGGCGCCAACATCCACATCACCAAGGTGAGTCTGGGGGCTCTGCCTCTGGGGTCCCCAGTTGGTGACAGGCTCTGCCTCTGGGGTCCCCCGGCAGTGTCAGGCCCAGCTTCCTGGGTCTCCCCCCTCGCAGTTGAATCCAAGCCGTGGCTTAGCACCCCCAAACTCTCTCCCTGCCAGATCTACCGGCAGTTCCCGGGTTTTGAGTACCTCATCCTGGACTCCATGGCTCGGGCAGGAATGTTCTTCCCCAGTGATGAGAAGTGAGTTCCTGGTGGGAAGGAGGACAGCAGACCCCGGGGGCTGTGGGAACGATGCCAGGGCCACCTGGCTGAGGAGAGGTGTCAGTCACCCCTTTGAAATTCCTGCACTCCTGTGTTTACCCAGCTTACTCATACTTCAGAAGTGACTTTTTATTTGCCTAATGTCAAGTATCAGTTTGATCACTGAGCAAAGTCCACAAGCCACCATCCTTTTTTTGGCACTCCCGTTCCTTGTAGCACACAGAGCCTACCCAAAATTCGTTTGATTTATGGGTGCTTTTGAAACCTGCTGACTCTATAATTGGGGATTAAGGTGATTAATGGTGCTGCCATGCCAGGGCAAGCAGCATGGGCATCACCCAGGTGGGCATGAGGATGGCTCTGAGAGGCAGTGCTGGGGGGTCAGGGTGCTGTGGGAATTTTAATAGGGATTGGGGGAGGCTCCTGGAGGTCTGGGGGAGTCCTCAGGGTTGTGCTTGCTGCCTGCAGCGTGAAGGTGCTGAGCTGCCCTCTCCTCATCCTGCACGCAGAAGATGATGGAGTCCTGCCTCCAAAGCTGGGACGCAAGGTGGGCACCTGCCAGCCGGGCTTTGAGCCTGGCTTTGGAGGGCTGAAATGGCCAGAGAGGGGATGGCCACGCACCAGGAGGGGTTTGAGGTCCCCTGCTTATGCAGTGACCGTGCTCTCACCCTGTTGCAGCTCTATGAGACAGCACGGGAAGCCTACAAGGACAAATCCAAGGTGAAATTCATTACCTTTCCCGAAAAGCTGGGCTTGGGCCACGACTACATCTCCTTCAACCCGGAGCTGCCTGCCCTGGTGAAGTAAGTGCTGCTCCAGAGAAATGGGGTGGCACAGGGTGAGCCTTCCACTGGTGCCTCCCTTCCTGCTGCAAGCTCAGAGCTGCCTGCCCCCTGCTCCTTCGGTGTTTGCTGGCATCACTTTCTAAACTTCAGTCGCCCCCCACTGCCCTGAGCCCGTCCTCGGCCTGGGTGGCTTGGGGAGGTGGCTCTGGGGACACCAGCTCCTCTTTGCCCTGGGCGCAGAGATGCTCCAAGCCCAGCTCAGCCCCGCATGCAGAGATCACAAATCAGGCTCTGACGCAGCACAGGAGGGTCAGTGACACAGTGTAAGATTTATTACATCTTGTTGCAGAGACTTCTTGAACATGAAGTGATGCCACTTGCTGCCTGCACTGATCCCATGCTCCCTCAAATCCACTCCAGGACCCCCCCCCGCCATGGCACTGAACTTACTGCTGTAAGTAATAAAAAACTACTAAGAAACTTTTAAGCCACCCTCTGCCTCCGGGATGCTGCACGTTACTCGAGGGATGGAGACACTGATGTGGTCTGGGCCACCAGAGCCACGACTGGGAGCATCCCGTGGGAGAATGGTGGGAGTACATGGGCCTGGCACTGCCCTATCCTGCTTCAGCAGCACCTCTGAGGGCCCAGCCAGCTGTTTCCAGCTGTGCTCCCCACCCTCACCCCTGACCAGCCCTCCTCCTGCGGTGAAAGCAAGCCCAGCCCTAACTTCAGGCATCAGCAAACAGCCGCCTTCGGACTCCCATGGCACTTTTTTTTTTTTTTTTTTTTTTAAATTTTTTTAGCACCTAATGCAAGCAACAGGGCGACGTGGTTTCGCTTTCCACAGGACACTCACGTTATAAAAACCCCTCCTCCCCCTCTGCCCACCCCTAGGGAAAGCCAGCAGCAGCAGCAGCAGCAGCAACACAGAGACTCAGACAGCAGAGAATTTTACAGCGCACGTGCTCGCGTCCCCTGGCTCCGGCCGGCGCCGCCCCGGCCCCTACGCCGCGGTGCCGTTGGGGGTCTTGTCCTGCCCCGCGTCCCGGGGCTCGTTGGGAGGGGGGATCTTCAGGTCCGAGGGTTCCACGTGCCAGATGTCCCGGGCGTACTCCTTGATGGTGCGGTCGCTGGAGAACTTGCCGGCCGCCGCGATGTTCCTGATCACCATCTTGGTCCAGGCCTTGGAGTTCTGCGAAGGAGAAGGGGTGGGGTTTGGCCCCGAGGCTGGATCCCCGCCAGGGATCCCCTGCCAGCAGCATCCCCTATCTCTGAGCATGTCCCTTCTCTGGGATGGGATGCTGTGTCCAGTTCCCTGCCCTGTCTCCGGGGCTGCCACTCACCAGGTACAGCTCGCTGACCTTCTCCTGGCACTTGACATAGGCCTCGTAGTCTGCAAAGACTTTAAACCTGTAGCAGCGAACAAAGGAGGAGGAGTCAAGAGCAGGAGAACTAGGAATGAAGGCTGCCTGGTCCATTGTTACACCCTGGACCCTTAAATCCAGGGGTTCAGCTTAAGGTTCCTTTACTCTGTTTTGGTGCAGAGGAGAAACGCCCACCAGATCTTCTCAAGAGGTTGAAAATCACACAGAAGTTTACTTGCAAAAACAGAGCAAATTAAGGGAGCTTTGGCAAAAGGAGTAAATACAACACTGAAGTCGATGTAAAACCACTTATCATAGCAATACTTAGCATTAATTTAGTATTATGCATTTACTTAGAATTTATTTAGCATTTGCTTAGCCCGTTTAACTGGGAAACCTTTAAAACCTTAAGGCGTTACGTTACTCATAAAGCTCCATGAAAGGATTAAGAGAAGAAGAGAGAAAGATGGAAAAGGTACAGAAAAAACCACACAGCTACCAACTCCTGGATTCCAGCGTGGGTGAGGTAGAAACTCCAAGGAAGATGTCAGGGCAGGACAACGGCCGTAAAGCCCTCAGCCCCTTTTATACCTGTAGCCCTTCATGGGCCCGCCCCTAGGCAGGGCTTCTGGTTGCTTGACCAATCAGAGGCTGGTTTGTCCTGTCCCCTTATGATTGATTGGCAGGTCGGCCAATAAGAGGCTCGCTTAGCACAAAGGTGCCATGACTGACAGCTCTGCCAGGCTGAGCGGTCTGAGCACTCAGCAGAAAGCCAGGCCTGACCCCAACCCCACACACACAGAGGTGTCCCAAGAACCCTAAAAACGCCTCAAGACATCGATCTAATCCCGTCTCTGACGGGCATCCTCCAACACAAAGCCTTTACTCAAATTTCCCCTCCCCAAACCTTGCTGGTAGAGAATCCTGGATGCCCCCGGAGGGGAAATGCAGGGAAAGCATTTCTCTGATCCCAATGCCCATGGCTGACCAGTGCTCTGGCCAGGAAAGCCCTTGAGATGCCTCAAATCATCGGGAAGAGCTGCGCACCCAAAGGCATTAACGCGACAACGGCCATCCATGGAGAGTCCATGACTGAGGAGCATCATCCATGTGCAACGTGGTCCCAACCCCTGATGGGGCCATGGGAGAGAACCCAGCCCAGGGCATGGATGAAACCCTGGTATCTCACCTGTCGTGGTGGAAGAGCATGTTGACTACGTCGTTGAAGAGGTTGGGGTCTTTTGGAGAGAAGAAGCCGCTTTTAATCTGGTCAATAGCCTGTTTCAGCTCGGGGAGCCGGTCGTAGTAGAGCTGGGCGTTGTACCTGGAGGGAAGGAGGCTGTAAAATGGTGCTGCCCCAGCTACCTGAGGTGACAGCCCTGTGGCATCTCCAGCCCTCACCCTTTCCTGTCCAGCTCCGTGACATCCTCCACCCTCATGCCGAAGATGAACAGGTTTTCCTCTCCAGCCTCCTCGGCCATCTCCACGTTGGCTCCATCCATGGTGCCGATGGTCAGAGCCCCGTTCAGCATGAACTTCATGTTGCCCGTCCCTGAGGCCTCGGTGCCCGCCGTGGAGATCTGCTCCGACAGGTCGGTCGCAGGGATCACTGCCAACAAAACACAGGGACACGAGGGGCTCGTGCTGACCGGCTTTGGCTTTGTTTCCTGCTGAAGGACCATGGTGGGAGCCACGGGATGGAGGGACACCCCCTCCCCACGGCGTGTGCCACCCAGGGTACCTTTCTCTGCCAGGGACACCCTGTAGTTCTCCAGGAAGATGACCTTCAGCTTGCTGCCCACCATGGGGTCGTTGTTCACCACCTGAGCCACGGCGTTAATGAGCTTGATGATCATTTTAGCCATGTGGTATCCCGGGGCAGCCTGGGAGAAGAGCCACAGGTGAGCCAGGAGGGCTGGTGCCAGGGGCAGGTGAGGCACATCCAGCTCCCACGTCTCCAGGGAACAACCTGTTCCTCCCTGCTCTCATCACCTAATCCAACACGTGTTACACCACAACATTTTTGGGGGCTTCCATGGCCACGGATGGTTGTCCAAGCCCTGCCCAAACTTGCTCGGGTTGAAGCACAAGTGTTACTCCAGTGCTTCTTGGACAACTTCACGGACTTAACACCATGGAATCATGGAATTGTTTAAGTCGGCAAAGCCCTCTAGGATCATCAAATCCAAGTATTCCCCCTGCACTGTCAAAGTCACCACTGACCCATGTCCCCAAGTGCCACATCCACGTGGCTTTTAAGTTCCTCCAGGGATGAGGTCTCCACCACTGCCCTGGGCAGCTGTTCCAATGGCCGACCATCATTTTGATGAGGAAATTTTTCTTAATATCCCATCTAAACATCCCTTGGCATAGTCTGAGGCCATTTCCTCTGTCATGTTCCTCATTCCCTGGGAGAAGAGACCGACCTCTTCCAGCTGCACCCTCCTGTCAGGGAGCTGTAGAGACGTGGCCCCATGAGACATCTGCGCCCACGTTCCCCAGGGCGCTTCCTCCAGAATCTCTGAAAGTCCTGACCCAACTTACCTTGCCTCCAATGATCACTGTCCTCGGCACAAACAGCTTTGCGGGATCCCTCCTGATTCCTGGAGAAAACAGCAGTGTTACTGTGGGCCAGGGGGCACAGGGGTGCTGGTGCAGCCCTGGGGCGCCCTGTCCCCTCCGGGCATGGTGGCTTACGGTTGTACATGGTGATGATGTGCAGGCAGTTCATCAGCTGCCGCTTGTACTCGTGGATCCTCTTCACGTGCACGTCGAACATGGAGGAGGGGTTGATCTTCACCTTGTACTCCTTCTCCAGGTACAGGGCGAACTTCACCTTGTTCTCCTGGGCCAGGGCAGGGACCGCGTCAGCCCCCAGGCAACATCAGCCGCCGCTCTCTGCTCCTCCTGCCCGCATCCCCCCTGCCCACGCCCCTCACCTGCTTCACTTTGGCCACCTCCCGGATGAAGAGGTCGTCGTCCACAAACTCGTGCAGCTTGGTCAGCTGGCTCAGGTCCCGCACGTAGTCTTCCCCGATTTTCTGTAACAGGAGCAAGGGCACGTGCTGATGGTGGGATGGTTTGGGATGGAAGAGATCTTGAGCATCATCCAGTTCCAACCCCCTGCCATGGGCTGAGACATCTTCCACTAGACCTGGTTGCTCCAAGCCCCATCCAACCTGGCCTGGAACACTTCAAGGGATGGAGCAGCCACAGCTTCTCTGGGCACCCTTTGGCAGGGTCTCACCACCCTCACAGGGAAGAATTTCTTCCCAATATCCCATCTAACCTTGTCCTCTGTCAGTTTACATCCATTCCTCCTTCTCCTGTCCCTCCATCCCTTATCCCAAGTCCCTCTCCAGCTCTCCTGGAGCTTCTTTAGGCACTGGAAGGGACTCCGAGGTCTCCCTGGAGCCTTCTCCAGGCTGAACAGTCCTTTCTTGGCTCCAGAGCAGAAGGGCTCCAGCCCTTGGAGCATCTCCATGGTCTCCTCTGGACTCTCTCCAGCAGCTCAACATCCTCCTGATGTTGGAGACCCCAGGGCTGAAGGCAGCTCTGCAGGTGAGGTCTCACCTGAGCGGAGCAGAGGAGCAGAATCCCCTCCCTTGACCCTCAGCTCCTCAACCATGCAGAAGGTGTAAATGGTTGAGGTTCTCCTGGCACCCTGGGCTCAGCAGGGCAGGGGCAGTGGCTGCCCTGTGCTCGCCCCACCCTGGTACCTCCGCGATGAGCTCCGCCAGCCCCGGGTTGCAGAGCAGGAGCCAGCGCCGCGGGGTGATCCCGTTGGTCTTGTTCTGGAACTTCTCCGGCTCCAGCTCCGCAAAGTCCTCGAATCTGCGAGACAGGAGCGAGGATGGCACGGCTCCAGCCTTGCCCACCTGGCACCAGCACCTTCCCAGACCAGGGTGACCCGCCACCACCTCCCTGCCCTCACTCACACTTGAGTCTTGACGATCTCGGAGTGGATCTTGGCCACGCCGTTGACGGCGTGGGAGCCCACGATGCAGAGATGGGCCATGTTGATCCTCTTGGTGTCCCCCTCCTCGATCAGGGACATCCTCCGCAGCCGGTCCACGTCGTTCGGGAACAGGGACGCGATGTGCTGCCGGTGGAGCCACAGAGGTGGTGAGAGGCGGTGGCACTGAGGGATGTCCCACCCCATGGCTCACGAGGAGGGGCCACGGCAATGTCCCCAGTGCGTTTGACACCAGCCAGAGCGGTGGCTTTCACTCTGTTGTGGTGGTGCAATCTCCCTCCAAAGGGTGCCCTTTCCCAGCACGGATGTCTCTGGATAGAAGGACCCCCCAAGCTGCCACACGGAGGGGTTTGGGGACACACACTTGGCCAGTGAGGCCGTTCTGGAAAAAAAATCTCATGCTGCCAGACCAGGAGGTCAAACCACCGTCTCCTCTGCACTCCCAACATCATCTTCCCCAGGATGAATTCAGCATTTAGGAAGCAAAGAAATGCCAGCTCTCAAGTCCCTGAAGCGAACGGGTGAAGCCTCTCAACAGTCACTAACTGCAGGATGGCAATGTGCTGGTGGGAAAGGGCTTCCCTTACACATCAGCTTCCCGAAATAGCAGCTGGAATCCCCCAGCCACGCACCCAACATCGTCAGTCTGTGCACGCCCCTCATCCTGACAGCACATCCCTGTCTCCTCTCCGGAGCAGGCTCCCAAGCACTCACATCCAGGTGTCTCTGGTTGATCTCGTAGATGATCTGCAGGTGCCTGGGGAGCAGCTTCTCCACCAGGTCCACGGGCCAACGCTCCAGGGCCTCGGGAAGCACCGTGTGGTTGGTGTAGGCAAAGGTCCTCTTGGTGATGTCCCAGGCCTGGCAGGGAAGAGCCGGTGCTCAGTCACGCCTCAAAGTGCCGGAACCCACCCACGGTGCTCCCACCACGCCCAACAGCACAGCCCAGCCAGCTCCTCCCAGTCCACACCAGTCAAACCCAGCCTGACTGCTCCACGTCATTCCCAGCAGCCACAGAATTGGCTCCTCCACCGTGGGCAGGTGGGTGCAAGGGGAGGAGACCAGGTGAGGTGTCCCTACCTTATCCCAGGGCAGCTTCTCGATGTCCACGAAAATCCTCATCAGCTCAGGGATGGCCATGGCGGGGTGTGTGTCGTTCAGCTGGATGGCAACCTGGGAGAGCACGGTGGCACGTGGGGACACAGAGGGGACACTGGGAGAGCCCGCAAACACCTGCATCATCTGGGAGGTGTTGAAACAACCTCCGAGGCAGAGGTCAGAGCAGCCCTGGCTCGTACCTGGTCTGGGAAGGAATCAAACACGGTCCGCACGCTGTCCGTGCTCCCGAATTTGGACGCTTTGAAGCGGCGGATGATGTCCTGGAGGGTGGCAGCCACGACAAAGTACTCCTGCTTCAGCCTCAGCTCCTTTCCTTCGAAGAACTGCCGGCAGAGGAGCAGGGGACTGCAGGATTCCTGCAGGATTCACTGCACTCCCCAGGGGAAGGTTTTCCCAGTGTGTGACCCCTCCGTGCTTCCCCCAGCATCAGTTGCAATCCCGAGCTTTTCTTGCTTCCCAGATTCCAGCACAAGGGTTGGGGATGTGCTGGGACAAACAGGTCAAACCCCAGCTGAGCACTGTCAAAACCTGTTCTCCGTGGTTTCAACTTTTTGGCTGCGAGGAAAGGTACCAGGACATTGGGAAGGGAAGCCATAGGAGCTATTTCCTAAACAAGGATTTAACCACCGTTCGTGCAGCAAAAACCATCAGCCTGCTGGTCTGCGAAGGGAAAGCTGCAGGAGACAACCTCACTGCTGGAGCTGTCGTGCCCCCAGCTCTCCTCACCAGCTGGGAAGGCTGGAGGAGGATTAAATGGGAAAAACACCACCTGCCTCAGGACCTGCCTCAAACAGGCTGCAGAGCAAGGAGAGCTTCCCTTTTTTTTTTTTTTTCCTGCTCCACAGCTTGGTTTGTGGCTAGGGAAGGGTTCTCTGTGCCAGCTTGGCAGGAACTCCCAGAGCAAGAGGGCTGGGGTGCAAAGGGCAATTTGAGGCACAACCTCTGGTCCCAGGGTTGCAAAGGGTAACACCAGAGTACCACCAGGAGTTTGCCCTCATGTTATATTCTGAGACTCGAGGAACGTTCCTGCAGCAGGTCCTGCTCGTCCCCCTCACTCCAGGCAAAGCTCAGGGGAACAGACTCATCCTGGTGAGAGGCAGCACTGCAGGCACCTTGAAACACAACTGACAACATCTCTGCAGCGTCCTGGAGTGAGGGGCTGCTCCCCTTCCCCCTCCACCTGGGCGCTCTTTATCCATCCCCGAACCAAGGACTCCCTAAAGCACCACGACTCACGTTGTCGTTGGGGTAGAGCACCCGGGAGATGTTCTCCGCCAGGTTCCTGTCCAGCACGGCCTGGATGTAGTCCCCGACGTTGACTGGGGAGGAGCAGAGGGACGAGGTGGGCGTGGGACCCGCTGAGCTCTCCCCAGCCCGCCCAGCTCCCACTTACAGTCGCGCAGGTTGAAGTCGTTGGGGGCGCGGGCCGACCACAGGCGCATGGTGTTGACGGTGTTGTTCATGTACCCGGGCACGGGCGTGTCGTAGGGCAGCGCCAGCACCACCTGTGACATCCCCAGGGCGGCTGGAATTGGGCTGGCATCCTCCCCCGTGCTCCCCCTGGAGCCCTCCCATCCCACAGAGCCTCCTGCTCAGGGCTGAGCTCAGCGGGGGTATCCCTGCACAGGGTGGGATGGGTGGGGACATCCTTGGTGACCCTGCACGGGGACACCTCTCTGGCTCTGCCTGCTGGCTGGTGTTTGCCAGAAGTGCTCAGGGCATGGAAAGGGGCTTGTAAAGGTCAGGAGCAGCTTTAATTAAATTAATTAATTTAATTAAACCTTTTCTTAGGTTTAATTTAATAAATTAAACCTAAAAAATTAGGTTTAATTTAGGGCTGCACATTGCAAACAGACCTGCTGGAGCTGCTTTTGGTGTTTTGTAGAAGCCCAGAATGGTCTGGGTTGGGAGGGACCTTAAAGTCCATCTTGTTCCAACCCCCTGCCATGGGCAGGGACACTTCCCACTAGACCAGATTCCTCCAAGCTCCATCCAACCTGGCCGTGGACACTTCCAAGGATGGAGAGCTTGGCCGTAGATGTGGAGCAGCCAAATCTCTGTCCATCTCCTGTGTCCATCTCCTCCCACCGCCTTTGCCATCCCAACCCAACCTTCCCGGCAGAGATTCTGCAGGCCTCATCCTTGGGGTGCAGCCAGCCAGGAAGAGCCCCCTAAATGACAGGACAAGCCATGGAAAGGCCATTCCTGTCCCCAGCCCTTACCTGGGTGTCGATCCACTTGGCCCCAGAGGCAGAGTGCTCCACCCGGCCGTAGAAGTGCACGGGCAGCATGTACTCGGGCCGAGCCTTCTCCCAGGGATTGCCGTGCCGGAGCCAGTCATCGGCCTCTTCCACCTGCCAGAGGGACCCACTGCAGTGACAGGGCCACCCAGCCCTGCAGGATGGGCTGGGAAAGGCTCTGGTGGCAAAGGGGACAACGCTCTGAGTGTGTGTCTGCCCTAATCCTGGGGTTTTGGCACCGCAGGGTGAGCCTGGAGGCACCCCCCTGAACTCTGGGGTGTCCTTGCCTTCCGTGGGGATGGGGACAAACGCAAGGTTTCTCTGTGTTTCCAACCCAGCCTCTTCCTCATGGAGCAGGGACACAACTGCTCCATGCTCACCCGCTCCGGGCAGCCATGGAACAGCTCTTGGGGTGGCCCTGAGCAGGGCATGCTGAGGACAGGGACAAGGGGTGTTTGCCGTGAGCTTGCGCTGGTTTAAGAAGTTAAATTCGTTCGCGGAAATATCTGCTAAGTGTTAAATATCACAGCAGCAGCAGTCTCAAAGCCCAGGGGAAGTGTCTGTACACCTCAGTCTAAGGGGGAGGAGGTGAAGGTGGCGTTCCAGGTGTGCCACGGCACAGCAAGGGCCACGCATCTCCATCCATACCTGCCACCCATCCCGGATCTTCTGGTTGAAGATGCCGTACTCATAGCGGATGCCGTAGCCATAGGCTGCCAGCCCCAGCGTGGCCATGGAGTCCAGGAAGCAGGCTGCCCAGGAGACAGGAGAGCAGTGAGCTGGGCCCTCCCTGGAGCCCTGGGAGATGGATCCTTCTCCCTGGGACAGCCACAAGCCCCACAGGGACAGGAGCCGGCGCCAGCAGCCAGCCAGCACCTTGCTCCGTGCTGGAAAGGCTGGAGCAATAACCCCCCCAGGATTAGATACTTCCCATGGTGGATGTAAAGCCCTCAGGGATGTGCTCACCATTTGAGCGGCTCACTCACCTGCCAGCCTGCCCAGACCCCCGTTGCCCAGCCCAGCATCCTCCTCGATTTCCTCCAGCTCTTCCATGTCCAGCCCGAGCTACAGATGAGAAAAAAGGAGAGGGGCTGGAGACTGTCAGGGTGCCCAGCCCCACAGAGGGGAGGCATTGTTGGCACACACTCCCTTGTAGGTGGAGCTCCAGGAGGGCTGGAATTCCACAAGACCCATCTCTGCAGGTGGGACACTGTGATTTGAACCCAAAGCAGCTGCTCTCCCCCTCAGCTGGTGTCTCTGTGCCATCTCCCATGTTTAAAGCCACTCTGCCAGGCTCTACAAGGGATATTCACACCCTTGACCTCATCGTGGGCAAGATCTGGGGGTGGGGGGCACCAAACGATAACCAGGGTGCTGCCCTTGGGGTTCCAGACACTTCCAAAGGCTCTGAGAGCTTATTCCCAGGCCTACTCCCTCTCTCCATGGCTGCACCTCCTGCAGGGGCAGGCACCAGGTTCCTGTTCCCCCAGCATCCCCTATCCCAGGTGGAATATTCCTGCACTCCCACCACACTCTCCTGCCATCTTCCTGCTCCCCCAGCACCCCAATGCCTTGGGGACAGGATGCAAGTGCTGTGTCCCTGCTCCCTCAGCACCTGCATCCTCCGGAACAGACACCCAGGTGCCCTTCCTCCCAACTGCAGGCATCTACACCCCTTTTCCCAGGGAAATTTAGATTTTCCAGCCCAGGATGCTGTAGGAGGAAGTGGTTTTGCCTATGCAAAACTCCTTGGGGAGCTCAGGTGGAGGAGACCTTTGGTCCATTGCCCTGCCCTGGTGTCCCCAGATCACAGCAAATGGGGATAAAAATTTAACCCCCCCCCCCCCAAAAAAAAAAAAAATAAGTTCCTCTCCTTTGAAGTGTTTGCACAAAAGCCGTTCTTGCTCTTGTGCAACCACCCCGGCCACATCTGATGACGCTGAACACAAGAGGTGACAGGGTGGGGACAAAAGGAGCCACCCAGAACCCTTCGATAACCCCAGTGCCACCTGGTGCCAGCACCCAGCTGGGCTTAATTCAAAGTTTTATTCCTCCCTGCCACTGATCATGAACAGCCTCATCCACAGAACCACCGGATTCCTTCCAGGACACGGGATCCTGCTGAATTCCCCAGAACACAGCACCCAGGCTGGGCAGCTCCAGGCCTTTCTGGAGCAGCCTTTATTCCCTAAGTCATCCCCTGTGGCTCAGGGAGCAGCCTGCAGCCTATGCGGCAAAACATCGACATTCCCAGGAGCTGGAAAACTTGGATCCCTCCCAGAGCAGTCCTCACCCCTGGTGGGATGCTCACCTGGTAAACAGCCTCGTCACAGGCGTTCTGCAGGCCCAGGTTAATCATCGTGTTCTGCAGCGTCCGCCCCATGTAGAATTCCAGGGAGAGGTAATAAATCCTCTGGAAGAGAAAACCACCCCGTGGTCACTTTCCCCAGGGTTGGAGGAGGTTCCCCTGGACTCCAGAAGCTGCTTTGGGGTGACATCTCAAAAACAAACAGGGAAAAAAACCGCAGCTCTCAACAGAGCAGGGTGCTTTGCACCAGCAATTTCAGGGTTGTGGCTCCTGGGTGATCCTGCAGCCCCTGCCCCGCTCTCCTGCTCTTTCCCAAACCGGGAAGAGGCCGTTTGATTTGGACAAGCCCCCGTTGCTCTGTCCCAGGGTTGGGGACAGCTCCAGGATGGTCACCCCACGCACGCCGGTGGCAGCACTAAGTTAAACTTTAAAAAGGAGCAGTTTCCTGATGTCACTCCGGGCTCCAAAACCACCGGAAAACCGAGCGGGCTGCCGGGGCCAGGCGGTGGCTGCGGGGACATGGGGCTTCCTCTGCTGTCCCCTGGCAGCCAGGGGACACTCCCGCTGACACCGCGGGCGCAGGATGCGGCCGGTCCGGCCTTGTGTAAGCCGAGCCCCGGCGTCAGCGCCGGCAGGTTTTAAGGAAGGATTTAAGCTGGGGGAAGTCGCTGACTCGACAAGTTTCCCCAGGACCTGCGCGGGGTCGGGCGCGGGGAATTGGAGGTGGGATAGAATTCCTGGAGCCCTAAAATGGTTGGGGTTGGGAAGGGACCACAAGGATCGTCTCGTTTCAACGCTTCTGCCACGGGCAGGATGTGCTGGGCAGGATCCATTGGGATTTACTGGTTTGACTCCAGCAGAGCTGCGAGCAGCGACTCCAGGCAGGCAGCACCCAGCCCGACTCGGCTGGACGGGAAAATCCCAACTCCAAACCCTGCAAGAGGCTCCTTTTTCTCACCCCGGCACAACACGGGGGAGTGCTGAGCTACCGCGGCTGGCACGGTCCCAGCGAGGTGTTGGCAAGGGAGGAAATTGATGCCGACAGGGACATCCAGGTGTCCGGAGGGGGATTAGGGCTTAATCCCCCCACGGCAGAGCCCGGAGCAAGCCAGCGGGACGAGCAGCAGCACAGCAACTCCTGCACAAACCGGATCTCTCACGCTTGGCATCACTTGTGTTAAAACAAGACTTGTTTGCGGTTGGCTTCGGGTGCCTTTAAGCTTTTCCAATGATTCCCCCGGGAAGGCTTTGGAGTTGGTTTTGGTAGACGGCACCCACGCCGGCGCCGCGGGACAACAAACGGCGTTCCCATGCCCTGCACCCCGCCGCCGGCCAAGCCGCGCTCTGTTTGTTTTGCAAAGCAAAGGACAGTGGCCTCGCTTGGTAAAGTCCAGTCCCTCCTCTCGGAAAAGTTACCGGAACAGCCCTAAATCCGTGAAAAAAACCGAGCCCCGCCAATCCCCCTATTCCAGCGCCGAGGGAGGGTTCGCATCCGCGGGGTTCCCATGGTTCCCACCCCAGCCACAACCCAAGGACCCACCGTGGGGGGTTCCCAGCACCCCGCCCTGTATGGAGGTGGCTCCCCCCCCCCCCCCCATATCCCACCGCTCCCACCTTGGGATCCTTCTCGTAGTAGTACTGCTGGGTGCGGATCCAGCGCCCCACCAGGTGGTCCCGCACGGTGTGGGCCAGGGCGAAGTAGTAATCGCGTGGGGTGGCCACATTGCGGTCCTTGACCAGGGTGAAGTGCAGGTGCCGGTTGAAGCCCCGCTTCAGCTCGGCCACGCTCTCCGCGCCCACGATCCCGCGGATGCTGATCTGCTTCCGCCGCTCCTGGTCCGACAGCGGCCGCGACATCGCGGCGGGGCTGCGGGGACACGGGGAGGGGGGACACGGCCACACGGGCTGGGCTCCGGCTCCGCGTTCCGCCTCCGCCCCGCGCTGGCACCGCCCCGGCAGGGGACGGGATGGGGACGGGGATGGGGACGGGCCCCGCAAAGGGCCGCCCACGAGTGGGGCGGGAGCGGCGGCCGCCACCGGGGGGGGGGCAAAGAGGGGGACCCCAAGGATGGACGGAGGGGGGTGCAAAGGGGGGAATCCGGGGATGGACGGAGGGGAGTGCAAAGGGAGCACTCCGGGAAAGTGGTCTCGGGGGGACGGCCCCTTGGCTGGCTCTCAGAGGGGTGTGCAAAGAGGGGACCGCGACGGTCGCAGAGGAGCGTGCGAAGGGAGGGGGACCCCGGGTACGGACAGAGGGGTGTGCAAAAACCAGGAAGAACTCGCAGGGGCACGGAGGGGTCTGCAAAGGTGGTTGGGGGATCCTGGGGGTCACAGAGGGATGCGCAAAGGGGGTGTCCGGGGCAGGTGCAGAGGAGGGGGCGCAGGGCCGGAGCCCCCCGGGCGCAGCGGGCGGAGCGGAGCGGGCGCGGCCACCGCCACCCTGCGCTTACCCGGGCAGCGACCGCCCCTGGCAGGGACCGCCCCAGGCCTGGCCCCGCCCGCGGGGCTGCCTCTCTGGGAGCACGTACGAGGAAGGTGCTTCCCGCCGGGGCCCCGAGGGAAAACCGGGAAAAGTGTCGTGATGTGTCCCCCCGAGCCGTGTCACGAACCATCTCCGTGTCACGGCCTCCCCACCGTGTCGCGGTCCCATCCCTGTGTTACGGTTCTCTCCCCTTGTCACGGCCCTTCCCTGCCCGCCTGCCCCCCGCCCTCCTCCGCAGTATTTCCCGGCCCCCTCCCTTTTCGCCCCCCCCCCGGCTCCTCACTGTGCTCTGCCTGCCGGCAATCCCTCTGGAAATGGCGTGGGATCTCTTCCCAGCTGCCTCCCGCACCGTGGCTGCCCGCAGTGCCCTGCCCTGCCCGCAGAACCCTGCCCTGCCTCCGGTTCCTCCCAAGGGCAAAAAATATCCGATATGAGCTTCCAACGCAGCTCTTTCTCCTCCCCCTCCTCCTTACTCTCCTCCTCCTCTTCCAGCCATGGCCCTGCAGGCTTTCCAGGATGTGTTTTCCCTGTCCTGGGCTCATCCCCAGCAGGGTGGGCAGCAAGGCAAGGAAATGGGATTCTGCCTCTCTGCCCTGCTCAGGTGAGACCCTACCTGGAGAGCTGCACCGAGCCCTGAGGTCCAACATCAGAAGGATGTGGAGCAGCTGGAGTGAGCCCAGAGGAGGCCATGGTGATGCTCCAAGAGCTGGAGCCCTTCTGCTCTGAAGCCAAGGCTGGGGGTGTTCACCTGGCAGAGAGAAGGCTCCAGGGAGACCTTAAGAGCCCCTTCCAGGGTCTAAAGGGCCTCCAAGAGAGCTGGAGAGGGACTTGGGACAAAGATCTGGAGTGACAGGATGGAGTAATGGCTCCCCAGTTCCAGAGGTCAAGGTTAGATTAGATTAGATGCATGCACAGGCTTCCACCCAAAGAGTAACAGAATCACGGAATCACGGCATGATTTGGGTTGGAAAGGAGCCTAAAGATCATCCAGTTCCACCCCTTGCCATGGGCAGGGACACCTTCCACTAGCCCAGGTTGCTCCAAGCCCCATCCAGCCTGGCCTTGGACACTTCCAGAAATGGGGCAGCTACAGGGCACCCTGTGCCAGGGCCTCACCGCCCTCACAGGGAGGAATTTCTTCCCAATACCTCATCTAAATCTCCCCTCTGTCAGTGTAAAACCATTCCCCCTTGTCCCATTGCCACAGATACTCTGGCCCTGGGCTGTTCCTTGTGCTGTACATGACTTACAGGCTGGTTTTACACACTGCAGGGAAGATGCAGTTTCCTGTATCTCCGGTGTTCTGGGCACATTCCCGCTCTGGAAGAACAAGCATCCTTCTGAGATGCACTTCATGCATTAGCATTTTCTTCTTTAGCCCTGGGCTCGAGCCCGTGATGAGCTCAGAGGCTGCACATTGAGAACCTCTCCTGAGTCACTCTGGGAAAACAGAGCAGGCACTGATACCCCAGCAGCGAGCCCTTCTCACGGCCCTGGGAGAACTGTCCATGCTGTTCCCTTGGAAACGGCTCCCCCTCACTGACCCCTTAGCATTCTGCCTCTATTTCATCTCCCTGGGGAGACGGTGCTCTGTATCCAGCCTTGGTCCCTCCTTCCAGGGACCCAGGGGCAGCCACAGATTCTCTGGGCAACCTGTGCCAGAGCCTCCCCACCCTCACAGCCAGGAATTCCCTCTTCACGTGGCTTCCACGGGCCCCTCCCTCCCACTGACTGAGTTCTGTCCCTTCTCTGCTGCTGTCTCTGGACAAGGCCAGCGAGGGCTGTGCACCAGGGAGGGATGAGATGGGACGTGAAGCACAGACACGCTCTGGAAGCTCTGCCCTTCTCTGGTAAAAGTCCTTTATTAGAACGGCAAACATGACACTTCTCGTCAGTACAGCGGCTGTGTGCAGCTACCATCGCGCAACGGGGGGACGACGTCGTACAATCACTGGGACTCTAAGAAGCACCATGAACACCCTAAAGAACGGGGGATGACGGCTGAGAGAGGAGCCCCGGGTGAGCCGGCCACGGGGGGCTCCTCAGGAATCCACCAAGGAGCTGCCCGGCGTTGTCCCGCAACACGGCTCTCCGGCAGCTGGGAGGAACTCCTCGGTGGGAGTCAACGAGATAGCACCCATCCAATAAATTAGGAAAACTTAATGCTAGAGCAACGAGGGAATGAACGGGACTGTCCTAGAGGAGAGGAGGAGGGCACGCTGGGAGGGAATGGGCTATTTACACTTGTCTTTCTGCTGGGCCGGCGCTCCCGTGGCATCCCAGCCGGAGCCGGGAACGATCCCGCTGCCCGTCCCGGCTCCGCAGGGACCGCGGAGCGAAGCGAGGGGACACGGCCATGCAGGTGCTCTCGGCTCGGCGACGGGGCTGGCACCGTTCCTCTCCCGCCTCTGAATTACCAGAAAGTCAAGCAGGGGATGGAGGCCGACGGGAACTGCTGCCGGCAGCAGGCGCGGATTCCTGAGTGCGTGGCAGGGCCGTGGCCAGCTCTCCTTCCTCCCCATGCCATCCCCACCCCCCGGGCTCTCTTGTCAGACCCTGACTGCAGAATGAATTCTCCGGTGATTGGAAGGACACTATCAGTTGAATTTAAGGCTAGGCTTTATATGGCAACTATAAAAAAATAAACACTAATCTCCAAAGAGCCGGGCGAGGGCTCTCCGGTCTATGGCTGTGGCGCATGTGCTGGCACCGAGGGGTGGGAGGGCCCCTGGAGAGCCCCCCGTGGGCATTCAGCCCACGACCAAGGGTCTGCCAGCACCCGGAGCACCTGGGGACAGGACGGCCACCCCCTGCCCCGCAGAGACGCCCCAGGGGGACACGGGACAGAGCAGGGTATTTTGGTAAGGACATGGAGACTGACTGGTAATCCAGGACCCACCTCTACACATGACCGAGGGTGCTCTGCAAGAAAGGCCACAGGGGGAAGAAATAATCCTGCAAAGTAACCAGGCTGGCGCGGGGGGAAGCGTTCCCGTGGTGGGGTCCCTCCAGCTGGCCCCACGGGAGGGGAAAGCGAGACGGAACTGGCCCCCCCTCCCCCCCAAAAAAAACCCCCAACTCAAATCAGGAAAATCAAACCTAAAAGCGGACACAGGAGAACAGCTCAGGCTACCTAGGTACTTCATCAGCCAAAGAGAGCTAAAGAGCGAAGCGCACACACACAGGACAGCGCGGAGGCCGGAGAGCGGAGGCGGCCGAAAGCCAGGATCTTCCTTCCTGATTTGCTTCCCCGTCTCCGGCCAGAGGCTGAGCGGGGACCTGGCGGCCCAGCGGGGACCTGGCAGCTGGGCAGGGACCCAGCAGCTGGGCAGGCCAGCCTTGTCCTGCAGGAGGGAACGGGCTGGCTCCTCTCATCCCGAGAAGAGGCAGCCGGCTCCGGGAGCATCCTCAGGGCATGGCCGAGCGCGAGGCGTAGAACTCAGGCACGGGCAGCCCGGTGTGCAGCGTCACCTGCAAGGAGAGACACGGACCTCAGCTGTGTCCCAGCGTGCCTGCTGGACAGCTCGTGCCATGGCAGCTGGCACATTGTCCCCAGGGAGGGCAGGAGCAGCACAGGGGACAGGCAGGATGTGACCGGAGATGCAGGCGTCCCCAGAACTGTGGCAGTGGCTCCATCTGCCTTGTTCCTCACTTTTCCGTGACGCTGGAGTGAACTGGGACTGCTGGTACCAAGCCCCAAATATTCCCAGCTGGCACCATTCCCGTTCCCACCAGAAAGGTGGGACATGGCAGGAGTTGGGTCTTTGTGCAGGTGAGATGGACAGGAGGGGATGGGGGGGCCTGAAGGACAGTGAAGACATTGCAGGAGATCTTGGAGAAGCCCCTGAGCTGAGTGGGGATGGGGACAGAGAGGGGACAGGGACAGTGGAGGGATGGGGACAGTGGAGGGGATGTGGCTGATTGCTGGTGGCAGGAAGGAGCTTTGTGGTGGGGAAGCTGAGCAGCATCAGGATGTTGGGACAGGGCCATGCTCACACAGGCTCTGGTGAAATTCAGTTCCCTCCACAAATGCTTTCATTTGGGAGGAGAGCACAACTCCTCCTTTTATTGCAGCAGCAGCATTTTCCCCCTTCAGATACAGGTTTAAAGAAAACTGTCTGAAATACAGTGACTTCCCTCCTAATTAGAGCTGGTTTCAATTAGGAGTATACTTTTGAAGAAGCATAATAAATGGCTTGGCTTAATTAGCAGCCTTTTATCAGCATCCCACGGGATTTCTTTGTTGTCAGGGGGTTTAGGCTCTGCCTTGCCCAGGGAACTCACAAAGCCAAGGGGCTCCAGAAATGCCTTGTCCCTCAGGGCTGTGTAGAGGACTGAGGTAGGAGTTACACCCAGCACTCAGCAGGACGTTTTTACCACACTGAATTAATACAGCACCTCTAAACCCAACGTAGACAACTGGGGCTTAATTAGTGTTTCCTAATTAAACATTTCTCCAAGCTAGGCAGACCCTTGGGGTGGGACACTTTACCAAGGATGCTCCCGAAGTTTGGAATGGTCCCAACGCACCTTTGTCCCTGCTGGAAAATTGTCGCTGCCTTGGTGACAGCGCAGCAAGCTCTGGATCCTGACAGACACAACGGAACATGTCCTAATCCATGGATCCCTCATTTAGAGAGGCCACTTGGTGCCTCTGTCCTTCCACAGAGCGGATCATGAAATCCTAGAAGGGTTTGGGTTGGAAGTGACCTCAAAGACCATCTCACCCCACCCCTGCCACGGGCAGGGATACCTTCCACTGTCCCAGGCTGCTCCAAGCCCTGTCCAACCTGGCCTTGGACACTGCCAAGAATCCTGGGGCAACTACAGCTTCTCTGGGCACTCTATGCCAGGGCCTCCCCACCCTCAAAGGGAAGAATTTCTTCCCAATATTCCATCTCTTTCTGCCCTCTGGCACTGGGAAGCCATTCCCCCTTATCTTGTCACTCCAGGCTCTGTTCCAAAATCCCTCTCCAGCTTTGACACCTGCTGTAGAAGATCCTGCCAGGATGCTCGACACCCCAAGATGATCCATTATGTGCAATGGATCACATCCTTGGATGTGCCTGGGCACTTGTGCAGGGTTGGAGGTGCAGGCAGTGGTAGGGGGGATGTGCCAAAGCCAGGGTGTGGAGGATTCCCTGGGACAGAGGATAGCAGGGATGTGATCAGTGAGAAGAGAAATGAAAGATGGAAATACCAGATTGGCTCAGGGTGCCACTGCTTGGGGATGTTCAGGAGAGCTGAGAGCTTGGGAGAGAGGGAGAGAAGAGGGGTTTGAAATGTCCCAGAGGAAAACAAGCTGTGAGAGGTGCCCTTCTCCCTGGTGATGCTCCCATCCAGGACCTGGGAGAGCTGGAGGAGCTGGTGAGGCTCTTGAGAGGGAGCATCACAAAACACAGTTATCAAAGCCCATCTCAAGGAGGGCTGGAGAACCCTGGTGCTTCAGGAGCCCTGAGGGAGGAATATGGAGTGAGGAGCAAGGCTACAAGGGAGGCCCGTCCTGATTCTGGAGACTCACAGGTGGTTTAGGGTGCAAGTTTAGCTCCTTCCAAGCCACCCTTGCTGCACAAGAACCCTCCTGCTACTGAGCGGCAACAACTGTGCTGCACTGACAGCAGTGCAGGGGTGTTGGAACCCTGGGCATGAGAATTTTAGGCTTTCTGTGCTCACAGGCACTGACCCTCAAGAGAACACTACATTTGACCTGAGGCCGTGGAAAGGGCTTCCAAAATTGAGTGACAGCACTGGGACTGTGGGCGTGGAGTTTGAATAGAAGTGTGTGATGTCACAGGGTGCAAAACTTAGAATTTAAGGGTTTAGTGTCTAGTAGTATCTATAAGGCAAGAGGGAGGATTTAGGGAGTAGGTTAAGTCCTTCTTTCACCTTCTTCTTCATGGGTTTGGGTGGTGTTTTCTAATTGGGTAGAAAAATCCGCATTGCGGATCACGGGTGTTTGGTTATTGGGTTGAAAGTAAAAATAATTCAGGTGTCATCTCACAATTGGACAATTTGTGCTTAAAAGACCTCGGAAAGAGACAGAGACAGAGCCATTTTTCACTTTGTTAGCCAGAACTCACAGCTCGTGAGACTGTAACATAGATAAGAATTAATAAACATCTGAGTCTGAACACCAAAACTGCATCTCCCGAGCGTTAATCCCGGCTCTAACAGAAGAAAAGAAGATAAGAAACCCACGGAGGGGGAGTGTGACAGCAAGGCCACCCCTTCCCACTGCTGGGAATGCCACACCCTGCTCCAGAGAGCCTGACCAAGGCCGTACCTGCACGTTCCTGTTGAGGCTGACGGCGGGGAAGAAGAGACCCTCGAGGTTCTCAAAGGCCACGGGCCCTTGCTGGTCCTCGTTGATGGAGAATGTCAGAGTCCTCCTGGTGAGATCCAGCAGCACTCCCACCGTGGCACCTTTTGTGATCCCACCCTCAGTTCTGTGGGAAAAAAAAAAAAAAAATGGGAGAAATTCCGAAACCAAGTGAAAACAATAAATGTGAACGGGATGGCAAGAAGTGCAGGGAAATGGACAGAAGCTTGCCCAATTAATCCTCATTGAAATCGCAAGATTTCATTCCCTTTCCTGGAAGGAAACTCTTCCTTCCAGGAAAGGGAATGAAATCTTGAAATAGAGAACAAAGTTTAACAAATGCTCTGGAAAGCAGATATGATTAAAAAAAAATGCAATTGAAGAAAAGCGAAAATTTGGAAACGGAGTGATTACAACTAAATCGACTGAGATGAAATGAGGGTGAGTGAAAAGGACCAAATCTTGTCGAAATTACTCCAATTAAAATCCTGCAATCAGGGAAAATGGTAAATAAAGAGAGAGGAGAAGAATTTGAGGAAATGAAATGCTAAAAAAAAAAGGAAAAATTCTGAAACCAAGTGAAAACAACAGCAGTGAGTGGGATGACAAGAAGCGCAGGGAAATGGACCGAAGCTTGCCCAATTAATCCTCATTGAAATCGCAAGGCAGGAGAAGAATTTGAGGAAATGAAATGAGAAGGGCAGTGGCTCAATGTCCCCTGTGCTCCTGGCTCAGGCCATGGAGCTCAAGGACTGATGATGCTGAACACCACAGCTCACCCAGGAGCCAGGCCATGACCTGCTCTCATCCCAGCCATGCTCATCATTCCCTGAAACCTCCTCCTCTACTCTCCCTTGGAGCTGCTCTCCTCTTGCCATGATGTCCCCAAAGAGCCACCCTGAGAGCAGCCACAGCCACACAACCAAAAGGGGGAAAAGCACGTGGAACTGTGGAGCAAAGCCACAGCACCCCCACCAAAACCTGCAGATCCATCAGGGAACGGCCCTCGGGGCTGCGGGAAGGTGACCCCAGGCTCTGCCCAAGCAAAATTCCCAGTGCCATGTGGGACATGGGCAGAAGCTGTGGGACAGGGATCAAGGCGAATGTTGCTGCAGGAGTTTGCAAGGATTTGGCCGTTACTGGGAAGGGGATGCCTGTTGCAGAGCATTTCCACACCTGAGCAAATGGCTCTAAATAAGGAAAAGAGTTTCAGTTTACCTCTAAACGCGTAAGGAGGTTAAACTAGAATTTTCCACGTCCTTCTCATTGTAATTGGCCAGCACAGGGGCACTGATTGGGCTTTAGAAACGTTTCTCAACATCTGCAGCTGCTTCTATTGGCAGCAAGCCAGGTTGTCCCTCCTAAATCATTAAGAATTTATAAAGGTGTACAAAAACAAAGGAGCTCAGGTGCTTTTAAGGTATCTTAGCGAGGCGTCAGAGGCTTCTCTGACACCTGTGCTCGGCTTTTGTTTCTGAATCGTTTGTTATTTTACTTTTATTAAAACCTTCGCTTTACAAAACGCACTTAAAGGGCCGTCTCGCAAAATGATTTTAAGTCATTTTCTGTGAGGTGCTGGACACCCTCAGAGGTGTTGAACCCTGGCAGAGCTTATTACACCTGGCTCTTCGAGAAATTCAACAGATGCCAACAGGAAGAGTCAGCATGGAAAGAGTGGTGGCAGCCAGGGAAGGAATACTGGAACAAGACAGCACCAAGCAGGCAGGGCCTCGTGGGTCTGCGAGATTTTAGCCTGCTAGCAGCTGCTAACTTTTTTTCCCAAGGAGAAACTTCTCAATAAAGTTTTTTCTCAAAACTAGCGGGCTAAAACCTCTCAGGCCCATAGGGCCTGATCCCCACTCGGAGAAGGGCACATCCTCCAATAGAAGCGACCAGGATTGATGTCACCCTCCCCGTGGACACCTGTAGGTGCCACTGTGAAAACCACAGGGCTGTGGTGTCCGGGAAGGAAGGCCGTGTCCCAGCCCACCTACCTGTTGGTGTGGGAGTTGTTGTGCATGAACCAGCTGCGGTTGTTGTCCACGTACATGGCCCAGGCTTTGTCGTCCTTGCCCAGCATGGCGTCCTTGAGGACGTCGATGCGGGCCACGCCGAAGGCCGGGTCGGGGTGGTTGTCGTAGCGGTCGATGGACAGCTCCCAGTAGTGCAGCCCTTTGGAGAAGCCCGTCTTCCCCAGCACCACCCGGTCGTCGTAGCTGTTGCAGGTGACGGTCAGGTTGTCGTTGGAGAAGATGATGTCGGCGTGGGCAGAGGCGGGGTCGAAGGAGAACCAAGCGACTGGAACACACAAAGGACGCGGGGTCAGGGCGGTGGGGACGCGCCGGAGCCGCGCCGAGCCACACGGACATGCTGCATGCAGGACACGGAGCCTCCACCACCGAGGGACAACTTCCACCACCGAGGGACAACTTCCACCACGGAGGGATGCTCTGAGCTCCTGTGGCTGCAGCTGCCAGTGTGCCTGAGGTTTTATGGCCGGGACTCGGAGGAGTTTCGTTCTTGCTGCTCCATGGCTCCCAGTGTCTCGGCTCGTGAGCCTGCAGGATCCTCAAGGCCTCCTAAAATTTGGCCCTCGCGGGAGATGTGATCCTCACCAGGTCTCCAGGCTCTAACAGAATTGTGGAATCATGGAGTTGTTTGGGTTGGAAGGGATCTTAAAGCCCATCTTGTTCCAACCCCTGCCAAGGCAGGGACACCTTCCACTATCCCAGGTTGCTCCAGGCCCTGTCCAGCCTGGCCTGGAACATAACTTATTCTCAGGACCAAGTGTTATTTAGTTTGCAGAGTCAGGTCCGTGTGGGAAGGGGACCGAGGATCAGCAGATAAACTCTGTGTGTGTGTATTTTAAGGGCTGTTTTTGGGAACCAAAAGCACACACAAAGGTCTTCATTTACACAGATGCCACATCACACCAAGAAACCTCCCTGCCAAGCAACGTGCCACACCTAAGACAAGAACTCATGGGAAGGCTGGAAAATGCCCCAAAACCTCCACGATTCCGTAGGGCTGCTGGTTTAAATGCACAGGACTTGGTTACTGCAAATCTGACAGACACAGTGTCACGTCCTCGACAAGACAGAGGGACGGGGGATTCATTCACAAGCCACCAGCCCGGTTCCCTCCAGCTGAAAAACGTGAAACTTGACACATCCACAAAACACTCTGACGGCTTGAAAAATAAATCATAATAATAAAAAATAAAACCACTCGGGTGAGACTGATTCAGTGGTTTATTGGAACGTTTCACAAGACAGCTCTCCCATGCACGCGGCCGCCCCGCGCTGCTCCCCGCGCCGCGCACGGGGTGCCGTACCTGCCACCATTTTTTTAATGTCAACTGTGGTCATTCCCAGGGAAAGGCATGCGGGAGAGAAAACAGCACGTCAGGTTGGGTAGGGAAAAGAAGGAGAAACCATTCCTGCTTGTCCGTGACTCCAGCCAGAGCATGGATCTGTCGGCATTTTGGGTAAGGGTGGAGCGAGAGGCGCGAAGATGGGCTGGGGCTGCGAGAAGGGTGAGGAGGGAATCCCACAGGGCTGCAGGCTCCTTCTCCCAGGGGAATGAGCAGGATTGGGCCTGCAGACAGTCTGAAGAGGACAGGCAAGCAGCAGCCACCTTGCTTTAATTAGCTGCAGAGGGGCTAATTGCATCCATGGCGTTTGGCCCACTTTCAAGTGCCTTAATGAGCAGGGATATTACTGAGAATCATGGAATGGTTTGGGTTGGAAGGGACCTTAAAGCTCATCCTGTTCCACCCACTGCCATGGGAAGGGACACCTTTCACTATCCCATGTTGCCCCAAGCTGGCCTGGAACACTTCCAGGGATCCAGGGGCAGCCACAGCTTCTCTGGGCAACCTGTGCCAGGGCCTCACCACCCTCACAGCCAGGAATTCCTTCCTAATATCCAACCTAACCCTGCCCTCTTTTAGTTTAAAAGAGGAGGAGAGCAGAAGGATCAGTTCTTAATTACAGGGCCACCTGGAGAGCACTGACCTTGGGTTTCTCTTTAAAACCATATGGGGTAAAACCAAAATGCCTTTACATCATCCAGCAATCGTAACTTCTCCAAATTTGCCTCCTGCCCAGGTGCAGTCCCCATCCCTGGAGGGATTTAAAAGCTCTGTGGATGTGGCACTTGGGGACATGGGTCAGTGCTGGGGAATGGTTGGACTCCATGATCTTAGAGGGCTTTTCCAACCTCAACAATTCCATGATTCTGTCACATCCCAGAGTGCTCTGCAAGCAGGGTACGTGCAAGAAACGCTGCTCAGTCGCCAAAGAAAAGATAAAAAAAGCAAAAAGAACGAAGCAACACGCAGTAGGTGCCAGTTAATTGTAATTAAGATACTTGCCTAATTGGGAGTAAGGCGATCCTTGTGTGTCAAAACTGCATCCTATAAAGAGATACTACATTTCACACATCACAGCTAAGGAACAACAACCTCCTGACAAACACTTGTGAGCTTTTCATTGTTAATTAAGCATCCAGCAGCCACGGGAGGCCTGATTCATTAAAAGCCGGAGGGCACGGAGAGCGGTGACAAACACAGCCTGGGAGTTTGGGTGTGGACTGTATAAAGTCTGAGTGCTCAGGATGCCAAATGATTCTGCTTTTCTCCAGAAAGGAGGCAGGAGATTTTAGCCTTGGTGGTGGAATACCTTGGCTGGTTGGTAAAGATTCTCTAAACTGACTGAAAAAACACTCCTTGTAGGACGGGTATTGAGGAAAAGGCAGCTCCTGATGGGTGTGAGGTCCGGGTGGGAGTGGAACTGGAATCCTGGGGGGCTGACACCTGCCTCAGACCCCTGCTAGCCCCAAAGAGCTTTAGCTTCATCAGCTGCATGGGCAGCATGTGTTGGGGTGCCCTTCGTGCTCCTGTGCCTGATTGCTGGCTGCCAGCACCTCACGGGAGCCAGGGACTGATCCAGGAGCTTGTCCTGACCTAGGGGCTTGTCCTGATCCAGGAGCTTGTCCTGGTCCAGGAGCTTGTTCTGATCCAGGAGCTTGTCCTGACCTAGGGGCTTGTCCTGATCCAGGAGCTTGTACTGATCCAGGAGCTTGTTCTGATCCAGGAGCTTGTCCTGACCTAGGAGCTTGTCCTAATCCAGGATCTTGTCCTAATCCAGGAGTTTTTCCTGACATAGGGGTTTGTCCTGATCCAGGAGCTTGTTGTCCTGGTCCAGAGGCTTGTCCTGACCTACGAGATTGTTCTGATCCAGGAGCTTGTCCTGCTTCAGGAGCTTTTCCTGACCTAGAAGCTTGTCCTGATCCAGGAGCTTGTCCTGACCTAGGGGCTTGCCCTGGTCCAGAAGCTTGTCCTGACCAGGAGGAGACACCGACACAAAGCCCTGTGTTGGCACTGCGTGGGACAGCACTCATGCAGGGTGTTGGATTTCAGGGCCACCCCTGTCCAGCTCTGAGCCTGGTTTTCCCCCTCCTGCCCTGGCTGTTGGTGGGAAAGCCCCTGGCTGTGGTTGTGCTCCGTGCTGTGCCAAGAGGCTCCTCCTGAGGCTGCTTTAATGAATCCTGCCCCGTGTCCCGACTCCAACACCGCTTTTCCAAGTCTCTGCTGCGCATGGCTGTGCTCCAAGCTCTCGTGAGGGACACACAGACCCTGTTTTGATGTTCAGGACCCCGTTTTCCCCTGTCCCCCCACCCCAGAGTGGGGCTGCAGAAGGTCCAAGGTGCGCACACGGGAATCGCTCACGGCCAGCACGGAAAGGTCCCGGAACACCGGACACAAAGGAAGGAACGTCCGTGACAAAACAGCGTTGGAAGCCATCAGCTCACAGCAGCGCGATGAGAAACCAAACATAAAAAGCACAAAGAAAAGAAAGTTTGCAGGGTCCCCCCCCGCCCCAGTTATTGTGGCAAGGGTCATGCTGCAGCATTCCTCATTCCGTGTTATGGGATGGAAGTCAAACAATCGGGGGCCCCCATTCTTCCAGGGCTTACACCGGAGAAAGCCGGGAATTAACGTCTTTGGAGTGGTGCAAATCCAGAGCGGTGGAAGAATCAGGGCCCAGGATCTTTAGCAACAGAAGATGTGCAAAGACTGGTTAGAAAACAGCTCTGAGAGATCCCTGTGCCTGTGGCTCCTGGCTGGCTGCCCAAATCCATCCCTCACTCTGTCTGACCTACCTACATCCCACCACAGCCCGCGATTCCGGGCGCACGGATCCGAACGGAGCACTCGTGTGGGGCTGCCGGGCAAGTGAGGCATCACAGGAGTGGTGTCCTCTGCTCTGCAGGAAACACGGCTTTGGGATGATCACATCTGGGTTTGGAAAAGCTGAGCCCAGTGCTCAAAGCCGAGCATAAGAGAGCCCGTGTCTCCAGGCCCTCAGTTGGGCCGTGAATTCCAAACTGGTTTGGGTTGAAGGGGACATCAGTCACCTCAGGGACACCTTCCACTGTCCCAGGCTGCTCCAAGCCCTGTCCAACCTGGCCTGGGACACTTCCAGGGATGGAGAGTCCACAGTCTCTCTGGGCAACAAGCCAGACCTTGCCTGCATCCAGACTTGCTTCTTTCTTAAGATTTAAGAAACCAAACTAGATTTGGTTTCTAGATTTAAAACTAGATTGGTCTAGATCTAATCAACCAAATTAATTTCACAGACCAAACCTCCCAGCAGAGGCTGAGTTTCCTGGTTGTATTAGGAAAGGAAAGCATGGGGATATTCCCACACATTTCACCCAGGGAATGTCTTTTCTGATTATCCCTAGACACGAGATCAACACAAACTAGAGATGAGGAATCTTCTAGAGCAAAGTGTCCCTGCCCGTACCAGGAGGTTGGAAGTGGATGAGTTGTAAGATCCCTTTTAACCCAAACCATTCAGGGATTCGTGATCACCAAAGGGTTCAGCCTTGCCAAGAGCAGCACCCAGGTAAGGAATTACTGCGCTGCTCCATCACCCCACACCTCAAACTGGCACAGCTCAAACATCCCAGGAGAACCACGCCACGCTAACCCCCCTGGGCGGCAGGAGCAGGCCACGGACAAACAGAAAGAATTCCCGCTGCCATCCGCATGTCATGGGAAAAAAAAAAAACAAACACAACGGAACAGAACGAACAGAGAATTTGGAGATGCCCAGAAGCACAGACCAAGAGGCAACGCCAGAGGTGCTCAGCTCACCGGCTGAATTCAGGGACTGTAAGGAAGAATGCAAGCTCAGCTGGTGGGCCGAAGATCTTAGCTCAAAGTAGGATCTCCCCGAGAAGCTGGGTTGTAGATTAAGGGTGGAGGAGAAAGGACTCATTCTACGAAGCTGCGATCTTTCCAAAGGCACTGGAAAAGGGAGGGTCTGTTCTTCTGACTGCGTGTCTAAACGTAAGATCAATGCAAACTACAGATCAGAAACGGGGTCTCTGCTGGGCGGCGCCGCTCCCGAGCCCGGGCAGGGCAGGAATGTCTGGTGCTGGGCAGCCCAGAGAGACCCTTCAGGGCAGCCTGACAGCAAGGAAAACACGTTCATCTTCCAAAGCGTCCCCGGGACAAATTCAACTGGCTTGTCTGTAAAGGGGGGGATCCTGCACCTCTTCACAGCAAGGCACCTAAAAAAATTCACAGGTTACCATGCACACGTCCCGTCGCGCTTTGACGCATCCCAAACCTTTTTGTGCACAATAATCAAGGGGTGGAAAACCCAGCTGGGGATATTTGGCAGGGCTGTGCTAAGCTCTATCACCCTAAGAACCACCAAGCACCCACCTTACTCAAGGGTTGTTCAGGAGGCTGTGTTCTTGGTATCCCTTTGTACCTGTCAAAACACATCTGAGCCTTACAGCAAGAATTTAACTCGTGGGGTACACAGCAAAAACGTCAGAGCAGAGGAAACCTCTTGGGTCATTGGTTTCTGTTCCCTGCTACCACAGCCACCTCCTGCAATTTCTTCCCTAACCTTTTCCAGGATTATGTTAACGTGAAAATGCAGAATCCACCATCCACACACTCACACCATATCCCCCAGCCTTCCCAGCTCTTCTGTGAGTATGGATTGAGCTGGGAATTGTGTGAAAGCAGATAAAAAGGGAACATTTCTTTGTGTTAAAGCTGATAAAAAGGGAACATTTCTTTGCACGGTGGGTTGTAACTTCTGCAACTCGCTGCTGCTGCCGCTGCGGCCGAGGCTGTGGAAGCAAAGGGCGTCAGTGGGGTCAGAGGAGATAAATTATTGCACAACAGTCAATAAACAGAGCTCAAAGTTAGGGAGGAACAGCTTCTAACCCTACCAAGAGTGAGAGGAACTACTACCACGAGTAGCTGTGCTCATGACTCTCCCTAATTAGCCCCTCACGTCCCTGTAGCTCCTTGCTGGCTGTTCTCCCTTCGGGTCCTTCACCCTTTCCAAAAGCTGCCGGTTAAAAAGCCCTGGTTGCCGCTCAGGGTCACTCCATGGATGGGCAGGAATTTAAAGGTGGGCTCCAGATGAGGAGCTGGGTTTGAAGGAAAAGGTTCTGCTGCTTGGCTTGGCCGGGGAAGGGAGGTGGAAGCTCTGTGCCTGGAGAGAGGCATGGGAGGCATGGCTGAGCTCCATTTCTCCATCTCCACCTGGACTGAGGTGGTCCTTCATCCTGACATTCAGCTTGCTGGACAGAACATGGAAAGAGGTCAGCAGGAGACTGGCCAGAGGCTGGGAAATCTGCTGGATGAGGGAAAACCAGGAGAGCAGCGGCTGCCCAGCTTAGGGAGAAGGAGAAGGAGGAGGCTGGGAGAGACCCCAGGTCTCCCAGGGGTCAGGACAGCTAAGCAGGGCTGCCACCAGCCAAGCTTTGGGACATGTCTCTGCCCTGGGTCACCTTGGAAACTTCCTTCCAGATTCACTTCCCAGCCCACAGCTGAGCTTCATTCAGGTGCTGGAGAAACAGAGGTTAAGGCAGAGCCTTGGAGCCTTTGGCTAAGCTGTGACAGAGCAAGAAACACTGGCAGGGATTGTGTGGAACAACCCAAAATCAGCTCAGCAGGGGACACAGTTCAGGGGAAGGACGTCACCTTCAACCCTTGCTGCCCCTTGGCTGTGCTGGTGACAGGGATCTTCATCCCTGGGAAGCCCCAGCACACGGGAAGGGCCCTGGAGCCTTCTCCCAGCCAGGAACCACCTTGTCCTGCTGGTGGCACCAAGAACCAGCTTTGGAGAGTGACCTGCCATGGTTTCCTTTGGGATGAGCAGGAGGTGCCTCTCACCACGTGCTGTTCCTGCTGTAGACTCGTGTGTGTGCTGCCTTCCCATGGGATTTTCCACCAGTGCTGCCTGGCTCCCTGTGGCTGTTTGGCTGGGCAGGAGCACAGAGCCCCAGGCACATCCCCTTTTTCTCATCCTTTTCCTCTTCAGATGCTGAGGCCCTGCAAGACCTTTTGCTCCCCACTACCCTCTGCTCACACAAAGCAGAAGAAAGGCTTCAGTTCCCTTCCACAGGCTGCAGATGAAGACCTCACGGGCCAGAATTACAAACCAGCTCTTAAATGCCAGAATTCCTCACAACCACTTAGAGCAGGACAGCCACGTTCAGAGAGCTGGTCTTTTCACATCCAGCCTGGTCCCTTTCTTTTGTCCTCTCTTCCCACACAACCACTTTGCAGGAAGCTGCAGAGCTCCGCCGAAAGGAAAAAGCTAAGCCTACTTCAGACAAAATAGCTCTTAAAAAGGCCTGATGGTGCTGTAAAAGGCAGGAATAAAAGCCTAACCAAGGGCTGTGATGTGCTAGGCAGCTCCATTCAACAAGTCACTCGGATATCCGGAAGCTGCACACACAGATGTGATTTATTTCTCTTTGAATCCAAAAGAGCTCAGGCAGCCTCTAAGAGCACAAAATGCTCCAGGCCCATTTGACTTTTTCTCCCTCTTTCTTTCGTGCTGGAATAACAAATGCAAAAGCCCATTCAAGTGAAAAGGCTGAATGAGTGCAGCCAAGGAGCGTGGAACTTCTCCTTGGTGGCACAGATCAAGCACCAGTCCCAAGCAGGGCCCTGCTGGGACCACAGGCAGCTCTTTTCTCCCGAATTCCTTCGTATTTTGGAGCTGGGCTTGAGCTTGGCTCAAGGTGAGAATGTCTCTGAGAGGAAATCAAAGCTGGGAAGATCATGGTGGGGACCCTGCAAACTCCTGGCTGGGACAACTTAAAGCTCAGCTGGTTTTGATGAGGAAATTGTGTCTCAAATGTGTCGTGTGAGGCACAAATGAGATGAGAAGTCTCTGCTTTCTCCTGCAAGGCTGGAGTGGGAGCTGTTGACCTTCAGGCTTTGGGAGCAGTCCTGCCCAACCTGGCATGGGGCTGGATCCAGCTTGGCCCATCCCTGGATCTCCACAGAAACTTCTGCAGCTTCTTTGCTGCTGGTGCTCAGTTTGCAGAGAGGCACTGATGTGTCCCTGACAGAACTGCCAAAGGCCTCTGTGCTGTGCTGTGACCTCCCTGCCTCTCCTGTGAGAAGTTTGTCACACTTTTGCTGTCTGCTCTACTTCCGAATGAAACCCATTCCTTGCTGACTTGCCCAGCCTTCCAAACCTGCCCTTTCCAAACTGGAACGCTGATCTCCTGCAGGCAGCAAGAGAAACACTCTGCATAGCCTTGCTCTGCTTTTGTCTTCTTTTTATTTTTCAGCAAAAATCCCGTTTTTTCTCCTTGATCCAAGCCCCTGGGGCTGCTCTGTGGCAGGAAAGCTCTCACCTTCCTTCCACCCCACCAGCAGCCCCACGAGCTGTGTGTGTTCCCTTCTGATCCCAGCTGCCAGCCAGCTGGATGCTGCCGTGAAAAAATCCTCACACGGCTTGGAAAAGAGAGATTCTCGTCCGGGAGCAAGGAAAAGGGATTCCAGCAAGCGTGGAAAGCTCCCCAAGAAGGGTTTTGTGCCTGGCTGTGGGGCAGCAGACGTGCCTGTGGGGGCTGATCCCTTCCTCCACAGCTGCAGCTCCCAGCTCCCACCCTCGGAGCCAGCCCTGCCACTCTCCACCTGCATGTCAGGAATAAACCAATTTTCCACAACGGATTAAGTGCCTGGTGTGACAAACGTACTTAAAGCCAGGCAGGGAGATCCCCCTGCAGCCTGCAAGGGAGTGTTTAATATTCTGAGTGCCTGTGGGAGTGGGGGTGATGCAGACGATGCCGCAGGGGGGGCTCCTGCACATCCCTGGCTCTGGAAGGACACCCACACTGCTCCATGGTCCCTCTGCTCCCTGTCCCGTGGTTCTGGCATTGTGCAGTCAAGCACAGCCCTCAGGAGCAATGCTGGCAGTTTTATTTGCTTTAAATGGGACCAGTGAAAACATCCGAGCTTCCCTTTTTGTGTCGCATCGCCCCAAATTTAAACACCTCTCTCCCTGTGCCAACCCAAAGAACATCCTCTGCAAAGGAAAAGGGAGAGAGAGAGGGAAATCCTGGCAGAGCTGGAGGTTCCTGACACAACTTTCCCCCTCTGGTCAGTGCTGGTGTTCCTGCAGGGGTTGCTCAGGGTGTCCTGAGCCGTGTCGGAGTGCCCTGGGCTGGAGCTGCTGCAATTCCTTACCCTCGGAAGTCTGGAGGACCAGGGTCTTGCTGTAGGGGCTGACTCCTGACTTGTTGAAGGCCTTGACCCGGGCGCTGTAGGTGCTGTTGAAGTGCAGCCCATCCACCGTGCACATGGTCTCCTTGCCCACGTACACCTCCTGCAAGGCAACACCTCCTGTCAGTGCCGCCATCAGAGCTGGAAAACCCCAGCGCCTGGAAAACAGCCCCAGGGGCTCGGCATGCACAGGATCCCACCCTGCTCTGCTCCCTGGGGCAGTGCTGGATGGGGCTAGGGCTGGGCAAAATGGGATTTGGTCCTTGGGCTGCAGCACCAGCAGGAGGTGAGGGGGGTTCTGCCCCTCTGCTCTGCTCGGCTGAGATCCCACCTGGAGTTCTGCCCCCAGCTCTGGGGCTCCAACATCAGGAGGATGTGGAGCTGCTGAAGCAAGTCCAGAGGAGGCCCTGGAGCTGCTCCAAGGGCTGGAGCCCCTCTGCTCTGGAGCCAGGCTGGGAGAGCTGGGGATGTTCATCTGGAGAAGGGAAAGCTCCAGTGAGAGCTCAGAGACCCTGGCAGGGCCTAAAGGGGCTCCAGGAGAGCTGGAGAGGGACTGGGGACAAGGGATGGAGGGACAGGACACAGGGAATGGCTTCCCATGACAGAAGGCAGGGTTAGATGGGATATTGGGAAGGAATATTACCAGCAGCAAGCACTGACCTTTTTCTCCCCACACTCAGCCTCCTGCTCCCTTCTCTCCAGGTCCCACCCACATCACCTCTCCTTTCCCTCAACTCTGCTCTGGCTCCTGCCTGCCTGAGCTCCTTGTGGATAAATTCAGAGTGCAGTGGGCTCTCAGTGGATGTGAACACGCCAGGATAATTATCGGCATGTCGGATCAGAGAAAAATCATATTTTAATTGTGTAATTACAGCAATTTAAAAGCCCTCAGGCCTTAAACACCTCTGCTTGCTGGCAGCTGGCGAACCACGAGGCTTTCATGGCAATTAGTATACCCTGCATGAAATATTCAGCAACCCAAAAATATGGTGCTTCATGGAATCATGGAATGGTTTGGGTTGGAAGGGACCCTAAAGACCATTAACCCCAACCCCCTGCCATGGGCAGGGACACCTTCCACTATCCCAGGCTGCTCCAAACCCCATCCAGCCTGGCCTTGGACACTTCCAGGGATCCAGGGGCAGCCACAGCTTCTCTGGGTAACAAGAGCTTCAAACTTGTTCTTTGAGTTTCCAAGCCAACTTTGCCACTGGAAAGGGAATTTGCACCCCCTCAAATCTCCCTGTACCCCAAAACCCCACAGCTTGCCTGCCTCATCCGCTTCCCTGAGCACCCCAGCAGGGAAGATTTTTGCAAAAAAACAAAAAAGTCTGAGGACAAATTCTGTGGTCACCTGGAATCACTGGAGGCAGAACATCCCCTTCCCACAGGGCTGGCTCCAAACACCTACCCTGAACTGGCCGCCGTTGCCATCGTCCAGCTCCAGGATGTATCCTTCCACCTGCACCGTGGACAGAGGGGGCTGCTTCCAGGACAGGGTGGCACTGTTGTTGTGGGTGCAGCACTCCTCCAGCTGCAGGATCGGCGGGGCCGGCACTGGGGAGGAGACTAATCACCAATTAGTGCAATTAGTGCAACCCTGGGGGACGCAGGGTGCATTTACTGCCTCGGTGGGAAGGCAGCTCAAGGGGCAGGGGAGGAAGCAGAAAGGATTGTTCTCCCACCAAGCTCCATCGAATTCTTACCCCTCCCCACCAGCCTGATCAAACTTTTCTCCTTTATTCCCGTTTTCTAATTGACTTTGGAGAATTATGGCAGCACAATGTGCCTGTTTTGAGCTGCCTGGACCTTTCATGCAGCCAGTTCCAAAGCTGGGACATTCTTTCACAGGTCCTGCAGAACCCTGGGTCTGGACTTATCTACAGCCCTGCTTTTCCATTCAATAAACTCACTGCAACAAAACTGGGGGGCTGAGTACTCCCTTTGGCTCCCATCAGCTGGACAGGGGACAGAAAGGACTGACAGGGTTTTTTTCTGCTGTGTTTGGGCATCTCCACATTTCAGAGCACATTCCTGCTCTGAAAAGCACGGGAAGAGTGACAACCTGACAGGGAGATGTCCCCTGATACATCTCTCCACAGAGCTGCTCATCTACCCTCCTCATCCTCACTGCCCAAAGAGCCAGTGGAAACAGGCATGGAGAACCCAGACAAGATGGGGATGAGGCATGGATGCCTGGGAAAAAGCTGGACTTGCTGGCAGAGGCTCAGCATTCACCCCCTGCGACTCCTCCACCTCCTGGGCTGGATCCTCCAGGCTGGCAGTGGGGGTGGGATGTCTTCTACCTATTGCCTACTGCACTTTACTGAGGCCTCAGGTGTTGCCCTCCCTCCCCTGGTGCTGTGACACAGATTTGGGATCCAAACCCAACCTCCTGCAAGTCGACAGAACCAACAACTGATTTCCACAGCGAGGGTGAGCTGGGAGGAGGAAGAGGAGGGCGCAGGTGCCTTCTGTTATTGGGCAGCTGTTAAACCAGCTGGGGCCGTGTTCTTTATCCCTTCCAGGACCCATCCTCCCTCCAGGGGATATCTGCTGTCCATGGGCCATCCAGGCTCACTGCAGGGCTGATACAATCCCATCATCCCATGGGGAGAGGCTCCACCCAGGGGGAGGAGCCTGGGCTTCCGCCTGGATCAAAGCTGGCATTCAGAACAGCAGCACGGCCTGTGTGCACTGGATTCCCAGAGGGAGAGCGGACCCATCCCAGCACCACTGGAACCTTCTCCAGGATCATCTCTGCTCCAGCAGAACCACATCTGTCACTGCAGGAGGACTGCATTGGGCTGACACCAACACCCTGACCAACAGCGGGTCGGGTTGTATTCTGCCTCTGTCAGTGTTTTCTTTTTATTGTTTATTTGCTTTTTTTGTGCTACTACATTTTTATTTTTAATATTCCTAGTAAAGAACTGCTATTTCTATTCCCATATCTTTGACTGAAAGCCCCTTAATTGCAAAATTATAATAATTCGGAGGAAGGGGGTTTACATTCTCCATTCCAAGAGAAGCTCCAGCTTTCCTTGGCAGACACCTGTCTTACCAAACCAAGACACAGAGGAAGAATGCGGCCAACATCCTTCCTGTCCTTGGCCACTGAGACACCCTGGTGTGTGCAGAGAGCTCCTGGGGCAGGAATTCCAGGGAATTCCAGGAATTCCAGCCGTGATGGGAATGAAGAGCAGTGCCAGACCTGGGGCTGGTGGCTCTTCCTCCAGGCAGCAGAAGGTACAGCCCACGTTCAGTGTCCTCCTGAGCCTCCCTGGGTCACAGCCCCTTTGCCCCTCTGTCACATTCCCTGGGCTTGCCAAATCCCAAATTTCTCATGGGCTGCAGCAGCCTTTGGTGGGCCAGGAGAAAGAGCACAGAGGGAATGGGGAACAGGGAGGAAATCAAAGCCAAAATGATGATCTAAACCAACACTGAGGTGAGGGAGGGCAGAGCCCAAGCTAAGTGACCCGGCACTCTGTTTGGAGGGACATCTGGTCTGTGACAGCTGCTGCTGAGCACTGAACGTGTGTGGGGGTGTGAGGAGAGGTTTGGGAAAAGCCTTGTGCTGCTCTCAGAAGAGAGGTCTCAACCTGCAGAGCACTTTTCAATGCACTAATAACCTTGTCAGAGCACTCTTTATTGCACTAATAACTTTTTAATGCAGTAGGAGTGCTTTTCCAGGCAAAGCCAAGCTCCTGGCACCCTGCTCTGGCACACAGATGCCCAGGTATCCAAGACAGGGAGGCAGATGGTCGGCCTAGGGATGCAAAACACACAGAAATGGGCATAACTCTGGGTCTGGGATGCCCAGTCTTGCTGGGAGATGAGAAACTCTCCTTTTCTACCCTTTCCCTGGGATGAGCTGCATGGAAACTCCCAGCAGGAGCAGAGCTGAGCTCTGGAAAGGCACTGGAAAGATCCTTACCTTTCATCTGGACGAAGTCGAGCTGGTGGATGGACTGCAGCAGAGGGGCATTGTCCAGGTTCAGGTCGAAGTCCGTGGTCATGCGGGGGGTGAGCGTCCCCTTCCCCCACTGATCCTCGGTCAGGTGCACCCTCCTGATGAGAGCATCCGAGATCTGCAGGGATGGAGCAGCCTCAGCTGCCGTGGGAAGTGTCCCAAGCCTCGTCCCCACCCTGTTCTCCCCCTCCCTCTGGTGCCTTAATTTTTATCTCCCATGTATTTCAGGCTCTGTGGTGCGCAGGGGTGCAGCTCTGAGCTCACAGTCAGTGTCACTCAGCTCTGCACACAGCAGGGACACAAAACAAATCCTTCTCCTGCTGCACACCAAGGACAGCTGGGACAAGTGTTCAGGCCCAAAGGCACAAACGAGGGTGGGCTGGAGGGAGAGAACAAGAAGGATGGGACCTCACAACCTGAGGCTGGAATTGGACAATTAAACCCCAATATGCAAATGGACCAAAACTTATAAAACTGTAAGACCTCATGAGCAGTGGTCCATTTTGTGACCATTTTGTGACCATTTTGGGTCCACCCTGGATGTAGCCCTGGCCAGGCTCTTGTCCTGCCCAAGGTGGATCCTTAAAGGCCTTTTAATAAATTACTTTATTCTCCAGCACTGTCCAGTCTCTGTTCCAGCTCAGCCTTCCCAAGACATCACTGCAGGCCTCCCAGGCCAGCTGCCAAAGGCTGGGATGTCACAAGTGGTTTCCAGCATCACTCCTCACTGCAGGCTCAGTCGGAACAGGGAGCCCTGGAGTGCTGGGTGCTGTTTAATGGCAGGGTTTAGTGCCAAAGGGAGCCCAGGAATGAATGACTGGTGGGATTCATCTCCCAAGGGCTGTCTGTTGGTCTCTCAGCGGAGAGCCACAAGCTCGTTGTGATCCCTGCTCCAGAGATGCACCATCCACTCCCTGCTGCAACCCTCTGCTCCAGAAACGTCCCTGCCCTGCCCCTGCTGGGAACACGGAGGTGATCAGAGGCAGATCCTTGATTTTGTGGGGCCATCCTCCCTGGAGGAGCCCCCAGCTCTGCTGCACCGCCCCGGGCTCACCTGCAGGAAGCCGCTGGGGTCGTTCTCCTTGATGACCTCCAGGCAATATTCCATCAGCCCCGTGGTCTGGCGCAGCTTCACCGTGCAGTGCGAGATCTGGTCCCTCACCACCTGCAGGGGACAAGGACAGCAGGGTCACAGGGACTCCAGGGAACAGGGGGTGGCAGGACTGGCCAAGACTCATCCACTGAACCTCCGGATCTTTCAAAACCTGGTGAACAACAACACAGAATCCCAGAAAGTTTTGAAAGTCCTTTCCAACCCAAGCTAATCTTGTTCCACTGCCTGTTGGAACCCTGGGCACTGACAGTTTTGGGGTTTTTGTGCTCACAGGCACTGACCCTCAAGAAAACAGTACATTTGACTTGAGGCTGTGAAACAGGCTTCCAAAATTGAGTGACAGCACTGGGATTGTGGGTGTGTAGTTTGAATAGAAGTGTGTCATATCACAGGGTGGAAAACCCAGAATTTAAGGATTTAGACTGTAGTAATATATATAAAGCAAGATGAAGGATTTAGGGTATAGGCTAAGTTCTTCTTTTTTCACCTTCTTCTTCATGGGTTTGGGTGGTTTCTTGTAATTGCATAGAAAAGTCCCCATTGCGGGCCACGGGTGTTCGGTTATTGGCTTAAAAGTAAAAATAATTTAGGCGTCATTTCATAATTGGACAATTTGTGCTTCAAAGACCTTGTAAAGAGTTAGAGATGGAGCCATTTTTCACCTTGTTAGCTAGAACTCACAGCTTGTGAGACTGTACTTAGATAAGAATTAATAACAATCTGAGTCTGAACATGAACTGCATCTCCTGAGCATTTAATCCTGGCCCTAACAGAAGAAAAGAAGGTAAAACCCCCACAACTCCCTACTAGGTACCTCCTACTCCCCACCTGCCACTATCTCAGGTTGCTCCCAGCCCCATCCAAGCTGGCCTTGGACACTTCCAGGGATGGGGAGTCCACAACTGCTCTGGGCAACCTGTTCCAACCAGCTCTGTTTAGCCCAAAATCATTAACACACATAATTATTCAAAGCAGGAGGGCAGCTCCATGCCCTGCCTTTAATTAAGCCAGCTTCCAAATGGCAGCTTGTGAGCTCCATGCAAGGCAAATGCCAGCTTCCATAGATCCACCCTTGGAACGCAGCCAGTGGGGTTGGCACTGGGGCAGCTACACTCAACACTCCTGGATAAGGAGTGACCCTGGCAGCTGCTCTTTCCTGGAGGAATGAACACATCACCTCCTCCAGCCTCATCCCTGAGGATCTGTTTGAGATGCTCATCAGCTGAATGGACCACGCTGCAGAATTCCCTAGTTTTCTCCACTGAGCTCCGAGGGAGGGAAGTTCCAGGGAGAGGAGATAAAGAAATCAATCCAAGCTCTGCCTGGGGCTGCCCAGGCTCCATATTAAGGCACCTCTTGCACTCACAGCTCCTTCCCCAAGGGATCATGTTCCAGCATCCCTGGCAGAGAAGCACCAGTGTGTGGTTTACTGGCGCCTGAAGGCTCTGCTGACCTTCCCTGAAGCACAGCAAGGAGGAGAGTTCAGGCTGGATGCCACAAGGATTTATTTGAAAGCTGGCTGGTCCTTCACGCTGAATCCCGCAGGTCCAGGGTTTCTGCTGGGGGACACTGGCAGAGCAGCTCGGGGAGAGAGATTTTATTCTTAGACTAACGTGCTCAAACCCTCATGGAAGGTTTTTGTATTTTCTACTCCTGGAAGAGCTTTAAAGAGCTGTGTAAAGCTCTCCGCTAGCACTGAACAAAGCTGTGCAGCTCCGTGGAGTGTTACAGTGAGGATGAGCTGTGAGGATGAGCTGCAGCAGGATGGGAAAAGCTGCAATAAACAGGGATGAACGTTCCTGGGAGCTCAGTGCCTGCTGCTCCACAGGCTCAGCAGTGCTGGGATGTTCACTCTGAGCTGGAGAGCATCTCCTCCTTGCCAGCATCCCTCCAGCATTCCTGTCTGAGGGAAGGGCAGGGGAAAGGAAGCAGTTGGGCTCCTGCAGTGAAGGAACCTGGGCTTTAAAGGGGGGAGGGGGGGTGACTCCTGTGGGGCAATCAATGCCATCATGTGTTGGTTAATTAAAATTTAATCACCTCTACTTAATCACCTAGCAGGAAGAAAAGAATTACCAGTCTTGCAGCTTAGGAGCTCAGATTCATTCAGGTTGGGAAAAGCTCTCTAAGACCACCCAGGCCAACTGTTCCCCCAAAGCCACCACTGTCCCATGTCCCCAGGTGCCACAGCCACATGGATTTTAAATTCCTCTAGGCACAGAGACTCCTGTCTCCTGATGAGCAGCCTGAGCCAGGGCTGGACTTCCCTTTCCATGAAGAAATTTTCCCTCATATCCAATCTAAACCTTCCCTGCTGTATCTTGAGGCTGTTTCCTTTCATCCCATCCCTTGCTCCCTGGGAGACTTGGGGTCAACACCACTGCTTGTGCAAAATGCCATCAAACACTTCTCCAAAACAGCTCCAGATTTTTAGGGAGCAGCCACTCCTTGCTGCTTTCAGCAATCCCAGCCTGGTGTTCCCAGGCTGTGGCAGAAGGAGGCTGGAGCAAGCCCAGGAGCTGGGGAGGGGGTGCAGCCAGTGCACCCCTGTGTGCAGGGTGGACAAAGCAGCAGAGGGAGCTCCCATATTGCTCCTCTGGACCAGGACGTTGTCCAGAGGCTTGTGGAGATGCTGGATGGCTCTGAGATGGAGCTTTTGTGCAGCAGGACCTGCACATGCTGGTTTTGGCCTCAGGCACCGTTGTTGTTGGAGTGGGGAGTTCACTGACAGCCAGTTTCTAACACTTGAGTGCACTGGGACAGCTCTGCTGGGGTGAATCACAGAATTCCAGGATTGTTTGGGTTGGAAGGGATCTTTAAAAGCCATTCAGTCCCAGCCCCTGTCATGGCAGGGACACTTTCTACTATCCCAGGCTGCTCCAAACCTCATCTAGCCTGGCCTTGGACACTTCCAGGGATCCAGGGGCACCCTGTGCCAGGGCCTCACCACCCTTCCAGCCAGGAATTCCTTCCCAATCTCCCATCCAGCCCTGCCCTCTGGCAGTGGGAAGCCATTCCCCCTTGTCCTGGCACTTCATCCCTTGTCCAAAGTCCTTCTCCAGCTCTCCCGGAGCCCCTTCAGGTCCTGTAAGGATAAAGCAGAGCCAACAGCTGGTCCTGGAGATCCCACTCCTACACTGACCTTCCTGAAAGAGGGCAAGCCCCTGGATTTCCTTTCCCAGCAGGGATTCTCAGTCCTTCAGGGCAGGATCCAGGTGCAGTGGGGGTGCAAAGGAGCCTTTTGGCTTCTCCTGCTCAGAGGGAGGCCTCAGGATCTGTCTGCTCCTAAAACGGTTTTTTTGCCTGTGTGGATGTTGGATCTCCCAGCTGCAGACCATGAGATCAAACCAGCCTGTGGGGTCCAACCCTGCTGTTAGAGCACATCCTGACTGTACTCCACCAAACCAGAGGCAGGTTTTGCATTCCCTGCCTGCAGGGAATTCCTGGAAAAGCCACGTCCCTTCGCTCACGGGAGACCCCTCTGTGGGGAAACGCACGTGCCACGGGGAAGGCAGCAAAGATGGGATTGCTAAAACAATCTCCTTATCGTCTTTGCAGCCTTAAAACTCTGTCTGGTTTGCCCAGGATAATGAATTTGTGAAGCTCTCCCTGCCGGAGCTGACGCTTCCCAAGGATTTCCAGCGGAATGGCCATCTGCTCCCTCCGGCCAGGCACCAGCTCCAGGAAACAGCAGTTGCTGGGTGAAGACATAATAAAAGCTTTTTTCTTTTTCTATAAAGGTGGTCAAAGACCAGAAAAAAAAAAAAAAAAAGAGGCTGTGGAGTCTCCAGCATTAGAGACACTCCAAACTCACAGGGAGTGAGTTCCAGGTGAATCCAAAGCTGCAGCTCTGTCCCTTCTCTAACTCTGATCCCCTCAAGGATCCAGCATCATCCATCTGGAGGGCATAAAACAGCATTTTAATTTCAGCATCTCTACGGCAAGAAAGCCAACAGTACAACTCCATGTTGCCTCCACCAGCACCCAACTGCTTTTAAGGCAAAAAAAGAGGGATTTTTGGTTGGGATCTAGTGGGGCTTCGTGGCTTTGAAGGAGAAATGGGATGCACACAGGACAGATTCCGTCCATCACTGTGATTGGTAAAATGAAAGGTTTTAGAAGTAAGACATAAACATCTCTCACACATTTGAAGGCCTGGTCTAAACCCAGTGGGGTCAGTAAAGCCAAAATATTTTCCACATGGCCTCGAGCCACTTGAATCCTGTGATTCTTAAGCCACAGAATCCTGGAATTCTCCTCATGCGTGAGGGACTTCTGCTCCCTGGGAGCGCCTGTTACTCCAGTAATGCAGAGTTTGCTGATGGAAAGAGCTGGAAGGGAAATCTGGGAGTTCCTCAAGCCTTGGACTCGTGCTGAGGGGCAGCCTTGGGAGGCCACAAAGGACTCACAGGGTGCACCAGATTCCCAGGAAAACCTGGCACATCCCCATGGGTTTTGAACACAACCAGGGATGGACAAGTTTTTCCATGAAGAAATTTTCCCTCACATCCAATCTAAATCTCCCCTGAAACAACTTGAGGCTGTTTCCCTTTGTTATCTCAGAGGAGAGACCAACCCCAGCCTGGCTCTTCGGTGGCTCAGATTTTGAGGGGATTTGGCAAGCTCCATACGTTTTGTTTGTGGTCATTTTTAACCAAATACCATTTTTTTTCCCCACCCTAAATAAGGCGACAGCCAGAACCTGGCTGCTAATTCCAGCCTACAAAAAGGGTTTTTTGTGCACTCCCAGAAGTTCACCACGACCTTAAAATAGGACAGCTCTTTCATGAGCTTTTCTTCCCTGAGATGACATTAACTATAATTTACATTTTAATTTTAATACAGCTCCTAGAAGGCAATAACATCTCCACTCAGCTCTACTTAAGTGTCTCCCTCCCTCTTTTTTTAGTGCTTGGGTGGATAAAAGATTTCAAAGCACTCAACCTTCCCAGTGCCTGGGATGAGCCCTGCTGGGAATGTCACATGGAGGACACGGATCCTCCTCACCCTGGGTCACCTGCAGAGCCCTGGGGATGGAAGGTGTTGTCCTGTGCTCCACCACGGAGCTGCACACCCAGATGGGAAAAATCCCAGCTGGAAAAATCGCCAGGACAGACCCTGGCAAGGTTTGAGTGTGCTGAATCCCACAGCCAGAGCTTTTTCCAGGTGGGTGTTTCCATGGTGACCTGGAAGAGGAGGCTCAGGATGGAGCTGGGAAAAGCAGAGCTGCTGTGTTGGCAGCACCAGGAACCTGATCCAACGGGGAAGACCGAGTTCCACTGGAAAATCCCGGCTGCAGCCTTGAAGAAGGAGCAGCATTTCACCTCTGGAGATGCAGTGCCATGGGCAGAAACCCCTGGTGAGTGTTTCCTGTGTTATTTGCTCTCCTGGGAAACGTGGCAAAAGCTGTCCGCCTGGACAGCCTGGAGAAATCATGGAGCAAAGGCATCCATGGCCTGAAGGCTGGAAAAGGACTGCAATGCTGCTCAGAGCTTCAGCAGGTGCACCCACAGGAGAGATTTCTTCCTGGGACAACACTCCAGGGGAGCCTCTGTGTCCCCTGCACAAACCTGCCCGTGCTGGAGGACATCATCCCTTGGGAAAGACCCCACTGCTCCTTTGAAAACCCGGACCAGCAATGAGAGGGACAGACAAGGAGCTCTGTCCTGCAGGTGGAGCAGGCACCTGGCCCAGGGGCTCCTCCAGATGTTGTTTTTACAAGCCCAGGCTGTCAATCCTGAATCTTGGCTGTAGTGGGAGGCTGCAGAAGGGCAGGGAGATGTCCCTTCCGAGAGCCGGTGTCCTCACAAGCCTCTCCCCACTCTGGAGTAATTAGTGCTGGCCCAGAGTCAGGCCTGGATTTGTGCCTGCCTCCAGGGAATGTGTGTCAGGACAAAGCAGGGCAGCCCCAAAGCCAAGCCGGCCCCAAATCCAGGCTCCAGCCCCACGGGGGTGGGAACTCGGGCTGGGAGCTTGGGCCGTGTCCTCAGAGGTGCCTGTGGCCCTGTGCCAGGGGTTGGCTCTGTCCCCCTGTCCCTCTCCCCCTCCCTCCCACCCTGCCAGGATGGCAAAGATCCCACTGGGCAGGAGCAGCAGCCCTCAGGGACACAGGACACAGGACAGGAGCCAGGACACTGTGGCTCTGCTGGAGCCACCAGCTGGGGTCTGGAAGGGCTCCCTGGCATTGCCAGGGCTCACTGTGACCACTCATCTCCCAGGGTGACATGCTCCAGGACAAGGCAGTGACAAGTGGACACAAAGGACAGGCCTCCTGTGGGAAAGGGGGAAAGTTCCCAGCACAGGTCAGTGGCCAGAAGTGTCCTGTGCTGATGGGAACATCACCCAGGATGCAGGATGCCCCACAGTCCTGCTGATGCCTTTAGTTTTAACTTCCATGTATTTGAGGTTCTGTGGTGCCCAGGGGTGCAGCTCTGAGCTCACAGTCAGTGGCACTCAGCTCTGCACACAGCAGGGACACAGAACAAATCCTTCTCCTGCTGCACACCAAGGACAGCTGGGACAAGTGTTCAGGCCCAAAGGCACAAACAAGGGTGGGCTGGAGGGAGAGAACAAGAAGGATGGGACTGCATCACCTGCAGCTGGGATTGGACAATTCAACCCCAATGTGCAAATGGACCAAAACTGATAAAAGTGTGAGACCTGGTGATGGTTTGTCCATTTTGTGACCATTTTGGGTCCACCTTGGGTGTAGCCCTGTCCAGGCTCTTGTCCTGCTCAAGGTGGATCCTTAAAGGCCTTTGAATAAATATCTACTTTATTCTCAGCTCTGTCCAGTCTCTGTTCCAGCTCAGCCTTCCCAAGGCATCATTGCAGGACTCACCCTGGTCACAGTTCCACAGAAAGCACAGGCCAGGAGGTGACCTCTTGCTTATCTGCAGATGGAAATGGGTTCAGGGTCACCTCAGAGTGAGTGTAAATCACTGCAGCTTCACCCACTCCAGCGGGAAGTTTAGACGAGCTAGGAGGAAGGAATTCCTGGCTGTGAGGGTGGTGAGGCCCTGGCACAGGGTGCCCAGAGAAGCTGTGGCTGCCCCTGGATCCCTGGAAGTGTCCAAGGCCAGGTTGGACAGGGCTTGGAGCAACCTGGGACAGTGGAAGGTGTCCCTGCCATGGCAGGGGTGGCACTGGATGGGGTTTAAGGTCCTTCCCAACACAAACCATTCCGTGATTCTGATTCTAACTGGATGAGGCTCAGGTGCCACATCTGCCAGGGCACCACAGAGCCCTTCCTGCCCTTCCCATGGCATGTGGAGCTGCAGGAGCTTCAGGGAGGGATAATTTAAGGGTCCAGCCAAAATCCCAGGGAATGTTTCTTGTTTTAAGGACCAGGCCTGGCCAGTGACAAAGCTCAGCTGATAATGAGGGGTGGGATGGTAGCAACAGGACAGGAGCAGACAGAGGGATGCAGATCCATGGACAGGACAGGAACAAGCAGTGGGATGCAGATCCATGGATGGGACAGGAACAAGCAGTGGGATGCAGATCCATGGATGGGACAGGAACAAGCAGTGGGATGCAGATCTATGGATGGGACAGGAGCAGACAAAGGGATGCAGATCCATGGGAGGGACAGGAACAAGCAGTGGGATGCAGATCTATGGATGGGACAGGAACAAGCAGTGGGATGCAGATCCATGGATGGGACAGGAGCAGACAGAGGGATGCAGATCCATGGATGGGACAGGAGCAAACAGAGGGATGCAGATCTATGGATGGGACAGGAGCAGACAGAGGGATGCAGATCCATGGATGGGACAGGAACAGGCAGTGGGATGCAGATCCATGGATGGGACAGGAACAAGCAGTGGGATGCAGATCTATGGATGGGACAGGAACAAGCAGTGGGATGCAGATCCATTCCTCCAGCCAAAGGCCTCTGTGGGTTGTGCTGAGCAGGGAAATTGCTTTGTGCTGCCCGCCTTTGTGAGAGTTTAATTAACCATGGCCTGAAGGGGCTGAGGGAAAAGGGAGCCCACCAGGCACTGGGGGTCCCCTCTGTGCTGTGGCTGTTTGGGGTTGTGCTTTGTTGCTGGCAGTGAGCACCGAGGGTGGGCTCGGTCCCACAGAGCTCCCATTGTCCCTCTCCCCGTGGAAATGCCCCCGTGCTGCCCGTGGTCTGCAGGCAGGGAGGACTGCTGGCCTTCACCCTCGTTTAGGCAGGTCCAGGAATCCCTCTGGCAGCCTCCTGGGTGGCCCAAAGCAAGGTCAGGAGACCCAGAAGGCAGAACACTGAAATGACCTCGGGAGAGGGACCCTGGCATCCTAAATGTGGGTGGGACATCCCTCAGCTGGACTCCATCACTGATGGCCTTGTCCAGCAATTCTGGACACGGCTGCACCCGTTCCACTGCTCCCAGGGGAAATCTGGTCCTTTGCTTCCCTCCTCGGCCCCACATCAGCTGGAAAGACGTGGTGTGGTGGCAGCGGGAATGACACAAACCAGGAGGCCCATCCCACAGCTCCCACTGAGCTGCACCTCTGCTCCCCAGCACCAAAACCCTCAGTGCCACCACCACCACCACCCCGAGGCCAGGAAAGCAGAGAAATCAGAGTCAGTCCTGCTCCTGGTGACAATTCGTGACACCAAGTGGCTCAGGACTTCAGCAGAAGTTCCAAGCACTCAGCATCCCGCAGGATCATTCCAGAGGATTGGCAGCAATGCGGGACAGGAACAAAGTCATTTCCCATGCTTCACACGTGGTTCTGCTGACCTAAGGGCTAGAAACGAGCCAAAAAATTCAGTGGGAACCAACTGGAGGAAGCAGCACCTTGTCAGGGACGTGCTGGGAGTGGGCTGGGCATCTGCAGCAAGCTGGAATTCACGTGGAAAAGGAGTGACCTCCTCAAAAAACCAGCATCCCAGTCCTCATTCCCACCCAGTGCCAACCCTGCTGGAAGCTCTCTGAGCACCCGGGCTCACCTTCAGCTTGTGCTCATGCTCCTTGTTGACCCGGGACAGCAGCTGGGCTTTCCTCCTGTTGAGGGCGTCGATGAGGGCGTCACACTGGGCCACCAGGCAGGCCTCGAACTCCACGCTGTTCTCCTGTGGGGCACAGAGGGGGTCACAGCCCGGGGAATGTCCCCAGCCCAGCTGGAAAACTGGATTTTCCTTTCTAATGGTGCCACACGGGTCGTTTCTGCATGTGCAGCTGCACCAGTGCCACCACCCACGGCTCCATGGCAGTGGATGTGGGATCCTTAGGGCCTGGGATCGTGGAAAATGTGGTGGTGGCAGGTGAGGAACCGGTCTGGATCCACCCGTGGCAGAGATGGGGAGGGCTCAGGGCTCTGCTCTTCCCTCCACCAGCAGTTTTGGGGAGGGGAAAGGGGGGTAATACGGAAAGTGAGGTGTGGGCTCCTTTGGGAGAGCACCCACCAACCCAAGCTTGGGAAAAGGGAAAATGGCTCATCCTGGTGGGAGGGGGCGGTTTCTCAGCCTGGGGACTCCGTACCTGGATTTGCTGCACCATGTTGCGGAGCTGGACCAGGAATTCCTTCGCCTCCTTGGCTCTGTCTGACAAACCATTCAGGGCCTGGGAAAGCTGGCTCTGCAGGGGAAAGCAAAGAACAAGGTCGTTGCCACGTCCAGGACTCATCCAAACCCCTGGATTGTGTGGGGTTTGGGCTGGGGATGGGCTGCAGCCCAGCAGTGCCCTCAGCATCCCACCAAGCTGTGCCTGAGCGCAGGGACAGGAACAGGAGGATGAACCATCAGCTTGGATACCCTGGCTTTGGGAAGCAGATATTCAGTGTCCACCTCCTCCACAGGCTTCCCTGGGTGATCAGGGACAAGCCACATCCACCCTGGCTCACCCAGTGAGAGATTTGCTCCCTGCCTTGGATCTGTGTCCGCCAGGGAATCGCCAAAAATTCTGTAGGATCTGACTCCTGTCTGCTGGGAATGCAGGTCAGGCCACCCGAGTCTGAAAATCACCTAAACCCTCCTATAAAAAGAAGGGAAAGGTTTTCCTGCAAAATACTGACTGCTCCTTCTCCCTTTGGAGTGGGAACACTCCCACAGCCCCGGCCCGTGCATGGTAATAAGCACCATTATGTTCATCAAATGTTTTTTCATTTCCCCGTGGCACTTTGCGAACACTCACTCAGGAATCTTCCCCATCTCCCCCTTCTGCTGTGATTCCAGCAGCCCGTGGATTATCTCAAGAGCCCGGCAAATCCCCCTCAGCAATTTTCCTCTGGGAGAGATTTTGCCTCTTTTTGTGGGCTGCAAACACCCCGTGGGTTTTGAGGTTGGTTTTTTTTTTGGGGGGTGGGGGGGAAGATCTTTCTTTGAGGCAGACACAGAAGGGAGCTGGGAAGGTGGTTGATGTCCCCAAATCTCCCAAATTCTGCTGTGTCCATCCTGCCAGGGATCAGCATGTGGGCACTGGGCTTCCCAGTGTGGGAGATGGGGAGCAGGGCTCTGCTGAGGTGGTGCTGGGCTGAAATCAAGAACAAAACCCAGCACTGCTACCGAGGAGAGCCGTGGCAACCCATTAATGGCCCAGAAAATAATAGCCCAGAAAATGACCTGGCTGCTGCTTTCCCCAGGAGATGTTAATCTCACCCAAGTGGTTCCTGCATTTCCTCTGTAATTTATCAGTGCCCGAGTGGTTAGGATGTGGAGCTAATCAGTGAATGCATCTCTAATAAAAATGGGATTGCTAAGTCAGCTCAGCAGGTCCCCCCCATTCCTCCTCCCTCCCCCAGCCCAAGGTCAGAGCCCCTCAGGGACAACACAGCCCTGCCTCTCCTCAGCCCTCCTGGATCTGGGAAGATGCCCCAAGCCCAGCAAGGTGTTTCGCTGAGAGCTGCGTTGCTGCAGGGCCCTGGTCTCTCATAACACAAGCAATTAATGGGAAAAAAAAAATAAAAATCAGCAGGGGTTGGTTGTGTTTACAAGCTCCTCATTAAAACTGCAGCATGTTGGGCCGAGGTTTTTTTTTTCCTTTTAAAGTCTTTAAAAGGCTTTTTTATTTTTTTCTCCCCATTAACGTGCATTTCATAAAGGGTATCTTTAGATCAATGTAATTCTTTGAGGCTTTCCTGATGGGAAAGCTTTTTAAACGTGGGCTTAAAATTTCCTGAGAGCTCTGTGGAGCCTGTGTGTGTGTTGTCCATGGAAGTTCCTTCACCCCACACTCCCATGGTTGCAGCAAGCTTGGAGCCCCCACAAAAAGATGGTCCATCAGCTCAGAGCATCCCTGCCTGTGGTCTCACTGCATCCCTTCCTTTCTCAGCTCAGCCCTTCCCTCTGCTCCAGATATTCCTGATGCTTCCAGCGCAAGCGAGTGAGGGGCATTATCCAGTCTGGGAAGTGTAATTTTCCCATGATTTTAAGGCCAGTTCCTTCATATGGGTGGGCACAGGTGACACACCGGAGCTCCAAGGTTTGGCTTTTCACCAGCAGGAGCTTCCTTCCCAGCTCCAGGATGGGTCCCTTTCTGTTGGAATTCTGGAAGCTGAGAATTTGGGGTTTTACTATATAGTAATATATGCGAAGCAATATGGAGGATTCTGGGTGCTGTCTAAATCCTTCCTCCTCTTGCAGGCTTTGGGTGGTCATTACTGGGTCAAAAGTATAAATAATATAGCATAAATAAAGTATAAATAAAGTACAAATAAAAAAAGTGTAAATAATGTCATCTCGTTATTGGGTAATTAGCACTTAAATAACCTTGGAATGAGTTAGAAGCTCTCCACTTTACCTCCTTTCTCTAACCTTGTTAGTTAGAGCTCAGGAGGCTGTAAATAGATAAGAAATAATAAATATCCAAGTCCAAACACGAAATTGACGTTTCCTGTGTAATAACCCCGACCTCGGCAGAGAAAAAGGAAGCCAGAACCATCACACCCCTCATGCTGAGGCTCTCCCAGAATGGAAGCCATTCCCTGTGTCCTGTCCCTCCATCCCTTGTCCCAAGTCCCTCTCCAGCTCTCCTGGAGCCCCTTTAGGCACTGGAGTCCTCCACAAGAGCTGTTAATATTTCTGACACACGCTGCAACGCCAGCCTGGAATGCTGCACTCTGCATCTCCATGCGACAACAAAATCGTTGTGGCTTTTTGGGGTCGGGAACCCTGCTCTGGGGACACCATCCACGGGATCATCCCATGGGCCTGGCAGCTCTCATGTGCTGGAGTGGAGCTGAACCCAACCCTCAACTAGCACGGGCAGGGAAATTAATGAGTGTGAAAATGAAGAAAAATCCCATTTACCGGTGCCTTAAAATCAAGGGGATTTGTTCTTTGCGGAAAGCTGCCCTCTTTTTTTTTTTTCGGTGCTCTCGTTCCAAGGCAGTAAGAAGAGACCTCTGTGATTCACATTAGCATTAATGGGAGCTAAGCATTTAAATCTCGCCGTCCCCAGAGCACTTAGGAGAGAATCTGTCCTCTCTTTGTGCTCGCTAATAGCTCCATAACCCTCCTCCTTCCCAGGCAAGGCTGACAAAGGGATTTCTGTCACTCTCTGATTCTCCCTTGTCCCAGCACAGGGATGAGAGCAGCCGGTGCAGAAGGGCTCAGGAGAGCTGAGCAGGCTCCAAGAAACAGAGAAAAGCATCATTTTTGTCTCTGCATGGTCAGAACTGCTCTGGTTTTCCTCCTGTACAATCCAGCTGCCAGCGATGGAGCTCATCCACATCGACTTTGAGGTGAGGAGGGAGCTGGGCTTGTTATTTTGGGGGGCACTGGGTGCTGGATGGGTGTGACAGCTCCATCTGCAACACCGGGAAAAGCCTCAGCTGGTGCTGGACGCCAGCAGGGGTGAGGAAGTCGGTCCCATTTCAAACCCCAGCTCGTTTGCAGGCTCTGGCACCAGGCAGGGTCATAAAATCACAGAATGGCTCAAGGTGGAAAAGCCCTCTGAGATCGTGGAGTGCAACTGCTCCCCAGCAAGGCCACCACCGAGCCGTGTCCACAAGTGCCACATCCACGTGGCTTTTAAATCCCTCCAGGGATGGGGACTCCAGCTGTGCCAGGGCTGGACAACTCTTTCAGGAAGAAATTTTCCCTGATATCCAATCTAAACCTCCTCTGACCCAGCCTGAGGCCGTTCCCTCTTCTCTGTCCCTGTTCCCTGGGAGCAGAGCCCAAATCCCCCCCCGGCTGTCCCCTCCTGGCAGGGACTTGTGCAGAGCCACCAGGTCCCCCCTGAGCCTCCTTTTCTCCAGGCTCAGCCCCTTGCCCAGCTCCCTCAGCCTCTCCTGGTGCTCCAAATCCTTCCCCAGCCCCGTTCCCTTCCCTGGACAGGCTCCAGCCCCTCAGTGTCCTTTCCATGAGGGGCCCAGAACTGTCCCCACGATCTGAGGTGTGGCCTCAGGAGAGCCAGGACAGGGGGACAATCTCTGCCCTGGGCCTGTGGCCACACCATGGCTGGTACAAGCCAGGTGCCTTTGGCCTCTTTGCCCACCTGGGCTCACGTTCAGCTGCCGTCAACCAACATCAAACCCACCAAAACTCACCCTAAAAGAGCTCCTGGCATCACACCAAGAGCCCAGCACCTGCTCTGACACCCCAAAAATTGCAACCAGCCCCTGTCTCTTCTCTCCTTCCAACCAAGTCACCTCCCAGCCAGTTCTTCCACTGGAGCATCCATATGGAGGTTAAAGAGGAGAGGAATGTCACGGCAGGGAAAGGAGCTGTTCCCAGCTGTTCTGCTCCTGCCCTCCGAAGGATGAGGAGCTGTCACAGATGCTGGAGTTGAACTCATGCAAGTCTTTCTTTTAATTAAAGCACAGGACCTGCAGCCTTTGAATCTTGAGGCCAGCCCTCTAGTACGTGATGCCTGACTAATTAAAATGGGACGTTTAATTAAAACTTGCATTCAGTCAGAAAGTTGATGAAGCTAAACTGCTGCTAATTGGCTTTTGGCTCTAGTCACGAGTGCCTGACTTTTGGGATTCAAGGCTGCCTCTGGAAAGAAACCAGGAGCTGCAGCCTGGGCTGAACCTGTCCCTTGAGATGTGAGGGTCACACAGTGCCACGTCCTGGGATCCTGCAGGGGCTGGTCCTTGTGTGGGACTTTAAAGCTCATCTTGTTCCACCCCTTGCCATGGGAAGGGACACCTTCCACTGTCCCAGGCTGCTCCAAGTCCTGTCCAACCTGGCCCTGGACACTTCCAGGGATCCAGGGGCAGCCACAGCTTCTCTGGGAATTCCATTCCATTCCCTCCCCACCCTTACAGCCAGGAATTCCCAGTTCTCAATATCCATCCATCCCTGCCCTCTGGCAGTGGGAAGCCATTCCCTGTGTCCTGTGCCTCCATTCCTTGTTTCATTGGTTCTGTGATTCTGCAATCTCAGCTGCAAATATCTGTCACTCTGAGCCAAAGCAGGTGACAGGAACAGGCCATGGCTCTGAATTATCCCTCTTCCAACACTGCACCCTTCTGCTGCTGAGCATTTGACAGGCTCCAGCTGAGGTTTTCCTGGTTTTCCACGTGAAGATGCGCTCCCAGCCTGCTAGGAAGCTGCAAATCAAGCAACAGAGGGAAGAGCCCACGCTTGTCATCAGGGGGACACACCCAGAGCCAGGTTTGTGAGCAGAGCTCCTGGGTGCAAACTGTAGGAGAAAAAGGAATTTTTAGGAATGGATCCCACTGCACTCAACAGGGGCTCTGGTTCTCCTCCTTCAGTGCAGTTACACCAGGGAATGTGGGGTGTGCAGGAGAAAGATGAAATGTAAATCCTGAGGTGGAACAGCCCCTGGGAGAGCAGCTCCATGAGGGAAGTGTGCCTTGGGGCTGGATGCTCCTGCTGTCCCTGCCACAGCCTAGAGAGCAGCTGGGATGTGCCAAGATGATCCTCCACATGACCTGGATCTCTGGGGCAGGCACCTGCACAGGGGATTATCCTGGGGGGCAACGTTGTTGCCACTGGAATTAGTTCCAGGGTGTGGAACGTGCAGAGGGGTTCCTGCACCTCTGGAAAAGGGAAGGATTCCACTGCACCCACTCCTGGTAATCCTAGAACCTGGTGGGTCCTCCTGGGAGAAGGATGCAGCCCTTTGCTAATGCAACACTGGGAAAATCCCAGGCAGAACCTGAGGAGGGAGGACACCCCAGGTGGGGACAGTTTGGGATGTGTCACCTCCATGGTGGTGACACCCCAGGGACTCCCAGCCCATCCTTTCCTGCGCCAGTGGAGGGATGGGGTGGGTTTGGGATGCAGGATGGGTACAGAGCAGCAGCCCTTACCCCTCTGCAGTGCTGAGGGCACCCCTGGGGACACAGACTGTGTTTTGTCCACAGGAATTTTCCTCCTTTCCATCTCCCACCCTTCCCCTGCGCACAGCAAACTCGCATCCCCAAAGCTGACAGTGGGAAATCCAGCTCCAGAAGGGACTGGGGACCAAGCCAGGAAGGAGGCAGTGGGGAATTCATCTGGGAGAAAACCTCCCAGTCTGCAGTTAGAGCCTGTTGTTGGAACCTGCAGTCACAGTCTAGCCGGGTAAAAGCCTGCAGTCACAGTCTGCACATTAATCCCTGCAGTCACAGTCTAGCCGGGTAAAAGCCTGCAGTCACAGTCTGCACATCAATCCCTGCAGTCACAGTCTAGCCGGGTAAAAGCCTGCAGTCACAGTCTGCACATTAATCCCTGCAGTCAGTCTAGCGGGGTAAAAGCCTGCAGTCACAGTCTGCACATTAATCCCTGCAGTCAGTCTAGCGGGGTAAAAGCCTGCAGTCACAGTCTGCACATTAATCCCTGCAGTCAGTCTAGCGGGGTAAAAGCCTGCAGTCACAGTCTGCACATTAATCCCTGCAGTCAGTCTAGCGGGGTAAAAGCCTGCAGTCACAGTCTGCACATCAATCCCTGCAGTCACAGTCTAGCCAGGTAAAAGCCTGCAGTCACAGTCTGCACATCAATCCCTGCAGTCACAGTCTAGCCAGGTAAAAGCCTGCAGTCAGGCTGTAAACTAATCCCTGCAGTCAGAGTTTAGCAGGAAATAACCAGCAGTCTGAGGCTGCAAGGTAAATCCACAGCAGGGGCTTGCTGCAGCCAGAGCCAGTGAATAGTCGGAGTTAAGATGACCAAGCCATGAAGAGGAATAAACCAGGACCCTTTTTATGCTGTGCTTAACAGGAATTCTGTGCCTCATCTCACTTTTACCCTCTAACAAGAGGACTGCTGCAACACATTTCTGGGCTCAAGCCCTGTGTCTGTGGGATTTTTTTTGCTTCCTTAGGGTGCCCTAAACTCCCTGTGAGGTGTTGCTGGCAATCCCCAGCCAGAGCTGACGGCTCAGCCCCGATGTGCTGTCACTGGGGTGCACAGATGGCCCCGGCCTGGCTTTGTTCAGGCAGACACAAGGGCACTGTATTCCCTCAGCAGGCAGAACTGATTCAAAAGCTCCAGCCTGGAAATAAAACAAGGATAGATTCTTTTCAAGCATGACCTTACTAAAACCCTTTCACTGCCTCCCGTGTGGGATCCCCAGGCCCTGGGCAGGCACGGCGCTCTGCTTGCTCCCAGCCTTGCTGGATTCCTGCTGGATTTAGTGTTTTATTCAGCCTGGTCACGGTGACAATCCTGCAGAAGCGGCAATGTCTGTCATCCATCTGTACTTGCCTAGGCTCAGCTGGCTGCCCGGAGCCCCTCACCCTACAGCCCGACCAGCCCCCAGGTTTGGAGGTGCTCCCTGAAAGGAGTTTTAAAATGTCTTAAAAAATATCTGGTTGCCAAGCCCTGCACTGGGGACGCTGCTGGATGCAGGAGGTTCAGGGTAAAAAACAGCAATTCTTCTCTTGGCGTGGATTCTAAAGCACATAATAGTTATGTCAGAGCTGTGAAAGAACAAGTCTGGCCTCCAGACCTCCTGCTAGGAGCCGTGTGGATGAGGGCCTGGCTGGAATGCCTGGGATGCTGCGGGGACAGGTCACACGCTGCTTTTTCTGTGCTGAAATGGAACAGCAAAGCGTTTTGCTCCTGCTGTGAATTCTTGTGCTCACTTGAACCTGCCATTCCCTGGCTCCCAGGCCAGGCCAGTTGGTGCTCTGCAGCCTGCACTGACTCCTCAGCAGGATTCGGGAGAAGCCTGGATGAGGAGAACCCCCAAAATTCCAGCCTTCCTGCTCTTTGAGCCCATTTCTTTGAGGGGCAAACCGGGCATGCAAAACATCCCCAGCAGAAGACACAAACCCAAGTGGCCTGAGAGATAACAGCCTTCCAAAACCATGGAGACACCAGATGAAGTTATCAGATTCCAGCAGAGCTGCAGTGACCTTCCACACCTCAAGCACTGCAGTGGGATCAACTTTGATTTAGGGAAAGGGTTGCTCTAGGATGATTTCTTGTAAGCTGATGAATCCTACAATCATTAAAGGTTGAAAGAGACCTCCGAGATCATCAAATCCAACTTTCCAGGTTGGCTGAAGCTGACCCAGGCCAGTTTTGCCCTCGGGGACACTCAGTGTGGGTCACTGATGAGACTTTCTCAGCTGTCTTTTTGGACTGAACAAATACCAGAGTTATGGAATGTCCTGGGCTGCTCCTGACTGTGAGGACGTATTAAAAGATTCTCTGTGCTTGCTTTGATATAGGATCTAGTCCTAGCTTTGATTTTCAGGGAGAAGAAATGTAAGCACCTCGCAACAGCCCTTTGATTTTGTCCAATTAATTCCTGGTTTTGCATTAACGATCAACAGAAAATGATCTTAGCTCTTCCCTGCCAACACCTGACACGGGTCCCTTTGAAAGCACAGACAGAACTGCAGGATCTATTACAGGGATGCTGAGAAAAACTCAACCAGGAGCTGCTGCTCGCCCACAGGGACAGAGAGGGGCAAACAAGGTAAGGACAGAAAGTAAAAACTCCAAATATCGATTTGCTGAGTGAGCTCGTGATGAGCTTCACTCTCCACGTTGTAGGAGAGACAGTTTGGTTGTGCCCCTGAGAGGAAGTGCTGCAGCCCTGCACACAGACATCGAGGGTGGAAAATCAGGACAAGAAAATTCCAAATCCATGTTGAGTCTGGGTTTTACAGGGACCTGAGCCCTGGCAAGAAGATCCCCAACTTTGCTAAGGGCTGGTCCTTGTGTCCTGGGATCCTGCAGGGGCAGGACATTCCCAGGGATCCAGGAGCAGCCACAGCTTCCCTGGGCACCCTGTGCCAGGGCCTCCCCACCCTCACAGCCAGGAATTCCTTCCCAATCTCCCATCCATCCCTACCCTCTGGCAGTGGGAAGCCATTCCCTGTGTCCTGTCCCTCCATCCCTTGTCCCCAGTCCCTCTCCAGCTCTCCTGGAGCCCCTTTAGGCCCTGGCAGGGGCTCTGAGCTCTCCCTAGAGCCTTCTCTTCTCCAAGGGAACATTCCCAGCTCTCCCAGCCTGGCTCCAGAGCAGAGGGGCTCCAGCCCTTGGAGCAGCTCCAGGGCCTCTCCGGACTCACTCCAGCATCTCCACATCCTTCTGATCCAGTTTTTTCTTTCAGCCTCCTCCACTGCCCCTTATTTAATTCCAAACCTCCTGCAGAGGCAACTCCTTCTCTGCTGTGCCCGGGGGTGTCCCTGGAGATGACTGACTGGGAATTTTTTGTGTGAGCCACTGCTCTGGCCCAGTGGCCACCTGAGCCAGAGGTGACCACTGGACCCTGGCAAGGTGACCTAGAGGGAGACAGGGCAGTGCTGGGGAAGCAAAGGGAACCCTTGGAGCTGACCCTGGAGCTCAGGACACCAGCTGAGTCTTTAATACCTATTCCCTTCTGTCTGCTGCACCGCGGTGAGGGGAATCCAGGGCTCTGAGGCTTAGGAGTGAAGGGAAAATGCCACCAGGAGCAGGGATCAGCCATGGGGGGGATTAGCTGCTAAGCAGCCTGCTCAGGAAAGGCAGCTCTGGCGCCATTAAGGGCCTTTCTCTCCAATTAAGGCCCTTAATGGATTTGTTGCTTCTTAAGAACAACAGGAATGCTCTTTCCGTGGCTGCCTGAGATGGGGGAGATTGTCCTTGATGAGCCAGTTCCTCCTGACCTCCTCCAGAAGCTGAACTCTGCTTCCTGAGGCTGCTTATAACTGGATCCATTGCCTTGATTACCTGACACTAATGAGCAACGTTATTCTTGATATTTGCTGTGCACTGACTTCCTCAACATCGGTGCAGCAGCCCAGTGGGGAACTCCACAATCCACCTCCCTGGATTCCTCCTGGATGCTTGCTCAGGGCTGGTTCTATGTTGACAAGGGCAGCAGAAGGACAGCAGCTCTGGGTAAGGTGCATCTCGCTTTCCAGGGTAGCAGGAAGCCAAATTTCTGCAGGTTCCCTTCAGCACAGACTTTTCTTCTGGGCATTTTGTCCTGGATGTTTGTCTGCAAACGTGTCCTGCCCTTCATCATCCCCGGGGAAAGGAAATCTGCCAGGATGTGCCTGATTGCAGCAGGCAGCCCCAGTGATGTCAAATCCCAGAATGGTTTGGGTTGGAAGGAACCTTAAAGCTCATCTAGTTCCACCTCTGACATGGGCAGGGACACCTCCCACTATCCCAGGCTGCTCCAAGCCCTGTCCAACCCAGCCTTGAACACTTCCAGGGATCCAGGGACAGCCACAGCTTCTCTGGGAACCTGTGCCAGGCCCTCCTCACCCTCCCAGCCATGAATTCCTAATTCCCAATCTCCCATCCATCCCTGCCCGCTGGCACTGGGAAGCCATTCCCTGTGTCCTGTCCCTCCATCCCTTGGACAGGGCTTGGAACAGCCTGGGCTTGTGGAAGGTGTCCCTGCCATGAGCAGAGGGTTGGAATGAGATGGGCTTGAAGATCCCTTCCCACCCAAACCATTCTGTGTTTCTTCCCACAAAATCGCATCAGTTTTAGAATTTAGAGACAAACCCCCCTGATATTCAGAGACAGAGCAGCCTCTCTCCATGACGAACATCAAAGCAGACATTCACACGATGCCCAAGGAACACTGAGCCATGGTCAAGCATCTCAGCTCTTCCCAAGGATTCGCACAACATGAAAAGTAGGATGTGAAACACTGATGGTGTCATGGCTGTCCTTAATTATATCCTGGAGGCAGCAAACCCCTCCGTCTTCCTCAGCAACCTGCTGCCATGTCCCTAAAAAAAAAACAACAACACTGCTCCACTTGAGCGCCCTTCTGCTTCAGGCCTGAGGAATGCCAGAGGGTTTGAGCTCATCCAGAAGAAAATTAGCTCCTCAGGGATTGCTGTGAAATGCTCCTGTTTATGCAGAACAAATGAGCACAGGGGGAACGACTGCCAGAAAAGGCCAAGGAGCTTTAAACCCCTTCCAACCTAAACCACTGCCAATCAGGTCAGTGCTAGAGAAAGGGTCAGGTCCTTGTCCTGGGTTGCAATGCAAGATGTAACCAAAATTCTATTCCCATCTGTTGGAACCGGTTGGGGAGGTGTTTTCTTTATCCCTTCCAGGACCCATCCTCCCTCCAGGGGATATCTGCTGTCCATGGGCCATCCAGGCTCACTGCAGGGCTGATACAATCCCATCATCCCACGGGGAGAGGCTCCACCCAGGGGGAGGAGCCCAGCATTCCCGCCTGGATCAAAGCTGGCATTCAGAACAGCAGCACGGCCTGTGTGCACTGGATTCCCAGAGGGAGAGCGGACCCATCTCAGCACCACTGGAGCCTTCTCCAGGATCATCTCTGCTCCAGCAGAACCACATCTGTCACTGCAGGAGGACTGGATTGGGCTGACACCAACACCCTGACCAACAGGGGGTCAGGTTGTGTTTTCACTCTCAGTGTTTTCTTTCTGTTCGTTTGCTTTTTTGTACTACGTTTTTATTTTTAATATTTCTAGTAAAGAACTGTTATTCCTATTCCCATATCTTTGCCTAAAAGCCCTTTAATTTCAAAATTATAATAATTTGGAGGGAGGGGGTTTACATTTTGCATTCCAAGGGAAGCTCTGGCTTTTCCCTGGCAGACACCTGTCTTTCTAAACCAGGACAATCTTGCTGCATTTGAAAGACACAAAACACTGCTGCATCTTTTCACTCAAAAAATCTGGAGGACATTCCTGGAAGTGGGTGAGGGAAGTCCCAGCAGGCAAACACTGTCTCCTTAGACACAGTTCTTCTCCATGGTGGATGAAAAAAGCATGGAAGCAAAGACTTAAGTTATGATCTCACAGGTCAAGATCTGTGTCCTGTAGAGAATAAAGGTGCTGTTGACAAAACAAGGGCATGAAGCTGTCACGGGATGGGGACACCCAGTTTTTGGCGTAGAATTAGCACAGGAATACCCAGATGTGGTCACCACTGCATGTGAGCACCAAGCACCTTCTCCTCCATCTCCATCCAGGCAGTGCTTGTGGTCCAGGTACTGCCCAACACCCAGGAAAGTGCACACTGCAGATCTGGTGCTTTCTGCCTCAAAATTCCGCTCCATCTGCCTCCAATCCCGTTAGTGCCTCCCCACTCCAGCGGTTACTCACACTTCAGCTCTCCCATCCCATCATTGCATTAAGTCTTTAAATCTGATTACATTGTTTGGAGTTAAATTTAAACCTGATTAACTGCATAAACAATGATTTTTTTTTTCCCCCCAGTCCTGGCCCTAACCCAGGGCTGAGAGCCCTGTGGGGCAATTCCTCCTCCTGCAGGGAGTGTATTGACCACCCTTTTGTCTTGTCCTACAGCCTTTAATTACCATCTGGCTGCTGGAGCCAGGCTCAGTCATAAACAGCCTTGACAGCTCGCCAGCATCTTGACTTTGCTTTGACATTTAATTGCCTAGAAATGCAAATTGTATTGGATTCTCCAGTTCTGAGCAGTCACTGAGGCAGTAAGGGAAAGGAAAACATCCCACGGCTGTGAGTGGCTGGGTGGTGACCATGAAGGTTGGGAGAACTGGGGGTGTCCAGGCTAGAGAAGGCTCCAGGAAGAGCTCAGAGCCCCTTCCGGGGCCTAAAGGGGCTCCAAAAGAGCTGGAGAGGGATTTGGGACAAAGGGTGGAGGGATAGGACACGAAGGAATGGATTTCAGTGGAAAGAGGAGAGATTTAGGTTCAATATATGGAAGGAATTCTTCCCTGTGAGGGTGGGGAGGCCTTGGCACAGGGTGCCCAGAGAAGCTGTGGCTGCCCCTGAAAGTGTCCAAGGCCAGGTTGGACAGGGTTTGGAGCAGTCTGGGATAGTGGAAGGTGTCCCTGCCATGGCAGGGAGTGGAATGAGATGAGCTTTAAGGTCACTTCCAACCCAAACATTCTGGGATTCCATTATCCTATAAAGTCCCACCACAAAGGGCAGCTCAGGGAATCCTCTTCCTCCTGAACCTGTCCCTGATGTGGCACCCAGGAGGTCTGGAACCCACCCCTGCTCTGCCACAGGTGACCAGGGTAACACTGGGCACCTCTCCCAGCGCCAGCTCTGGGGCACTGGGGTGGGCACTGGGTCTCAGGAGACCTCACATGCTTCCCACAAAGATAGAAGTCCTTTGTTCACCTTCCAGGCAGCAGGAGCAGGTGGCTGATGTCCTGGCTGTCACCAGGCAGGTCCCACAGCCACAGGACCCCTGTGCAGGATGTCCCTGGCCATCCAAACCATGGCTCTGCACGATCCCAGCTCGGCCCCTGAGCAGCAGCTCTTCATTTCACAGCCCTCTGCTTCTTTGGCTGCTGCCCAAAACTGGGATTTTACACAATTTACTCATGGATTTAGCTCAGGGGAGGTTTGCAAAGGCGCAGATGGGAGATGGCATCTCATTCCCCTTGGCTGTGGACACACAGAACTGCCCTTGGACAGGAGGGAGCACAAACATCCTCCAGCACCCCCACAAAGTGGCTTTGCACTCATCTCCTGGCATTTCCTGATGAATCCTCAGTGCTGCAGCCTCCAAGGATGGGCTGCTGTACCCCAACACTTGTCTGCCTTTCCCAAGGGAAGGAGCCAAACCAAAGGTCTCTCCTCTCCCACTCAAATCTCACCTTGGACACATCCAAAGTCCTACAAAAGTACAAAATGTGAATTTTCTGTTTGTGTTCCTTTGGGCTGCTTCTCTTAACCATCTGCCACTGTGAAAAGCAGCCCAGGGTGTGAAGTGAAACAGCATCAGCATGGAAGGGGTTGGAGTAGTTGACTTTTAAGGTCACTTCTAACCCAAATCATTCCATGATTTTACGATTACAGCCTGCATTTGGCTCAAATCTAAATCAAATCAGCCTCAGGCCGTCTTTCCCATTCCTGATGGGACACTGGCTAATCCCTGTTGAAGGAGATGGTATTTGAGGTCAGTAGCACTCATTCAGGCCGTTGCCCTTATGCCAGAATTCCCAACCCTAAAGTGGGAAAAGGGCCAATTTAACCACATTTCCACTGCTAGGACTGAAGTGCCAAACTTCTTGCTGCACTCATGGAAACACAACGGCTCCACCAGCCTGCCTGAGGCTTGAAGACCATCCCAATCCCCTCTCCAAGCTCCTCTCCTCCTCTCAGTGCGTGCCCAGCTTGCTGCTTTCTCCTGAGGTCTCATTTTCCAGCCACTCTCCACCACGGTTTGCAATTGCCCCATCCCTGGGTGCCCCACACCACCAGCTGAGGCTGGGCTGGCATGAATTCTCCCAACACTCAGGACAGCTCACAGCACCTTTTTGGGGTGGTTTTTATGTTCTCCTTTGAGCCCTTCTGTCAACTCGACCAAATAAATCCCTGCACGCCATCACCATCATCTCTTCAGGAAAATCCATCACCACCGACCTGACCTCCCAGTGCACGGCGCGCCTCTCCCTCTCTGCTTGTCTGGCATGTTTTTAGGAGGGTGTGGGTTCTCCTAAACCATTCTCTTTGGTGTTTCACTCAGCATTGCTCTCAGCCAGAGCTTTCAAGCTCGTGTTCCACGGTGAGCGCCTGACGAGCGCGGAGGCGACACATTAAAACCTCCCGAGATGTTCTGCGTAAGGAGGATGCCCAGAGCCATCAGCAAAACACATTTCAGGGACCTGAGCATTCCCAGCAGCGTCCCCTGAGCTCTCTGTCTCCCTCACATCTCCAGGAAACAGCAGCTCTGCCCATCTGACTTACCCACCTGCTCAGCACAGCCACTACAACGTCTCTGCTCTGCTCACCAGCAACAGGACAACAGGTAATTATCAATAATTTTATGCCTTCTGCATTTAATAAGATTGCTGGATTCACACAGCAGCAGGAAGGAGGAGGAGGAAGGAGGAAAATATGGATCACCTGGTCTGACTGCTTCATTTCTTCCCCCTCCTACAGGATGGGAAATGCTCTCCCTGGAGAGCATCACTTCGGATCTGTGCTTTCAGCCAGGAGCCTCTGGAAGATTCCAGGCAGCCTGAAAGATGTGGAGCTCTCAGGACGCAGGGAATGGCTTCCCACTGCCAGAGGGCAGGGATGGATGGGATATTGGGAAGGAATTCTGGGCTGGGAGGGTAGCTGCCCCTGGATCCCTGGAAGTGTCCAAGGTCAGGCTGGATGAGGCTTGGAGCAACCTGGGACAGTGGAAGGCATCCCTGCCCATGGCAGGGGCGGGACTGGGTGGGATTTGAGATCTCTTCCAACCCAAATCACTCTGGCAAACTCTCCTTCAGTTACTGCTGCTGCTGCTTCTGGGCGGAAGGCTGGACCTGAGCTCTCAGAGGTCCCTCCTAATCTGAAGTTTTTTATGACCAATGCTGTGTGACTGAAAAAAGAAAAAAAAAAAATAAAAGAGCGTTTTTCCTGCCAAGAAAATCTTTTCCTGAGCAGAGCTGCTCCCACCTTGTCACCCACTGTGGTCTCATTGTGGGGACGAAGCAGAGTCAGACCCTTGGCCTTCACACTGCTCTGCTTTTGGAGCTGCCTGCAAGGGACCAAAGGGAAGGTCCAAGGACCAGGATTTCACATTTCCTTCCAAGCAGCGCTTTAGAAATCCTCCCCATCACCATGGAGACTGGAGCACTGGGAATGCAGCACTCACCAAAGCCAGATCCAGTGGATGCTGCCAGGAAAGCACACCTAGGAAGCTCAGACCTCACCCCAAACACAGGAAATCACAGGAAAAAAACACACTAATTCAGCTTTTCTTCTCTGTTAACTCCTTCTTCCAGGCACTGGCCTCTGAGCCCCCACAGCTGGATGCAAGCCTCCCAGGTTGGAAAGGGCTAGATTCGGGATTAATCCCAAAATGTGATAGCAAGCAGATCGTACTTGGTGCTGCAGATACCCAAAAAACCTCCAGAACACGGAGAGAGCTGGACTTACAGAGATGGGAAAGCATCTCATGCCCAGACTGAGAACAAACGCAAGCCCTGCCTGAGACAGGGAGCAGACTGGGCACAGGAGGAATTCCCCAGGCCCCTTTTTCTCCTCTGGAAAGTGGGCTGGAAGTGGCCACCAGGAAAACAAACCCAAGCTCTCTCTGGAAATCCCAGTCCCTTGAGCTCAGAAGATGTTTGGAAGTGGCCTCTCGGGAGCCCCACACTGAGCTTCCCAAGGAAAACAAACCCCAGAGAGAGGCACTGAGTGATAAAAGCAGTGAAGACAGCAGGAGACTGGGAATGGTGTAGGGAAAGGAGGATGAGAGGCAGGGAAACCACTGCCCTGGATGGATTATGAGAAGGTTGTAGATCCATTAATAAAAAAAGGAAGAATAAATCAATAACCCTCGGAAGAGCCGAGATAATGACTGCCTTTAAAAAAAAATTAATCTTTAATAAGAAGGGACGTCTGGCTAATTAGGAAATAATGAAGAACTTGTGAATGTTTCTACAGAGAACGAGGAGCGAGGGGGTTCTGTCCCCACAACTGGAGGGAACCTGAGCCACTGGAGCAGAGCAATCCATCCTGGTGTCACCAGGGAAGCCACTGATGGACTCACTGAACCACTCATGATTATTTATGGAGAAGTGAAGAATCCAGGAAATACCAGGGGATGGGAGCAGGGGGAGGGGGATGATTTCACATTTACTTCGGTAATGGGTTTGGGTTTGGTTTTTTTTTTTAGGGGAAAGTGTATTCAAGAAAAAAAAAAAAAAGAAGGAAAGAAAAACCAGGGTAAGGAGGAAAGGAGCCACAGATTCAGGTCTAAAACAACCTGGTGCTGAGGATGCCCAAGGCCACCACTGAGCCATGTCCCCAAGTGCCACATCCACATGACTTTTAAATCCCTCCAGGGATGGGGACTCCACCACTGCCCTGGGGCAGCTGTGCTGTGACTGGAGAACCCTTTCTGAAAAAAAAAATAAAATTCTCCTACTATCCAGCCTAAACTCCTGGTGCAACTTGAGGCCGTTTCCTCTTGTCCCATCTTTGGGATGTCCACCCCACAGAGCTGGATGCACAGCAGACCTGGCCCAGCAGGATTAGCCCAGTGAGCTCGAGCTCATTAGCCCAGATTTTTAATTAGCTCCCAGGTGCTCAGCCTGAGCGTCCCTGCCACGACAATCCAGAGGCACAGGACAAGCCTGGATTTGTCCCATGGATGCCCTTTGTCCTGTCTGTCCCACCCAGCCCTTGTGCCTTCACCTCCAGCCTGGGAGCATTGGCACTGCCAGGATGTTGGAACCCTGGGTCCTGAGAATTTTAGACTCAGACTCCTGGCTCTAAACAGAAAAGAAGACAAAAACCCCCACACCAGGAGGCTCGGGTGCCTCCTCACGAGGGAATCAAGGACACAGAGTTGTCACAGAGAACCAGGGCTTTTAATACAACCCTAAAATGTGAACTTTGGGCTTTTCCCAGTGGCTTTTTCCCTTTTTTTTTTTTTTTTTTCCTTGGCTTTTCCAAGGCGAGGGCTGAGTCACAGGAGCACCAGGGCCTGCTCCTTTCCCTTCAAGGCCTTGCTTTATTTAAATATGTTTCCATATAAACTCACAACCAGCTCTGAATACAGAAAGGAAAAGCAGCTCATGAAGCAAAGCTTGCCCAGGCCTGTCCTTCCCCACCTTTCTCCCAAGCCCAGGGAAAAGGGCTCCCAGCAAAGCAACAAAAACATTCCCTGCACATGGAGCCAACAGCTCCCTGGGTTCTGAGCTGTCACCAGCATTCCCAACGTGGAAAACCACCAAGGAGGAGCCTCTGTGCCCTAAAAAGGTCTTGGACACCTCCAGGGGTCCAGGGGCAGCCACAGCTTCTCTTGGAATTCCAGCCCAGCCAGGAATTCCCGATTCCCAATCCCCCGTCCATCCCTGCCCTCTGGCAGTGGGAAGCCATTCCCTGTGTGCTGTCCCTCCATCCCTTGTCCCCAGTCCCTCTCCAGCTCTCCTGGAGCCCCTTCAGGCCCTGCCAGGGGCTCTGAGCTCTCCCTGGAGCCTTCTCCTCTCCAGGGGAACATTCCCAGCTCTCCCAGCCTGGCTCCAGAGGGGCTCCAGCCCTTGGATTATCTCCATATCCCATCTAGGGCCGGAGATGTCTCACGTATTTCATTCCAGACCATAATATCTGCCACTAGGAACACAGGCATCAAAAATAATCATCTCTACATCAGCCCTGCCTCAGAATAAACACCTATTTTTTGCTGCAGAGCCCTGCAGCCACCAAGACCACCTGCTTTTAAAATATTCTCCCTCAGGAAGAGGTTGGTTGGTGTATTGATGCGCATGCAAAAGTGGCGAAGGCAGCATCAAGTTGTTACATAAAGCGTTACATAAATTACCTACCAAGCGCACAGAAACGTTCAGAGTCAAGCTCCACCAACCTCATGCTGAAAGAATCAATCACTTAAAAGTTGCCACAGATATTCCTGACGTCCAGGAGAAATGAAGGAGGAAGAATCAGGCCTTAAATCCCGGGCTGGACAGACATTTGTGACATTACTTGTGCTCCTTCAAACTGCATCTGCAAATCAACTTGGAGACCCCCCAAACCACGCAAACCGTTCGAATCAAATGGCTGCAATAAAATAAATAATGACCTCATCGACGTTTTGCCGAGGCTAAAAGCTTTTCCCTGGGATGGAGGTGAGGCACAAAACTCTGCTCAGGATCCTTGGGAAGCATATTTAGGAACAGGTCATGTTTTATGGTGGAGTTTGAACCAGGCTGAATCAGCACAGCTCCCCTGAACTCCACGTGCAGCTCTCACCTGCTGATGGTGCTGGCCCCATGAGCTTTGTTATTTTTATTTTAAATCAGCTGTAGTTTGGGGCAGGTACGAGGAAAGTGGATTTTTCCTGGGTCCAGGAGCCCTGCTGGGGTGTGACCTCTTCAGGAAGGGCTGCATAAATACAAACCCCACTGGTAGGTTTTGTTCAAAGTTACATTTATTTTCTTGTTTGTAACACACTCATCGGGAGGGAAGTGAGCCGTGACCTTATCTGATGTTAACTCTGAATAAATCACAGAATCATGGAATGGTTTGGGTTGGAATGGGCCTTGAAGCTCATCCCATCCCACTCCCTGCCCTGGACAGGGACACCTTCCACTATCCCAGGTTGCTCCAAGCCTCATCCAACCTTGTCTGGGACATTTCCAAGGATGGGGCAGCCACCGTTTCTCTGCTGCAGTGCCTCACCACCCTCACAATAAATTATTTCTTCCTTAAATCCAGGTTGAACCAATCCTCTTTTAGTTTAAAAGCATCCCAACGGGCCCTGGTACCCGGGGTCACTGTCAGGTTTGTGAAACCCAAAGCTCTGGGACCCGAGGTGATTCCTGAGCACGTAACAACTCCCAGCTCTGCTGAAGCCAAACCTGCGGTGTATGGCAGGAAGGGCTTTGGTTCCGCACCGCACACAGCCTGCTGCAGAAGCGACATAAATTATTCCCTGACTTTTCCCTTTGGATGCCTCACGAGACGAACCGAGGTGCCAAATGCTGAGTGCACAAGGTCCCTGGGGGACAAGCTGTGCTAATTGCCACAAATGACCTTGTGCAGCAGCATCACCCTCCTGTCGCTGCCTCTGCCAAGCTGCAGGAATTGCCAGAGCCCCAGAAAAGCATCCCACTTTCCCTGCCCCCTCAGCTGAAGAAACATCCCACAACTGCAGGAGGTGTTCCCCCAGCTCAGAGCCCATGTTTGAGGCCACCTTCCACTAGACCAGGTTGCTCCAAGCCCTGTTCAAACCCAGTTTAGAACAAACGGAACAAAATATCTTCGCCCCTGAAGCCTCTCCAGGTGCTGGAGCCCTGTGAGGTGGGGATGAATGTTGAGAGTGGGCAGGATCCCACTTCCTTCCCCCTTTCCTTCTCCCACCTTGCAGAATATTCCTTCAGGCTTCCCACCATGATGAGACATCCCAGAGAATCCCAGAATCACTGAGGTTGGAAAAGATCTCTGAGGTCTTTTCCAAGTCCAAGCAGTGCCCAATCCCCACCTTGTCACCGAGCCCAGAGCACTGAGTGCCACATCCAGGAATTCCTTGGGCACCTCCAGGGATGGGGAATCCAAACCTCTCTGGACGGCCTCTTCCAAGGCCTGAGCACCCTTTCCATGGTGAAATTCCTGCTGATATCCAACCTGAGCCTCCTCTGGCCCAGCCTGAGGTCGTTTTCCCTTGTCCTGTCCCTGGGAACAGAGCCCAAATCCCCCCCCGGCTGTCCCCTCCTGGCAGGGAGTTGTGCAGAGCCACAAGGTCCCCCCCGATCCTCCTTTTCTCCTCTGGCACCTCCCTACCACTCCCAGCTCATGCAGGAATCGCACCCCAGGCCAAGCAGCCACATCTGGCACGATCAAACAGCCCAGCATGGCAACGGGCAGCGGTCAGCTGGCAACCTGGCAGAGACGTGGGCAAAGGCAGGAATGGAGAAAAGATCCTCCCTGGAGCTGCCTGTGGCCGGTCCTTCCCCATCTGACAGCCTGGCACCAGGGCAGGAAATCAACGGAGAGCCCAAGCCACGGATGGATGGATGGAGTGCTCGCTCATCTGGCCACAGCTCGTGGAGCACAGCACGGCTCCCACTGCCCATCCCAGCAAGTGACCTCCCTGCCCCTCAGTCTGGGCTGCCATCTGGCCATCTGTCCTTAGCAGGGCAGGGGGAAGGTGCAGCCATCCACTGCCAGAGGGCAACAGTTAAATGAAAAAAAAATTAAGAAATTAAAAAAAAATCCTATTTTCACAAATTTTTAAACTGCTGCGCTCTGGGGGAGGTGAGAAATCGTCTCCGAGGTGAGAAACTGTCTAAGCTCTGGCTGTGATTCACCGAGGTGTGGGCTGCTGGCGGCACAGACCTCAGCAAATGCCCTCTGAGGGTTCTCGTTTCCTGGGAACAAAATGTCAGGATGGAAGAGGTGTTGGTGCAGGACGGATCCAGCACAGACTCAGCCACGCCTGGGCTGTGTGGGTTCCGTGTGACAGCGTGACATGAGCCACCAGCGCTGCTCCTCCGAGGGAACAGCCTCACACAGAGCTGGCTGGGCAGCAGGAATGGCACAAGAAAGAGGGAACGACAAAGGAGCACCAAGGAAATAAGGTGGGGACAATCAGAGGCGTTGTGACTGCTCCCCCAGACAGCAGGGCTGAGGCTGCAGAGCGTTTGCCGTGGAAGATGAAGCTTGTTTTACATTTCTGCCTTGTGTACCCTGCCAAAGAACGAGTGCTGTGTTCCCAGGGAATGGTGGCATTTGTCACGGAGCCAAGGGACACCAGCAGCCCTCAGCCGGCACCTCGTTAATCCAGCGCTGCCTGCACATCAAGGGCTCTCCCCAATTTATCATCCCAGACGTCCCAACGTGAGAAAGCATTCAAGCCATGCCCTCAAATCTCCGTGACTTCAATGTGAGCCTGAGCAAGGCTGGAAATGCTTTCCCAGGGAGGGAGGGAAGCTGATGTCTCCTGTTGCTCCCATTGTGTCCTTGATGGGATTTCACCCATCTCAGCCCCTCCACAGTTGTTTCTGGAAATTCCCACTTAGTCTCCACGTGCTCCCTTTATGAATTCCCATCATAATTGTTGCTGGGCTGGAGGAAGGGCACTGGTGCTAAACACACATTTCCTGGGAGAGGACAGACAGGGGGGGTTGTGCAATTATTTGCCCAGGAGGACAAAGCAAATCCTTGGCAGGGAGAACTGATCCCCTTCCCTTTCCAGCATCCTCAGGGAAATGGTGCCACAATTCCCTCCCCTGCTGAGGGATAAAGAGCCAGGGCTGCACCTGCCAGCATCTTCCCAGCCCTCCCCTGCTCCAGCCTGGCTCCCTGGGGGCTGTGGGTGAAACAGCCCTGCCAGGAAGGGAACAGAGGCTCTGCCCCCAGAGCAGAGCCTGTGTCTCGAAATCAATAAATGTGCCTTGTTAGGAATAATCCATTTCACAGCTTGACACAACTCCCCCTTCTCTCGGCTTTACAGCCTCTGACAGAGAGACCACGGCACAGAATCAGAGAAACCTGCCTTGAAAGGGGGATCAAAATCAAAATCAGACCTCTGAGTTTGCCTCTGCACACAGGAAGGTCCTTCCCAAGAAGGAATCCCACGGGCACAGCAAAACCCCCAGGCCAGAGACCCTGGGAATGACAGAATCCCAGGATGGTTTGGGTTGGAAGAGACCTTAAATCCCATCTTGTTCCACCTCCTGCCATGGGCAAGGACACCTTCCCCTATCCCAGGCTGCTCCAAGCCCCGTCCAACCTGGCCTGGAACACTTCCAGGGAAAGGAAGCAGGGAGGAAAAAAAAACCAAAAAGGTGAAGTTAACAGAAGCAGTGAATGAATACATCTTGACTCGAGGGGCACTGGTTATCTGGGAAGACAGAGGGATTTCACCAGAGAAAAGCCCAAGAGCTGCAGGTGGGAAGCAGCTGCAGAGCACAGGCTGTCAGGAATGATGCTGTGGATGCACTGTGCACCCTGGAGCCGAAGGCAGGGCCACAACCCATCATTAATTCACACATCCCCCAATCCTGCCACAGGGAACAGCCACAAGAAGGGAACTGACCATGCAAATCCAGGAGCAAGGCAAAAAAAACCCCACAGGATTTAGAGCAAGGGTCCAAAGCATAAAAAGCAGGAAGAAAAAAATAAAAATAATAAAAAAAAAAGGGATCACTGGTTGAAAGATGCTCCACATTTTCAGGGTTTAAATAATTTAACTGCTGTTTCCTGGGTATTTCAGCTTTACACCCAGCAGGAAGAAGCAGCAGCCCCAGCGTGAGGCAGCCAGGCTGGGATCTCCACAGGGGATCTCCTGGGATTTCCAGCAGGCATTGGAAGGCACAGACAGTGATCTTCCACTCCAGTGGCTCTGTGCTGCTGCATCTGCTTCCAGGGAGCCGAGCTTCCCTCATCCCAGCTGTGGATCCGACCTGCTCCTCCCGGGAATGGCAACTGTGGCTCCAGCTCTCCGGGCAATATCCAGGCATGCCTTATTAACATCCAATTCCCAGCTTTTTTGCTTTTTTTTTTTTCCTTTTGCTTTTTTTAAACCTATCAGCTCCTATAAGGTTAGTAAAGGGGAAAGGGTAATTAACGCTGATGGGAAATGCCTCAATTGCCAGATCCCTCCCAGGGCAATTTCTGCTGCTACACAACTGAGAGGGCTCCTATTAACGCCCCTCTATTTCTGTGACAAGGGGAATTTAATGGCTAATTAAATACAAAAAATAAACGTGGCCCAAACCCCAGCCCGTGCTGTGCCTGCGGGGTTGGAGGTTGGCATCACCCTCAGTCACCCCTCTGCCCTTCCCTGCTGCTCAGAAAAAAAAAATAAATTTCAAACTGAACTTGGGTCTTGTTATTTTCTCCCCAGAAATTCTGCACTGATCAGAGCCTCTGCTGAGCTTTTCCGGGCAGTTCCAGGTCGGGCTGTCCCCAGAGCTCCATCCAATTCTGAAGACAAAATATGAGCTGGTTCAGACTGCAAACAGAATTTTCCCTTCAATAGGAAAGGTGAATCCTCTGACCTGCTGCTCTCAGCTCTGGTCTCCTTCCTGCATTAATCAGGAATGGGTCAGAGCTGGGCTCCATTTCTATTTATTTCTGCCTCCCTGTTCAAGAGTTTAGTACATTTCCTATTCATGACCATCTTGTAGGACCCTCAGACCCCAAACCATCCTGCTCTTTCCAGCTACAACTGGATGGTCCGCGGGGGATTTGAGAAACTCACCCTGAGAGCTTTTACTCCTCACAGTAATTCCACACCAGCCTCTCTGCCTCTCCTTGCAGGGCATTACCTGAGCCAGGGTCACCAGAGATTTATACCCCGCAGCTCTCCCTGCCTTATGTGCTTGCTCTAAATAGAAATTCATCCAATTCATCCCAGCACGACGAGCTGAATGGACAGGGAATGAGCTGGCTTATTTATAAGCCAATTTACCAGGTAAAATGCCTCGTCCCAAGAACAAACAAAACAAGGGCTGAGGCTGACAAAAGAGCAGCTTTGAGAGTCATTATGTCTCAGCCTTGTTCTTTTTTTTTTTTTTCTTTAATTATTCTTTCATACTGCTGGGAAGAGCGATGCAATTTGAAGGCATAAACTCTGAACTCCATGAATACGTGAGAGTAACACCAGTTAATCAAAGGCTGCTGAAAGTTCCTTCCAAGCTCAGGATAGGGAAGGGAAATATCTCCCAGTGGAATGCGTTGGATTGCTAGAAAGTGCACAGCAGGACTCCAAAAAGGAATCTGTGGTCATGTGGGAAGAGGTTGTGGCAAGAGGAGAAAACAGGGAGTTCTTAGATGGGATATTGGTAGGAAATTCTTGGACATGAGGGTGGGGAGGCCCTGGCACAGGGTGCCCAGAGAAGCTGTGGCTGCCCCTGGATCCCTGGAAGTGTCCAAGGCCAGGTTGGACGGGGTTTGGAGCATCCTGGAATAGTGGAAAGTGTCCCTGCCCATGGCAGGGGGTTGGAATGAGATGATCCTGAAGGTTCCTTCCAACACAACCCATTCTGGGATTGTTACACCAAGCGCAGTTTTCCCTTTAAAAGCCTAAACTTCTGGGTGCTGGATTATTTAGAAGAGCAGGAAGGAGCAATGCAGAGCAGCCCCAAAGCCTCCTGAGAACGTTTTCCCAACAAAGATCCACCCTGCACCAATGTCAGCTCTTGGAAAGCATCCTATGAAACCTGGTTAACAAACAGCAAAGCCTTTCCACACTCTCAAGTCATTTATTTAACACCATGTGCAGTGTTTGCTCTGCTTTCTAATTCTCCTTTTTTTTTTTCCAGGCCAGGGATGTGGTGACAGGGGAATCTCTGGGTATGGAAACTGCTGGAATTTCCTTGAAGGAGAGACAAGAATCAATCCCTGAGATAATTTCCCCCCATCTCAGCTGGGGTGCACCTGAATTTGCATCACAGCAAACGCAGCCAAGATCCAGCCGGGGGGGTTTGGTCCATCATTCATCAAGTGGCCAGAAGAAGAAAAAAACAAGATGTGAGAGAATGGGAAAGGTTTGGTATTCACAGAGTGCAGGAGCCTTGTGGATGGAGATGGAGCCCAGCAGAGCTCAATCTGCTTGTTGAGCCTGAGGCAGATGGTGCAGCCCAGCCCCGCTCTGTCAGATCCGCGTATTTTTGGGACACAGAATCATGGGGTGGTTTGGGTTGGAAGGAACCTTCAGGATCATCTCATTCCAACCCCCTGCCATGGTTGGCACTTTTCACCATCCCAGGCTGCTCCAAGCCCCATCCAACCTGGCCTGGAACACTTCCAGGGATCCAGGGGCAGCCACAGCTTCTCTGGGCACCCTGTGCAAGGGCCTCCCCACCCTCACAGCCAGGATTTTTTTCCTTCATATCTAATCTAAGCTTCTCACTGGAATGGAATAAAAGCCGCAGTGATTTACACTCACTCTGAGATGACCCTGGGCCCGTTTCCATCTGCAAATAACTCAGGGGTCACCTCCTGCCTCCTGGGCTCCAAGAACCCCTGGGAGAACTTGCTGTACCACATCACCTTTGATTAACAGGTTACCTGGGGTTGCCCCTTACTCCATTAACTGGAGTGAGTGCAAGGCAAAGAGCCACCTGACAGAAAGCTTTTATCCAAATAAATTAACAGGAGAAGGCAGCATCACCTCTGGAGCCCGGGCAGGCACAGGCTGGTGTGAATCACAGCATCATTTAGGCCGGTAAAAGACTTTTAAATCATTAAATCCTCATGTCCCCAAGTGCCACACCCACACAGCTTTTAAATCCCTCCAGGGATGGGGACTCCAGCACGCCCTTGGGAAGCTTTTTCCAATGCTTAACTACCCTTTCCATGAAGAAATTGTCTCAAATATCCAACCTGAACCTCCCCTGGAGCAACTTGAGATGGTTTCCCCTTGTCCTGTCCCTGTTCCCTGGGTGCAGAGCCTGCCCTGGCTGTCCCCTCCTGTCAGGGACTTGTGCAGAGCCACCAGGTCCCCCCTGAGCCTCCTTTTTTCCAGGCTCAGCCCCTTTCCCAGCTCCCTCAGCCTCTCCTCATCAGATTTTTGCTCCACATCCTGGCATTTCTTTGCTTTTTCCCACTTCAAAGCCTCTCAGCCTGTTTGCCACCCTCTGGGTTTGGCCACAGAGGGATGGAGGAGGTGGGAAGGCTGCTGGCCATTGCTGGAGAAGGAGAGGATGGATCCTGCTGCTGCAGATGGAAAAAGGGTGGTGGGATTCGGGAAGGCAAATCACACCGAGGCTTGGGAAACAGTACAGGGGAACATTAGGGTTTCTCCCTGCTTCCCTTTAAACAGCAAATATTTTACTTTGCAAATGCAAACAGCAACTCCCTGGATACTTCCCCAGGCCCTGTGGGCTACAGGAATGCCCATGGACACAAGAGCAGCACATTCCCAGTGTCCCAACCTCCCCTCCAAAGCTCCTCTGGCAGCCAACAGAGCCCTGGCCAAGTGAGGTAAGGAAAAATCCTCTCTGCTCATCCCTGTCTTGGTTCTGGGCACAAACTGAGGGGCCCTTGCAGTGTTTCCCATCCCTGGTTCTCCCCAGATGCCCAAACCAGCTGGAATAAAGTTCCAGTGTGTGATTTTTTTTGTTCTTAATAGGAATCACCTTCATCCCTCACTCCATCAGTGCTGGGACAGGAGGAGCTGAGCTGCAGGTGACACCTGTGCTGACGAGGTGTCACCTCTGCGTGCTGACCATCCCTGCTGATCCCACACGGTGTGGGATGGAAATTGCCAGGGCTGAGCTCTGCTGCAGTCTCCAGGGATTTGCAATCCAAGGACACTTTGTTTCTTCAGTCTGGGCAATCCCATGGAAAATTAAAATGGAGAGCACTGTTTTCCTTCCACTGAAGTCAAGATTTGTTTCTGCTTCTCTCCAAGAGGTCCAGGACATGCTGCCTGACCTCCTCAAGGAGACAGTGGTCCCAACTCAGAGTCCTTTAGAATCTTGGAATCATTTAAGTTGGAAAAGCCCTTTAAGACCACTGAGTCCAACCCTTCCCCCTTGGCCCGCCAAGGCCACCACTGATGTCCCCAAGTGCCACATCCACGTGGCTTTTAAACCCCTCCAGGGATGGGGATTCCACCTCACTCCTCACAGGGCTTGTGCTCCAGAGCCTTCACCAGCCCTGCTGCCCTTCCTTGGATGCAGGGAACAAAAGGAATGTGGGTGAGAGTGGACAGAAGAGGCAAAGCCCCACGAGCCCAGCCCAAAGCAGAGAAAAGCTTCTTCCTGCGCTGCCCGAAAACAGCAGAAGCTTTTCACGACTTGGGACCCCCTGACCTCTTCAGCTTCGTTTTAGTGCAGGCCAAAATCCAGGCTCACCTTTGCTGCAGTTGGGATGTGGATGGTGGCAAAGACAAAAGCAGCCTCTGGCAGGTGTCCCAACCCCCAGGGACGTGTCCAGCCACGAGGTGACAAGTGCCAGGGACCCAAGAGAGAGTCAGCTACAAGAGTGATGGGTAAGAACTCGGTGTTTGAGAGACAGGCAGGAATAACTGCTCTGCATCTCTCCATTTCCCAATCCAGCACACTTTCAAACCTGCTTAAAATCTTAAATTGTTAAGATTTTTAAAATTTTAAAATCAGAACCCACAAACTTCTGGGAGACCTTTGGAACAGTAAAATGATTTTTAACACCGAGTTTGATCAACTGGCTGGGATTATAGGGCTGTGGGAGACAGCAGAGCCCCTGGAGATCCCTCCCAGCCCGTTTGTATTTCTCCACACTGATCCATCCATGCATCCATCTATCCATAAGAACACATCACCAAGCTGCTGAGCCTGCACTCTGCACACATTTCCAGCAGAAAACAAGAGGGGCTGGGGATGCGTGAGGAATAAATGATTCAGCTCCATCTTGTGCTCCTGCTTCTGGCATGCCAGAGCAGCATTCCAGCTTGTCAGGATAAAAAACCACCCCAGACAGCTGCGATATCCGTGCAAAACTGGGACAATTCAGATTAAAAACTCATTTCCCCTCCATGTTCCTCTGAATATTTACCCCGCATCCCAACAACTGAAAGGAAGACAGGGAGGGAGAGAGAGAGAGGATTTGCCACAATCTGTGTCCAGCCTGGAAATCCCAGCTCCCTGAATGACGATTGATTGTGCCTCAGCACCGATTATTTTCAACCGAAGAACCTCGGGGAGGAAAGGGAAAATCGGGGCAGTTCCCGAAAAGCCCTTTGGATTTGGATCCAAGGGGAGCACTTAACAGGGATTGATTGCCCCGGGCCTGGCAATCACCTACTGAGGCGTGAACGCTGCTGCTTTCAGGAACGGCAGCTCATCCAGGCACCCCGGGGTCAGCACAGGCTGTGGGGACAATCCCAGCCACCCTGGGTCAGGAGGGAAGAGCATCCCAAAGGATATTCACACCACGAGGTGCTGGAATGGTGCGGGAGAATTCAGGGGCTGGCTGATGGGTGTAAATTAAAAACGTGGGTTGATTTGGATGGGATATTGGGAAGGAATTCCTGGCTGGGAGGGGCTGGCACAGGGTGGACAGAGAAGCTGTGGCTGCCCCTGGATCCCTGGAAGTGTCCAAGGGCAGGTTGGACAAGGCTTGGAGCAACCTGGGAGAGTGAAAGGTGTCCCGGTGAATGGCAGGATGGGATTTAAGGCCCTTCCAAACCATTCCGTGATTCCCCCCTGTGAGCTGTAGGTATAATTACACTGCTCATCACAGAGAAAAGATCAGGCAAAAAGGGACAGTCACCCTTTCAGCGAATCTGTCCCACTGCCAAGGGCCTGTGCTCTCAGAAAATGACACCACCAGCCACTTCTGCAAGAGGACCACCACGCCAATCCACAGGTGGTTTGGTTCCTAATTCCTGGTGCCAACCAGGATCAAGCTTGGAAGTCGTGGGTATTGAATTTATATTTTAATTTTTTTTTTCTTGGTAGCAATCTGAGCTCTGGCCCTGAAATCACTCCTTCAGTTATTCCTTAACGCCACATTTAACTCTACAGACTCTTCGCCTCCCTAAAAAGCAAACTAACACCAGGTAACACCAGTGAACCCCCGCAGAAACACCAGGGATGTTTCTCCAGGCAGGGGAGACTTCACCGTCCAATTTCCAAAACTCGGAGAGTAACTGCATGAAAATCATCACTTGAAATAATGTCACAGCTCCTCATCTGTCAGCTACATCAGTGAAACAGCGCCTGGCTAAAGCTCTCCCCTGGGAAAAGGGATTTGGAAGGAAAAGCTAAAAGCTCATCTTATTCCAACCCCACTGCCATGGGCAGCAGACACCTCCCACCAGACCAGGCTGCTCCAAGCCCTTCCCAACCCGGCCTGAGCAGCAAAGTTCTCCCTCAGGTTCAGGTGGAATTCCCTGTGCTCCAAACTCTTCCTGTTGCTTCTCATCCGCCTGCTGCCCACCGCGAGAGCCTGGCTCCATCCTCTGCCTCCCTGTGAGCAGGTCCCCAGTTACCTTTGCCATGCCGATCCTGGGCATCCCACGGCAGCTGGGTGTTCCTGCTGGCTGCCAGCAGCTCTGGGATCAGGGATCGCACCCCATGGATGGGGGACAAGGGCAACAAACTGCTCTGGCACATCTCCACAAGAGCTCTGGAAATCCAGAGAGGAGTTGTTCCTGCTCCCAGCTGAAGGGGGTCAGGAAAAACCCCTTCCAGCAGCAACAAGCACCACCAAACCCTTGTCCCCACAGCGCAACGTGGTCCCCCCCTTTTTGGGCCATCGGGACAAGTGACAGCTTGTCCCTGCATGCACCACCGACCCAATTCGGGGTGCAGAGCTCCAGCCCAGAGAAACGCATCCTGCACGGGCCACACAACCTGCCAGAGCGCCCCGAGACATTCCTGGAAAGCAATCCAGCCCAGTCCCTTCCACTGGCAGGTCACAGCCTCCCCCAGCCGCTCCGATTTGTTGGAGCGGGGGCCGATTATGTCGATGTTCATCCAAGGAGTGACGCCCATCCCCTTGCGCCCTGTCCGCCCGCGTCCCAGTCACTTCTGCCCCAGTTCCTGCTCCTTCTGCGAGGAGGGAGGGAGGGAGGGGAGGCACAGGGATGGATGGAGCCGGGGCTGATGATGGCCACATCCCTGCTTCCAGCACGGACGCGTGTGGGAGCGAGTACGCTCGGGAGCAGCTGATCAGTATGCAGGGACAGGCTCCCGGCTGCCCGCTGCCTCCCCTCCTCCTCCTCCTCCTCCTCCCGGTGACTCCGTGTGCGGCTGGAGGTGGCACCCCACGGCTCCCCGCTCCCACGGCGGATTTCACGCCTCCCTCCTCCTCCTCCTCCTCCCCAAACCATCGCTCCCTGTTGCTTCTCCAGCTCTGCGGCGCAGATGTTACCCCGATCCACCCCCGGGCCCTGCCAGCTCCTTTGGTGGGACCTCGGCTGGCGGGGTGCAGGATTTGGGGACCCACGGGGAGCATCACCCGCACGATGCCAACGCTCCTCCCGAGCGAGGGTGCAACATGGAACGGCAGAGAGGATGGATGCTCCCACCCTGCCAGCCGGCGACGGTGGAACGTGTGGGGGACAAGGCGGCTTTGGCTGGGGCTGCCGGCAGAAGCCGGGGCTCACCTTGTGGAGCTTCCACATGGCTCCCAGCGCCTTGACCTCGTGGCTGGAGTGCTTGCCCTCCTCCAGGCACTGGTAGCAGACAGGGCTCTTGCACTGCACGCAGTACATGCTGTGGTTCTCCAGCTCGTGGTCGGTGCAGGTGGAGATCTTGCGGGGGCTGAGCCGGCGGCTGACGCGGCCCTGGGCCGGCGGCACCAGGCGGTGCTTGGCCAGCGGTCCCCGCGGCGGGTGGCACCGCAGGCGGCACGGGTCGCAGTAGAACACGTCGCACTGCTCGCACATCACGGCCGCCTCCTTGGGCGCCTTCTCGCAGAGCTGGCACCGCAGGGCCGCCGCCCTGCCCTGCTGGTAGCGGTCGATGACGCCCTCGAGCAGGCGGTTGCGGGGGAAGCCCCGCAGCCCGCGCTCGTCCAGCACCAGGCTGCGGTGGCACTGCGGGCAGGTCAGGCACGCGTTGCGCGGCGGCGGCGGCGGCGCCAGCGCGGCCGGGGGCGGCGGCGCGGCCGGCGGGAACACGCGAACCCCGTTCGGGGACTTCTGGCACGGCGTGGTGGGAGCGCTGGCGAAGCCCCCGTAGGAGCCGTAGCCGCTGTCCGCCTCGCTGTACAGGCTCATCTTGTCCAGGTCCAGGTAGTCATAGTCGGAGACGGCCGAGCCCGAGGCGCGGCGGCTCTGCGGAGACTCCGAGTCTGGCGTCTGCACCAGGATGTTGCGGGCGCACGCCTGGCACAGGTTGTGCGAGCAGGGCAGGATGATGGGCTCCCGGTAAAAGGAGCCGCACACCGGGCATTTCAGCTCCTCTTCCATCTCTTCCATAAGGGAGGGAAGGAGGGCGGCGGCGCGGCTCCGGCGGCCGCGGCAGGAGCCCGACGAGCGACCCGCACCGCACCGCGCCTCGGCGCCGACTGCCGCCCGCCCGCCGCCCGCCGCCGCGCGCGCCGCCGGGCCCCGCCCCCCGCCTCGCCATTGGCCCGCCTGCCGGCGCGGGGGTGCGCTGCGCGCTTCCATTGGCCTATCCTCCCGTCAATCATCCCGTCCGCCCGCCCGCCCGGCGGCTCCGCTGAGGGGGCTGCGCTCGGGGCTGCGGCGGCGCTGCGGGGTCGGTGCGGGGAGAGCGCCTGTCCCGGCCCTGCCCGCTGCCCTGCCCGCTGCTCTTCCCGCTGCTCTTCCCGCTGCTCTTCCCTCTCCTCCTCCCTCTCCTCTTGCCCTCCCCGGCTCTCGGGAAGCGGCGCCACAGCCCCCGGGCTTCCCGCCCGCGGTGCCCGCAGCATGCCCTCCCCGGGATCCAGGGGCGCTCCTGCGGTTTCCCCTCTGACCGCGCAAGGTGGCTTTGGCAGTGCAAGGGATCTGCTGACGGATGCGGCCCTGAGGGTGTAGCTGTCATTATTGGGGTGGCCGCCCGTGTGCGATAAACGCCTCAGTGATGCTGCGGCTCTCCGCGGATGGCAGCGGAGCGATGCCGGTGCGGCGATGCCCTGCGTGGGGAGCGGTCCCTGAGCCTGGGACGCCCCCGTGGGGACACGCTCCGCCACTGGAGAGCGGGGACGAGGGGCCCCGAGGGGCTCCCGTGGCTTCGCCTCTCAACCCTGCTCGCTCTGAAGGTCGGCTGAGGTCCCAAACTCTCCTGGCAACAGAGCGGCGCAGCGGGTCCTGTTTCAGCCAATGGAAAAACAGGATTGCTCGGAATGTCGCTGTATTATCTCTTCTTTCCCTCTCTCTGTGCGCACGTTTGGGGCTGCCCGTTGGGGCAGATGCTCTGTGCTGCCCGTGATGGCTTTGGGCTGCTTCCAGCTCTGGGACCCAAATGTCAGAAGCACGTGGAGCTGCTGGAGTGAGTCCAGAGGAGGACATGGAGATGCTCCAAGAGGCTGGGACAGCTGGAGGTGCTCACCTGGAGAGGAGAAGGCTCCAGGGAGAGCTCAGAGCCCCTTCCAGAGCCTAAAGGGGCTCCAGGAGAGCTGGAGAGAGACCGGGGACAAGGCATGGAGGGATTGGACAAAGGGGGATGGATTTAAGCTAAAAGAGGGAAGATTTAGAGCAGATATTAGGGAGAAATTCTCCCCGTGAGGGTGGGGAGGCCCTGGCACCCTTTTCCATGGTGGGGAGATGGCAAAAATTCTGGGGGCACCCCGGGGCTGTGAGTCCCCTTACTTGACAGGACACACTGAGGGGCTCCTTCCCTTCTCCAGAGGGTCCATGCAGGTGCTGGGATTCAGGGAGCAGGTGCAATTCCAAGCTCCCACACTCATATTCAGGCAGGGGGGAAGCCCAAGAGCCCAGATGCCCAAGGAAGGCACCACCATTTCTCAGCCTGACAAGGAAGGACAAGTGATAAGGAGAAAAGGATTTTCTGAGTGCTTCTCTTTTCCACTCTGGCGTGCTTTGTTCTTCCCTTTCTGCTTCCTCAGGCTACTGCTGGCTCCGTATTGACTCTGGCTTTCCCAGGACTCTGTGCATATTCCTCATTTGCTCCCTGTAGGTGTCTCTGCTCAGGGCTGGTCATTTTTTTTCCCCTGCTCTCCCTCCCGGAGCTGCCCTTTTGCCGAAGTTAAACCATCATTCCTCGTTTGCCTCTTGTTTCCTGTGGCCATTTTTCACCCTGGCGGGTCTAGGATTGCCTTTTCTGCTGGAGTGATCCCGCTGAACATGGAAATGGGCAGAAAGAGGAAGACAGCCAGTGCCTTTGGAAGCAACCCTTGGTCATAAACATTGAGCTGTTTTCTTCTTGGCACTGCAGCCTGAGCCCTCAGCGAGCAGCGGGTGCTGCTCACACTCTGGCTGTGTTTTATTTACGACTGTCACACTTGTCACTGCCCCCAGAGCTGCACGGCTCTGGACCTGCAATAATCACTTGACCCAGCTTCAGCATTTGTTTGTCTGACGTGGCTGTGATCAGTCCAAGGGAGGAGAAATTGTCTTGTTCTCAGCTGGCTCCTGCTTTTCTCATGTGGCTCTCACCAGGAGCCTCACCTTGACACACAATTATGGAATCATTGAGGTTGGAAAGGATCTTTGGGATCATCAAGTCCAACCTTGATCCCTACCTTGTCCCCAGCCCATAGCACTGAGTGCCACGTCCAGTCATTCCTTGGACACCTCCAGGACTCCAAACCATCCCTGGTAGTCCCTTCTAATGCTTGACCACCCTTTCCATGATGAAAATTTTCCTGGATTTTCTTGCTATAAAAGCAGCTCCATCTCCTGCTGTTGGTGCATCTCCTGTTGTAACCAGCCTCTGCTCTGGGGAGTGTGGAAGCCACCGCTGGGCTGAGATAAATTAAAGTCATTTAGACTCTATAAGTGCTGTTGGATCCTCTTGGTGAATCGTAATAAATATCTGAGCTGGGCTAGAGCTCATAAATAAAAGAGAGAAATGAACCGAGACAACAACTCTGCAGTCTCTTTATTCCTCCCATGCCCAGAACACCTTGAGGAGATAAATCAGAGAGTGGACAAAGGCTCAGAGTTCCTCAGAGGAGAGGGTTGGGAGCACCAGAAGCTTTCCAGAGGTGTTGCCATGCTGCTGGAGAGGCTTCAGGTACTTGATGCAAGCAGATCTTCCGCTGCCGTGTGGGAAACCTGCTTCAGGCTCTGGGAATGTGTTTCCTCTTGTGCCTGGAGGTACCACGGGTGGTGCCTTGTCCCTACACAGGACCTCTGCTGTTCCTGGAGAGCCCATTGGGCTGGAACACTCTCCCTGTGCCCCCTGGGAACACCTCAGCAGATGCAGCCAGAGCTTGGAGTTGCCTTTTTACGACTCCAAGACATTGGCAGCTCATCATTCATCCTGTCACCAACCAACACACCCTGCTCCTCCTCCTCCTCCATCATTTTGAAAGGGTGAGCTCTTGGCTGACAGGAGAAATCTTTGTTTGCGAGTCCCTGCGTGCACGACCTTGAAATCCGCATCCCTGCGCTCATCCTGCTCCCTGAGGTCACCCAGAGCTTTCAGCAACTCCTGATTTCCCTGTCCTGGGGGCAGCTCCTGGCAGCAGGACAGGTGCTGAGCTCACTCTTCTCTCGGGTGCCAAGAGCAATGTCAGGAATGCTGGCACCGTGCCTGGAAAGGTTCCAGGGCTCCCAGAATTCCGGCAGGAGCTGCCTCCCAGAGCAACTTCCCGAGCTTCTTACTGGTGACACCATTTGCTCCAAGCCCAATTTCAGGAGCTCAGAAAGTTGGAAACCCTTTTCCATTTGTTTCTGGGGTCTCCTCCCTGCAAGGAAAAGTGCCAGATTTTTGTGGATGGTCGACTTCATTGAATGCAGGTGCCATCTTTGCCTATTTTATCTCAGTGTCACAAACATGAAGGATGCAGGAGATGCTTTGTGCCTGTAGCCAGACCTTCCAGTTTTTGAGCACTTTGAACATTCTAAAGCCCAGCTCTCCAGAATCAGTTTCCCTTGACCCAGGACAGGTTCCTTCCCATCACTCGGAGCTGCTGCAGGCTGAAGGCAATGCCAGCTCTGCTGCCTCACTGCTGGCAGGGAACTGCAGCTTCCTGGGAGAGTGCTGAGGTTTCCTGGGGTGAGATGGATTATGGAAGTTACAGGAAACCTTTCCAATGGCAAAACACTCAGAATTTTTCCTGTTGTGTAGGAGGCAGACAAAGAGGCTCAGCACAAGAAGGATGTGGAGCTGCTGGAGTGAGTCCGGAGGAGCCACAGAAATGCTCCCAGGGCTGGAGCCCCTCTGGAGCCAGGCTGAGAGGGCTGGGAATGTTCACCTGGAGAGGAGAAGGCTCCAGGGAGAGCTCAGAGCCCCTGGCAGGGCCTAAAGGGGCTCCAGGAGAGCTGGAGAGGGACTGGGGACAAGGGATGGAGGGACAGGACAAGGAGGAATGGATGTAAACTGACAGAGCATTAGGTGGGATATTGGGAAGGAATTCCTGGCTGGGAAGGTGGTGAGGCCCTGGCACAGGGTGCCCAGAGAAGCTGTGGCTGCCCCTGGATCCCTGGAAGTGCCCAAAGCCAGGTTGGACAGGGCTTGGAGCAGCCTGGAATAGTGGAAGGTGTTCCTGCCCGTGGCAGAGGCTTGGAACAAGATGAGCTTTGAGATCCTTTCCAACCCAAACCATTTCATGATTCAGGGATCTCTCTGCTTCCCTCTCTCCCTTCCCAAACAACACTCAGGGCTTGTTTGGCTGATGAGCAACACCAGCAAAGTTGTTCATCTCCACCCACACAGAGTGGGTGTGAAACAACCCCTGGTTCATAACTGCTCCAACCCTTCCCAAGGACCTGTGGAGGTGTCCAAGGCTCTGGCACAGGGAGGCTGGATCCTGAAAAACACTAATGGCAACACGAACTGTGTGGCTGATTGGAATATTTAATGATTTTTCCCTCCATTAGACTTTAATTACAATTGCCGAGCACTCCCTTTGCTTATTAAATCCAGCACTTAATTGGTAGCACAGGGTAAGGATAAACCCTCAGGTGTCAGAGGAGCTTGTTCTTCCCTGAGGAATTCCAGCTGCGACCATGGGCATTGGCAGGGGGTAACGCTTCCCAAAAACATCTCCTGGAAATCACTTCTGAAAATAAGGTGGCAAAATTGCTCCATCAAGTACAAGCCAGGCTGGCGAGATGCCAGGATATGGGGATGTCTGACTGGAAGAGGAGAAGTTAAAACTCAGATGATGCCTCAGAGTGAGATGTACTGGGGAAAAAAAAAAATCTGTAAATCTCAATGTACCGCTTACTTTCAAGGGTGACATCATTTATTTTTAAGTTATTATTTTTTCTTACTCCCAGAAGCTGGTGGAAATTTTCTGGTTTTTTATCAAAAGAGAGCAGAAACCATTGCTAATACAAGGGAAGAGCAGAGCTTCAAGTCTAAATTGTGGTGCTCTTTTGACCAGCCTGCCCACTTACTCATCCCCTCTGGGATTAATGCCCCACTTCTCTGGCTTGTGACTCATTTTGAAGAACAGCAACATTAAACTCATCCCACCAGAAAAATCTGTCCTTCCTCCCACTGCCAGTTTGTCTCCATCCTCCTTCCCCTGCTGCCCAAAGACTCAGCTGGAACATTTGGTGGTTCAGATGTGCTGAAGGTGGGACATTCCCTGCGTCTCCAGCATTGGAAAAGAAGCTTTGTCCAAAATTTTTTGGCTTCACAAACAACTCAAAGCTTGTTTGATCTGCCCTGGAAGTGTCCAAGGTCAGGTTGGACGGGGTTTGGAGCAGCCTGGGATAGTGGGAGATGTCCCTGCTCATGGCAGGGGTTGGAATAAATTGAGCTTTGAAGGTCCTTCCACCCAAAAACATTCCGGGATTCTCGGATATTCCCATTTTCAGACAATATCTGCTCCCTTTGAGCAGAAGGCTGCTCATTCAAAATGATCTCCTAACCTCTGCAGTACGGACACCTCTTAAAATAAAATGTAAATGATAAAGCTTTAAATTCTAAACTCTAAATTATATCTAAATAAAACGATAAAACTGGATCTGCTGATGAGTGCCTGCAGTCACTCAGGCGTTAGAGTGGCCTTCAGGAGCAGCTTTCCCATTAACTGATGGAGTGGGATATTTTCTTTCCAAGCCTCCCTCCACTCCTCGCAGCTTCTGGCTGAGAACTTTGGGGGAAAGCAGCCGAAAACTTTTTTGGATGTATCAAGTGGGAGGCTCAAATCTAATGTATGGCTGAGTCTGGGTGCAGATTTCTTCTCGCCGCCATGGCAACCAAACTAACTAAAAATAAGAAGCATTCCCACAAATGTCAAAACACTCCATGCTTCCGTGACGTATGGAGGATCTGACCTGGAATCTGCAATCGTTATGTAACGGTGTTTAACATTCCCGTAATTACAGGGGAGAATTGTCTCCAGGTTAGAGGCTTTGCATAACTTTGGGAGTCAACCTGCTTCCCCGTGTTCTTGGGGATCTATGTTAGGAATGAGCTGGAGGTGCAGCTGTTTAACACCTGCTGTGGTTACGTGTGAGACTCATGAAAGCGGCTCCAGTGTCCATCTGCTCGAAATAACCAGGGAATAAACCACTAAAATCCAAACTCTGGGCTTCTGGAAAAGCTGCCTGGAGAGCCAGCCAGAGAGGGAGGATGCCCCAGGAGTTTTTTAGGGGCTCCCTCCCAGGTGTGCAGGTCCTGAGTGGTGCCTCCGTCCAAGGGCTCCATCACCTCTTCCTAAATCAGGGAGCTGAAATCAGACACAGGGGCTCGGGAAGGGAGCCTGGGGGACTTGCCCAGGTGTGGGTGTCTTCATGGAGGACATCTGATGGTAGCTGGGATGAGATGGATGGGGCGATTCCCATGGGATGAGTTTTTCTGTTGCTCCAAGTGGCCTTCAGGTGATGCCCAGGCTCCAGGACACTCACTCCTCCTGCTGCAGAGCCTTCACCGGAGGCTGGGAATGTCCTGCTGAGGTCAGCTGAAGGTGCCACCATTCCTCATGGTGAGCTCCATGGAATCCTGGAATGCTGGAATGGTTGGAAGGGACCTTCAAGGCCATCCAGTCCCAACCCACTGCCCTTCCCCCAGCCTAGGTTGCTCCAAGCCCCATCCAGCCTGGCCTGGGTTTCCTGCTGCTTGTGCCACTGTGATTTCTCTTCCAGGATCTCCAGCATGGGAAGAGGATTCTCACCAGAAAGAAAACAAGGGTGAAGAGGGGAGATGTCCTGATCAGGTGCTGTGAGAGGTCTCCCTCTCCCTGGGGTCACTGAGCCTCAGATCCCAGGTCTGGTGGCCAGATGTGAGGTCCTGGCAGACAAAAGTTGACCTGCCCTGAAACCACAGTGGTGGCCAGACTGTGCCAGAGGCAATGTCAGGATCAACCCTTCCCCATGGATTTCCTCATGGAACCAACAGCTCCTCAGCTGAAGGGAAGCACAGCAGCAGGGACCCCCTTCCCAAACCCTCCAGCTGCCCCTTTGGGATGGGGTGGTGGATCCCATGCTCCAGCCCTGGGTGGGATTGCTGTCCCCGACCCCACACTCGCCCCTCCCAGGAGGAATCTCTGCTTCCCACCGTGTCCCCTCCCCGTTCCAGCGCAGATCCCTGGGTGTGGGTGTTCCCCCAGCCCTGCTGCCGTGCAGTGACACGCTGGGATGAATCAAGGGGGTGGTGCTGGAAGCGCTGAGGAGATGTGAGGGAAGCAAACCAGGCATGTTCCCATTCCTGCCCACTCCTCACGCAGACTCACCTCTGGCAGGCAAAGCAGCGTTTTAAATCCCAGCAAAAAGGGCAAAACTGAGATATCCCGTGGTTTTGTGATTTGATCTCATGCCAGGCGGCAGTGGGGACATCCTGGTGCGACATCCAGTGTGTGTGTCCCTGGAGAGCCAAGGTTGCTGCTCTCACACACCTGCTGTTCCAATGGCAAGGTTAATTCAAAAAATACGTGGGGAATCCTTCTTTGGGGGTGCTAATGCCAACCACACGCACATTCCTTGCAGATTTAGGGGGTCTAGCAAATCCAGCCTGGGGTCAGGGATGGAAGAGGTGCATCCCATCTGGTTCAGACATGGTGAAAGTAGATGTTGGAGTAGGTGTAGAGGAGAGAATGGGGGAAGGAAACATCCCCTGGGCCATTTTATTTGATCACCTCACACTGTCCAAACCGTCTCCAAGAAAAACCTTTCCCTTTTTTTTTCATCCCTGCCTTTGCTGTGCTGGAGCTGAGGCAGCTCTCCAGCCTGAGCCTCCTCAAGGAGATGAGGGAAAGAGGAAAATGTGGACAGCAGGACATCAGTGCTCCGTGGGATTTGCCAGACATTTTTCTGAAGACTCTTATTCTTCCTCCCTGCTTTTGGCTTTGATTTTTTTTGGAAAGAAACTCCAAAGGCTCTTGCCAGCAAAGCAAAAGGGCAGAATTTGTGTGGAGACTTCACCCACAACCATTCTATTTGAAAAGGCTGCTGAAACTCCAAGAAAATGGAAGGTGTGTGAACTTCTTAGCCCAGAGAAGCTGTGGCTACCCCTGGATCCCTGGAAGTGTCCAAGGCCAGGTTGGACGGGGCTTGGAGCAGCCCGGGATAGTGGAAGTTGTTCCTGCCCATGGCAGGGGCTGAAATGAGATGAACCTTAAGGTCCCTTCCAACCCAAACCATTCTCAGTAATTCCATGATTTTGCGTCTTAGTGCAGCACTGCTGGGAGCAGAGAGGGGTGTGGGGGACAGGACTGGATTAATCAACCTAAAAAAAGAAAATGGAGAGAATTAAAATGAGTCAGGCTACTCCTTTGAGACCTTGGAAAAGTCCAGGTAAGGAACAAATCTACTTTGATGGGCTCTTTCAATCACTGGATGTCCAGAGTCAGGGGTGAGGCACCTGGGAGAGAACAAGGAAACACTGCAGCATTTCTGTCTGTAAAAATGGGAAATTTTTTTTGAGTGTCTGGGCTGTGGCAGTGCCTTCACCTGATCCGGACATCCCATAAGGCTCTAAAGGGCTTTTTTTCCTCCCTGAAGGAGAGTGACAAACTGGTGATGCTGCACCCGCCTTCTTCCTCCTCCTCCTCCTCCCACGACTGCTCTGCATCCATCCATCATCCATCCCTGTGCCAACACACCTCCCTCTTCTCCCAGGAGCTTCCACCAGGTCTGTGTTGGCACTGAGACCATCTTGGCTTTTTGTTTTGTTGGAGATTCCTTCTCCCATACTTAAGACTTGGGTTTGTTTGGGTTTTTTTTGTTTTTTTTTTTTTTTTTTCCTTTCGTGTTTTTATTTTTTCTTTAGATTTTTTGTTCCTGCTGTCATGGCAACCTGGATGGATTCTGGTCACAGCTTTGGCCTCCCTGGCTGTGGATGGCCACAGGGACATCAATCAACAAGTGACAAAGCTCCCTGGGCTCTGGCAGAGCTGGGATTGTCCCTGTAGGCAGGGATTGTTCTGGATCCCCAGCAAAGAGCAGAGCTCACCCTCCCAGGATGTGTTCACTTCTCCCTCCTCCCTGAGGATCCTCCAGGATCTGGGTGCTGGAAAGCTTGGAGGGGATACTTTTGGGCAGTTGCCACCTGGGGTGACAGGAATTGGGTCTGTGTGCCATTATTCATAGAATCATAAAATCATGGAGTGGTTTGGGTTGGAAATGACCTCAAATCCCATCCAGTTCCACCCCCTACCCTGGGCAGAGACACCTTCCACTATCCCAGGTTGCTCCAAGCCCTGTCCAACCTGGCCTTGGACACTTTCAGGGATCCAGGGGCAGCCACAGCTTCTCTGGGCACCCTGTGCCAGAACCTCTCCACCCTCCCAGCCAGGAATTCCTTCCCAGTATCCCATCAATCCCAGCCCTCTGGCAGTGGGAAGCCATTCCCTGTATCCTGTCACTTCAGGCCCTTGTCCAGAGTCTCTCTCCAGGCGCTCCTGGATGCTCCAGGAGCAGCACTGGTGGTCCCTGGTAAGATGTGACCTTGGTCAGAGGTGCTTCTGCAGCTGGATGGAGGAGGGAAGCTGGGAATCCGCAGACTGCTCCCCTCTGAGCTTGCAGGTGACTTCTTCCCCCATTCCGTCCTCATCATCACCAGCAGCTCCCCCCAGCCTCCCTGGAAGGCAATCCATGGCCATTCCCACCCTGCTCAGCCTGTTGGGTGTCAGTTCTGGGCAGTTTTAGCCACGGATGGGGAGGTGCCGCTGCTTGAATTTAGCAATTCTCCCGAGAGTCCTCAACCGTGGACTTGTCCACCCTACCCCTGCAGCTTTTATTTCTTCCTCAGAAGTGGCTGACCTGGCCTGAACTTTTCCAAGAAGACAGGTAGGACACCTGGCATGGGAAATGCCAGCTCTGGCCACGTGGAGTTTGGGGTGATGCCCTAAGCCACACATAAAGGTCTCTTAGTGGGACAGATGTTTTGTCCCCTCCTTATTCTGCTTCTCAGTTCTTGTGACCCAATTTAATATTCCCTGTTGATGTAAGTGATTTTCAGTGGAAACGGACCTTCAGCTTGAAGTTTATTTGCATTTTAATAAATCTTCTTTGACAGAGAGCACCCTTCTCTATTCATCCCCCCACAAAGGAGGAGTGAATTGAAAATTATGCAGGAACTTAATGCAGCTGAAAGGAAATTGCAAGCTCCGACTTGGCTGCACGGAGAAATCTGGAGATCAAATGATCCCATCTGCAATGGGGCATCAAAAGGAGCAGCAGCTGCTGATGTGAGGCTGAACGAGGGAAGGGATTTGGGCAAGGATGCTCTGGAATGCGAGCAGTGTCCATTTAAGGCACAGGAGTCCCATGGGTGGTGGATCTTGGGCTGGGAGTGTCTCCAGCAGGGGACACACAAAGGGAATGAGTGACCCTTCTCCAAGTGACCTCTGGTGGCTCAGGGACTTGGAGCTGAGTTGAATACTCGAAAACCCCGTGGAGGCTCTGGTGGGATGTGGTCGGGGCTGGGGAAGGAACGGGATGGAGCCGGGAGTTGGGGAGAACAGGAGGATTTGCACACCCTGTTGTGCCGCAAGACTTGCTGCAAACACCTTCTATCAGAGCATCCCGCTTTCCAAGAGGGCCGTGCAGGGAGGAAAAACGCATTCCCAGCTCCCTTTCTCTCCCAATCCTCCTTGGATCCAATCTCCGCAGCTCCATCTGTGCCCGGGGGCGGGGGTTTGCTGGAGGAGGAGCAGGAGGTGGGCAGACGAAATTACCGAGGCGAAGGCAGGCAGAGAATAGGATCCCAATGCCTGAGATCTCCTCCATTGTCTTCTCTGTCACTGAGCTCGGGAAAATTTAGCAGCACCCGAGCGGAGCAAAGCCGGCTCTGCCTTGCGCACTTGGAAACAGGAGCCAAAAGCTCCCTATTTTTATCTGCTCAGCAGCTGCATCCCTGAACGTTGGCAGCAGCATGGGCTGAGGGGCTCTGGGGATGTGGATTCCACAGCTGGGCCCAGAGGAGTTAAATATCAGAGTCATGGAATGGTTTGGAATTGGATGAGACCTTAAAACTCATCTTGTTCCAACCCCTGCCATGGGCAGGGACACCTTCCACTATCCCAGGCTGCTCCAAACCCCATCCAGCCTGGTCTGGGACACTTCCAGGGATCCAGGGGCAGCCACAGCTTCTCTGGGCACCCTGTGCCAGGGCCTCCCCACCCTCCCAGCCAGGAATTCCTAATTCCCAATCTCCCATCCATCCCTACCCTCTGGCAGTGGGAAGCCATTCCCCATGTCCTGTCCTTCCATCCCTTGTCCCCAGTCCCTCTCCAGCTCTCCTGGAGCCCCTTTAGGCCCTGCCAGGGGCTCTGAGCTCTCCCTGGAGCCTTCTCCTCTCCAAGCGGACACCCACAGCTCTGCCAGCCCGGCTCCAGAGCAGAGGAAATCCAGCTCTCAGAGCATTTTTGTGTTTATCTCCAAGTGACAATAACAGAGGAGGTCTGTGCTGGTCCTGTGCTGGTTTGGGAACATCCTGCCTGGTCACACAGTGCTGGATGCAGTGCCAGGCTTGGCTGTGTCACCTCACTGGCACAGGGTTCCCAGAGAAGCTGTGGCTGGAAGTGTCCAAGGCCAGGTTGGACGGGGCTTGGAGCAACCTGGGATAGTGGAAGGTCCGTGCCCATGACAGGGGGTGGAATGGGGTGGGCTTTAAGGTCTCTTCCAGCCCAAACCATTCCATGATTCCCCGTCTCTGTGCTCTCCAGGAGAGGAGGTGGCTCCTCAGGCATGTCCCCATGCCATGCTCTTGGTCTCCCTCCCTCCTCTCCTCCCCGATCCCCTCCTGGGGCATGGAATACCCCAAGCACTGAAGTGTGAGGAAGATTAAGAGAGAAAAATGAGTATTATTATGCCTGGGAGGAAAATACCAGTGGAGAGAGGAGGGGAAGGAATGAATCATTTTTGACAGATGTCCCCACACTGCAAATGCTGCCTGGCCATGGAAAAAAATAAATTCCTACAAGCGAAGGGGAGCCTCACTGTTTATCTAAACAGTGCAAAAATGGAAAAGCTTTCACAGAATCCCAAAAATGGTTTGGAAGAGACCTTAAAACCCACACAGTTCTACCCCCTGCCACGGCAGGGACCTTCCACTATCCCAGGTTGCTCCAAGTCCTGTCCAACCTGGCCTGTGACACTTCCAGGGATGGAGCAGCCACAGCTTCTCTGGGCAATGTTTGTTACATCCCATGCTTCATGCAGAGGGTTCATGGTTTTGAAAAGACTTCATGTTACCCTCATTTACTCTGTATTTTGAAAATATTCTCCACAGTCTGGCAAGGCTCCGTGGGACACCAAGCTCTGCCTTAAATGGCTTCAATCACCTTTACACTGCCTTTCAAAACAGGCCATTAATTCAAATTTTTAGGATGTTCCTTTAGCCCTGAGTAGCCCTGGTGAGGAACTTCTCTCCCGGTGCTCATTACAGCTGTGCTTCTGCCTTTGTGCACCAAGAGAGCTGTTTGAGGACTGAATACAATTCCTTAATTCCCAATTAATGGCTGTCATTATCTACCCCTCACATAAATAACCAGTTGGAGCATGGCACTACCTTGCAAGGTGCGCTGACTCACCGGAAATAATAAGTGGTAAAGAAAAACCTTTGTCCAAGTAAGGAATAAACAAGACATTTGCCTTTTCAAAAGAGGATGACTCTGGAGGTAAGAAAGTTCTTCCACACAACAATTCCCAGGCACCACTGACTCATTGTATTTATAGGGGAAATTACTTGTCGTGGCAAAATTTCAAGCAGCCCCAGGAAGCTTTAATCTCCAGGCAGAGGAATAAGTCAGAGGCCCCACTGGTGGTGGTTTTAATTCTTAAAAACCACTTTCTGCACTTCCACGGGCTGCCAACCTGAGCCTGCCTCCGAGGCAGCTCAGCCGATCTCTTCCCAGCAGTGCTTTCAGAAGTACGTGGTGATGGGGAGAGGGAAGGGGCCCAGCAGGATGTGCCACCTCCAGGGATGCTCTGGAAGGGCAGGAGGGAAAGCCAGAGTCAGGCTGAAGTCACAGGTGGCTCTGTCAACATTCCCGGGGATTTTATAAGAGAAGGGAAACTCTCAGGGAGCAGCGGCTCCTTCTCCATCGATGTGGAGGATGATTGCTGCCAAGCTCCCCTCCAAAACCTTCTCTGCAGGGGCAAACAGCTCAAATTCCAAAGGTTACAAACACCGGGAAGGTGCTTCCTTCCTCAAACACAGAGCAGAAAGGACACGCAACGCTCCAGGCTCTTCCCGAGCTCCCCATATCCCCTCCAGGCATGGAGACCCGGGACAGGGGCTGGAGGGACATCAGCGTGCCGGGGATGTTGCGTAAGGAGCCGCATTCCCGAAGATGCGCTCCCGAACCGCGACAGATAAAAATATCCGGGGAGGACGTGTTGCTCTGACTAAAGCACTGCTAAAATAGGAGAGTGCGCAAATCCCGTTTTAGCTGCTCCTTCCGAGGCTCCTGCCTCTCCTCCCGTACGGCACAGCCACGGGGGGGGGGGGGGGGGGGGGGTTGTGTCTCACACCCCTTGTCATCGTGGATGTGGTCCCTTGGGTGTCACCTGTGTCCAGGTGGGTGCTTTTCCTGCTGGGATGTTGTTTTGTGCTCACTGGGGTGGTGGAAACAGTGAGGTGAAGATGTGGTTTTGCTTGAGTTTAGGGTTTGGTTGTAGAAGGTTTTTTAGGAGCTCCTGGGCTTGGGGAAACCTGGATGGGCCATTTCATGCTGGTCACGGTCCCCTGGCTCTGGCGAAAACTTGCCTTGTGAAACGATGCCTTTCTGTTTGAAATCCCGTCCTCCAGGTCTGCTGCTGTCTGATCTGGCCATGAGACAAATTCTGCCATCCCTGCCTGTGGAATCATGGAATGGTTTGGGTTGGAAAGGACCTCAAAACTCATCCAGTGCCACCCCTCGCCATGGGCAGAGACACCTTCCAGTGTCCCAGGCTGCTCCAAACCTCATCCAGCCTGGTCTGGGACACTTTCAGGGATCCAGGGACAGCCACAGCTTCTCTGGGCACCCTGTGCCAGGGCCTCCCCACCCTCACAGCCAGGAATTCCTTTCCAATCTCCCATCCATCCCTGCCCTCTGGCAGTGGGGAGCCATTCCCTGTGTCCTGTCCCTCCATCTCTTTTCCAGTCCCTCTTCCGCTCTCCTGGAGCCCCTTCAGGCCCTGGCAGGGGCTCTGAGCTCTCCCTGGAGCCTTCTCCTCTCCAGGTGAACATTCCCAGCTCTGCCAGCCTGGCTCCAGAGCAGAGGGGCTCCAGCCCTCCGATGATTTTTCTGGCCTCTCCTGGAGCCCATCAGATGGGATGAAGAACCCAAACTCCCAAAGCAGACCTTCCCACCACCCACACATGCTCTGTCACTCCTCATTAACCTGCTCTGCCAGCATTCCCTGCCAGCCTCCAGGACCATGTGAACGCTGTGTCCCCCTGGGAGGACACTGGAACTGAGCCCGTTTTCCTCCCGATTACAGCTCCACACAGAACGGAGCAGGGAAGGAATCAGGAGGATCCTGGGCTTCCCTGTAATTGGTACTGGGCTCCAGTTCACCCCCCAGAGCTGGGGGCTGCTGGGTGTCCCAGAATCTGCAGGATGTGGGAGCTCCCCATGATCTTTGCTTTTGGGAGGAGACATGGGCACAGGGATGAGACTGGGGGGGAGAGGGGAAAGGGGAGTTCTGCTCCATCCTGAGCACAGAGATGTGCTCCTGATCCCACTCCCTCATTTGGGACCAGCACAAACCTGAACACCTGGAGTTGCTTTTCTCTCTTTTTGAGCAGATAAATCCTCCGCCACCACCATATGTGGCTCCCCATGGCCACAAACCCTCGTGCACAGAGGGGTTTGGAGCAAAGCTGCTTCCCGAGGCTGCAGCAAGGCCCTGAGGAGCCTCAGAGCTGCTGGAAATGCAGTTGCTGGCAGTGCCCCAGTGACACTCATGGAATGGCTTGGATGCTTCAGCTCCAGACCAGGGAGTTCCAGACAGTTGATTGTGGGCAACATGAGCCAGTGCTGGAGAGGAACTTGCCGTGAGGATGGAAAAGAACTGGGCAGTGACTGTGATCTCTTTTCTTTTTAATGAGTCCCCTTGAAGAGAATAAGATGAGAGGTGACAGCACAGCTCCTGCCACCCTGCCAGGTCACAGAACAATAGAATATCCTGAGACATTCTGAGGGAATATCCTGAGGGACCCACAAAGATTATGGAGTCCAGCTCCTGGCCCTGCTCAGACACCCCAAAAATCCCACCCTGGGCATACCTGGCAGCACTGTCCAAACACTCCCGGAGCTCTGGCAGCCTCGGGGCTGTGCCCCTTCCCTGGGGAGCCTGGGCAGTGCCCAGCACCCTCTGGGGGAAGAACCTTTCCCTGAAATCCAACCTAAACTTCCCCTGGCACAGCCATTCCCTCAGGAGTCAGGGAATGGTCTGTGCTCTGGCCTGGGGATGACCCCACCTTGCCAGGCAGTTCAGCTATACAGGAAAAGAAATTATGAATCATTTTGTACCCCTCAGGAAATGTCTGTCCCCCCATCCTGCTGCTGACAACAACAAATCCTGCACACGCTGTTAATGGCTTATTAAAATTCACTGGGAGCTGCCACTGCAGACGGCTAAAATAGAGGCTGCTCAGGATGCTAAGCCAAATAAGTTATTCATGTCTGTGATCATGTAAACAAACTGTCAGACATCCAGATGCAGGGAGAAATATCCATGGACAATAACAGAGACAGGCCTCGGCACATATTCATTTACTAATCTGATTGTGTGAATAAATTAAGTGAAAGTGTTACAAATGTATTCCCTCAGCCCGTGTTCTGCTGGATTAAGATGTGATAATTCGGTATCTTGGGTCACTGAGCAAACAGAGGCGTGGCTTGGGGATCAATTGAACCAGAGCTGGGTGGACGCAGCCCCTTCTTTTCAAATCCATGGGTCCAAGTGTGGGGGAACATCCTTGTGTCTGCTGTGGGGAGCCAGGAGAAGTGTTAGGGAGATGGAGTATGGAAATAGAGTATGGAAAAAATAAGGGGTTGTGTAGATTTGTGCCTCAGGTGTTCCAAGGGCTGGAGCCCTCCTGCTCTGGAGCCAGGCTGGGAGAGCTGGGGATGTTCACCTGGAGAGAAGGCTCCAGGGAGAGCTCAGAGCCCCTGGCAGGGCCTAAAGGGGCTCCAGGAGAGCTGGAGAGGGACTGGGGACAAGGGATGGAGGGACAGCACACAGGGAATGGCTTCCCACTGCCAGAGGGCAGGGATGGATGGGAGATTGGGAATTAGGAATTCCTGGCTGGGAGGGTGGGGAGGCCCTGGCACAGGGTGCCCAGAGAAGCTGTGGTGGCTCCTGGTCCCTGGAATTGTCCAAGGCCAGGCTGGATGGGGATTGGAGCCTCCTGGGATAGTGGAAGATGTCTCTGCCATGTCAGGGGGTGGAGTGGAATGAGCTTTAAGATCCCTCCCAACCCAAACCTGTGGTGCTATGTAGGATTGTTTCCCATGGAAAACACACATCCCAGATTTCAGGGCAGCAGCTTTGATGTGGCTGACCACAGCTGGTGGCTCCACACACACTCTCCCTCTGAGATCCCAGGTGTGGCTATGAGGCTCCGTGTGCCAGAGCATTTATCCCATCCCCGGGCAGGCTGCCCCAGTGATTCATCACCTTCCCTTCAAAATGTGCATCTCATTTCCAGCCTGAATTTCTCTCTGACTCGGGCTCCTCGCCGTCGGGTATCATTATGCAGTGTTTTCATTAGATCAAAAAGGTCTCCAGCACTTCCCTCCTCCCCCTGGGAACGGCACAGCGGGGTTGCATTGCCTCTGCATTGTTGGATAACGTGGATATTAAACTTTCTCTTTTCCCCTGCATCTCCAGGCAGATCTCAACTAAGAGCCACATTGGGATGAGATCAGAGAAACAGCCACGTTGATGCACGTGGTTCCTGTCTCCAGATGTCTGCTTAAGATCACGGAATTTCAGAGTGGTTTGGGCTGGAAGGGACCTTAAAGCCCATCTCATTCCACCCCCTGTCATGGGCAGGGACACCTTCCACTATCCCAGGTTGCTCCAAGCCCCACCCAAGGGGAGCCTGGGACACTTCCAGGGATCCAGGGGCAGTGTCACAGCTTCTCTGGGCACCCTGTGCCAGGGCCTCCCCACCCTCACAGGGAAGATTTCCTTCCCAATATCCCATCCATCCCTGCCCTCTGGCAGTGGGAAGCCATTCCCTGTGTCCTGTCATACCAAGCCCTTGTCAAAAGTCTCTCTCCATCTTCCTTGTAGGCTCCCTTCAGGTACCTGAAGACTGTGATTAGGTCACTCTTCAGCCATCTCTTTTCCAGGCTGAACAATCCCAGTTCTCCCAGCCTTTCCTCACAGGAGAGGGGCTCCTTCCCTCTGATTAGGGTGATGCTGCCACAGCAGGACAGTATCTTTGATTTATTCCCCAGGTGTTCTCCCAGCACCTGTGTGTTTATCCCTCACCTGTTTGTGGTTTATCTCTTGGGACAGTTTCCAGAATTCTCCCTTCCATGCCCTGTCTCCCCAACTTTTGGCTTTCCCAAAGGTCTTTGGAGGGGATTTCCCCAGTTTGCTCCACATTTTCCAGAGGCTCTGGAATACTCAGTGCACCAGTGAGTTTCTGTCTCAGCCATGGCCTCTCCTCACACAGGGGCTCCACACCTCACACTGTGGCCTGGGCTCAGCATTCCAGCAGTGGCTGGGATCCCAGATTTCCTCAAAGGCTCTTCCTGGCATTGCTGCATTGCCTCTTGGCAGCTTGAATTCATTCCTGCATCCCAATCCCATCTGGCTGCTGGTGGGGAGAGTGGATGGAACGTGGATGAGCCCATCTGCCCATCCTGGTGTGTGGAGAGGTGGAGGGGATGGACATGGACACTGGGATCTGTCACAGCACTGGAGAGCTGTCCAGGAGTGACAGTGGCTGCATCCCCTGTATCAGGGCACCCACAGGCTCCTGCAGCACCAGAACAGGACACAGCTCAATGTCAAAACTGCATTTGGACAGCCCCACGTCCCGTCTAAAGCACTAAAATCTCCCAGGCTGCACTTTTCCAGGGCTGGCCTTGCTGCCCACTGGTGCTGCTTCCACAGGAGTGGAAGTGGGCCTGCTCTGCCCCAGCTCCAGAGGGACACGGTTCTTCACAGCACCGGGTTGGACATGGAATAAAATGCCTGTGTGATCTGGTGCCACCAGGCTTGGGGAGCTCCTGCCAGCTGCCAGCCAGCCCTGTCCAGGGTTTCAGCTCTTCCCGCTGGCCTCTGGCCATGGGGACACAAGGGAAGAGGGAGAGTGATCCCAGAGCTGGGATGGGAACCAGCACTGAGCTCTCTGCTGCCTCCCTGGGAACTGGGATCAGCTCTGGGTTGGAAAAATGGTCTGAGATCATCAAGTCCAACTGTTATGCCAGCACTGCCAAGGCCATCACTAAACCACGTCCCCAAGTGCCACATCCACACAGCTTTGAAATCCCTCCCACCACCCTGGGCTGGACAACCCTTTCCATGGAGAAATTTCCCCGAATATCCAACATAAAACCTCTCCCGGTGCAACTTGAGGCCATTTCCTCTTGTGCTACGTGTTTCTCTTTGCCAGTCCCAAACCCAACCAGGCACCTTCATTTCCAATGGCATTTTGTCTTTGTGTGGCCTGCTGGCGCTGCTGGAAGGATTTCAGTCACAACCAACCAGAAAGGCAACCTCGGGACCGCAGCTGCATTTTCCTTTTCACTTGGGCTTTGGATTTTGTTCTGAGAGGTTTTTTTAAAAGCCTGACATTTCCCTATGTGACTAAAGAACCTGAAAAACAAAAGGGGGAGGAGATGGCACAGGCAGAGAGGAGCTGTTGATCAAACCACGATGACAAAGCCCTGCTGAAGCCCCAGCTGGAATTGTGGTTGTTCCAAGAGTGTCCTAAAATTGCCTTCACCTCTTTTCCACCAGCCAGGAGCAGATTTTTGGCACCAACTCAGCCGAGATCTCCAAAATCAGGAAGCTCAGAGGAGCTCAGCTCTGATCCCACCTGTGCTGCTGACACACACCCTTGTGCGTGTGTCCCATCCTTCCCCTGCTCCTTCTGCCACCATACATTCCTATGGGCTGGAGATCTCTGCATTCCCAGCACTGGACACAGCCAGTGTTCCCTGAGCAGCTCTCCAGCCACACTCTGGGCAGTGCCTGTCACTCAGGGAGGGCACGCTGTGCCTGGGAATGCCATCACAGCTGGGACATGCTCCTGTCCCCTGCCCCTTTAGAGCCTCTCCCCTGCCCTCTTTTTGGAGCAGAAGCAGAACGTTTGGAACCAGTGGCCTCCTGAACCTTGCACACACCAGCTCATCCTCTCAGGGATCCAGAGCTGCCACTCACTGCCACTTGTCTCATCTCCAAAAGCACCAGGACAATCAGCATAATGACTCGGTTTGCAGTGGAAATCCAATTACTGCGGGAAGCGTTTCATTAGGGTGGATTTTCTCCGCGGGGAGCCTGTGTGCGGAACAATGGGATCGGGATTGGCACCCGCCAGCTCAGGGCACCAGCCCCCGGGGAATGGGAGGGTGACAAGGTGACAAGGCAGGATGTCACACCTCGGGCACAGTGCTGGGCTCTCAGCTCTCCTGTGACCTGTGCTGTCCCCACATCTGTGTCCCAGCTCTTTCCTCTCGTCTTCTCATTCCAGACATCTCCAGCTTTAATCCATCTAACCCTGAACTCTGTCTGTGGGAAGCCATTTCCCCTTGTCCTGGCACTCCAGACCCTTGTCCCAAGTTCTCTCCTGCTCCCTTGGAATCTATTTAGGCACTGGAAGGGGCTCCAAGGTCATAGAATCATAGAATCAAAGAATCATAGAATCATAGGATCATAGAATCATAGAACTGTAGATTTATAGAATCATAGAATGATGGGATGGTTTGGTTTGGAAGGGACCTTAAAGGCCATTTTGTTCCAATGCTCTGCCATTTGCAGGGACATATTCATCTATCCCAGGCTGCTCCAAGCCCTGTCCAGTCTGACCTTGGTCACTTCCAGGGATCCAGGGGCAGGCACGGCTTCTCTGTGCCAGGCCCTCACCATCCTCACAGGGAAGAACTCCTTCCCAATATCCAACTTAAATCTACCTTTTTCCACCTTAAAACCATCCCCCTGTCACCTCATACCTGTCTAAGACCGGGCTGGATGGGATTTGGAGCAACCTGGTTCAGCGGAAGGTGTCCCTGCCCATGGCAGGGGGTGGACTGAGAGGGTTTTTAAGGTTTCTTCCAACCCAAACCACTCCATGATTTAATGATTCCATAATTCTATTATGAACATGGTGAAATCAACACTTTTAAAGTGTTCAGGAGTCACTGCTCTGCACGAAATTGCTGCTGCAACCCCACAAATGCTTGGATGAATAAGACTTGGGAGTGATTAAACCTGACTTATGTCACTGCAGCTGGCAGACAGGCGAGGAGGAGATGCTGCTGCAGAAGAGGCAGCGTGAGCCACGTCTGTGCAGGAGGTGCTGCATTCCTGGGACTGCTCAGCCGCAGAGAGAGAAGGGGAGTGATGGATTTTGCTAAAAAAAAAAAAAGCAGAGTTCAGCTGCCTGGCAGCACTAGTTCCTCTCCCTGCCATCGCTGCCTTGTGTTATGCACCCAGAAAATGAACCCCTTTCTCTTGGGGAGGATTTTATTGCCTGTTTGTTTGCTTGTCTGGAGGGTCACTTGGATTCCAACAGCACGCGGGGTTGTTGCTGACGTGAGGAAAAGCAGAAATACATGGAAATGAGAGGCAAGATTGAATGCTAGGAAAAGCTGCTCCTTTATGGACCCAGTTTATCAAAATCCATCCTGGCTCCAGCTTCTGATTTAGATGTTTGATAGAAACCTCTGGGTCCCACTTTTCCTGTGTTTGATGTTTGACCTTCAGACTCTCTCCCATCATTTGCACCTTCTGTTCCTGGGGGGAAGGAGCCCTATGCTCACCTTGCTGGAATATCATGTCCAGCTCTGGGATCCTCAGCACAGGGAAGACAAGGGTCTGTTGGAGTGAGCCCAGAAGAGGCCATGGAGATGCTCCAGGAGCTGAAGCTCCTCTGACAGGCTGGGAGAGCTGGGAATGTTCACCTGGAGAGGAAAAGGCTCCAGGGAGAGCTCAGAGCCCCTGCCAGGGCCTGAAGGGGCTCCAGGAGAGCTGGAGAGGGACTGGGGACAAGGGATGGAGGGACAGCACACAGGGAATGGCTTCCCACTGCCAGAGGGCAGGGATGGATGGGAGATTGGGAATTGGGAATTCCTGGCTGTGAGGGTGGGGAGGCCCTGGCACAGGGTGTCCACAGCAGCTGTGGCTGCCCCTGGATCCCTGGAAGTTTTCCAGGCCAGGTTGGATGGGGCTTGGAGCAACCTGGGATAGTGGAAGGTGTCCCTGCCATGGCTGGACAAGATGACTTGTGAAGCCCCTTCCAACCCAAACCAGTCAATGACTTTATGATTTCACATAACCAGATGTCCCCCACGCTTTTCCTTTGAATGCCACCCCCCTCCATCACTTTTCAAACACTGCAGCAGATTAGGGACTGCCACCTCCAGGTCAGCAGGCCCAGGCTGGAGCAGACTCCTGGCAGAGAAGCTCCTCCACTAATGCTGGATTCTGGGTTGGTTTCTCAATGACATTTTAAGGCAGAGGCAGGTAGGGCTGGTGGGTGCAGGAACATTTTGCATAAGCCCACACAACAGTCACAGCGTGGGCAGCTCGTTCAGGGCTCTTCCCAGCAGGAATGTGGATAAATGTGCCAGAGAGAACCCCCCTCTGAGGAACAGGGGACAGAGCTCTTATTACAGTCACTGACTCACTTATGCCCTGAAAGCAGATTAAAGTGACTCTGTTTTTAATGCAAAGGGGTGAAGAAATCCATATTCTGTTAGTGAAAATACATTTCAAATTTTGAATTTACAGAGGGCAGAAAGCTCAGCCAGCTCCTCTCTGCAGGTAGTTCAGTGTAACCCCCTTGGGCCCTCAGTGACAGCAGCAGAGGAAGGGAAAGTGTGACCAAAACAGCCCTGTGAGTGAGCCAGCACGTCCATCCTTATCACAGCTGGTGCCTCGCAGCTCCCTGGGGCCTGGGACTGCAATCCCCACGGCGTCAAAGGAAATATTAGTTATAAAAATAGCAGGAGAAGTTTTTAGCAAACCTTACAAGCTGTCTGGTGGAACAAGTGTGGCAAATGCACACCCACTGTATCAAGGCAAAAATCACGTGGCCGGGAGAAACAAACGTAAACAACAAAGGCCAGAGTGAGACCGACATTCTTCCAGTCTCAGGGAGTTTGGATGACAAGGCTTTTTTGGGGTCCAAACAAGTTCCTGCCATGCTAAACCCAGCCCAGGAGAACGAGTATCCATCCATCAGCACCAGAAATGGGGCTACTCACAGAAGGCCTTTCTAGGGAGAAAAGTGGGGGAGAATTTTCCATGGAAAATCACGATGTGCTGTTCGTCCTCTTGCGAGCCTGACTCAGAGCCCACCGGTGTCAGTGAGGAGATATTTGGCTGGACACGCTGGTTCCCTCTGGAAGAACACTTTTGTTCTCTTGCCATGCTACCACTGTGCTTCTCTTTTTGCTGGAAAAGAGTCACAAGGAGAAATGTTCCCTTGTGCTCAGAGCTGACGACTTTGGAAGCTGTGTGTGCCTTGCTGGCCTCACCAGGGTCGGGAGTGTCATTCTCTGCCTCCTTAGATGCTCTGGAGCTGTTTCTGTGCTGCTCTGTTGGATTCTTTGAAGCTGAGCTCTCCATTTGAGTTGTCTTGTTTAAAGAAAAAAAAAAAAAACAAACCCAACCAATTTGATTTAAAATCCCTTTTTAAAACAAGGCAGCAGAGGGATTTCTGCCAGCAGCCAGTCAGCCTGGCTCTTTCTGAGGGTACAAACACTTCCAGGGTTTTATTTGTGGCACTGCCTGGCACTGGGGGTTTGATCCCAGCAGTGAGGACATGGCTAGAAAGAGGTTGGCATCAATTCCCCAGACAGAAGTAAATTGAATAGGGATGGAAAGAAAAGGAGGAGTGAGGTGATTCCCCATGAAGAGCACCTGGATGCCTGGGGATATGTGGAAAACCAGCCAATCCCTCTCTCCCCTTGTGACCTCAGTATCCAGGAAGATAAACTAATGTAATCTAATCTGATCTAATAATCCAACAGAATCTTCCAGAAGGTCATGACTTGCCTCTCGTCAGCATTAGCTGAGACAGTGAAGTAAAGGGCCTGCTGCAGATTAAGTCATCTGAAAGAATTATTTTTGCCTTCAAAAGCAACATCACTTCCTTCCCAGCTTCCCAGAAACATCCCTCCAGCCTCAGGGGCTGCAGTGAACACACAGATTTGATCTTTGCTGCCTGCTCAAGGCTGGGGTTGGTCTGCAGGTGCCTGGGAATGCATCCACGTGGAGCACAGGCCACAAGAAGCACGTTCTGGTTCTTTTTCCAGCTTCTCAGGCTGGACAGGCTTCCTTTTCCATGGTGACAGGGAAATGCAAGGTGTGCTGACACCTCCCCAGCCTCGTGGTTTCTTAAGGATAGAAACTGGACCTAATTGGAATGTTTTTATGGACTGTGGAGTTAAATATAGCCCATTTTTGGTCTTGTCTGAATAATGCCTCTGCTTGTATGGTGTGCTGGAGTTCCTAAAACAGCAAAAAAAAAAACCTTCCCAGACCTTGCTCCTGCAAAAGTAACATTTTACAAGGAAACAATTTAAGTATCATTTCCCCCTCCATGACTTTGGCCACCCTCAGGCAGATTCCTGTGCTGGCCTCAGGGCACCAGGTTTCTTGTCACTAAAACACAGCAAAAAATGGCTTTCAATCAGCAGAATATTTGCTGTCTCCCAGAACCAAGAGTAACTTTCAGGCCGGTGCAGAGGGATGGAAATCCAGCAGGTCAGAAGGGATTGACATCTGGACAAAGAAGGATTTGGAGGGCAGGAAATGGTCATTTTGATCTGGCTGTGCAGGTTGGTGTGCGAGAGGGTCCTTGGCCCACGTTCTTTGCTCTGCACTCTCTGGTTTGTTCATATTTTGCAGCAAAATCTGCAGAGGAAATGCCAACACCTCAATTTGTGGCTGCCCAACATTTCCCACTGCAATCCCCTGCTCCCAGTCTCTTCTCATCTCCCCGAGCTGAAATCTCACCCGCTGACGTATTCCAGGCTGCCTCAGAACAAATATTCTGGAAGGTTTCTGCCAAAATCACTTCAGCAGTTGGAGGCTGGAGCTGGGGAAAGGAGGAGGTTTGCCTCATGCAAGGCTAATTCTCCCCCGGGGTTCTCGGAGGTTGTCTCACTCTTCCTTGATTTTGATGAGAAACTGGAAATTTGGTGGTTTGGCTCTTGCCTTTTTCAAGGTGACGAACTGTGGCTGCAGGTGGGAAAAGTGGGATTAAGGCCCTGTGTGCTGAACAGCAGCTGGAAAATGAAGGAGTTTTATGAAGCTGAACTCAGCTTTTGCCTCTGGTGGGACAGAAATATTGTTTGTGAAGAGCTGAAACAAGAAAGTGATGGATCAGCCCCTGGGAAAATGAGTAATTCCGTATCCAGCACGGGGAAGGAGGTCAGCAGCACACAGGGGAGGGGGATGAGGAGGAACTTGCTTTTTAAATACATGAATATTGAATTCCCTTGGGAGGGGAATTCCTCCTGTTCACAGAGTCAGGCAGAGGTCTGAAGGAAAAAAAAGGACACCCCTTGGCTCATTATTTTTAAGGTGCGATGCATGTGCTGTGAGGGGAGAGCCAGAGGATGGCAGGATGCCGGGAGAGAAGTCAGGAGACGGGATGGGGGCTGGGAAAAGAGGGTTTGGAAAGAGAGGAGAGCAGAGGGACAGCGGCTGGCACTGGGTCTGTTCTCAGCTGCTCCGCCCTAAAGTGCCAAATGTGGAATTAGAAGAAAAGAAGATTTGAGGAGTCCAAGGTGTCAGAAAAGAGAGCAGAGGGGTTCATGCAGGAGAAGCAATGAGAACTGCTCAGCTCAGCCACCAGTCCTGGTTACAGGATGGGAGCTTGACCCCACAGGTATGTCCCAATCCCAAACCAAATCCTACCTGGATGCCCCCAGAGATGTCCCCAGCCCCAAAAGGCAAAGTAGAAGGGGAAGCTGAAGCGAACCAAGGCTTGCAGGAGAACAAGGGATGAATCCCCAGGGGGGGCAGGACCTCTTTGACACAGCATTTGATACAGAAAAAGAGATAAAACCTACTTTATGGAGGTTTATGAACAGAGCACAGAAGGGTTAAAGCTAATGAATGAGACAATATTAATTGTCTTAAGCACAATCTGCTTGACTTCTGGTTTACAAAGATCTCTCCCTTCTTTAGTTCCCATGGTAACTCCTGTGCAGAACCACACTTTTCCTAATCATCTCCATAGAGTTTAAAGCAATTTTGTAATCCAATCAAATGGGAAAGAGAGAATCTGTTTGGGCATTGAGGAAACTGCCGCCTAACGAGCGCACAGTGATGGGGAGAGGCCACACTCACAATTACGACCTCAGAGAGACACTTAATTACTGAATAATTAGCAGTTACTGGGGTTTCTTAGCTCAGAGAGGATTGTGAGAATAATTCCGAGGCCTTCCAAGTGGTTTTCCAAAGTGGGAAGCAGCAAACTGATTGTGCAAAGGTGGAGCTGAGGATGGGAAACTCTCTGCTCCCAAAAACCTTGGACACTGTGGGCCCTGTGAAGCTGGGCTGAGGCAGCTCAAGGAATGAGCCTGTTGGATGGGAATGTGCTTTCCAGGAGGGATTTTTCCAAGCAGGAGGAGAGGATTCTGTTAATCCTTCTCAGACATGGACAGTGGGGAATATTCACATGCACCAAGCCCAGTGCGGCTCCTGACAAGTCACTGGCACCTCTGGGAGTTTCAGTCCAGGAAGAATTATTTCCTGTGAAATTCAGGAGTTTTCTGTAGGGGAAAAAAAAAAAAAAGCAAAAAAAAAAAAGGCAAAAAAAAAAAAAAGCATTCATGTATGGATAGAGTTCCTGGAATGAAATCCTGAGCCACAGAGAAATAATTATGTCTTGACTTTTATTTTTTTTTTAATGCTGATGCTCAGAAAACTGCTCTGAGTGGAATTCTAGATGCCAACTTTCCCAAAAGGATGAAGCCAGGAAACAGCTCACTCTAGCTGGAAAACTCATGAAATTCACAGACATTCGGTATTTTTGTACCAGTTGTGGTTGTGTGGTGATGTGACCACAAAATCCCCTTCACCTTAGCAAAACCACCTAGAAAAAAATTACCCAGGACCAGTTTTCTTCCTGCAGCACTACAAGTCCCTGGCTGGGACTTTTTGGGACAGCCTGGTTTCACCTTGGGCTTTAGGACGATGACTTCATGTCTCCTGCCTCACATGATCGCACTCAGGAAAGCTCTCTGCATAATCTCTTGGCATTTCAGAAATGCAGGAGCTGTAAATGAGGTCAGGGCTCTGATGCTGTACCTGATCCAGGGACTGCAGAGCTTGGAATCATCACCTGGCCAAGCCTCTGCTCTCTTCGAGTGGTCCTTCAAAAGGTCAGCCCCAGGTGGGCAAGTGCTGGGCTCCTGCAGCTCCTTCATCTGGTTTGGTGTTCAGCTTATCCTCAGGACATGTAAAGGTGCTAAAAAATAGAGAAAAAAAAATTAAATAAAATAAGGACAAATAGAACTGCTTCAATTTGTTCCAATTTAAAATATAAATGAATCAACATTCTGGAAAATGAAACCCAGCAAGTCAGTTTGTGTGCAATTTTTTTAAAGTGGTTTTGAGCACTTACAGAATGGAGTTAGTTTGTAGAATTTGTTCATTCATCCCTGTGGCTTTAGCTTTGGGGACAACATTGAGGCATTTGAGTGTTTGAGGATTTTTATTTTTATTTTCAGCTCAAAAGAAAGCAAAGCCCAGAGGGAGCTGAGTCTTTCCATTTCCACTCCTACCTGCAGCGTCTGATTTTATGAGGCACAGACATCATCAAGAAAAGAGGATTTCTTGATGACACAGGCTTCTCTTCTTTCATCATCCTTCATCCTGTAACAAAACCCCACAGCTCTGTGGATAGGAGAATTTATCCCAGAATGGTTTAGGTTGGAAACACCTCAAAATCCACCTTGTTCCAAGCCCCTTCCACTAGACCAGGTTAAGATTTTTGTAATTTTCCCTCTGTCAAGCAATTATCTGGGCTTGTACTTCTTCCTGTGCATCACTAGTGCTCACTCTAAATGGACAATTCTTTTCATGAAACTTAAAGACTCTTTGGTGGTATTTTTGTAGCCCCAACCCTGACCAATTTGTTGTTGTGTGTTGGTGGGAAGGTTTAAACTGACCAGAAAAACCCCTTTGCCTCAGGAAAACAACCTAAACCACGAGTTCATGGATAAGGCAAAAGCCTTGAAAGGTGATGGGGTGTCCCCAGCAGGAAATACAGATAATTTCTAACCAAAAAGGATTTTCTTCCTTCACTCCTTCCCTTTAGAAGCAGCCTCAACTCTGCCTCTGTGTGGCAGCACTGAAAAAGAACATGGAAAAAAGAATGAAAGATGTGTTTCTTTCTTAAGGCCACTTGGTTATTAACTCTCTTTATCCTGCCATGAACCTTGAAAGATGAGGCAGATATTTCTCCTGTCAGCCTGGGAGGACTGAGAGGAACAGGCTGGAGGAAGATGCCTCCAAGATAAGGTTAAGGCTTTCTTGTTCTCAAAACTTTACAAAGAAACAAGACAATGTCAATGCGATGCTAAAAACGGAGATAAAAGTAATTCAGAGCAGTCATTACACTTGAAATAGTTCCTGGAACCAAGCAGGGGAGGTATGAAGTCATAATTTTCAGGGTCTTTCAAGCTGTTCCCATAGGGAGCTCGGTGTGCCTTTAAAGAAATCTTTTTATTCACAGTGGTAGATTTATTTACACATGGTTACACAACACGTTTTTATGCATTTATTCCTCAGCGTATCTCAAATTATCAGGGATAATCACAGAAATCACAGAACTGTTTAGGTTGGAAAAAGACCTTCAGGGTCATTGAGTCCAACTGTTACCCAGAGACAGCTCTTTGCATTTCACCTGATTGCTGATGCAGAATGGAATATTCATGGATTATCAATAACAAATTTCAAAAATTCAATTATGCCTAAAACAGCAGTCAGCAGAGTGCTGCAAGCAGTGATTTATTCCTGACTGCTGAATCAATGAATAACGAGTCCTTAATAATGCCTGTTCTCCTACAGACAGGAACATACACGTTGTACTATAGAAAAGTTGGCAAAATAAGAGAAAATAATAAAAAAACCCACCCAAATGCTGATTTATTATTTTTTTCCTGCACTGCTCAATGGCTGCCAAGGCTCTGAACTGTGGGATATGAAATTATGGCAAAGGGACGGGCAAAGGAATTATCCAGGCAGGAAAGGGAAGGTGACATTATCACAGGAGCTGGGGAAAAAAAATTGTGTTAAAGAAAGTACGTGCATATGGAAAAAGAGGTTCCTTCCCTGGAAAGGCTTCAAGTGGTGAGAGACAGGAGTGAGTTGATGTGGGATTTGTCTGCTTGTTAACATTGACCCTCTCCCTGACTTCTGCCTGAGAATGAAGCCCTCAGGTGCTGTCACTTTCAGCCATAAGTAAAGATCACACAATTATGGAATGGCTTTGGTTGGAAGGGGCCTTAAAACCCATCCAGTTCCACTCCCTACCACGGGCAGGGACAATTCCCACCATCCCAGGTTGCTCCAAGCCCCAGTGTCCAACCTGGCCTTGGACACTTCCAGGGATCCAGGAGCAGCCACAGCTTCTGCGGGCAGCAGCAGGGGGAAGCTGTGGCTGCCCTTATCCCAGACCCACAGGCTGGATGGAGAAGGGACTGAGAGCAGCCCTGTGCAGAAAGATCGGGCGTGATGGTTAATTAAAAACTCAACGTGAGCCAGCAGCAGCGTGTGCTCCCAGCCCAGAAACCTCTAAATTTGGGAAGGACACAGAGGGGAGGGAGAATGTGCAGAGAACGGAGCTGGGGAAGGGTCTGGAGCACCAGGAAAGGCTGAGGGAGCTGGGAAAGCTCCCTCCATTTTTTTGGGAATGGGAAAAGGGGCTGAGCCTGGAGAAAAGGAGGCTCAGGGGGGACCTGGTGGCTCTGCACAGCTCCCTGCCAGGAGGGGACGGCCAGGGGGGAATTTGGGCTCTGCTCCCAGGGAACAGGGACAGGAGGAGAGGGACCGGCCTTCAGTTGAGCCAGAGAGGGTTTAGGTTGGATGCGAGGAAGAATTTGTTCGCAGGGAGGGTTGTCAAGCGTTAGGAGGGGTTGATCAGGGAATGGTGGAATCCCCATGCCAGGATGTGGCACTCAGTGCTCCGGGCTGGGTGACAAGGTGGGGATCATCGGGCACAGCTTGGACTCAGTCACCTCGGAGACCTTTCCCAACCTCAACGATTCTGCGCTAAGCAGTAATGGCTGCAAATTGAACGAAGGGAAATTCAGGATATAGGGAAGAAACCCTTCCCAGTGAGGGCGGTGAGGCCCTTGCACAACTTGCCCAACCAGCCGTGGCTGCCTCACCCCTGAGATCGCCCGAAGCCAGGCCGGACGAGGCTCGCAGCGCCCTGCTCAAGGCGTGCCTTCCCTATAGCAGGGGGCGGAAAAAGCCGGGATTTAAAATCCCTCCCAAGCGCAGCCATTCCCGCATTCCCCGATCCCGCCTCCCCGCGCTGCCCTGAGGGCGGGCCCGGCCGTGACGCGGCGGGGAGGCGGAAAAAGGCGGGCCAAGATGGCGGCGCCGCTGAGGGCTCCGCTCTGCGCGCTGCTCTGCCTGGCGCTGGCGGCCGCCGCCCGGGGCAAGCCCAGCCCCGTCAAGGTGCTGTCGGACGGAATGTGGCGAGAGCTGCTGCAGGACGAGTGGATGGTGGAGTTGTGAGTGGGGGAACGGCGCGCTGGGGCTGCCGCAGAGGGTGGGTGGGTGGGGGGGGGGGATGTTGTGTGTTTGTGTGGGGTGCGCGGTGACGGCGGCTGTGCTGCTCCCACAGCTACGCGCCCTGGTGTCCCGCCTGCGAGAACCTGCAGCCCGAGTGGGAGAAGTTCGCCGAGTGGGGAGAGGACCTGGGGGTGAACGTGGCCAAAGTGGATGTGACGGAGCAGCCGGGTGAGAGGGGCTGGGATGGGCTCCTGAATCCCCCCCCACCCCGGGATTCGGGGAGCTGAGGGGGTTTGGGGGTGCTCATCTCCGGCCTGTGCCTGTGGGACACAAACGGAATTAATAAGGGTGATAAAAGTGTTTCACTCGTCTCTACCAAACGCACGTTGCTGGGTGACTTAAACGCCCTAATCTTGCTTAATGGAATGCCAGAATGTTTTGGTTGGGAGGGACCTTGAAGATCATCCCCTAGCACAACTTCCACTATCCCAGGTTTCTCCAAGCCTTGTCCAACCTGCACTTGAACATTTCCAGGGATCCAGGGGCAGCCACAGCTTCTCCGGGAATCTTTGCCAAGTTTCACACAGGAACCTCCAGCTCTCCTCGCAGGGAGGAGACTGTCAGATAGTAGATAAATAGAATAGAATAAATAAAATGGATAGACTCTAAGAGATAAAAGGAATTAGAGGTTTTTCTCCAGAGCATGATTTCAAGGAGATTTCTGGCCATGCTTTTTAAGCAAAACCCAAAGTTTCAGCCTTGCCATTCCAGTCTCTCCTTTGGTTGGTGGAAGGGAGTGCAAACAATCTGCTCTCCCTCTGCTGAAACTCTTTTGTCCGTGTGGGATTTGTAAACCTGTAAACCTTTGCCATGCTGATCTCTTCTCCAGAGTCACTTTTGAAACTTGCCTCACCTGGATTATTTTCTTCGGGGTTTCTGGAGGCTGCAGATCATGTGTGCAAAGGAAAGCTGAAGAGCTACGGCCAAGACAGTCCAATAGAGCAGTTGTCCCTGGATATCTCCTTTTCCCCATGGATAAACTTCATTGCTCTTGGCCCAGTGACTTTTTTTTTTTTAGTGTGTGCTGCTTTGACGTGCACGAGGTTGTGTTGGATTGCATTGAATGGTTGATACCTCTGCCTGCCGCTGTGTTTTGGGGTGTTAAAACATTTCTTGCCTCTCTTTTTTTTTTTTTTCCCCCATAAAAATACTCTAAGAATAACTTTTCTTACAGGGTTAAGTGGACGATTTATCATCACAGCCCTCCCTACCATCTATCAGTAAGTATGCAGGGCAGCAGGGGTTTTTTTTGGGGTGAGAGTGAGCATTTTTTCCCCCTCTTTTTTGGGACAAATCAATGAGATTTGTTATGCTCTTTAAGAATAGGAGCTGCTTTTCACTGGCACAGCCACTGTCTCACCCACTGTGACCTTGTGCTGCTGGATGATTTCTTTTCCTTTCCCTTCAGGCCTTATTTATCCTGCCTTTTCATGGGTGTTTCTGTTTTGCAATCCTTTCTGGGTTGATCTTCAGTGCAGGTGTGTGGCAAGGGCTTTAGGAAGATCATTATCTTTTTTTTTTCTCTATGGGATCACAGCCTAAAGCTAGCCAAGGTATTCGTGGAGGCAGTGTTCTGGAAATAACTTGGAGTCAGTCCAGGTGTTTGGAAAATATTTTTTGGAGGCAATGTCAGCTAAAAAATAAAACTCTGAAAAAGTGAATTTGTAAAAATTGACCAAGTGATGGGAGGGGAATTGTTGGATGGAAAGAAATCCTGCACTTGGTGCTTGGGTCATATAAAATAAAGGATTTTGGTGGTGGTGGTGTTGTTTTACAGCTGCAAAGACGGAGAGTTCAGGAGATACCAGGGAGCCAGGACTAAAGCTGCCTTCATTAATTTCATCAGTGACGAGGAATGGAAATCCATTGAACCTGTGTCCTCCTGGTTTGGTCCTTCCTCTTTCCTGTAAGTTTTGGGTTGTTTTTTTTTTTTTAAGAATTTACTGTCAGATGTCCTGAGGCGTGTCCTGCTCCCAGCTCTGTGTGGGCAGGAGCTGTGTGAACGTGGTGGGTGGGTGTTCTAATTCTTCCTCAGCTGTGGGAGGGTTGTCACCATAGCAGAGGTGACCTGAGCATTGTCACCATAGCAGAGATGTCCCCAGCAAGATTTACTTTTGTTCCTGGTTTGCTGCATTGTTTCCTAAGCTCTTGTAGGTTTAGGAAACAAAAAACTCTTTTAGTTTTTTTTTTTTTTTTTTTTTTTTTGCTGACCCTTGAAGTTGTTTGGTTTCCGTGGCACTGAGGTGGTTCTGCCCAGCTAAATCCTGGGAAGTTTCTTCCGCTCTCTGGAGGGGAATACAAGGAAATCGCAGAGGGATTCTCCATCAGGAGCTGACAGGAAAAAGGGGAAGGGGTTCAAACTGCCAGAAGGGAAATTGAGGTTTGGTATATGGAACGAATTCCTGGCTGTGAGGGTGGTTCTCTTACAAAGTATTATCCCACACCAAGGAATGTGTGAAACTGGGTATGAAATTAGCATTACCAAGTTCTCTATTATTTTCTCTATTCAGACACTTAAGTGTCTGAAGATCTCTCAGCTTTTAAAATCTGATTTTATTTTAATAGCTTAATTTTTTTGTTTTAATACAAATTTTTTTTTTGTTTTAATACAACCTCCTGTGCTTCTTTCTTAATATCTTGGTTGGAGTTCCAGCTGGCTTCTCACAGACCATTGGTCCAGATAGAACAGAAAAGTAACTTGAAATTCACATGTCAGCAGGTCCAAGTTGTAAAAATTTGGGAATTTATAACTGAGCTTGTTTCCCACAGGTTTGAGGGTGATTTTAAAGTGTTCTCAGTTCCTCTTCTCTGTTTTTTTTTTTCAGGATGAGCAGCATGTCGGCGTTGTTCAAGTTGTCCATGTGGATCAGGGTATTTGCTTCCATCTCCACTTCATTTTATCCTCAGTGTGAAATTCAGCTCTTGCTGAAATGATTCTCCTGTCTTGCATTCCAGCATGGCCATGGCTATTTAACAGAAAACCTTGGAATACCAGTCTGGGGCTCCTATGCTGTGTTTGGATTGGCAACTCTGTTCTTAGGAATGGTCCTGGGGCTTGTAAGTGAAGTCCTTGGGGCTGGTTACACTCGTGCTGCCTCCACCTCGGTTTTGGGATGGGGTTTTGGGGTACCCTGAGCTGGAACACAGGGATGGGGGAGCAGGATGGAGCCCCCATAATCCAGGGGGAGAGGGTCCCACCAAGTGTGGGGTTGGATGGGTGTAAATTTGCCTTAAAAAATCTTTTCCAGCCTAAACGATTCCAACGTTTGGGAGTTTCACCTTGGGTTGCTTTGGTTTCAGATGATGGTGTTCCTGGCAGACTGCATCTGCCCCTCCAAAAGGCAAAGGCCACCACAGCTCCAGCCTCAGTCAAGTAAGCCCACTGCAAACTTCTCATTCAGTGAAGCTGTTTGGTAAAATCCCATTTATAGAAAATGTTAAAGAAATCCTGGTGTCTGCAGGATGTGAGTGTAGAACTTTACGTTTGGAATTGATGCCTCGCCCTTAGGGTTTGTAGTGGGTTGGGATTTTCTATTTAGTAAAGCTGGGGTATTTTTAAAACTGGTTTTAGGGATACAAAAAATTTTGAGAGCATTTTCATACCTGCAAGACATGAAATTACACATGGGCAGGGAGGAAAAATTGACTGGAGATCTCAGTGTTGCTGTGCTTGGCCGTGATGTTAAAAAAAAAAGTGGATTTTAATTTTACTTGGGAATGGTATTTATTTGTGCATTTTTCCTTTCTCCTTGAGGGAAACAAGGGCCAGAGTCAGCTCATCTGCTGAAGAACAGGTATGAAGAGCAAGAGGCAGATGAGGGAGATGTCTCAGATGATGAAGCAGAGAGTAAGGAGGGGAGCAAGAGAGACTCATCACCCAGTGGTGTGCGGCAGCGCCCAGTGCCCAGCGCTGCTCCCCTGGAGAAATCTTAGCTACTTTTGCATCAGGATTAGTGCTTGCCTCGGCCACTCAAAAGGGAGATCAATGTCAAATCCTTCAGCTTGAAGAGAAGAATGACTCCTGGCTTGGTAATGTTGCTGCATTTCGTGAATTCGGAGGGAATAATAATAATTATTAAAAAAATTTTTAAAAGAAAAAAAAAAAGCATCAGGTATTCCAAAGGAAAACTTGCTGTTGCAAATGGCTGGAACTTCTCATGTCTGTGTGCAGAGAAGTGCCAAGGAATAGTTGCTGTGGCTTCTGGAATGATTTGTTCCTTAGGGATTATTTGGAAGAGAATGTAAACCAGAGTCATTCTTGCATTAGGGAGCATTAGCAAGGAAAATGCACTCACCTGGTTGTTGGTGGAACCTCCCAAAAGGCTTCCCTGTTCTTATACTGTTCTTCAGTATAAATCTTTCTAGCTGTGCCCTGAAGAAATGCTGAGGGGAAAAAGTTCCTTTAGTTATGGAACTAAAATTCCTTTAGTTTAGGCTTTTTACATGACAGAAACTGCTTTTTGCTCTGACAATGAGTGCTACAAACCCCTCCCAACCTTTCTTCCATACAAAGAGCTGATGGAACTTAGCACAAGCACTCTGCAGTGGGATCCTCTGGCTGACCAGAAACCTGCTGCTTGCATCGATTTCTTCCACAAAAGGCTGTAGAAAACTCTGTGAGCTTCTTGGCAAAGTAGTTTTTTTTCTCTAGGAACAAGTGACAAGCAGCACCTTGAAGTCTTGCCTGTCCCTGTGACTCCACGTGGGAATAGTTTACACAGCAGGGTTCTCTGTGCAAATCCTCTCCATTCCTCCTCCTGGATGCCAGCAGGACTCTGCTTGTTTTTAATCCATCATTTCTGAGTCAAATCTTGCTGCAAATCCCTGCAGGCTCTACCTGGCCTGAAGTTAAAATAACTCCTTTTCTATTTCTTTTACACAACCATTTTTTCTTTTTAATATCCCTGTTTTCACAAAACCATTTTGGAACATTAAAGCTGATTTTTTTTTTTTTCTTAAAGAAAACAGTTTACTCTTGTCTGTATGCTGTTTGTTTTCACTCTGTATAGAAATAAAAATAATGCACATGCCCATTGGACCAGTGTTGTAAAGAGTTTTCCATATTCCTTTAATTAAATCCCAAAGTTTTTGCAACTGAAGGATGAGCCTAATACTGAGCACGTTTAGATGGGTTTTTTTTTACAAGCCTCTTTATGATTTTTTTGTTTGTTTGTTTAGCTTTATGGGTTTTTAGCTTTTATTTGTAGTTATTTAGGGGTTTTTTAGTGTTTAATTTTTATTTGTAGTTTTTTTGTGATTTTTTTTTTTTAATTCTTCATCTGACTTCTTCCCTCTTTTTTTCTTTTCTCTTGATTGGTGCTCTGGAATAACTTGACTTCAGTGCTGTATTTTAGAAAGATAAACTGTTTGAAAGGGTCTTTTTGGCTAAAATCTGAGTGTCCCTGTCCTTTTTTCAAGATAAAACCTCTCCTGGTGTTGGAATGAAGACCACTGTGTGCCAGAATTGCCTTTAAGGTGTTGGTTTTGTGGAATTGCCTTAAATTCTCTAAAAGTTTCCATCTCTTAGCTTTTGTCACTCATAAATAAAGCAATAAATAAATACTGAGGAGTAGTAGCAGCACTGTCTTTGATCAGTGATTTTTTTTTTCAGTTCGGAGAGGGCTTGAGAAGACAGAAATATTGTTGCTGGTAGGAAGAAGTGTTGAATTGTTTTAAAAGCTGAACTCTACTCACTCCACTTGGGATACATTTAAATGTAGCTTTTCTAAGTGCAGAGGTTTCTAATTTTTTCAGTTACAACCAAACTTGGTGCAATATAGAGAGGACACCCTGCTGACTTCTGGCTAACTTTTCATTAAAAAAAAACAAACCCACCCAACCTTTCCTTTGTTGTGTTGGACTTGTGGGCTCCTTCTTGAAGAATTCCAGCATTAATTCACTTTTTTTTTCCTCTGCCTGCTGCTCACTTCTCCCTGCCTTAGGCACAGAACCAAATCCCAAACCTGCCTCGTAGGGGAGACTGTTCCCAGCTGGAATCCAGCCCCTGTGTGTAACTCCTGCTTGGATTTTCCACAGGCAGCCTCTGCTAATCTCACCCTTCATATTTTGCATAATATTCTGGTTTTGTCCTGTGAATATTTAAGTTCCTTGATTTTTATTTTTTTTTGTTTAAAATTTCTATTCCAAAGATGTTTACTGAGGCTGAGTGGTGTAAGGTGAGTGTCCTTTGTGTGTCTTGATGTTGCTTGAATATCAATTTTGTAAAAAGCCAGACTGCCCTTTCCATATCACCTGGACCAGGCCTGTTTCATTCCAGAAAGAATTAATGACCTGTAACATTAATTTTGTTTTTCCAAGTAAAAAAAATAACCACCAGCTTTGGATTCCTGTGTTTGTGTCATTTTTTGGTCAGGTTCTTGCTGCTTAGTGATGAAACAGCTGCTTTCATGCATAAAAATGGTAACCCTGAAGCTAAAAAATGTGGGGTTTTTTTTTTTGAAAAGTCATGTTTGAATAATAATTCAAGGTAAAGCTGCACTGAGGGATTTTTGGGTACCTCATTTTGGTAGATGCTTCCAATGGTTTGGGAAGGAGCTTTCATTTGTGCTAGGCTTAGCCAGAAATGGTAATAAAATGTGGGTTTGTGTAGCAAAAAAAAGAAAAAAAGGCTGGAGTTGACAAATGATGTTTAAAAATTTTTTTTTTGGTGACTGTTCTCTGTGGTTGTGTAAAACGTGTGTGAGGAGAGTCAGAGCTGCAGCTGGGCCCCTCCCCTGGCCCTCCCACAACCCCAGCAGCCACAGGGATCAACACTGGGGGATTAATCTTGGAGTGGGAAGCTTAATTCCAATTTGTGGCAGCTCTGAAGTGAAAGAGGCTTCCTGGGGAGGAGACAAACCCAGGCAAGGAATGCTCAGAGCGCTGCTGAGTTACAACCAGCCCAGTGCCTGGTGCCTGCTCCTTCTCTTTCCACCATCTCTGCCCTTGGGAATGGCTGTGGAAGAACTGGGAGCTCTGAATGTGTGGAATTTTCTGGAAAAGTGCAATAATGCTCTTAGCTTCTCCCCAACAGGGGTAAAGAATTGAGAATCCCACTCAGGGGATGCTCATACAAACCTCACCCCCCTCGTCTTCCACTCGGTGTGTTACATCCAACAGGAAATAACAGCAGAAGGAAAAAAAAAAAAAAAACCCAACAAGGGAAAAATCAAACTGAAGTATTTTTAGATATTAAAATGGTTTTAATTAATCAGTGATTACATTTGTGATAATGGTTGGGGAAGGAGAAATTTCAGTGCTCATCGCTGGTTTAGAAACACCAAATGTAATCTCAATTTTAAGGTTTATTTGCTTTGAAAAGGGGGAATTGTGTCTCCTGCAGGTGTCTTGTTCTTGGAGTTCTTGGTCTGACCTGGACAACATCACCTTTGGCCCTTCCCTGAGTTTATTCCATGGCTGATTCCCCACAGCTTTTATTTACCTTCCGAACTCCCTACCTGGATTAACCCAGTGACTTTCTAGAAGAGATTCTGCCTGAACCTGCCCTTTCCCCTCACTTTTCCCTGCTTGAAACTTCCCAGCCACAAATTTCACTTTGCTTTAGCGTTGCTGACAGAAATTCCCTTTCACTGCAAGGCAGATCCTAAAGGACAACTTTTAGGCCCTTGGAATTCTGCCTGCCCCAGGTGGGTTCCCAAAAACCAGGAGGAAACCTGGGCAGGAGTGGTTGGGGTGGATGTGGCTGATGTGTGAGTGATGTCCTTGAGGTGAGGGTTCTGAAATCCCTGTGAACATCAGAGTGGGGAAAAAGCACCAGTGAAATCTGTGTGTCTCTAAAAGGTTTTTTGGGTTTTTTTTTCTAAATTAAATTACGTCTCCATCAAGGAGTTTTAAATGTGCAAAATGAGAAACCATCAATGCAAGGTCACTATTAAAGATAATATTTTTCTCAGCTGTGCTTTTCCTTCCAGAGTCTTTCTGTTTTGCTGAGCCTGAGCCTCAATGCCCTCATTTCCCCCTTTGTGTGACTGCTGGTTCCTCAGGAAGATTCTCTCTGAATTTTCCTTTAAATTCCTTGGCAGGTGGGTGTCTCAAGAATCAAGGAAAAGGTGTGTTTGGAGTAAAGATTTCTGGGATAAATGGTTCTCCAAGGATAAACAGCCATTTCTCCCTCTTCCTCCTTTTCTCATGCCCTTGTCAAATATTTGGGAAGTATTTGAAGTGTGGTCTTATACCTCCTTTCCTCCTTTCCTCCTTTCCTCCTTTCCTCCTTTCCTCCTTTCCTCCTTTCCTCCTTTCCTCCTTTCCTCCTTTCCTCCTTTCCTCCTTTCCTCCTTTCCTCCTTTCCTCCTTTCCTCCTTTCCTCCTTTCCTCCTTTCCTCCTTTCCTCCCACAATAACTGAAATTAAACCCTCCGTATTCCACAGGTTTTCTTGTGGGCTCTGTGTGTTCCCAGGGTCGGGAATGACACCCCGTGTGCCCACCTTAGGACAGCCCATGTGCTTGTCTCCAGAATTCCCAAAGTTTTTGAGGTGCTGTTGTGGGCAGCGCTGCCGCAACTCGAGAGCCGATCAATGAAATCCCTGCGTGAGGAGGAATTAAAGCCGAACATTCCCGGAATCTCTGTTGTTCCGGGTGTGATCCCGGTGTTTTTAGCTCGGTCAGGCTGATGGGTGTGGTGACAACCTGCTGAGGGAGCTGTCAGGTTGATGCATCACTTGTCAGAGCGCTCAGCGAGGGTGATCCATCATTTCCCCGATCCATCCTTTTCCTGATCGCTGGGGATCCCCTCCGCCTGGCATCTGAGCTTTCCCTGGAGTTTTCCGCCTGTTTTCTTAAGCAGGACAGGCAACAACAAACCCTGCCAGGAGCTGCTGGCCCCGGGGGAAGAGTTGTTTGTTCGGCTGCTCCGCTGGAATTCCGCAGCCAGAACTAAAACTCCAACCACCGTGGGGTGGTGTAGTGAGACCTCGCTGGGAGGAGAGAGGCTGCCAGCACAGAAACACGAGAAAGGAACCTTTTAAATCAGCGTTTTTGTAAGATTTCCTGATTGAAATCCCTCCTTGTGGTCGCTGAAAAATGCCTCATTCGACTCCTGCACGCCGAGGAAAGGGAGAAGCCGGGCGGAGCCTGGGGAAATTGGGGCTGGATCTGGCTGCAGGTCAGGGTGGGGAATGTGCAGGTGGGGCTCGTCTTCCTGCCTCGGGAGGAGCTCCGGGACATCACTCTTTGCTTTTTTGTTTAGGATAATTAGGAGTTTAGGATAATTAGGACTAATAGTTGATGCTCCTCACGCTGCTCCAAACAGATCTGCTCCAGCCTGGGTGTGCTTGAATAGACTTTTATATTTTTAAAGTATTTTTTAAAGGGTTTTGGAGCACATTTCCTGAAGGGCTGCTCCAACTTGGCCTCCAGAGAGTTGTGGAAGAGGTGAGGCCAGAAAAGGAAGAGAAAGGAACCATCCGACCACGTGGTGGCAACGTGGAGATGCTACAGAAGGATTGCTTGGATTGCTGTGCTTCCCTGAAGGAATTTTCGCTTCTGCCGAGACACCTGAAGTTAATTCATGGTCTTAAAAGAGGGTGGTAAAAGGAGGAAATGTAAATATTTTCAGCTGTGTCACCTGACCCTGTGGATGCGGCATGGACCAAACAAATGGAAGAAGCAGTTTTTTGGGGAGGGAGTGGTGAGACCTTTCTGAATGAAAGGATGTCAGGAAATGAATAAGGCTGAGCCAGAGGAAGTGCAGTGGGAAGGCACCTGGCAGTGGGATGGGGTTTGGCTGAGGTAACAACAGCACAGGGAAATCTCCAACTCCTGCACTGGGCTTTCCACAGATGGGTTTAGTTTGTGGAGATTGAGATCATCACTTGGATTTCCAGGCCTGGGAGTGAACAAAGAGACATTGGCAGGCTGAGGAGAGACTTTACGGCTCTCCACAAGGCCCTGACAGGAGGGGGCAGCCAGGTGGGATTCAGGCTCTGCTCCCAGGGAACTGGGACAGGATGAGAGAAAACAGCCTCAAGTCATGCCAGAGGAGGTTCAGGTTGGACATCAGGAAGAGTTTCTTCATGGAAAGGATGGCCAAGTGTGGGAAATCACGGCATAGAAATTCTCAGAACCTCGTACATGCAGGCCCAAATACAGCAGAGAATACAGGGTTTGACCTGAGACCTTGGAAAAGGCTTCCAAATTTAGAGACCATAAGCAAGAATGTGGATTTGTAGTTTAGATAGAAACATATTAAGCCAGGTCGTGGAGAGTTTAAAGGTTTTGGAGTTAAGATATAGAAGTAATTATAAAGGTAAAAAGAAGTTTTAGGGGTGTAGTTTGTGTGTCCCTATGGCTGGATAAAAAAAGTGCACATTGTGGCAGGAAGTGTGATAGAGTTTAATTAGCTATTGGTGTGAAAATTAAAACAATCTCTGTGGCAGTAGATTACTGGCTAATAAACCTTTAAAACCCCTTTGTAACGTGTGGTCTTGTGACCACTGGCCACGAACTCCTGGTGCATGCAGTGGAGACCTTCTCACCCTTCATGAGACTCTAGAAGAAGAGCAATAAATCGTGTTTTAAGGTTTCTCCCAGTGGTCCCATCTCTCTTAAAATCCCGATAGTCAAGCATTGGAACTGCCCAGGGTGTTGGGGGAGTCCCCATCTCTGGAGGGATTTAAAAGCCTCGTGGATGTGGCACTTGGGGACAGAGGTCAGTGGTGGCCTTAGAGGGCTTTTCCAACCTCAACCATTCCACGATTCCGTGGAAGCTGTCCAGAGCACACTGTCTCCCATGGCAGGTCATCCTCAAAACCCGTTGGGATTTCCCTTGCCCAGCTCTGCCCTGCTCCTTCCGACTTTTCCCCACTGAGTATCGTGCTACACCAGGAAGGGGAAGCTTGGCAAGGCAGCAGGCTGCTGCTGCTGGCTCTGTGGGGCAGGAGGTGGGAGAATTCCAGGGCAGGAGCAGCGTTTTGGCTGCTCCAGGGAGAACTGGGCTGCTCTGCTGGAATTCTGTGGCTGTGCAGCGCTCGGAGGGGGAAGAAAGGCTCTGGAATGGGCAGGTGGTGAGCAGAGCCCAATCCTGCCCCGGGGCTCTGCCTGCGCTGCAGCTGCAGCTCTCTGGATTTTCTGCCCCGTGAATGAACATAAAAAAACCCCAGTTTTCTCCTCGGGGCAGCACGTCAGGGATTTTTTTTCTTCCCCTCCGTTTGCTGCGGCGCCAGGAGCCAAATCCGCCGGGTGCCCACGCCTGTCGTGCGTGTCCCGGCGGGATCCCCGCCGGAGCTGCCAGCAGGGCTGGGCTCTGCTGCTGGATGTCCTGGGGTGGGGGACACACAACCACCTGATGCCACCTGGCCTGTGCCACGTGACAGGTGTGATCCGTGGGGATGTGCCCACCTCGGGCCTGGAAGTGCCGCTGCTGAAAAAAATGGGGCAGACTGGCAAGTAAATGGAACGTGGGAGCACAGGGAATAATCCTGCCCTGGAAGGAGAATATGGGAAGGTACTTCCTCGGTACTTCGGTTTGGTGTTCAGCCTGGAGAAGGGAAGGAAACTTAAAACCCTTCCAGTGCCTAAAGGAGCCCCAAGAGAGCTGGAGATCGACTTGGACAAGGCATGGAGGGAGAGGATGAGGGAGAATGACTTTAAGCTGGAAAACGGTAGATTTAGGCTGGATATTGGGAAGGAATTCTTGGCTCTGAGGGTGGGGAGACACTGGCACAGAGTGCTCAGAGAAGCTGTGGCTGCCCCTGGATCCTTGGAAGTGTCCAAGGCCGGGTTGGATGGGGCTTGGAGCAACCTGGGCTAGTGGAAGGTGTCCCAGGTGGGACTGGAGGTTTTTTAAGGTCCCTTCCAATCCCAAAACTTCTACGACCTTGTGAAATCCCTCACTGCTGAGTTTCGAGATAAGACTTTCTCCACGGTGTCTTCAGCACGAATTAACTATTGATTATCTGTTGGCTCCAGTAACTGGGAATAGGCAGAACAATGCCCCAAACCAGTTCAGTGCTGCTTCCCAGAACAAACAGGAGGACATGGAGCTGGACTCGGTGACTGTCCTTCCAACTCAGGGCACTCTGTGATTCTCTTCTGTGATTCTGTGACATTTTTAGGAGATCTTTCCAGACCCCCATGAGCTGCAGGAGGAGCTTGCTGGCCCCTGCACACAGAGCAGCTCCAGATCCTGCTTCACCCAGGAGCAACAACAGCAGCTGAGGCAGAGACACAGAATCCTGTTTTGGAGATTTCCCATTTCTGGTATCATTAACCCTCCACTGGCCTCTGGGTTATTTTCCCAGCTGGGCTGATTAATCATTCCCTGTCCCTCTTGGCCATCTCCTCAATCCCTTCAATCCCAACATGTATTTCTATTTATCAAGCCTTTCCCCTGGATTTTTTTTTTTTTTTTTTTTTGCCTGGCTGGGTTTGCAGAAGTGGTTTATTTACAAATCAGCCCAGAATTGGCTCCAAGTGATGCGGGTGTTGGTTGAAGGAAAGCTGATTTTTGACAAAGTCAGCACAAGAACGGGAACAGATGGGAACGTTGATGAATTTGATTTTGCTAAATGTTGTCCTCCTGCAAATCAGCTTGCTTTTCCCTATTAGCATGAGAAGCAGCAAAAAAAAAAAAAAAAAAAAAAAAAAAGATTTGATTTCTCTAAACATTTCCTCTTAATGATCTACCTCTCCAGCTTAGAGATGTATGTGGCTGCTTATCAGCAGAGCAGCTGAATTCCTTCCACCAAGAATCGACTGCGATTTCGAGGTGATTTCTGGCACTTCTCCCTCCCTGGGGTGAGAGCTGTGCTTAGGAGGGGTGGTTGCTGTTTTGAAGTGGTATCAGTTCAGGGGTTTATATGCGCTTAGTTGATTTAAACGAGCGATTTAAATTATTTTTCAAAATTTGATTTTGATTTTTGAAGGCACATTTTGGAAGTGCTGCCAGCCCCAGGTGTCACTGGTGCAATCCATATCTGTATCCAGCATCCACAGAGCTGCAGCCCGGTGGCCTTTGTGTGCAGGAGGGGCAGGAGAAGGTGGGAGAAGCCCAGAGGCAAATAATTTCCAAAGCTTTGGTCTGAAATCAGCACACAGAGCATCGGGCATCAAGTGCTGCAGCACTCACAACGTGCTGCCTCCATCCCCTGCCAAGAGCCCGCAGGAAAACCTGGCACAATTCCACACAGGGAGCAGCCCTGGCACAGCCCCAGGGGCTGCCCCAGCTCTGTCTTTCCCTCACTACCTCCCCACAGAGTAAATAAATCCTGAAGAATCTTCCTCCAGCCTTCCTTCATCCTGGCATGTGGCAGAGCTGCTGTCCTCCCTCACACCTCCCGCCCAGTGTGACCATCCAGAAAAGCTCAATTATCCCAAAATGCTGAAAGCACCATGAGGTGCCCTCACCTCCCTCCCAGCCAGGAATTCCTTCCCAACCTCCCATCCATCCCTGCCCTCTGGCAGTGGGAAGCCATCCCCTGTGTCCTGTCCCTCCATCCCTTGTCCTCAGTCCCTCTCCAGCTCTCCTGGAGCCCCTTTAGGCCCTGCCAGTGGCTCTGAGCTCTCCCTGGAGCCTTCTCCTCTCCAGGTGAACACTCCCAGCTCTCCCAGCCTGGCTCCAGAGCAGAGGGGCTCCAGCCCTCGCAGCATCTCCATGGCCCCTCCTGGACTCATTTTTATATTGGGACGCCCAGATCTGCCTTTCCTCTCAGCCCAGGGGCTAAAAGCTTGAAGACTTGATTTTTATTCTCCTTTTCTCTCTTCTCCTGAAGCTGCACAGCTCTGATTGATTCATCCCATTGGTCACACTGGGTTTAGCCTTATCCATTAGCTTGGAGCTGCTGTCATCTCCTGCAGTGCATTGGGAACTGCAGCATCTCCTTCTGGATTAGCCTGCCCGACCGTGGCCGAGCCCAGCGATAAATGGAGGCTCGAGATAAGCTGCTGGAGCCAACTTCCTGCTGGGCACTTTAATTTCTTATGAGTTTCTTCCTAACATCCAGTTAAATCCATCTTCCTTTGGCTTAAGGACGTTCCCCCTTGTCCTGTCGCTTCAGGCCCCTGCTCAATGTCTCTCTCCAGGTCTCTTAGAGCCCCTTGTAGGAGAGATGAAATCCATGATTTTGGGTTTTGTTTCTTCAGCTTTCCCCATGTGTGCTGGTGGCACTGGCCTTCTCCAAACTTCAGTATTTCTGCCTTGCTCAAACCTTGCTCTCTCATTCTGGAGAGCATCCTGCTGTCCCGCAGGGTGATGGGACACAGGGAATGGCTTCCCACTGCCAGAGGGCCAGGATGGATGGGATACTGGAAGGAATTCTTGGCTGTGAGGGTGGGGAAGTCCTGGCACAGGTTTCCCAGAGAAGCTGTGACTGCCCCTGGAAATGTTCCAGGCCGGGTTGGATGGGGTTTGGAGCAGCCTGAGATAGTGGAAGGTGTCTCTGCCCATGGCAGAGGGTGAAATGGGATGGGATTTAAGGTCCCTTCCCACCCAAACCACTCCTGGGATTCTGTGATTTGTGATGCAATACATTGAAACGTGCAGGTAAGGAGAGAAATGGGAGGCATTTCTTCCATGTGCCAACAAATCTCTGGGAGACAGATCCACCTGGCTGGATCAAAGAGCACTCCAGGGCTGCTTGGCTTGGCTCCCTGACAGGATCCTCCAGAGCAAAGCCAGCCTGGAAGATGAAAGGTTCAGTCAGTGGTTGCACAGATGTCTCGGACACCCGAGACGGTTCAGCCAAGCTGTGGCTTTGGAACTTCCCAGCGACAACTGGAAAGGGGGAGATCATCTTTCCTCTCCCAGCCGGTGCCTGATTTAGTCAGGGGTGACACTTGTGCGTCCTCAGAGCCGTAAATCTCCCTGATGGTGGAACTTTGACAGCGGTGGGAGGCTGGCGGTGCCGAGGTCGTATCGCGTGTCCCGATGATCCCGATGCTTATCCCTCCGCTGGGAAATGAGCCATTTGTGCCGTGCATGGTGTGGGACAAATGAATCCAATGAAATGGTGCCGTTTCAATCCCCAGCTCTGTGCACCACACTTGTTATCCTGTGGGAGGTAAATGGGAACAGCCACGAGCCTGTCCTTCTAGCGAGGGAGTCTTGATCAAGGCTTCAGCGTGCGCTCTGTATTCACAGGCAGTTCCATGTCTGCTTTTCTCCTTTAATCACCTCATTGTATTGGATTTTCCAGATGAAGAGTCCCCTTTTTAATGAGCTTCTCCTCCAAGACTGAAATACAGAGCTTCATTATCTCCCCTTTAATTTATTTATTTCAACGCCACGGGCTCGCAGCCTTTCCGTGGAGCTGCTCCCCTCCACGGGAGGCTGGAAGGAGAAGATTCCAGAGGATGTGACTCATTTGTGGTGTGCTCTGCTTTGCTGAGAGCATCAGCAAATATCCGAGGAGCCGGGATCGCTCCCGGCTGCTCGTGCAGTCGGGAACGAGCCCGAGTGTGGCTGCATGGTGAATTATTGATAAGGGAATAATAGCAGCTGGAGATAATCTCTCCCATGGAATATAGGGAATAAATCTTCTCTGCTGTACAGGGAGTTAAGTCTTTCAGTGAGAAGAATGAGAATAATGGTGGCAGGAGGTTTTTCTTGAGCGGAGAGCGTGGAAGGAGCCCCCGGGAACTGCGTGGAGTACTGCAGGGAAGGGGTTTGGCTCTGAGAGGGAGGATTTCACCCACAGACCCCAGTCTTGATTTGGGAACTTCTGCTTAGCTGAGAGCTGTGGGTCTTCCAGGAGGAACAAGTCATGGAAACTGGGAATCAAACAGGCATCCCAGTACCTGCCAGGGCAGGTGGAGAGGAGTGGATCACATCAGTTGGAGAGGATCATTTTTTGATGTTACCTGCACCGTGGCAGGGGCAGCTCCTGGGACTGTCCCTCCTCCAGGACACAGCTGGGGAGGAGATGACACAGCTCCAGCCTGGGATGGGAGCAGGCATCAACCACAGGCAGGAGGGAGGATGGGTGCACTGGGATGTGGATGGGGAAGAGGCACAGCAGGGTCAATTCCTGCTCCAGTGAGTCTGCTTCCAGCTTTTCCATGCCAGAAAGTTTTGTCCTGACAGCACCTCCTGGTTATCCTTTTACACCAGGCTGCCCTCTCCATCCGTGGCACTGACGGTGGCACAGGATGGACAGCTGGGACACCTGGACACGGCCGGGTTATTTACAGCCAAATACCCCAAATTAAAATCTTCAGTGGCACCCAGAAGTGTCTGACCCCCTTCGGGAGGGTTGCAGTGGCGTGGTGGGGCTGCAATAATCCCTCAGGGCCTGAAAACCCAGCAGCCAGGCTGTGCTCTGCCCTAGAGCTCCATATGGAGATGGGGACGTGGATGCAGCCTCCTCAAATCCCAGCCTTTGTTTTCTTGTCCGATGCTGAACATGAGGAACCCAACCCTGAGGTTGGAGGGATAAATTCCCTCTGCTCCCTCTGCTGCGGAGCAGATGGCCCAGCAGCGCAGCTGGGCTGGCTCTGCAAACACCATCAGCTTGGTACAAATCACATCTTGGGGACAGATGGTCCTTGCACCAACAGGGTCTGCCCAGCCTTGCCCGACCTGTGTGCTTCCTGCAAACAGATTCCTCTGCTCATCCCGGATCCCCACGTCAGCCCACAGCGGATCTGGAGCTCCAGTGACAGAGCCTCAAGGCATTTCTCTCATCCCTTATGGGGTGTGGTGGGGTTTTCCCTTCTCCCTGCTGTCTTGGGTTGCAATGCAAGATGTATTTGATTCCCGTTGGTTGAAAAGGTGTTTTTCTTTATCTCATAACTCCGGGGGGATCTTCTGTTAATGGGCAGCTGTTAAACCAGGTGGGGCCGTGTTCTTTATCCCTTCCAGGACCCATCCTCCCTCCAGGGGATATCTGCTGTCCATGGGCCATCCAGGCTCACTGCAGGGCTGATACAATCCCATCATCCCATGGGGAGAGGCTCCACCCAGGGGGAGGAGCCCAGCATTCCCACCTGGATCAAAGCTGGCATTCAGAACAGCAGCACGGCCTGTGTGCACTGGATTCCCAGAGGGAGAGCGGACCCATCCCAGCACCACTGGAGCCTTCTCCAGGATCATCTCTGCTCCAGCAGAACCACATCTGTCACTGCAGGAGGACTGGGTTGGGCTGACACCAACACCCTGACCAACAGCGGGTCAGCTCCTGTCCTGACTCTGACAATGTTTTTCTTTCTTTGTTTGCTTTTTTGTACTATTACATTTTTAATATTCCTAGTAAAGAACTGTTGTTCCTATTCCAACATCTTTGCCTGAAAGCCCTTTAATTTCAAAATGATAATAATTCAGAGGGAGAGGGTTTACATTTTCCATTCCAAGAGAAGCTCTGGCTTTTCCCTGGCAGACACCTGTCTTTCCAGCTAAGACACTTGCCATGCTCAGTGAACCTCTTTGGGAGGAAAACCTATCAAAACCAGTGGATGCCCTTCCATTATTTGATTTGGAAGGAAAACCAGCACCCTGCACTGCAGGGATGACCCCCAGCAGCGCAGCTCTGCCCTGGCTGCCCCGACACCACACGCCTGGATTTCTAACAGCTCAAAGGAGCCACTCAAATGGGTCAGTGGACTCCTCTCTGATCCTTCTGGGAAGAGCAGAGTTTGTATTTCAGTTAAATCCTGGCGAGATGAGCCCCAGCAGCAGCACAGACCAAAGGGCTGCGGTGTCCCATTGGAGGGTTCAGAGGACAGGGGACAATTCCCCCTCCCCATTTTTTTGTGGGGCTGGAGGCAAAGCACCAGTGCTGGGACACTGCCTGGCCCACCAGACATATCCCTCTGCCAGGGAAGAGCAGTGCAAGGAATTCTTCCCTGTGTCGGAGCTGAGGCCCTGGAACAGGATGCCCAGAGAAGCTGTGGCTGCCCCTGGATCCCTGGAAGTGTCCAAGGCCAGGCTGGACAGGGCTTGGAGCAGCCTGGGACAGTGGAAGGTGTCCCTGCCCATGGCAGGGGGTGGAATAGGATGAGCTTCAAGGCCCATTCCAACCCAAACCATTCCATGATTCCCGTGGCAGCCCTTCAGCACTGGGGACTGACAGGGCCCCTCCAGCCTCTGCTGCCAGCTCTGTGTTTTCCCAAATCTCTGGCTGGGCGAGTTTTGGGCACCAGCCTTAGTGGTGCATGGCTGGAAGGGACGCCGAAGAAGTTTCCCAGTCCCAGGGATGTCATTTCAGGGGTTGTGGTTTGGCTGAGCCGCCGTGGAGAGCCACATCTGGGCTGTATTTCTGGGAATCTATAGAGCTGAGCTCTGTGTTCTCACTCAATTACAGTGGGACACTTGTCAGCAATTTCTTGTTTTTATTTCCTGTGACTTTCCAAACTTGGTTGTTTAAAAAAAAAAAAAATAGGCAGGAGGAAAAAAAAACCACTCCAAAACAAAACCCAAAACAACAAAAACCCCAAAGCACATGACATGGGTTGGAAGTTCACCAGGAATGGACTTCTTCTGGGCAGGAATGACTCCACTTCTGCCGGAGCAGTGTGTGCAGGGAGAAGAAGCTGCCCAGAGAGCTCCTTGATGAGCCTGTCAGTGTTCCATGGAATCACAGAGTGGTTTGGAATTGGATTGGAAGGGACCTTAGAAACCATCTCATTCCACTTTCCACGAGACCAGGTGTCTCCAAGCCCCATCCAACGTGGCCTGGAATATTTCCAGGGGTGTTTAAGAGGCACAGTTCCCTCAATAATTAACTTCTGGTCAGCCCTGAGGTGATCGAGCTGTTGGACTTGGTAATTGTGACAGGTCCCTTCCAACTGAGATATTCCAGCCCATTGCTGCTGTGGGTGAGAGATGCTCAGAGCCCTGGTTTTGGACAGAGTCCAGGAGCACCTCCAGACCCTCCAGAGGAAAAAATTGCTCCAGAGTGATGCAAAATCCACCCCCACAATACCCTGGATCCTGCATCCCCCTCCTGCTGTGGGCACTGGAGGTGGAACAATCCCAAAACGAAGGACTTCTTCCAGTAATTGCTGCCTGAAAACACATAATTAATTCTGATCGATTGAGATGGGAACTTTAAATTGATTTAATGGCAGGTGGAAAAGAAGAATGTCCAAGGGTTGCCAATTTCTGCAGTTTCACTTCCCTGATATACGTAGGAGCTTTGGAATAATCACATTTGTCATTAGCACTGTCAGTTCAGCTAATACATTAAACCAGACTTGTGCTGAATTGCTTTATTTTAAAATTTATTTTATTCATGGGACCAAAGCCATCACGCTTTGGAAATTTCCTTGTTTCGGAAAGAAAGTGGGGAATCACGGAATCATTAAAGCTGGAGAAGACCTTTAAGAGCATCGAGCAGCAGGATGAACCAGCAGAGGCTGACAGCTTCTGTCTCTTATCTCCTCGTCACCTTTTCCCACCTGCTTGTAGGTGTGGCATTACCAGACCTCGTGGATGTCAGAGCAGGGATTGTCCCTGCTGCTGGGCCTTGATTCCCCCCAGATCCCACACTTGTTGTGGCACTGTTGGAGTGAGCGCTGCAGAGTCACGGAGCCTGGCTCTCGACAGCTCATTTTCTTTGTCTCTTGGATCCAGCCCCGTTTATCAACGGAAGATCGGGATCACTTGGCTCCAGCGGGGAGGAAATCCCTCCTGGCCCGCAATCCTTGGCAGCAGGTTGGCAGAGTGGGCAGCTTCCAGCCCTCCTCCCATGGCTTGGCTTCACTGCAGTCCCTCCTTCGCTGGGAAGCTCTTGTCCAGATGGTGCTGGAGCCAAAACATCCGTGTTCCCTGATTTCCAGGGCTTTTCCCAGGCACCGGCGCAAACGTGCCTCCTGCTGAAACCTCTCGGGTGTCTCTTCTGTGTTTGTTCTGGGATGAGCGTCCCCAGTGCAGACCTGGATCCATGACCCTGCTCCTCAGGAACCCAAAATGTTTCCCAGCCCCTCAGAGCAGGTGCTGGGAGCATTTGGGAAGGCAGGTGAGGGCAGACCTTGCTGGGAAGGAAACTGCTGCTGGAACAACATCCAGGAGTTTTCCTCCAGGTGATGCTACTCAAGGTCACCTTGGGTTGGTCAAAGCCACTGGAGTTGATTAGTCTGGAGAAAAGGAGGCTCAGGGGGGACCTTTTCATTCTCCACAGCTCCTTGACAGGAGGGAGGAGCAAGGTCAGGCTCTGCTCCCAGAGAACAGGGACAGGACGAGAGAAAAAAGTATTAAGCGATACCAAGGAAAGTCGAGATTGGGTATTGGGAAAAATTTCTTCACGGAAAGGGTTGTCCAGCCCTGCCCCAGCTGCTCAGGGCAGTGGTGGAGTCCCCATCCCTGGGGGGATTTAAAAGTTGTGTGGATGTGGCGTTTGGGGACATGGGACAGTGCTGGCCTTGGCAGTGCTGGGGGATGGTGGGACTCAACAATCTTCAAGTGCTTTCCCAGCCTAAACAATTCCATGGTTCCACGAGAGGCTCCGTCCTGCCAGCTGCTGGGAGCTAATGGCTGCTGCTCTCTCCTTCTTCTTGGGACAGCTACAAATCAGCCCATCCCAACTTCATTCCCAAGTTTTTTGTGTTCCTTGGAGCACCATCACCAACAGAACCGGCTGTCCAAAGCTGGGCTCTGCCAGGAGCTCATCCTGGTGTTCCCAGTGATGCCTTAAGTTTGAGCTTTCATATTTTCAGATTCTGTGCTGCTGAGGGGTGCAGCTCTGAGCTCACAATCAGTGTCACTCAGCTCTGCACACAGCAGGGACACAAAAATCCTTCTCCTGCTGCACACCAAGGACAACTTTCAGGTACAGCTGAAGGGAGGAACGAGCAGGACGGGACCACACAACCTGAAGCTGTAATTAGACAATTAAACCCCAATATGCAAATGGACCAAAACTTATAAAAGTGTGAGACCTCGTGACCGGTCATCAATTCTGTGACCATTTTGTGTCCACCCTGGGTGTAGCCCTGGCCAGGCTCTTGTCCTGCCCAAGGTGTATCCTAAAGGCCTTTTAATAAATACCTACTTTATTCTCTAGCTCAGTCCAGTCTCTGTTTCAGGTCAGCCTCCTCAAGGCATCAGTTTCTGGTGACCCAGATGGGACAATGAGGCATCAGCTGAGAGCTTTCCCGAGGCATCACCAGCCTCTCCACTTCTGTGCCGTGGCCTTTCCCAAACCACACGTGCACTGCTTCCCTCATCCCTGCTCCCAGCCTGTGGAGAGGCACAGGCAGATCCAGGCTCTCCTGCAATATTTATCACACACGGAGGTTCACCATCTGTTGTCTCCTCTGATGCTCCCCAGGACCAGGGCTCAGCTGCTTTTCCAGCTTTTCCCGTGGAGCTGTGCTGAGCTTTGTGCTGCCCACCTGGAGGGTGACACTGGGACCTTGCAGAGCTGCTCTGCACCCCAGGGCTCTCCCACGTGATGCTGTCTGGAAAAGTGCAAAAAAAATGTCTTGATAGGGGTAGATTTTTCTTCTGTGATTTGTTTTTTTTTTTCTTCATCTGCCTTACAAACATCCCCGCCCAAACTCGAGAGAAATTCTGGGGTTTCGAGCCTCCCATCTTCTTTCTCCTTTCCTCTTCATGACCAGCTTGTCACTGCTCCTTTTTGGATGAAACCTCACCTCAGCTCCCCGGATTTGTCACATCCCTCACCCTTGAGGGGGTCGACACTTCCACCCTCCTCCTCACCTCTTTAGAGCTCGCCCCTTGTACTTTATCTCCCAAATTTATTTGTCCCGTGTCAGCTGCTCGCTCGTTCTTGCAATTATTTTCTTCAAGGCTGAGGAAGCAGCACTCGGTGGGGATCTTTTCCCACTGGATGCCTGCAGACCTTCGTCAGTAAATCCAAAAAGTGCTGCCAGGTGGAGCTCCTGGAGCTTGGCTTTATCCACAAGGTTTTCCTGCAGGTGCTGCTGACTCTGACCCCCCACCCAAAAGCTCCAGCACCCCATGGGATTCTCAGTGGGGTTGGAGGTTGATCTAAGAAAAAGTTTCCCATCCTTGCACATCCTCCCCAGCTCTGCAGCATCCCATAGGACACCTGCATCTCCCATGGAGGTGAATTCCTGCTGGGAACGGTGGGGGCTGAGGCTCTGATGGTGTCACTGCTTTGCATCCAGCTGGCTGAACACTCAGACTTGCGTTTGTCCCTCTCACTGATGCATTTTGTCCTCTCCCACTTGCCCATTTGAGACTCTCAGAGCCTTGGAGCTGCTCTGAATTGCAAATTTCCCTCTGAGTCCTGATCCTGGGATCTGAGTCACTGCATAATCCCCGGCCCCAGGGCTGAGGGGTTCCAATGCAGCCCAGGAAAAGAGTCGTGGAGTCATGGAATGGGGAGAGGAAACCACGTCTGGGAATGTAACACCCTGCTTTGAGCTGATAGACCACAGCCATGAGCTGTGTGTGATGCATCACAGCCTCCCTGGTTTCCTGCAAAGGGTAGGGAATTGTTGGGACGAGTCCAGGAAGGGCCATGGAGATGCTCCAAGGGTTGGAGCCAGTCTGGGAGAGCTGGGAATGTTCACCTGGAGAGGAGAAGGCTCCAGGGAGAGCTCAGAGCCCCTGGCAGGGCCTGAAGGGGCTCCAGGAGAGCTGGAGAGGGACTGAGGACAAGGGATGGAGGGACAGGACACGGGGAATGGCTTCCCAGTGCCAGAGGGCAGGGCTGGATGGGAGATTGGGAATTGGGAATTCCTGCCTGTGAGGGTGGGCAGACTCTGGCACAGGGTGCCCAGAGAAGCTGTGGCTGCCCCTGAATCCCTGGAAGTGTCCAAGGCCAGGCTGGACAGGGCTTGGATCAACCTGGAATAATGGAAAGTGTCCCTGCCATGGCAGGGCGTGGCACTGGGTGGCCTTTAAGGTCCCTTCCAGCCCTGGCCTGTCACCTCAGGACAGCTCAGGTGTGTGAGGAAAGAGCTCTGCCCCTATAAATCTCCTCCCTCCGCAGACAGTCACCTTAGAGCTGGCAGTGAGCAGCAGCCAGGCTGTAAATCACCGCTCACCGTGGTTTTGGGCTGTTCCCATATTTTGGGTCTGTCCACGGTGAGTCAGAGCAGCCCCAGATGGCCTCATTCCAGTTGCTCCCTGTGTGTATTCCCAGGATTTACAAGGGCAGGGATCAGAGGTTTGGGAAGGAGCTGGAAGGAGTCACCTGTTAACTGGGGGGATGTGGAGTGTCTTATGGTGCTTCCACGTGGAAACCAGGCATGGCTTTGCTGGGAGAGCTTTGCTCCCAAGGAACCAAGTGAGTTGGAGATGTGACTTTGAAAAAAAAAAAACAAAAACGGGGAGAAAAGGACAATACAGGCATTGAAGAGATCATGAAAATAATGGGCTTTTATTTCTTTGCCTCCTTGTTCTCCCAAATGTGGGGATGGGGAGGTCCCATGGGCCTGAGACAGGGTTTGCCTGGAGAAAGAGGAGTTTATGGTGAGGGCAGGAGCACAAGGAGGGGAGATCCTACTCCAGGTTCCTGAGGGATTCCTGCAGCTGCTCCCTCTCTGCCCCTAAAATGAAGCTGATTTGGGCTTGTGCTGAAGTTTTCAGTGATTTCAGTGATATTTGTCAGTGCCCAGGAGTTGAGGGACTGGCAACGCTCCCCCCACCAAAGCCTGGCTTATCTGCAGGAGGGACTGGGGGTCACTTCAAACCCTTGCTGATATCCATCTGATCTTTCTGCGAAGCCCAGCCAGGGGAGCAGACACAAGCCAGCCTGGAAACAAGACACAGCAAGCCTCACAGCAGAGTCCTGAAAATGCTCTGATCTGTATCAGGACAGGAATTCTGGAGCAGAGCAGAGCAGAGCTTCACTGGGTCAGTGTCATAGAATCGTGGAATTATAGAATGTGGAATATCCTCACCTGGAAGGGACCCACAGGGGTCATCCAGTGCAGTTCCTGGTCCTGAGCAGACACTCCAAAATCCCAGCCCGGGCATCCCTGGGAGTGAGATCCAAACACTCCTGGAGCTCTGGCAGCCTTGGGAATGTTCCCTGGGGAGCCTGGGCAGTGCCCAGCACCCTCTGGGGGAAGAACCTTTTCCATTGGGGTGGTGAGAGCCTCTCCTGGGTGCTGAGATGCTCTGCTGGAGCAAAGGTTGTCCTGGCTTTAGGAGGAGAAGAGACACAAAGACGGGAATGCGGGGGATTTCCATGGTGTTGCCTGAGAAAGCCCAGAGGAGGCAGAGCTGGAATCTCATCTGAGGCTTGGCTTTCTATTTTCCCCTCTGATTTCAGTTGCTGTTTATCTGCAGCATCAAATTCTGCCCTTATCTCTTGTTTGTTCCTCTGTTTCCAAGGCTCTGAGAGCGCCAGATGAGGCAGGACCAGCCTGGGGTCAGGCCAGGGGACCTTTGGCTCATGCTGGGATGGGGAGCCCTCAGAGCCCAGCGAGGGGGATGCATTTGTGTGCTGGTTGTCCTCTCTAAAGTTCTTAAAAAAATTCACAAACCCATCAAGATCAATCCCTGGGCCAGCTCGGCTCATCAATACTTCAGTGCTCATCTCCTCCCGTCCCTTTGAAGGGATTATTTCAATATGCACCAGCTCCTCAGACATGGATAATGAGGGGTCAGGCGGATGCTCCTGTGGGCTCAGAATGTGCCGGCCCTCCCTCCCTCCCTCCCTCCTGCTGGGGCTGCCACAAGATTCCTCTGCAGCTTCCCAGCTCCTGGATTCCTGGGGTGCATGCCGACCTCGTGCTGTGCCCGCTGCTGGGACTGGGGAAAAGCCAAGTGCTGAGGACAACAGACCTGTCCCATGGCCAGAGGAGACCCCGGACTGTCTCTCCCTAGAGGAGAATCCCATTATTCAACGGATGAACTTTCCCATTTTATCCCAAAATTTCGGCTGTGGGATGCTGTCATGGCTGTGCTGGGTGGCAGTGGGTGTTTGGTTGTGTTGATGTTTTTGGAAACTTCCTCTGTTGAGAAGTTCCCTCATCTTTCTTCTGCTTCCATGGAGGATTTTCCCCATCCCGCTGCTGAACTGGAGCTCGCCCCGTGCCAGCCCTGCAGGACACCAGGCATGGAGCAAGCAGAGCTCCCAGCACCGATGGATTTTGGGATGGGGTCAGGGCAGGGAGGCGTCTGGGAGAGCTGGAGTTACTGGAATGCTGGCTGTGGGCTCCAGGGGGGCTGGGATGGAGGCCACAGGCCACAGTGAGCTGCTGTTTTCCTTCTTTCCATGACAAGCGGGAGGGCTGGCACCGGGGTTTGTTTGTTTTCCTCATCCTTGTTTGCAAACTCCTTTACTGTAATAACAGCCCTGCTGAGCTTTCAAAGGACAGGTTTCCACTGCTTGGGAAGGGAGATTCGACGGATCAGGGGCAGGAGGGAACCCTCTGCTATTTTAGATATTTTTCTCTCACAGACATCCTCTCTCCAGCTTTACCTGCTCAGCACAGAGGGGTTGGACCAGCCTTGGCTGCAGGTGATCTCCATGGAGATGCTCCAAAGGCTGGAGCACCATTCCCAGTGGAGCCAGGCTGGAAGAGCTGGGGGTGTTCACCTGGAGAAGGCTCCAGGGAGAGCTCAGAGCCTCTTGCAGGGCCTAAAGGGGCTCCAGGAGAGCTGGAGAGGGACTCTCTGACAGGAACTGTCGTGATAAGACAAGTGGGAATGGGTTCAAAGTGAAAGATGGGAAATTTGGTTCGGATATATGGAAGGAATTCCTGGCTGTGAGGGTGGGGAGGCCCTGGCACTGGGTGCCCAGAGAAGCTGTGGCTGCCCCTGGATCCCTGGAAGTGTCCAAGGCCAGGCTGGATGGGGCTTGGAGCAGCCTGGGGTAGTGGAAGATGTCCCTGCCCATGGCAGGAGGTGGATGAACTTTAAAGTCCCTTCCAACCCAAACCATTCCATGACTCTGTGATTTTGTGGAAGTGGTGATGTCACTACCCTACAGTGATTCGGGAAAACTCACTGGGAGCTGCTCCATCATTCCATGGCCTGCCAGGGAAGGGTGACCCAGTGCTGGGGCGTGGCAGTCACGGGGAGCCGGGATCAAAGCCACAGCAGTGCCAGACTCTCCTGACCAGATGTGGGATTTGATAAAGGAACTGGGTGATTACTGCTCCACCTCCACGGAGTGTGAGCAAACCATTAAGTCGTTATTAATTCCTCATTACACTCCAAGCCTGAGAAAGTGTGAGGAGGAATTCACTCCGCGTGGTTCAGCCCCAGCGCCGGGGATGTCACACCTTGATGTGCTAGAGGGTTTGGATGGCTCTGCCCACCCAGCAGGGATGTTCCTGCTCCAGGGCATCCATCACTTTTTGGTGACACTGTCCTCGAGGAGATTCCCGCCCTTTCACTGTGCCAAATAGGACGTGATGGATTCCCAGAAGACCATCCCCACATCCTCAGCTGTTGTCCCATTCTTCCCAGCTGACTTTGGAAGCTGTGAGAAGGCACAGTGACAGTGGGGACAGCTGGAGGGTGACACCAAACCGTGGCCACCACAGCTTTAGCAAAGCACAAACCCCACAGTGTCAGTGGTAACCCTGTTTGGACTTTTTTCCCTCCAAAAAACGGGCTACAATAGCGAAGTCAATAAACAATATCCCGAAGGAACGTTGGGCAGGCACGTGCTCCATTTTTTTTCTCTCCAGCTCTCCTTGAGCAGGTGAAGGGTCCACGAGCCAGCAGCAGAGAATGAATTGCAGAAATCACGAAGCATTTTGGTTCCTCGGAGCAAACGGGGGCTCGTCAAGGAGAACTTGCCGGAGATTCCTTCCCCGAAGCACAGCTGCAGGGCCGGGACTGGGCTGTGAGACGAGCTCTGGGGGTACCTAAAGCACATTTTGGGGGATTCTCTCATTAAGGGTTATTTTTGAGGGCATGGACCACCGAGGGGGCCTGGGGGCCCTTTGGATGAGAGCCTGTGGAGACGTTTCCCGTGGAGGAGAGCACGGAACGGGCCTGCAGGAGCGTGCGAGGCAGAGGACAATCCGGGGAGCGGCGGCTGCGGGGTGGAGCGGCCGCGGCGACAGGCAGAGCCGGCTCAGCCGCTTCCCACGCCCGCACCCCGAGATTCCCCCGGAGGCAGCCGCGGGATGGAGACGGCGCTGAGGGGCCGCGGTGGTTCCTCTCTGCCTTCCCTCTCATCTGGCCACGGAATCTGCCCGGGTTTGGATTTGTCTGGGAATCGGTGGGATGAGCTTTGCTCGCCCTGCTGGATGTCTCACTCCGTACCTGGAGTCCGGACCAGCCCCTCCTGCCCCATCCTGGCACACTGGGATCATTCCCTGCCCAGGTTTTGTGTGCCGTGTCTGGGTGGGGGGCTCAGGGACACCCCCAGGCTGGCAGAGGATGCTGGTGCTCGGTGCGAGTTTGTCTCCCCTCCAGCCCTTCTGCCACTTCCCTCTCCTTCCTAATTTAAGGACAAAAAAGAGCCCCTTGAGCAGCCCTGTCCCTGCTTCCCAAACACTCCGAGTCCTCCTTCCCTCTGTCTTTGTTCAGCACCTCCTGCTCCAAAGGAGAGGGGACAAAGAGAGGTGGCACTGCCACGCGTCAGGTGACATTTGCCAGCAGGATGCTGGAGGCAGCAGCATCACGGCCCTGGGACTGGTGCAGAGGCAAAGGATGGCGTCAGGGAATCATGGCTAACACGGCTCTTCCCAGTGTCCCGGGCTCTGTCCCTCCACGTGGACAAAATCAGTTCGTTTTCTTCCAAAAAGGAGGAAAAAAAAAAATAGGCAAGGCAAACACCTCAGCCTTTGTTGAGGGAGACAAGGGCTGCAGCCCGCTCAGATGGAATTTATTTTGTGCTCAGTAATTCAATCCATTCGGGCTCAGGATGTGGCCAGGAGAGTTGAGCCAAAAAATGCAAGTTTAAAGCAACTAAATTTTATGCTGTGTATACACTGAAGTTTGGGGTTGGCTGAGACAAGCAGTTTCCGTGGGGTTTTTTTGGGGTTTTTTTTGCAATTCCTGTTGTAGCAACGAGCTCCTTGTGCAATGGAAGGGGATTGTGGCTGGAGAGGGGCAGGAGGGGCACTGGGACAGCTGGGATGGGGGACAGGGCTTATCACAAGAGGATTGTGACCCAGCTGAGTGACCCTCACTGGGGACAACGTGCGTGGCATGGCTGAGAACATCCCTGTGGTCTGGCCTGGAAAGAGTTGGATCTTTCCTCCATTCCCCCAGCACCCAAATGCCTCCAGTGCCATGCAGAGCTTCTCCCAGTGCTGGAATGCGGCTGCTGAGCTGTGCTTTCCCTCACAGAGGTGTCCCTCTCCCTGCTATTAACATTTTCCAGCTGGAAAAGCTGTGCAATGCTGAGCCGTGGCCCAACAGCTGGGCTGCAGATGTGGGGAAAGCCAGCCTGCAGCATCTGTGTGTGTGTGTGTGTGTGTGTCCCTGTCCCCTCCTGCCCTGTCTGCCCTCCGTGCACATCCCTGAGCACGGCTCATCCTTGATTTTACACCTCTTGAGTCCTCCATGGAGCTGCAGAGCCACTCTGCCATTAAAAGTCGGGAAATCAAATCCAGACAACAGCCCAGGGCTCTCAGGAATAACTCCTTGTTTTCCCCTCGACCTCGGGATTATTATTTCAGCATGGCCACAGCTTTTCCAGCTCGCTGGGACCAGCCCTGCTCATCCCTCAGCCACGGTTTTGGCAGGAAAAACTTGGTGTGGGAGCTGCTGGTGGGAGCTCAGCACTCCAAGCCTGGAAGAGCATCAGGGCTTGGGCAAAGCAAACCTCTGCAGGGAGGTTTTCCTCTTAAATGGCATCAAGTGGCACTTTTTTTGGCTCGGGGAATCATTCCCAGAAAAGTGCTGCCCTTTCAGGAAGCTCATCCCAGTGCTCCAATGGAGCCCAGGGCAAGTGCTGGGATTTATCTCCATCCCAGTGGTGGGCTGGAGGCGATTCTCCTCCAGTTTTGCCCCGTGCTTTGCTTGTTGCTGCAATCAGGGCCAGTTTACAAAACATTTATCAGTTTATCAGGCTACTCCTGGAATGTGCCCACAGCCACCCACAGGACTGGGAGCTGCTTTCCAAATCCTTCTTTTTTTCCTCTCAGGCTTTTCTGCCTTTGCAGTGCAGAACATGCACTGCCCTGCTGAAGTCACAGATTGAATTAACCCTGGAATCATTTAGGTTGGAAAAGACCTCTAATTCTCCCAGCCCGTCCTGGGCCATGACAGTCACTCAGAGGTGGATATTTCGTGTCACTTGTCCAGCTCAGGGGCTTCCTGATGGGGCTTTTGAGTGTGTAGCAACCCAATGGACTTTTATTCCATGAACTTCTCCAGTATCCTCACGGACCATCAGCATTCCTGGTGTTCCGTGAGCTCAGCAAATTAAATGGGGACAATTTGGGGACCCACCTTCCTTTGGGTGCTCTCACCTGCACCATTTGTTGCCTGTTTGCTTCTGCATCAGCACTAACTGGACACAGCTCCTGATTCCCAAGATTCCACCAAGATTCCACAGCCTCCTGTTGCCTTATCCTGGAGTTCCAAGTCACCTTGGGCAAACAGAGGGGTCCTTCCCTGTGAGGCCCTGGCACAGGGTGCCCAGAGAAGCTGTGGCTGCCCTAAATCCCTGGAAGTGTCCAAGGCCAGGTTGGACAGAGCTTGGAGTAGCCTGGCATAGTGGAAACTGTCCCTGCCCATGGCAGAGGGAGGAATGGGATGGGATTTAAGGTCCCTTCCAACTCAAACCATTCCATGATTCCATGATTCCATCCTGCCCCATGCCCCCCCTTGGTCTTCCACCACTGCTGGGTCCCACGGCTTGTCCCCAAAAGCTCTTCCATCCCCACGGGTTGGAATTGGAGTGCATTTTGCCCTGGAACTCACATGTCTGTGCCTGCCTCTTCCTCTTCCTCCACTGTCTCTTCCAGCAGAGACTTGAGACGATCTCCTGAGACGCTTGGAATATCCAGGACCTGTAGGAGATCCGTGCATTCCCAGAGGACTTTCATCCATCCAGCATCACCTCGAGGGTGTCCATGCCTTACCAGTGACAGGGCACCACGTCAGTGAGGTGACACATGGGACGTGTGGGCACCTTCTGGAGACCACCAGCACTTTTGGGACAGCACCTCCACGCCCATGACACACGAGGGGGGGAACTCGTGGACCCCCCGGAGCTGCTGACGAACAGATCTCCACAGGCTGGCCCATAAACTGTTAACACATTAATTAAAAGAAGAAAAAGGAGTTGGTCCCATTAAGCTCCCCATCTGTTTTAATTATCCACTGGAGCTCACAGAAAGCTTTGTACACACTGTAATTGCATAATTAAAACGAACTGTTGGGAGATAGATGGCACGGAGTTGACTGGGGAGAGAAAAGCAGCGCTTGCTCCTGCTCTGCTGTCGCTGAGGAGCTTCGTAATTAGAAAGAGACATTTAAAAAAAAACTCTTTTTGGGGTGAGCTTAGCATTGCCCAGCCCCAGCTGATTTTTAAGAGCTTCCCAGGGCTGTTTGTGTCATCTCCGCCCCGAGCAGAAGCAGCAGCAGCATCAGACCCCGCTTCGCCGATAGCCGGGATGAAAATTTGCTCCACCAATTCCAAATTTCCAGCCCAAATCAGCAGCTGGATGCAGACACAACCCAACCTCTCCTGCCTTGTGCCCGTGGGTGGGGATCTCGGCAGAGCCAGGGGAGTTTGTTTGGCAGCTCCCAAAACCAGGCTCGTCCAAAGGGATCACATCCCAAACCCAGCTGGCTGTTCTTGGGCATGGAGCAGGTGGCCTTGTGCTCATGGCAGAAGTTCTAAAAATCAAAATATTAGTCTTCAGAAGAGAAAACAACAAGCGTAACAAACTTCCTGTGAAGCAGCGGGAATTCTTCACATTTTTTTGAGGGGGAGGCTGTCTGTGGGTTGGGGTTTTGGTTTTTTTTTTTATCCTTGTGGTATTGAACTGATATTCTCATGTCCTGTAGCTCGTTTTTCCCAGCTTGCTGCTTTTCCACGTTCCCTGCAAACCTAATCTTCGGATTAATACTTTTATTTTTCTTGACATTAAACTTCTGATGAAAACACGATGAGGTCACCGCCAGTCCTGAAAACTGGAAAAAATCCTTCTGGTTCAAAGCCCTCCTGGGACAGGCCTCTGACAAGGAGGAGATCCAAAACACAACTGTTCCCGGAGAAAATACGACCCTGGATGAGGCCAGGAACGAGCTCATGACAAGGAAAACACTGGAATGGAATAAGAGCAGAACTCTGTAGCCAGCCAGAACCTCCCAGCTTTAAATGTCAGCTCAGAGACACATGGATAACTTGCAAGGGTCTTCTGGAGCCAAGGTAAACTCGGGATAATCTCCCAGCACGCCTTTGGAGCTACGACGCCCTGGTACCACCTCCTCCTTGGCATGGTCCTGATGGATGGTTTCTGTCACATCCTATCTCTCAGGGGCTGGTATTTTGTTACAATGAAATTTTCCTGGCAGGGAACGACGATTCCATCAAGACTGAGGTGTTTTGAGGGAATATGGCTGACCCTCCTCCCTGGCTTTTCCTTTAGGGACAAACTTCCCCCGCCATGACAAGGTTATCTTATTTAATCAGAGCTGGAATAAAAGGCCCAGATTCATCCCATTGGTCTGGTTTCTCTTTGGGGTTTTGTTTCCTGGCAAATTCCAAGGTGCTTTTGAAACGAGTTTGCAAACATGGAGCGCACTCCCAGCAATCCTGGCAGGCAGCAGCTCCAAACATCCAACAGCAATCCAAGGCATGGAGAAAACCCCTCCACCTGCAACATTTCATTTGTGGGCTCCTCACAGAGATGGACTCAAATAAACTCTCTTTTGCAAGTGATGCTTTTCCCTGTTTTTTCCTCTCCCAGATTTTTTTTTTTTCCAGACAAAAAGCTGGTGTTGGTTGCTCAGCTCTGCAAAATAAATGTGGAGAAGGGAAGGGTTACAGATCCCTGTGGATGCGGTACTTGGGGTGGGCTTGGCAGTGCTGGGTCTGATGACCTCAGAGGCCTTTTCCAACCTTAACTCCTTCGAGTTCCATCATAGATCCCTAGCAGGAGATGCTGGGATCTCTATCCATACGAAATTGTTGGAGACATCGCAAATTAAAGCAATGAAATGGGGTCACGGCAGAAATTGGGGAATTGGAGATGCCCAGCCCTGAAGGCAGCAATACACTCCAGGATGGGGTCCTGAAGCACCCAGAGGATGGAAATGCACCCAGGTTGGCATTTTCTTGGAAAGCCACTTCTGAATCCCAGTGGTATTCCCTGGCTGGGATTCCTTGCCCCTGTGACCTCTGGAAAACCCCCTGGCCTGGGATTGGGAAGCAAATCTCATGGATGGCTTAGCTGAGATGTGTTTTGCCGCAGGCCTAATGCTTTGGAAAATTAGAGTGCAGGTTTCATCTTCTCTCCTTCCTTCTCTCAAGTGTCCTCTGGAATTAATTGAGCTCAGTGTTGGAGTGAAATAATTGCAGAACATGCAGAAAAAGGACTTTTTAATCCAAAACTCTTTCTGAGACATTTTGAGTGCAGTTTGCTAAGCCATGGCTCGGTTTTGTTGGCTGTTGTAATGGGAAATGTCTCTTGGGTGTCTCCTGCCACGGATGTCATCCATGGTGGCTTTCTCTGGAGAGCAAAATTCACCCCAAATCGACTGCTCAGGGCTCAAAATAGTCCAGCATCTTTTGGGAAATCTCTTCCATCTGGAGAAAGCTTTGTTGGGAAAGGCCATCCGTAGTCACCAAAAGGCAGTTGCTCCCCTGAATACATGTGTAGGTGAATATATGAATATAAATTGCCCCAATTCCCTCTGAAGTAAAGGAGTTAATAATGCAGAAAGAGGAGTAAAATCAGACTAACGCTCTGAGGGTGGATCAACATCACAAAACCCCAGAATGGCTTGGGTTGGAAGGCACCTTAAAAATCGTTTCAGTCCACCCCCCGTCGTGGACAGGGACACCTTCCACTATCCCAGGTTGCTCCAAACCCCATCTAACCTGACCCTGGACACTTCCAGGGATCCAGGGGCAGCCCCAGCTTCTCTGGGCACCCTGTGCCAGGGCCTCCCCACCCTCCCAGGGAAGGATTTTAATGAGGCCCACAGGATTCTTGCAGGGTTTATTAATTGGGGTGTTGTTTTTTCAATTAACATGAGTGAGCAAAAGGAGCCCAGAGAGATGAATTAAATGGGAAAGATCTGGATACTTCTGCTGCAGTGGCCAAGCCAGGAAGGTTCTGGTGTAACCAACTGTGCTCTAGAGTTCTCAAAAAAAAAGAAAAAAGAAAAAAAGAGAAAAGAAAAAAGAAAAAAGAAAAAAGAAAAAAGAAAAAAGAAAAAAGAAAAAAGAAAAAAGAAAAAAGAAAAAAGAAAAAAGAAAAAAGAAAAAAGAAAAAAGAAAAAAGAAAAAAGAAAAAAGAAAAAAGAAAAAAGAAAAAAGAAAAAAAGAAAAAAGAGCCAGATTTTTGAGGGATTTTTATTCCACGACTTTTACAAAAGCTCTGAAAAAACGCTTTGTCTGGACCCACCCAGAACTGCTCGTGGGACCAGCGCCGAGGTTTTGCTCCTGGCGTCAGCTCCCCGTCCCTTTTGTGCTGCAATTTTTCTTCCCACTGAGGTCACTGCTGAACAGAAAGCTCTGGTTGTTTGGAAGCAGAAAGTTTCCTGCAGAAAAAACATCCAAATGAAACATTTCAGCGCTGGGAAACCTTCCCTCCCACCCGCTCTGGCTTTGCTTGGTTCTCCCCATGGAAAACCCCTCGTGTCTCAAACCCACGGCTCATCCCTGTCCCCCTGCTCCGTCTGGGATGCACAGAGCACATGGGGCACCTTCCCAGGGCTTAATCCTCCTGCCAAGCATGGACATGGAATGTGTTCAGCCTCTGGGAAGCCCAGTGAGCTGGTTTTTCATGGAAGTGGAGGTGACCCCTTGATTTTCCTTGCCAGGCTGAAAGCAGGTGCCTGCCACGCTCGGCAGGTGTTTCAGAGGGAATCAGAGACATCGGGCTGGGATTGCCACAGCTCAGGTACCACGGCCACCACCAGTGGATGAAATTGTCCATCCCCCATGGAATATTGCAGGGGAGGCAATTCCCAGCCCCTCTGTTTGCTGGATGACGAGGAGATGTTCGGGCTGACAGTGACACCGGTGACACGGCTCTGCTCGGGCTCCAGAGGGACTGGGGACATTCCAACATGAAATTCCCACATGGCACACAGAGCTGTGTGCTCCTCACCCCCAGGACACTTTTTCCAGAGCCCTGCTCTCTGCTTTCCAGAGCACCTCCTCACTCTGGAGCCCTTTGCTGGTGCATGAGGAGCTGATTTCCCACCTCCACGGCGCTTTGGAGCTGTTCTCCCTGGTCACTGCCCAGTCTGGCACAACCCTGAACTGCTCTGGCTCCTTTCCCTGGCTGGGACAGTCCCACTTGTTGGCCGGATTTCTCCATGTTCAGTTGCCACCAAGGAACAAGGAACTCCTGTTTTCCATCTCTCCAAATGCCTGAGCTGCGGGCAGGACAAACCTCCAGATCAACCCCTTGTCCATCCCGGGTGTTCCCAAATCTGAAGTTTTCCTGCCCCACACCTGGGCACTGCTGCTTCACACCCCATTCTCCTGCTTTGCCTCCTTCTGCTTTTCCATGTCGTCCACAAGAAAGCAAAGGGAGAGACAAAATCAGAGTCAACGAATGGTTTGGGCGGGAAGGGACCTTAAAGCTCATCTTGTTCCACCCCCTGCCATGAGCCTGGACACTTTCTACTATCCCAGGTGGCTCCAAACTCCATCTAACCTGGCCTTGGACACTTCCATGGATCCAGGGGCAGCCACAGCTTCTCTGGGCACCCTGTGCCAGGGCCTCACCAATGTCTCCAAGAAGTTTCTCATCCAGGATGAGCAGTGCACATGTGGGATCACACCTGGATAACCCCAAGCAGTGTGGGTTGTTCCTGGCGAGCTCCTGGCAGCACCGGGGCTCTCAGGCTTGGAAGCAGCTCTAGGACAGCAAGGAAAAACCCAACACTGATGCTGCTTTCCATGAAAATGGCAGCTTCAATCCCAAAGGGCAGCTCCAGCCCCACAGTGTGGCCCCGCCCAGCCATGGGATGGGGTTTAGTGGTGGATTTAGTTCTAGGTTAACATTAGACTCGATGATCTTAGAGGTCTTTTCTGAATGATTCCATGATTCTGTGAAACAAAACTGGGGATCTCATCCTTCCTGAAAATGTCCATCTCCATTCCCTGGCGTGTGTCACTTCTGTGAAATCCACGCCAGGATCTCGCAGGGAAACCTCGAAATCAGACAGAAAATGCGAGGGAAAACTACCTTGGAATGATCTCCTTGATTGTATTTCCATCATCCCCCCATTCCAGCCGCAACACAAAGGACAGGAAAAGTAATAAACTGTTTAAAAAGTCGTATTTCAAGTTAACTACCCTTTTCTGATGCTCCAGAACAGCCTGTGCCGGGCTGAGCCAGAGCCTTGAAAGAAAAATGAGGGGTTGTTCTTGCTTGGTCTGAACTGGTTCGTTGAGTCATGCTCTTAGTTAATCCCTGGCATCGGCACAGCACAAAATCCTGCTGGAGGGGAAAAACTCACTCAGGGAAAGTTCAGGCCGTCCGTGCTGCTCCGAACGGGGCGAGCAGACAAAGCCTTCTTGTTTCACAGGCGGGGGAGAGGGGAGAGGAAGAGGGAGGCGAGGAAGGGCGAGGGATGGCGGGATGGAGCTGGAGAAGAGGCGGATTTGGGATGCCTGCCCACGGCGTGCTGCTCGCCCAGCCCCAGCCAGCCGGGACGCATTTTTCCAATGCTTGAGCTGTGTCAAGAAGAAGCATTCCCTGTGCCAGAGGGGTGCGTGCCTCGGAGGGGCAGGACAAGACAGAGCACAGGCTTGGTGGGGTGGGAAGAGCAGGATTTGGGGAGGAATGTCAGGAACCTGGAGAGGAGCCTGTTGGTGGTGCGGGGAGAAGATGGGATTGGAAGAGAAGGGTTTGGGGGAGAACATCAAAACCCTGGAGAAGATACCATTGGTGGCATGGGGAGAAGGTGAGATGGGAAGAGCAGGCTTTGGGGAGGAATTTCAGGAAACTGGAAAGGAACCTGGTGAAGGGAAAAGGTGGAATGGGAAGAGCAGAGTTTGGGCAAGAACAACAGAGCCCTGGAGAAGAAAGAACCTGTTGGTGGTGCAGGGAGAAGGTGGGATGGGAAGAGCAGGCTGTGGGGAAGAACATCAAAACCCTGGAGAGGAGCCTGTTGGTGGTGCAGGGAAAAGATGGGATGGGAAGAACAGCAGAACCCTGGTGGCATAGGGAGAAGGTGGGATGGGAAGATGTGCCTGATACACTAGAGTGGTGGACAAGCTTTTCCAGGCAGGGAAAGCTTTCCCAGGCAGGTTGATGGATGCTCCATTTGTACAACAGCTCTGATGGAAGGAGAGTTTGGAATGCCCCTCCAGAACAGACACAAAGCGATCGCCGTGGCAAACACCGCGGTGACACTGTGCCAAGCTCTGCTCACCTTGAGAGCCCCTTCCACCCCATCCCATGCCAGGAGAGGTGGTGGGATAAGAATGAAAGACCTTTTTCCACTCCACACATCTAGGCTGAGCCAAGCTCCAGACCCCACAAGAGGTCTCAGCAGGTTGGGGCTGTGACAGGACACATGGCACAGCTTCAGGCAGGCCACCACCTCCTCCTCACCTCCACTGCTGTCATCAAAGGGTGGCAGCCAGGTGAACGCCTCTTGCTCTTGCTGGCTGACTTCCAGGGCTCAATTAGAAAGGCAAAACTGGTTAATTAGGGATGCCTCAGAGCTGGCCATCGAGCCAGACGCTGGTGGGACTCCAGGGAAGATCTCTGAGCTCGTGCTCTGGAGGATCACAGCAGCCACCAGCCAAATGTGATCTAATAAGCAAATAAATAATCTGCAAATCAGCTGCAGCTCTGACAAGTCCCCGCATTTGCAGTGCCCTGGAACTGCTCAGGGCAGTCAGGTTGGGTAATTCCTCCTGCCTCAAAGTCAAGCTGGTGTTTTGCACCTCTCTGAGGAGCAGATCTGCAAAAGCTGTGGGAGGAAGGGGAATGGCTCTGGGAGCACAGCATCGGGCCAGAGGTCCTCCTGCTCACCCTGTGGAGTGAAATAATTTAACAGTTAGTGAATAATTGCTGCCCCTCGGCCCCTCGTGCTCCTGGATAATGGATGTTGATGCCCAGCTCTTGTTTTCTGCCCAGCATCCCATGGGATGAACACATGGGTGAACTCTTGTCTGGGCAGGAGATGTATTCATACTCCCTATATCATTATGTTCTGTAGAATATTATCTAGCCCATAAAATCACGTTCACTGCGCCTTTTATTCCCTTTGCATCTATATTGTCCCTCTCATCTCAACGTCACCCACCATCTACGTGTCTGCGGTGACTTCCAGATCAGGCTGGAGACAGAATGAATCATAAAAGTCACTTTGCATTGGTTCACTCATAGAATATTCCTAACCTTAAATCCTTGCCCGGCTTAAAGCAAGGTTTCCACATTTCAAAGGGGTGATTTTTTTTTAATCCCACCACGCTTCCCAGGTAAGCCTTCCCCTGGTTGCCTCTGTTGGGAAATGAGGCCGTTGTGCAGCTGCAGGAGCCCAAAGTGTGCTCACTGTTGAGTTTGGATTTAACAGAGGATAGAGAAAGAAAAAAAAAAAAAAAAACCAGCAGGGAAATTCTTGGAAAATGGAAAATCAATTCCAAGATGAGAGAAGATGACCATGAATCCATAAGGGCTGCACAAGCACAGCTTTGATTCTTGCCCGTGAGGGTTGTGAGGGACTGGCACAGGGTGCCCAGAGAACCTCTGGCTGCCCCTGGATCCCTGGAAGTGTCCAAGGCCAGGCTGGATGGGGCTCAGAGCAACCTGAGATAGTGGAAGGTGTCCCTGCCTGTGGAAAGGAGGTGGAACTGGATGATTTTTAAGGTGCCTTCCAACCCAAACTATTCTGGGATTCTGTGACACTTCACTTAAGGCTCAGATGATTGAAGCCGTGTATGGGGGAGAGCATCACCCCACCAAATAACTCCCTTTTGTGGGGTAATCCATCTGCAGAGCCAGCTGGGTGAATGAAATCCACCTTTTAACAGGTGGTTTTCTATAGGTTCGTCATTTAGAGTACAGCAGCAACGCTCTATTTCACGGAATGGGTTTTTTTTTTTGGAGGACAGCTGCCTCCTGGGATCTTCCTGCCAGTCTTTAATCCTTTAATGTGAGCTTTATGGATATTCTATGGAGCTTAGGTTTTAACAGCAAGTTGAGGAGCCCCTCCCTGCCTTTGTTAAGGCAACGTTACACCTGGCCCTGCTGGTGCTGCAGGTACAATCCATGGTGGGATCCTTTTCCCCTGCCCACCAGAGCTTAAATTCTTTTTTTGTGCCGATTTTCTCTTATTTTGTGGTCAGCTGCTGGCTCTGTTCAACAGTCCAGCTGCACAAATCCACACTAAAACAGGGGGAAACATCATCCAGCGTCTTCCCACCTGCAAGGCATTGGGTTTCCTGGGGCTTTTTGCACAGGTAAAGATGAGATTCTGATGTTCTCCACAGCAAGGAGTGACACGGAGCTCGTTCCCTGGGTTATGTGTCTGCTTTCCTGGGCTTTCCCTGAACTGAAAATTGCATCCTGCTGCATTTCAATGCTCAGTCACTTATGGAGCGAGTTGCTGGCAGGCTGTGGTGGTGTTTGCAAGGATTTCCAGGACTTCAGCTTCTTCCTGCTCTTCCCAGAGCCTGCCCAGGCTGTTCTTTGGCTTTTGGGGCTATTGGTCAGGAAAAAGGGTTTATGGAGCTCCTGGCACCTCTGTCCTTGCACAAGGTTCCTTTCCTTGCCAAGATGCTGGAGCGGAGCATGGTTGGCTCGGAAAATATTTTGGGTTCTGACTTTTAGAGAAGGGTCAGCATGGAACAGCCACGATTCCCACAACCTGTGGGACAGGAGACCCTGCTAGGGCCACCAAATGCCCCTGGGAGGGTGACAGAGGCCACCACCCCGACCAGCAGAGCTGTGGAGGGCGATCAGCCAGCCTTGGGAGAAACTCTTGCCGTGGGGTGGCTTAATTACATCCTCACCGGAGCAGCTCAGGGCCCTTTGATGTGGGGATGTGGCTCAGGTATCTCGCAGAGGAGATGTCTCCACGCTGTCTAGACTCCTGTGCACAGCTGGGAGGGGGTGACTCAGCCACTCTGCATCCCCCCCTTCCGAGGTGACTCCGAGTGACAATGGAATGGCAGCCCTGAACGGAGGCCACCACACTCCCAGGAACCTGTCAGTGCCCTGGGCACGGGGTGAGCTGCTCCAGGCAGGGCTGGCAAGTTGCTCTGCCTCCTATGGCTGCTCCATGAATGCATCCACAGGCTCCCAAATCCACTGCATGGGATGTTTTCTCCTACATTTCAAGCTACAGGTTTGCATCATAAGAGTTCAAGGCCGTGTTAAGCATTCCAGGCCAGGTTGGACGGGGCTTGGAGCAACCTGGGCTAGTGGAAGGTGTCCCTGCCCATGGCAGGAGGAAGAAAGGGATGGTTTTGAGGTCCCTTCCAACCCAGACCATCCTGGGATTCCATGATCTTATGCAATGACCAGCAATACCACCCCAGTGCTGGACATTTGGTCTCCAGTTCCCCAGGCTGGACATGGTCCAAGCAGCCAGGGACAAGTCATGTCCAAGTTCTGCACAGTTTGGGGTTGAAACCATGGCTTAATTGGAGCACGGGTGCCACCAAAAAAGCTCCTAGCAAGGAGTCAAGCTAATTAAAGTCCATTCAGGGGAAGGAGCTGCCTTTCTCGTGGCAGGAGGCAGCAGCTTTGTGGGCTCTAATAAAGTCAGGGAGGGAAGCATGGACGTGGCCATGGATACAGGGGACGCTGCTCGTTAAGAACCTTCAGGGAAGGAACCACTTTTTTCAATTACCTGGAAATGCAGGAACATTCCCAGGCTCACAGCAGGGAGGTGTGAGCTGATGGCACCTCTGCTCTGTAGGGGCATCAGCTGTAGGGTCAGCACAGCTCCTCCAGCTGAGAGCAGGGATGAAGCCCACCAGCACTGGCGAGCTCCAACGCAAGGACATGAAGGAAAATAATACAAAATAAATTATTATGTTTTGTTCTTTATTCTCCCTGTTAGGCCTTGAATGTTCTCTGTGTCGCCCATGACCTGGGAGAGTGATCCTGCATCCTTGGGGACCTCTTTTTTGGCTTTCCCAGCTCCCTAAACCACCCTCACAGAGAAGAATTTCTTCCCAGTATCCCATCTGACAATGGGAAGCCATTCCCCCTTGTTGTGTCCCTCCATCCTTTGTCCCAAGTCCCTCTTCAGCTCTTCTGGAGCCCTTTAGGCCCTGGAAGGGGCTCTCTGGATCCTTCTCCTCTCCAGGTGAAGACCCCCTGGTCCCTCAGCCTTTCCTTTTGGAGAGAGAATGTGCTTCCCAAATCCAGAAGAGAGGTAGACCGGGGTCCCTCTAAGGCCAACTCCTGTGCCAGCAGCACCTTTCCTACTCAGTGTTTTTCCCACTTTTGATCTCAAGAGACAAATGGAAACATCTGACAAGGAAATGACACCGTTCCCTGCCAGCCCTACCCCACCGTGGAACCGCTCCCTTCCAGGTCCTGCACCCGTGACCTTTGGGAAAAGGCCACGTCCAGGGGCTGAGCAGAGATTTCATCCCCCAGTCTTGGTGGGCTGCAGGTGTGGTGTCCCTCAGCCGCGTGTCTTCTGCAATCCAACCTTGCAGGAATTCTGCCTTTCCATGATGGGAAAACAGCCCCCCTTTCCCCCATCCTGCCCTTGGAAGGTTGGCTTAACCCAGCTCCGGATTTCTGTCTCCCACCACTGGCCGCTCCCCCGATAAAGATCCGTGTGAAATTTATCTCGCCATCTTTCATTAAAATAAACCAATTAAGCAACGCCGAGGAGCCTCTGATCCAGGCCAGCTCGGTCAGTTGGTGAATCCCTGTTTCCAAAGCATCTTCCCTCTCTGCTTACCCTCACATCAAAGCAAGCCAGGGACCAGCCCCGTCCTTGGAGCAAAGCCCGTCAAGAGATTGGGGAAACAGCTGATTTAATGCCGAGGAAATTAGTAACCAAATCAGTTCTTAGCCAAACGGCTCCTCTTCTTGATCTTGGGAAAAGTGGTGTTTAAATTCTCCATCTCATGGTTTTAGACTCAGGAAATGTGATTACACATCTGTCATTATTTTACTCTTCTGTGTTGATGGCTCATATTAAACAAACCACATTCCTGCATCGCTTAGTAATCTCTGCTGTTCCCTTTCCTTGCCGAGGAGACAAGTCCCAGCTTGACACCCCCATCCCTGTTGATCACAGCTCCGCTGTGAACCAACCGGCAGAGCCGTGCTGGCACCAGCTGCAGGAGCTGCACCTCCGACCTCTTTCCTCCTGCTTCCCACAACTTCACAGCCCCCTTTTCTCCTAAAGAACCTTTGGGTGAGGAGCAGGAGGTCCACACCCTGCTGAGATCCATGTGTTTCTCGGAAAGGTGGTCCAGCCTTCCCCCGTCTTCCACCGAGCAGGTAAGAACACGCGCCTTGGGCTTGGACACCAGTCAAAAAGGGTAGGTCCTTCCAAGCAGAGCACAATTCCCAGGGATCCCGGCGCCTCACCAGCCCAGGAGGACGTGGAGAGCCCCACAGCTCCTGTGGGATGGGCTCCCAGCAGCCACGCAGGAGGAACCTGCCCTGAAAAACACCACCTCTGCAGGGACACTGAGCTTTTCTCTCGGTGGCTTTATCTTCCAGCTGTGCTGAGACGACCCCGAGCTCGCCATGGAGCTGCTGGAGGAACCTGACTCGTAGATGTTCCCAGCACCAGGTAGGAGAAAAACAAGGGCCTGTTTTGATGGCATTGGGGATGGAAGGGAGTGATGGGGCTGGTGGTGACCTGGTACTGGTGGGGACGTTGGAGATGTGAGGCTGTGGTTTTCCCCATGGCTTGTGAGATCCTTCCCACCTGCTGGAAACTCAGCAGAGGATCTCAGGGAAATCACAGCGTCGGAAAGCTTTGCCTTCTCCTGCTGAGGACACGGTTGGCCAAGCATTGGCAGTCGTGCTCCTTGTGTTTTTCCTTTAGCGTGGCATTTTGGCACAGGAGCTGTGCCAGGAACGGTGAAGATGTTTGGGAATTTTTGTGGAGGATGTTGTGGTCTCGGGAAAACCCCGCGCTCCCGGTGCAACGCCGTTTGCTTGGATCTTGGGTTTTCCCTTGGTTTTGTTGGCGTGATTTCCATCTTTTCCCTGCCCCAAGCCCCCGATTTGTCCCATCCTGGCAGCTGCCAGAGGTGGAAGGGTTGGAGCGCATGGGATGTGGTCCTTGTCAGCAAACCCACCGTGTTTGTGCTGGACTGATTCCTGTGGGAGAAGCGAGGCTGGCGCTCTGTTCTTGTCAAAGATGAATCCATTCGGTTAAAAACAGCTCCTTTTGTTCTCTGCCATGTGACATGGGGAGTTTTCCTCCACCAACCCCTACAGGACGAGAAGGGAAGGTCCTGGTGGAGTGGGATTGAAGCGAAATGGTGGTGGGAGGGGGAGGACAAGGCTGGGCGTGGGCAGGGCACCACTCCTTGCTGTGGGAGGCTGGGTGAGGTCCTGGGGGCACCTCTGCTCCCACCCTGCAGCCGGCAACCGGGAGGGATCCAGTTCCCTTGGCACAGGGCATCCAGAGCTCCATCTCCCACAGCCACCCACCCAAGGGTGCTTTGGGCAGTGGGTGCAGTGCTCTGCCCTCAGGTCCTGGTGCCTGATGCTTCCAAGCTTCCATAACCTGAGGAATGAGCTGGGATTGCTGAATTCCGAGCTGCCTGTAGCTTTTGGGTTTTTATACATGTGTATGGCAGGTGTTCCTTGGGTGTTTTTGGCAGGGATCCCCCCCGGATTGCATTGGGTCACACAGTTTGGGCTCAGGAGCACTTTATGCTTCGTAGTGATCTTTGCTGATTTGAAATCGTCTGCAAGATTGATGTTGGCACAGATACTGTCAAACTGCTGGAGCGAGTCCAGAGGAGGCCATGAAGGTGTTCCAAGGCTCTGGAGCCAGGCTGGGGAGAACTGGGGGTGTTCCCCTGGAGAGGAGAAGGCTCCAGGGAGAGCTCAGAGCTCCTTGCAGGGCCTGAAGGGGCTCCAGGAGAGCTGGAGAGGGACTGGGGACAAGGGCTGGAGGGACAGGACACAGGGAATGGCTTCCCACTGCCACAGGGCAGGGATGGATGGGGGATTGAGAAGGAGTTTCTGGCTGTGAGGGTGGGGAGGCCCTGGCACAGGGTGTCCAGAGAAGCTACCGCTGCCCCTGGATGCCTGGAAGTGTCCAAGGCCAGGCTGGATGGGGCTTGGAGCAGCCTGGGACAGTGGAAGGTGTCCCTGCCCATGGCAGGAGGTGGAACAAGACGGTCTTTAAAGTCCCTTCCAACCCAAACCATTCCATGACTCCGTGAAACTCCTCTGGACCCTGTGGAAGACGGGACCAGGCTCTCTTGGCAAGCAGAGCAGCTAGGGAGGAGCGTCTGTAGGACAGCTCTTTTTAAACAATTAAGAGCTTCTCCAGCTCATTTCCTTCAATGCCCTCACAGAGCAAATCAGCTTAATTAGCAGTCTTAGTGAATAATTAATTTTCTCACAGGTTTTTTTGATAGCTCCTTTAAAGCAAGAGCATTCGAGCTGCCACTGAGCAGCTCCTGGCACGACCATGGCTCAGTCCATGGTCCAGTTGGTGCCTGCAGACCCCGAGGCCCATTTATTCCCTTATGGGCAGTGGAGACGGCCAAAAAATGGCACAAGAAGGGACCGGTGGCATGGAGAAGTTTTCCACACAGTTTTCCACCCCCAGTATCCCGTGGAGATGGATGCAGCTTACCGATGTCCTAGCAAAGCACTGATGTGTGGCCCTAAAACCTGCTGCCCAGCCAGCTGATAGAGAGATTTGAGGCTCCAAAGCCATAAAAATCAGGTTTATTTTCAGCTTTGCCTCTGCTTTTAATGACAGGAGGGTCTGCTGTTGTTTAGACCTGGAGTGGAGAGACTTTAATTACTACTTTGGTGCCAAGGATGTAAATATGGACTTGGGGAAGCAGCGAGGGTTATTAAAGAGAAAAGACTGTAATTGCTGGGCCCCTCCCTCTCCATCAGATTTTCCTCTCGCTCCGGTTTGGAGAGGACCGGCTGATCCAGTCGGGCTGTCTCTGGCCAAGGGTTGCAGGATCTCCCTGAGGAAGGGGAATATCCAGCAGCACCCACCCACCCAAGCCAGGATGGAATCGCCTTTATCCAGGCAGAAAAGCTGTGCAGAATCCTTGGTTTTTAGCACGGCCACACAGAGACGTTTGCAGTGTGAGGAGCAGGGCAGGCATTTTGGGTGGGTTTTCCCTGAGGAGATCTTTTCGCCACGGAAGAAACTCCCAGCCCAGCTGTAAACAGCTTCTCTCTCCGATGCAAACACTCCCATGGCTTCTTTTTTTTTTTTTTTTTTTTTTTTCCCTTAAACTCCTATCTTTGATTTCATTTAATAATGGATGAATTATCAGAAATATGTGCTGGCAGGCAGCCCGGGTTTTGTCAGGAGCCAAACGACTTCGGTAACGCGTCGGTTGAAAATATTTTGAAAAAGAAAAAAGGGAGCAAGAACAAATAAAAAAAAAAGAAAGACTATGCAAAAGCCTTCAGGGGTGGGAAAAAACCCCCAAGCTGACTGCAGAACTTCTTTTCCTCTCCCTTTTCCTTCATGCCTGTGCTGAGGGTAGGACTTGTCTCCCTGAACTCACGTCTCTCCAAGAGCACACTGTCACTTCTGTGGGGTGGAGGGGGAAGTGTTGTTGGGACGGTTACGACACGTAGAGTGACACTATAAAAGTTTACAAGGCTATTTTATTATGGCTGCATGCTGGTTTTTTACACAGTTTTCGCAAACTTCGAGGGTAGCTTTTAATCGGCTAATAGCTTTTTTGTTAATTAGTCTATTGGTTAGTAAAAGACATTTTACTTGTTTATTAAATTTATTTATTCTCGGATCGTTTACTTTTTTTTTTACTGACTCTCAGGGGACAAATCAGGTGCATTTATTTTTCACCCTCGGAATAGATCGCTGTGTTAAAGAAATTTCTCATTCTCAAAGCAGCTTGATATGGGAACTTACAGATTACTTGTTGGCTGCACTTAGAAGACAGGCCGGCTTTTTACCCTATTCCTACAGGGAATATCACAGCTGTGCCCTCTCTGGAGGAGTTTCATCTCCTCCAAAAAACTCTTGGAAGTGGGGGTGCAGAGATGTTATGCTCTTGAGCCCATCTCAGGCCGCACACCCAAATCCCCCATCCCTCCATCCACGGTTGTGCCCATGCCTGGGGCGGCCCCGCGGGGAGCAGGGCCGGGGCGCCACAAGGGACTTTTTCCCCAGGGCAGGAGCGTGTGGGGTGAAGCAATCACACCCTGCCCAGTCATCGGGCAGGAACGGGGCGAATCCAGGGCGAGCAGGAGCCGGGGGAAGGCAGCACCTCCCCGGCGGCCTGCACCGACACGCCGGGCTCTGCTCCTTCCTTCCATCCTTTCAAAGCCTCCCCAGCACGGGCTGGGCAGAGAATGGAGCGAGGGCAAACACTGAGGAGAAGGATTTTGGGGATGTTGGCGGGTGAGAAGGTCAATGTGAGGCGCCCGTGTGAGCTGGGAGCCCAAAACCTGGCTGGGTGCTGGGCTGGCCCCACAGCGTGGGGAAAGGGGGGATTCTCCTCCTCTGATCGCCGCAGGTGAGACCCCACCTGCAGAGCTGCCTCTGGCGTCTCCAGCTTCAGAAAGATGTGGAAGTGCTGGAACAAGTCCAGAGAAAGTCATGGGGTTGTTCTGAGGGCTGGAGCCCCTCTGCTCTGGAGCCAGGCTGGGAGAGCTGGGAATGTTCCCCTGGAGAGGAGAAGGCTCCAGGGAGAGCTCAGAGCCCCCGGCAGGGCCTGAAGGGGCTCCAGGAGAGCTGGAGAGGGACTGGGGACAAGGGATGGAGGGACAGCACACAGGGAATGGCTTCACTCTGATCAGGGTTAGCTGGGATATTGGGAAGGAATTGTTCCCTGTGCTGGGGGTGAGGCCCTGGCACAGGGTGCCCAGATTTGCTGTGGCTGCTCCTGGACCCCTGTAAGTGTCCAAGGCCAGGTTGGACGAGGCTTGGAGCAACCTGGGACAGTGGAAGTTGTCCCTGCCCACGTCAGGGGGTGGAACGAGATGATCTTTAAGGTGCCTTCCAAGCCAAACCATTCTGGGATTCTGTGACTCCATGACCCCTTTGGTCATCCTGCTGCCTCCGGACATTTTTGATGCCTTTGGGATTCACGTTTGGGATCCCAACACTGGTGACAACATCTCCTCCTCCCACAGCCAAGGTCACTTTGGCTGTTTGGAGGGGGATTTCCCACCTGTCCTGCATTGGCCTGATTTTAAGGTGGAAATGGAGAGACAGGGAATTGCATCCTAAAAGCCTGACTCCATTTCAGCTGTTTGCTCCAGCTGGTGAATTTAGCTTTGTTCCCCTCTGGAGAGTGATTTCTCCAAAGAAAGCAAAGCCCACATGGAGAAGGTCCCTGAGGTCCCCACGGGATGCTCAGCCCTGGCAGGTTTGGGATCAGTCCCTGTGTCCTGGCAGCGTGGCTGAGGCAGGAGATGCTCCTGAGGCAGATTCCATCCCACTCCTCTCCGCCTGAGTCAGAGTGAGTCAGCCCTCTGGATTGCTCTCCTGCTGCCCCGAGCCAGCGCAGCATATTTATTAGTTAATTAGTTTGCATTTCCTCCTCCTCTCTTCCCTTCCCTTCCCAGCAAGCTCTCTCCCGAATCTTGCCTGCAAAGTAAACTTTGGGGACCTCCATCCCATAAATATCCCCATCACCTACTCCCCAAAACATCCCCCTTCCTGCAGAGAGCCCCTGGGACACCAGCTCTTGGTCCCCCTGCCCATGCAGTGGGTGGCAGCGGGGACCAAGCAGAAGATCCAGTGTCCATCCCAACCTTTTCCCTACTAACACCCAATTTTAGCCCCAAAATGTGAGGATTGAAGTTATTTTTCCGGCCGTTTTTTTTTTTTTTTCCTGGCAGAGGAGCTGGCGTGCTCCGTGACACAGGAAGGGTGCAGGCTGTTATTGTGACATCCCAATGAGTTATGAGCAGAGGGGGAAGTGTGCTGAGGATTGCAGGGAGCAGGAGGAATTCTTGGTGGTTCGCAAACTGTCCCCAGGGCTGGTTTTGCTCCATATCCATGCTCTTCATGGAATCCCAGGATGGTTTGGGTGGGAAGGGATCCCATTCCAACCCCTGCCATGGGCAGGGATGTCACCCACCAGATCTGGATCATCCATCTCTGCTTCCCAGAGTTTTTATCCCTTAGGGAAGTGGCTGAGTCCCACAGCCTAGCTGAGCCCAGCTTTGTCCTAACCAAGAAAACCTGGAATTTCGCTAGAAATCAGCTGGGATTTAACTGAAATCCTGATAAAAACCAAGGCTGGCTAAAAAAACTACAACTGCTCCGGCTGCTGGAGGAGAGGGTCTGGGAAAGGGATGGGAATGGATACAGGAATGAAGGGGGAAGTGGAGATGGGAAAAGGAATAGGGACTGGGGATAGGAACAGGCGTAGGGATTGGGATAGAGATGGGAAAAGGAATAGGGATGGGAACGGGAATGAGGACAGGGATGGGAATAGGGACAGAGACAAACATGAGGATGGGGATGAGCACGGAGAAGGGAATGGTGACAGGAATGGGGATGAAAATGGTGACAGGAATGGGGATAGAAACAAAGGTAAGGATGGGAACAAGGGTAAGGATGGAGACAGGAACAAGTATAGGGATGGGAATCTGATGGGGACGGGGATAAGGATGGGGATGGAGAGAGGGAAAGGACAGAAAGGGAAAGGGAGCAGCCTCATTCCCGCCGGCTCCCGGCAGCTTCCCTGCCCTCGGCTGCCCCGCCCGGGTGGGGAGGGTTTTTCCAGCACCGAGGGTTTGAGGGAGGCACCAGAAAGCAGATGGGAAGGAGCAGGTAATTTTTATCCCCGTGAACTCAGCACTGCCGTTCCACTTGGAAAACCCATGGATTATCCTGCTCTTCCCTCGCACCCTTTGGTCTTCCTCATCCTGTTTCCCACAAGAGAGATGGGGGGACCTGGAGGAGCTGGGCAGCGTTAATGGGGCATGTTGGGCGTGATAGGAATCGGGTCCAGCTCCATCTCATCTCTGCTGGAGAAAAAAAAGCCTCATTTTCTTTGGCTTTGCTGATTAAAGTTTAATTACCTTGAATGCAAATGATTCATCAAAGGAACACTGATTTTTTAAATTTTTTTTTTTTTTTTTTGGTGAGAATTTCATGTGCAGCCTGGGAAGGAAAGTGTTTCTTGAGGTGTTCTCTGAGCAGGGTCTGCTCAGTGTCAGGCAAAGCTTTTGGGCAGAAACAGGGGAAAAAAAATGACTTTTGCTCTGTTCCCAACTCGCTTTCCCTTCCCTGAAAGATCTCCCGGAGCACTTGACAGCATCACACAGCCCGTTGCACAGGTGACTTATATTTTCCTGCTCTCCGGGTCTGCAAACCTATCTCTGGGAATTGCCCAGACAGGGGAAAAACGGGGCCTTTGCTGGTTTTCCGTGTTCTTTGCGTGAGTTCATACTCTGGGAAATCTGATTGCAAATCCAGTCCCGGAGTCAGGGAGGCGGAATTCCAGGCAGGTCTTCCCACTGCACTTGGGCAGTTTCTTCTTTTCTTTTTGGGGTGTGTGATTCCTTTATCATGCTTATCTTTCTTAGAGATGCCTCTGTAAGCCCAGAGCAGGACTTGCCGGGCAGCCAGCAGAGTTAGCAGGGCTGCCAGGAACTATCTGATCCCCCAAAATTAAAGGGAACGACAGTGTGGGAACACAGCTTGGAGTGTAAGTAGCTTGTGCTGTGAAAAATCGCCTCGGCTTTGTATCCTGACGAATTTAAAGCAGGTAAACGGCTGAGGAGGTGTTGCCACCCCCGTGGCTTTTATTTACAATCCCGAGGGAGCTGATCCTGCTGGGATGGGGCTATGGAGGGGAAAAGGACCTCTCTGCACAATTCCTTCCCATGAAAACCTTTGAAAATAGAAAACAAAACGATGCTGTGTTTCCTGCCCTTCCCTAAAATAACCCCAAATCCTCTGGAACACCGTGGGTGGACCCTGTGCTGCTCATCCAGCTTCTGCCCGGTCTCCTGCAGATGTTTGCAGCAGTGAGATGCTCAGGGGCAGCCAAATTCCCCCCCAAAACCCCAACCTGAGGAATGGGCCCAAGGATGCTGAAGAGCCTCAGGGTGAGGGGCAGGCATCAGACATTCCCGAGAGCAGATAAAAGGGATCGGGGCTGGCTGCCTGCCCATGGAAAATCCCAGCCCAATCTTCTCACCTGGAGCTGTTTGCAGAGCCTTCTCCCCCATTAGCATAAGCAAAGCTGCCTCGATGCACTGCTGCCTTCCATCCCCGCTCAGCTGCTGCTCCTGTTGGGATTGGAGGCTGTTTTTAACGCCGTTCCCTCCTCGCCTGTGGCACCTGGAGCGGCACCAGCCCGGCACGTCCTGGCCGTGGACAGACAGACACGTCCCGGTGGTTGTTCATCAGCTGGGCACCAGCCCTGCCCCGCAGCCGTGGGTCAGCCAGGGAAATCCCCCAGCCAGCCATTCCCTGGGCTGCCCACTCCTGCTGGGAGTGATCCTTTTGCACCCCTAAACCTCCATTTTCCCGGCTCGCAGCATAAAAAAAAAATAAAACGCATCATCCGAGCCCCCCAAACGCCGCTGCGCAAACGCGAAGGCGTCAAAATAATCGATCTGCAGGTGGTTAGAGCACATTTGCATAAGGCAAAGACATTATTAATTGCCTATTAGTAGCCAAACAGCACTAATGGCACCTGGCACAGGGAGGGAATATGCGGCTGGGCCTCTTCAACTGGAAAAACACCCAGCCCCCGTGTAATTAAATGTCTTCTCCAGGCTCACCCCACCCGGCTGGCCTGGGCACTCGTGTGGGATGCTTCCCACGCTGCTGGGATGGGGCAGCTCCAGGATGGGATGCTGCTCATCCCACGGATGTCTTGTCCTTCCCTGGGATGGCTGGGGAGGAAATGATCTCTCCGTGGCGTGTGGAAGGAGCAGCACAATTCCAGGAGCTGGTAGGAGCAATCCCTGCACGGGGTAATTGGAGTGTGTGAGGGATGAGACGTGGTTTAGGCTTAGGTTTAGGATGGGTGTGAAGCCTAGCTCAAGGGAGGGCAGGCCTGGTGTTCTTCCTGCAACAGCTTGAGATCCAGCCCCGCCATAAACACAGCCCTGGGAATGTGATAAATCCAAGCTGGCTCTGCAGGTAGGGTTGTTAGCTGAGCTCGGAGATGGAGGGATGGAAAAGGCTTTTTGTGCCTTGGAAACTGGCCTGATTATACCTGCAAAACAGGGATTTGTACTTGGAAAAAGAAACTGCGAGCGTTGTTTCCTCTACTTTGTGCATCTGCTCGCTTCCTAGGAGCACTGGCTGGGCAGATCCATGTCTGCAGAAGCATTCCGTGTTCCTGAGGGGCTGGGAAAGCCTCAGGCACAGGGAATATTGCTGTGAGGAGGGGAAAATCCCCGCTGTGGGTGAAGGTGGATGAGGAGGTGGCACCAGCCTTCATCCAGGGGCAGTTACCCTGGCAGAGCCTGTGCCAGGCACAGAGTCCTGGATTCTCCAGGGGGTGATGCTGCAGCTCTTTCCTCACATACAGAGCATGAAATTGGGGAGTTTGTGATTTTTTTTAGTTTTATTTGGGGGGGATTTTTGGTTTGGGGGTGATGAGCCAAGCAGCTGGTAGCCCTGGGGACCTCCAGGCTCTCCAGAACACCACAGGGCTGGACAGAGCCCTGAATTCCTGCTCTGACAACCCAAATCCTTCTTGTCCTCAAGGCAGCGACTTTCTAATCACCTGTGGCATAAAAAAAAAAAAAAAAAAAGTTGCTCCAAGTGTGTGCTGAGGGTTTGTGGGAATCAGGGGTATGGGATGTGCTGCCATACCCAATGGGAGGATTTTGGGGTGTAAATGGATTCAAACTGCCAGAGGGCAGGGATGGATGGGATATTGGGAAGGAATTCCTGGCTGGGAGGGTGGGGAGGCCCTGGCACAGGGTGCCTAGGGAAGCTGTGGCTGTCCCTGGATCCCTGGAAGTGTCCAAGGCCAGGTTGGAGCAACCTGGGACAGTGGAAGGTGTCCCTGCCCGTGGCAAGAGGTGGAACTGGATGAGCTTTAAGGTGCCTTCCAAACCAAACCATTCTGGGATTCTGTAATTCAGGGGAGCTGGCTGTGGGGGATTGATTAGCTGGCATGGCTGAGTTTGAGGACTCCCCTCTGCAAAGCACCAAAATTAGGGAATCCCTTCAGAACAAGGGGTCTAAGGGCTCAGCTTGCACCAGGAAAGGTGTAAAGGGGGTGCCCTAAGCTGCAGAAAATCGTGGCTGGAGATGGAGGCATCTCTCCTTGGGCTTTGGAGCAGGATGGGATCTGGGGTGAGCCAGGACTGGGTTTATTGGATGGGATAACATAGCAGGACCCTGATCCCTCTGCAAAAAACCCCATTAATTTGAAATAAAATAAATGCTGATGGAGCAATTGGGAATGGTGCTCTAAGCAGGGTGTCAGTGGGGTCACAGCTTCCCAGTGTTTTCCCGGGATGCCCACAGCATCCCTCACCCCTTTCCTTCATTCCGAGAAGGCCTTGGACAAAGAAATGTTGGCACAGGGCAAAGTTCTGCAAACATGAACGAGGAACACCTGGGATTTCTCCCTCACTGCCCATCACCGGCGTCCAGGCACTTCATTTTTAGTATTTTCCTTAAAAGAAAAAATAAAAAAAATAAATCATTAGAAATAATCTCCTGGGATGGGTGAGAGTCAGGGCTCTGCATTTCGTGCCCCTGCAGCAACGGGTGTCAGGGTTCTCCTTTAAACCTCTGTTTCCCAGGGCTTTATATCTGGATCATAAAAATTCACAGGAGGGAGGAAGGAAAAAAGGAATCACATGAAAGGAGGTCATAGCCACAGCTGCGTTTGGTTTATTGTGCTCACAGAGCTCATAAACAGCTTGGGTTTGGAAGTGGAGAGGGCCAGGTCCAGCTGCTGGGGGATGTTTGGGGTGGGAACCCCGGGGATTTCGAGGGTGCCATGAAAATGTGAGCTCATGGGAGAGGGGAATGAGGTTTTGGTGATTGGGGCTTGCCTTGATAATGCCCTGCGCATGGACAAAGGTCCTGCCAGGGGTGGAGGGGAGGGCTGCTGCACCCACTGGGGGAGTGGGACCTCAAAATGGGGTAGAATCCTAAAATCTCTGAATTATTTGGGTTGGAAGGGACCTTCAAGACCATCCAGTTCCAACCCCCCTGACATGGGCAGGGACTCATTCCACTGTCCCAGGCTGCTCCAAGCCTCATCCAGCCTGGCCTTGGACACTTCCAGGGATGGGGCAGAGGTTTGGGAGCTTCCAGGGCAGCAAGGGACATTTTTGGGGTGGCCCAGATCCGTCCCCAAAGCTGTGATTTGCCTCCCCCCTGCCTTGCGCTGACTCCCAGACGCAGCCCTGGGGAAGGGTGAGCCGGCTCTTTTCCCTCCCAGTTGGCTTTAATGAAACAGTGCCTGGGCTCCTGCTGAGAATCCCGGCTTCCCCAGACCCTGGGAAGGGAGGGAGGAGTTTAAACATGGAGCAAATTCCCTCCTGGAAGTGCAGGGGGAAAAGGCCGGAGACTCCACGGCTGCTGCTTCCCGGGGAAGTGGCGTGTCTGGGAAAGGTTTCCACTGAAAGTTGCCCTTCAAAGCAAAACAAAAGCATGCCTTTTCCTGCTGCAGAGAAGGGAGGGAGGGCAGCTGGAATCATGGAATTCCAGAATGGGTTGGACTGAAAGACCATCTCATTCCAGATCCCTTTCAAAGCTTTCCAAACTTTCCACTAGCCCGCGTTGCTCAGGTTTTATACGTAAACGACCAAACACTATCTAGACATATATAAAAATGTATATCCACCTGTCCACAGGCTTTCCCTGCCAAAGGAGCACCCCAAAATCCTGCCTGGAGAAAAAAAAAAGTACACTGCAATAATGCACCGTGGTGTTGCAAGCCCTCAAAATGCCTTTGGCTCACTTAGAGGTTTACAAGAACATTCCTGGTATTAATTCACAGCTAAATAAGCAAATAAACACATAAATAAAATGTTTGCTGCAACAGCAGGGGGATATTCCCAATCCGTGACTAAAGCCGTGGGGTTTCAAGGCCTTTTGGGACATGGTGCCAGCTCCAGACTGTCCCACGGGTGCCAGAGCACTCAGTGGTGACACCTCTCCTGTGAGATCCCCCAGGGAACCGAGCTGCGATAAAGCCCAGCCAAAACCTGTGGTTGTTTCAGAGCTGGTGTCCAGTGCTGGTTCACTAAAAAATGGGGATTTTAGCCCTGAGGGGTGATGGAGCAGAGGGGGGATCCCCTTGGGGTGGGATGGAATGAGGGAGGGGGAAGGAGAGGCTCTGGGAGAAGTGGGGAGGAAAAAGGGGATGGCCACAGTGGAGGGATGAAGGGATATGGGACCACAGCAAGGTGCCTGGGGAGCTTGGACTCCCCGAGAATTTGGGATCCTGGGGAGCTCAGGGACACAGGGAGCTTGGAGACCCCGAGAATTTGGGGTGCTGGGGAACTCAGGGACACAGGGGGCTTGGACTCCCCGAGAATTTCGGGTCCTGGGGAGCTCAGGGACACAGGGAGCTTGGAGACCCCGAGAATTTGGGGTCCTGGGGAACTCAGGGACACAGGGGGCTCGGCTGCAGCTGTCTGGCTCCCGTGTGCCATTAATAAACACAAAGGGATTAACGAGCCATTGGTGGGAGCCCATTAGACAAATATTAGCCCAGCTATGGATCCTCCTGGAGGCCGCCTCAGTCCATTTGAGAAAAATCAATTCACTTTTGGGCGGGCGCGGAGAGACGCCGCGGCGGCTTCAAAAAGCAGAGGAATTGCACAAATCCTGCCCAGCAGCACCAGCACCTTTGGAACCCCTCGTGTGAGGTGCCTGTTTCGGTCCAGCCCCAACATCCTGGTGTTGGTGCTGCCAGGACTGGTTTTGGGCTGTGCTGGCCGCCGTGTCAGTGACCCCGGTGGGAAGTGATTCCTGCTGTCTCCAGAGGGGGTTTTCAGCCCTGCTGTGACTCAAAGCCCAGGCAGGGGCTGTTGGCACCAGCCCTGTAACCCCCTGGGGTGCCAGGTGGATGTGGAAGTGGTTGATGGAACGAGACGGGCTTGAAGGTCCAACCCAAATGGTTCCGTGTTCCCATGACTTGTCCCCCCCGGAGCCTGGTGGGAGCAGGGACGCTCAGGATGAGCCCTCGGCACTGCTGGGCTCCAAGGGGGCTCTGCTTTTCCCTGCCTTGCCGCCCCCATCCCCTTCTCCCCTTCGGCATCCATCCCTTCCCCTGCCAAACGGAGCGCTGACCTTGGCCGGGGCCGCCGGGAAGGCCCGGAGCACAAACAGCTCTTCACAGCAGCGGTAAATCATTGACAGATGCCTGATGGACACATGGGGCCACGGCCAAGCTCCCTGGGCTCCCTGGGGCTGCTTTGTCCCCAGGGATGGAGGAGGGGACGGGTGGCCTGGGCTGGCTTTTCCCTGCTGCAGTCCTGTTTACAAAGCACGAGCCCCGTGTCCCGCTTTCCCCGGGCAAAGAGGTGCCTGCCCGTTTTCCCTGGGGATGGAAACAGCCCCCAGCCTCTTCCCAAAGCACCCCAGAAAGTTGTGCTGGCACCAGAGTTGTTCTAAACCATGCCAAGGGAAGCACATCCCGGCAGGCCAGTGCCACCCCAGGGCACGGTGCTGTGGATGGAGGGGATGGAATGGGAGCCTTTGTGTCCCTCTGTGATGGAGCCCTGTGAAGGTTCTGCTTTCTTTTTCCCCTTGCCGAGGTCGGGATTAATACATGGGAAATATAGGTTTTGTGTTTGGAGTTGGATGTTTATTATTCCTTGCCTATTTACAGACTCACGAGCTGTGAGCTCTAACTAGCAAGTCAGAGAAAATGAGGTAAAATGGAGAGCTTCAAACTCTTTCCAAGGTGATTTAAGTGATAATCACCCAATAAAGAGGTGACACTTATATTATTTATACTTTTGACCCAATAATGACCACCCAAGGCCTGCAATGTGGACTTTTTCCGCCCAATTACAGAAAACCACCCAAACCCACAAAGAAGAAGGAAGAAGAAGGTGAAGGAGAAGGACTCAGACAAAGCCCAAAGCCCTCCATCTTGACTCACATATATTACTGCACACTAAAACCCCAAATCCTCAGTTTCCAGAATTCCAGCAGAGTTGGGGTTTAAATTGTGGGAAAATCCTAATGTAACTGGCTCGGGGTGTGAGGGTTTGACTGGGTTCGCTTCAGGAAGTGCACTGGAGGATCTCCAGTTCTCCCAGTGTGAGTGTGGTGCTGGTCCATGACCCCTCGTGCTCAATTCATTCCCGATGTGGCTGCACAGAGCAAACCCAGCCCTGCTCCCCTGACCTGCTTGGCACCGGCTCCTTATCCCAGTTTATCCCAGATCCACGCTCCCCTGGATCAGGTTTGGAGCAAAAACCTTCGGCTCCATGACCCCATTCCCAGATTTCACCACGGCTCCCGCACACTTGTAACCAAACTCTGCTGCCATGGAAAATACCCTGGGCACAGGTGGGCAAGGAGCTGGATCACCAGGATGCCAGGGGGAAAATGTGCCTCCCACACCTCCTCCTTTGGAGCACCCTGGTTTCTGATGGATGCCCTGGCTCTTCGCAGTCTTTCACCACCCAAATTCCTTTATTTTTTTCTTTTCAGCAGAGAAATTCCCAGTTTTCCTCCCACCACACCGAGGGGGAATTCTCTGATGTCTCGTAGCTCGGGGCGGTTGGTGACCCCCTCCCCCCGAGGGGGCCCTTGCTGGGGTTTCTCTCCCGTTTCAGCAGCCCTGAGGCATCTGCCCCTCTGTCAGATGGGATTGGAATCGTGGAGTGGTGTTGAAGCCGGAGAACAGACGGGCTAAAAATATTCCCCCCGCTCGCTCCTGTGATCTTTCCTCCCCGCCGCCCTTTCCTGCTTCACACCACAATTCCAGGGGATTTCAGCAGCTCTGGCAGGCTGAGAGCGAACTCTAGGAATAACCCCCAGGCCCAGAGCCACGAAAAAGCCTTTTTGGGGCCCCACAAAACAGAAAGGATGGGGGGGCTGCGCTGGGAGGGGGAAAAGGGGGTTTTTGAATAGGGAAATACCGAGTGAATTTGGGAATGGGCCGGGAGTGGGGGGAGACCGTGGGAAAACCAGAGTTATTCTATCGAAAATCCCTGCCCACCTCACCCCGAATTTATCAATAATTTGATGACAAACCCCAGTTTGGCGCCCCGGGTTCGGTTTGGGGAGGGGCGGGGGGGGGGGGGCGATCCCGCCTTTCCCTCCAGCCATCCCGAGGAATCTCCCGGGCTCCAATCGCATCCCTGCTGCTGCTGGAGAAGGATGCTCGAGGAGCTGTAAATACCGCGGGGTAGATTAGCAGAACGCACCGTATCAGCACTGCCGAGCCGGGGGGGGGGGATGCTTCCCTGCCGGATGCACGCTCGGATTTTCTTGATGGTTCCAACGCTTGGGGATTCAGGCTGGATTTTTCTCGCTTTCCAGCCTCGTTGGGCTTAAATCTCACGCAGCTCCTTTTTATTTTCGTCCTTGCCGACTTCCCAGGCACAAGCTGGGCACGGTAAATACAGAGGGAGATCTGAGGGGGGCAGTTAAATGTAGTAACATAACTCCCCCGGCTAAAATCTGATGGAAAGAGCCCCTCTGGGAGAATCCCCTGAATTCCCGGGGAGCCAGGGGTGGTTTGGCACTGCCAAAATTCCAGAATGCTCAAGGAGCCATCCCGCTCTCCACCTGGCTCCTGAGCTGGCCACTCCCAGGGATGCTCCCCCTTTGCCATAACCATCCAAAGCTGGGCGCCAGCTTTCCCGAAATCCAGCTGGGATGAATGGATGGAGCTGGAGCTGTTCCCAAGTGGGTGCACCCAGGGGCCAGCACTGGGACAAAACCCCTGAGGAGGGGTCCCAGTGTGTGCTCAGGCTTTTCATTATAAACCCAATTGAAGCAGAGGCTCGATTAGATCTCTGCAAATTGGGTATTTATGGCCAAAAAGCGGATGGAATTCTCCCAGGAAATGCTGGAGAGGGTCCCTCCAGCCTGGTTGCTTCTGTGCTGGGGGGATAGGGACTCGCCCAGCCCAGGCTGGATAGCGAGGGAGGAAAAGCTTCCTTGGAAATCCCCGTGAAATGCAGGAATGGGAGCGAGGTCCGGCTCCTCTCCGGAGTTTATAGCAACGCTCCGGCTGTTGTGGCTCCGTGCCGGCGTTTCTTTATTTAATTTCTTCCCCTTATGGGCTGAGAAACCTTCCCAGCCCCAGCACGGCCCGCTCACAGTAGCTGGGATTTGTTTTCCTCTCTTGTCCAGGGAGGAATTTCTAAATCCCAGCTGCAGCCAGAGCTGGAATATGCTGAGTTGGAAGGGGCCCATCAGGATCATCGAGTCCAATGCTGTGCCAGGTGTCATCGAGTAGTGGTGACACCCCTGTCCCCAAATGCACCCCACAAGGCTTGTGGTCAGTGCTGAGGTCCCTGTGCTGCTGCTCCAGGGTAAATTTGCCTAGCAGGACATCCCAAAAATCCCTAGAAATGGTTGCTGGGCACCGACAGCAGCAAGCCTGGCTTAGCACAACTGATCCATCAGCCCTTGGGAAGGGAATGGGATGCAGAGAGGGATGTGTTCAGCTGTTATTTTGTTGCTTTTTGAATAACTTTTACGCCATTAACAAAATCCTAGAGGGGAACTATGAGATAAGAGAGCTCCCACGTCTCCGTGTCCATCCCTGCCAGTGACAATGCCGGCATTGAAATTCTGGGATGGGAGACTCTCAGCTGGTGATAATGCAGGATCACAGTGAGCCACTGCTATTTCCTGTCCTTTCCATTTAAATACATCCATTGCGAGAAAAATCCGTGTATTTTATGGGAATGGTATTTTCAGTCATAACCACGTCACCTTATTTTTTTTATTCTTCTTATTATTTTGAGATAGGCCTAGCGATGCCATTAGCGAGGCAAAAAGGAAAAAAAAAAAAAAAAAAAAAAGAAACCAATCCCAAAAGAATTCCACGGGTTTTTTTCCACTTTCCATCTGTGTTTCTGCTCCTCGGGACTTTGAGGGAGATTTATTCCAGAGCTGTGAGAGAAATGGCAGCGGAGTCTTTGGGCTTCTCCTCTCCCAGAGAGGAGAGGCAGCGAGGCCGCTGGCTGAGGTCCATTTTTCCAAGCTCTCCCCGCGTTACAGCCTGGGATGGCTTTTCCCAGAGCGTCTCCTCCGGCCTTGGGATCATCTCCCCGTTGGAATGAGCCGAGATATTTCTCCCAGCTCTGGAGCAGCGTCGCACCCGCGCCATCCACGTCGGTGTTTATACATCGCCTCGCTGGCATCCGAGAGCTCTTCCTGCTGCTTTATTTAGCCTCTGCGGCAAGGCAGGCGCTGGGTTCCTGTATCCCTGTGTTCCACAGGGCTTGGAATGGGGCTGGGATGTGCTCAGCAGGACCTGCTCGTCCTCCTCAGCACCGCAGCAATGGGGCCGTGTCCCGCTCGTGCCTCCCCACGGCCCTAAAATGTTTTGTGTGTTTGGATAAATGAGCCAAAGGGCGGCTTTGCTTGGTTATCCCCCCGTGTTTAACTGCAGGCTGGGTGTTTCCAGAGGGAGTTTTTGGGGGAAAAAGAGGTTTCTGGCTGGAATGACAGGCCCTGCTTGCACAGGGTGCTCCCCGTGCCCTCAGCGGTGGCACCAGTGGCTTTGCAAGGATTTGAGCGGGAGGTGTGGGGTAGAAACCCTCTCCCAGTTCCACCTGGCGTGGACAGGAGCACGAGAGTGAGCCCAAAACCCAAGGGATTCCCAGCCCCAGCTCTGCGGAAAGCCAGGTTGTTTTTTTCCATGAGGAGAACGTTGGATTCCCAGCGCCGGTACCGTGCACTCCCATAATGTAATTACCCAGCACGATCTGTTGAGCTGCAAGCAGATTTTCAGCAAGGAGTGTCAGGGTGTTCACAGCAGAGCTGCTCTTTATTTAGGGCTGGGAACAAGCGGCTCCTCTCTCCCAGAGCCTCGTAGAGACTGTGGGGGCCGAGGCGGCCTCGCAGGTCAGCCCGAGAAACGCCTTTAGGCAGTTAAAAGCGAGGAATAAATAACTACTCCAAAAACAATCTCGGCAGATGGCACTTGTGAAGGAGGAACGGCTCGGAGATGCTTTGCTGCTAATTTATGGTGCTGCTGCTGTTGCTATTCCGGGCCCGGGTCACCTATGGAGAGGGATCCGCGTGTGCATCAGCTCCACGGGGTGGCCAGGCCTCACACGAGTGAGCCCCACTCACCTTCATCCAGCTGCTGGGGTGTCAGTGGGGGATTTAATGGGGACGGGGGTTAATTCTGCTCCTGCCTCAGCCTGAATCCTAAGAACCGGTTTAATGTGCCACTGGCACAGCCAGGGCTGGGGATACTGGGATGGGTGTGGGGGGTCCCCTATTCAGGGGTGTTTGCACCCCCCCAGAGGACATGTGGGTCCTTTCCCCGCGTGGGAGATCGTAGAAGCCCAGGGTTGTTTGGATTAGAAGAGACCTTAAAAAACATCTCGTTCCACGCCCTGCCACAGGCAGGGACACCTTCCACACTATCCCAGGTTTCTCCAAGCCCTGTCCAAGCCAGGCCTCGGACACTTCCAGGGATCCAGGGGCAGCCACAGCTTCTCTGGGCACCCTGTGCCAGGGCCTGCCCACCCTCACAGGAAAGAATTTCTCCCTCATATCCAACCTAACCCCGTCCTTTGGCAGTGGGAAACCATTCCCCCTTATCCAAACTCCCTCTCCAGTTCTCTTGGAGCCCCACTGGAAGGGGCTCTAAGGTCAATCCAAGCTGAACACCCGCAGCTCTCCCAGCCCTCCAGAGCAGAAGTTCCCCACCCTTCGGAGCATCCCCAGCCCCCTCCTGCCCCGCTCCCCGAGGTGCCCGCAGGAGGATGCTCAGCTCCGCTCCCGGGCACCTCCGGGCGGCTCCAGTCCCGCAGGGACGGTGCCCGTGTGCCCTCCCGGGGGATGCTCAGGCTCTCCCCAGAACCTTTCGGGAGCACCGTGGCGGCGGCTGCCGGGCTCCCCCCGTCTCCTCCGGGGCCAACACTCGGCTCTGCCGCCCGGGACCACCCCGTTCCCGAGCCCATTCCCCGCTGTCCCGGGCACGGCGCCGGGGCGGGAGGCGGTGCCGGTGCCGCTCGGGGCGGTGCGGGGCGGCCCGGGAAGGGGCGGGGGCGGCGGGATGGGCTGGGCCGGGTTGGGCACGGCTCGGCACGGCTCGGCACGGCGGGGTTCGGCACGGCACGGCTCGGCACGGCTCGGCACGGCTGGCAGGCAGCGCGCTCCCGCAGCCGCAGGTAGGTGCGTGCCCGGCGCCCCGCGCCGCGCTCCCGGCTCGGCTCAGCCCGCCTCGGCTCAGCCCGGTTCCGCTCGCTTCGGCTCGCTTCGGCTCGCTCCGGCTCAGCCCGGTCCGGCTCGGCTCGCCCCCGCGGGGCCGTGCCGCGGGTGGGCCCGACGCGGCCGCTTGTTGCGCTCGGGGGCGAGTTGGAGCCGGAGCGGTGCGAGCGGCCCCGGCTGCAGGAATGCGAGTCATTTCCTCCGCCCGCCCGCGGGAGCTGCGGCTCCGCCGGAACCCCCCCACGGCCCCCCGACGGCCGCGACACGGCCACGACACGGCCGCGACACGGCCACGGCCGCCCCGGACCCGCTCCGGTGCAGGGAGCGCTCCAGGGACGCGCTCGCCCACGGGACCCCTCGCCCCTGGGTCGCCCACGGGTCCCCAAATCTGCGGGACCTCTTGCCTCTGGGGCGCACTCGCCCGCAGATCTCCTCGCCCCTTGGTCACCTTCCTCGCCCTCGGTCACCCGTGGGCCACCTTGTCCCCCTCACCCCCAGGTCTTCGTCACCCTTGGGACCCTTGTCCCTGGGTGATGCTCACCCCCAGGTCCCCTCGCCCATGGGACCCCCCTTGCTTTCAGGTCACACTCACCCACAGGTCCTCTCACCCGTGGGTCGCCATCACCCGTGAGTCCCCTCACTCCCGGTGCCCGTGGGGCCCCTTGTCCCTGGGTTACACTCACCCACGGGTCGCTTCACCCATGACACCCCGTGCTCATGGGTGACACTCACCCCCAGGTCTCCTCGCCCACAGGTCCCCTCATTCCTGGTTCACAGGTGCCCACGGGTCCCTTTGTCCCTGGGTCACACTTGCCCTCTCGCCCCTGGGTCTCACCCACAGGGCTCCCGTGTCCCCCAGCTGTCCTCTTCCCCAGTGGGTCCCCTCACCCCTGGGTCCTCTGTGCCAGCTCTTTCCCTTGGGTTGTGGTGGCCCACAGGTCCCCTCGGCTGTGGTCCCCATCATCTCGTGGTTCCCATACCTGTGGTCCCCTCATCCATGGATCCTCCTGTTTCTGGGTCACAGCCACCTGTGGGACCCCGTTGTCCCACGGGTGCCCCCCACCCACCCCGTGGAGGTGCTGGCGGTGCCAGCTGGTCCCTGCTGATGGCACTGATGGCCCTCTCCGCATTTCCCACCGGGAATGTGTACCCCTGACCCGCTGTGGAAGCAGCCGGGATAAATCCATGCAGCTCCTAAGCCGGGCTTTATCTGACCCGGTGCCCTCGTGGCAGTGGGGAAATTGGGGCTGAGCTTTCCCAGGGCCGTCCTTGGTGCTCCTGTGTCCTTTGGCTCTCCCGTGGGAGTGAGGCGCATCCCGATCCTGCCATGCCCTGGCCCCCTTCGCTGCCATCTCCCATTCCTGCATCATTCTTTCCTCCTCGTGGCCAGTGCCTTTCTGGCCATCAGGATGTTTTTCCCCTCTAAGCCAAACTCTGCTTTTCCAGAGATGCTTCCGCGTGGCACTGACGGAGCTTTGCTGCTCTGCCTAATTCTGGGCTGGTTTGTGTTGGTGTTTTTCCACAGGGCTCGCTCTCCCTCTCCGAATCTTGGATAGAGCTGGGATTAATTCGAGCTCTCTTGCCTGAAAGAGATGTTCCGTTTAAAATTCCCAATCCCGAAGGCAGATTGGAGTTTGGTTCTAGGTACTGGATTTTTTACTCTCGGTTTTTAAAGGGGTTTCTTTTTTTTTCTTTTTTTTTTTTTTTTTTTTAACTGGGTTTATTCAGGCTCTTTAAACCCCGAGTCTGTAAGCAATTATTCCATTACATGAAAGTCAGGACGCTGAGAAGGATTAATTCAGACCAGATGTAAAAATAAATGGGAATTTGAAATTAAGATGATGTCAGTTCCCTCCTGCTAAAAAAAAACAAAAACCCGGCAGCCTTTGGACTCCAGATGGAGTATACAAACCATGGCGCTGGTTAAAATATCTGCCTGCTCCTTAATTGAGTTTTATGCTGCTTTTTTTTCCCCCCTTGTCTGAAAAGCGGGCTTGGGATAGTTTTTCCCAAAAATCTTTCCCTGATTGTGGCCGGGGCAGGGAAGTTGATGGAGGCTGTGGCGTGGCCAAGGAGCTTTCCCAGCTGGAAAACTGGAGAGCGGCGCTGCTGAGGGAAGACAAATCTCCCTCTGCCCGACCCAGGATTAAAAAAAATCAGGAACTTGGTTTGGCTTTGTTTTGCTGGATTTGGAGCTGGAGGCGAGGACGCCACAGAGGGCAGCAGGAGCTCGGGATAGTCCAAGCACGGACTTGAATATTTTGGCATGAAATGGAGCTGGTTTTTGGGTTCTTGTGTGTCTGCAGAGCACTTTGCATCCTATTTTTTTTCCCCCTCCGTGTGCAGCAAGCACTGCACGTTCCCCAGAGTGGGAATGGGTTTGGGCAGCAACCCCATGCCTGTGAGTGGGATATTGGGAATGGGGCTCTCCAAAAGTGCCTCCTGCTGGGGAAGAAGGGTTTGCCCAGGGTCAGAGCATCTTGGAGGTGTGTTGTTACAGAAAATTACATAAATATTCATCATTGCGTGTTATTAATATTAATGTTTATGTGACATTATTAATTATATAATATCATCTTGTTAATTAAATTGAAAATATGACTTTAATTTCTAACTCGGGAGCTCCGTGGTTTGGAGACTCAGGGCTGTGCTTTCTGCAGTGCAGGGATTCGGGATGGGGACTCTGGCCCTTGGGGCTGCTTTGTGGTCCAGGGATCCCACAGCCAAATCCCGAGGGATTTCTGGCAGCCGCTGCTGGTGTGGGCTGCAGCCTGCCCACGGAGAGGGGAGCAAAGGCAATGCTCCACATCCATGTGCAGCCTTGGGAGTGATGCCTGTCATCCTGGGAGTGGGATCAGAGCTCTGAGAGGTTTGGGCTTGTTGGTGCTGGGGGATGGTTTCCTAAAATGCCTGGGAATGCCATGGGACAGGCTCTGGAGCTGGGTGGGAGAGCTGGGCTGCCCTGAGCACAACTCTCTCCAACCCAGTCCTGATATTGTTCTAATCTCAAAAGCTCAGGCAAAGTTTCCTGGAAGGAAATCTGATGGAAGGGGCTGGTTCTGGAGCAGAGGAGGGAAAAGGAAGAGCAGGAATTGTCCCTCCCCTCCCTGGAGCCCTTGCCAGCAGAAATCCATCTCTGTGTCCATCCCTGGTGGAGGCAGGGATGCTTTATTTATATTTTAGTGCTCCAAAGTCAGGGAATGAAGAGGCCTGGGGTGGCTCTGCTGTGGCTTGGATGGAAAATCAGTGCTTCCAGGCTGGATTCTGCTCCGTGCATGACAAGATAGGCAGGGGAGCAGTTTCCTGAGCTGCCTGGCTCATCCCACGAAATGTCATGTCCGATGGGGCTCATCCCTAAGCAGGAGGGGACATCATCCCATTTTTAGGATGATCCACATGGCTCAGCCACCCCTGCCCAGCGCTGTTGTCCCACTGCAGTAGCCAAGGGGGAGGAGGATGAGGAAGAGGAAGAATGCTGAAGAGGTGGAGACAGGCGAGCTCCTGGAGGGCTTTTCCTTGGAGAGGCTTTTTGGATACCCCCAGCACTCGGAGGCATCTGCTGGGGCTGGTGGGGGCTGGCCCCCGGCTGCCCAGGCTGAGTTTCCAGCATCCAAATAGCTTTTGTGGCGGATGAAGTAATGGAATATTTATAACTGAGTCCTTTTTCCCAGTGAAGGTCTCTTTCATCTGCCTCTCTTCATTAGGAGGAAACTGTTGAGTTCATGAAGAATTGGAGACGATTTTAATTACGGGGCAACCGCAAGCAGGAATTAATCTGGCTTTTGGGTTCGGAGAAGCTGCGTTGAGGGACGGCCCTAAAACTTGTAATAACAGCTCTGTGCGTACCTGTGCCTGTGATGTGGGGTGAGACCCACTCCAGACTCTTCAAAACAAGAAATTCCTGCCCCGTGAATTCATCTTCCCGTCTCGCCCCGCGCTCTGGGCAGCCTCTGGCTGCGGGATGGCCCCTGCCTACGTGTGGGTCCTGGGCTGGATCCCTTCCCTCGCCCCTGGGGTGCTTCAGGAGGGCTGGAACAATAGCCTGGCAGTGGGTTGGAATCAGGGAATCGTGGAGTAATTTAAGTTGGAAAAGACCTCTAGGGTTGTGATCAACCATTCCCCCAGGACTGCCAAGGCCACCACTAACCCATGTGTCCCAAAGTGCCACAGCCACACGGCTGTTAAATTCCTCCAGGGATGGAGATGTCCGATAGGGCTGAATGTTTTTTTGAACAGTGGATATTTTGGGCAAGGAAGGATGGATTCGGTTGATGGAGAAATGCACAGGATCTGCCTGGAGGTTCTGGATCGTGGCTGGGTTCAGCTGGGATGGGGCACTGGGATGTCTGGTGGATACCACAGAGGGACAAACCTGACCCGAACCCACGGGGATGGAGACTCATCCGCTTCCTTTCAATCCATTTAAATCCACGGAGAGGGAAAAATGCTGCGCATCCGCCCAGCCTCGCTTCACGTGCCCGGAATCTGGAAGAAAACCCCACCTCAGCCAGCAAGTTCAAGCGATGTTCAATCCCCACCCTGGAATTATATCCAAATTTCTGTTTCTGACGAGAGCCTGCTCCAGCCACCTCCATCTGAACCGATCCCAGGCTCTGCCTGCCCTCGGATGTGTTTGCAGGACCCCGGGATGAACAAATCCCTCGCCGAGTCAGCAGCGCCAGCCCCGGCTGCTTTCCCCAGGTTTTTTTGCGGGATGTTTTCTTTGCAGCGGAGCTTTGCGACGGGATTTATCCCGTGGCATCAGCGCCGGGGAGGGAGACAATATTCCAGCAGCCTGGGCCTGGAAAACACAGTGGATCGAGGAATTTTCTCGGCAGGGCTCCGGAGTCACGAGTGGTTTGCAGTGCCTTCCTGTGCAGTTTTAATGCTCTTTTCCCCATAGCAGGGAAAACATGGCTGGAAAACCTGGATCTCCTCACTCTGCTGATCCATGCCCAAGTCGTCATTCCCAGTGTTTGTTCCAGCTGACTTTGGAATTGGAAAAGGGATGGAAAACCCTTTGGAAGACTGCTCAGCGTGGAGCTTCCTGCCTGGACCGTGGGGTGATCTTTGTCATCCCCTCTGCTGTGGGGAAATCCAGGGGGGCTCTCCCTCCAATCCAGGATCTTTCCAGCTTGGAGCCAGGAAGGTTGGGCTAGATCTTTAAAAGTCCTTTCCAACCTAAACCATTCCATGCTTCCATGTTTGTGCCTCCTATCAACACTTCCTCCGGAGCAGCAGGGACTCGGCGAGGGCAGCCGCGCGGGGTCCCGAGGAATCAAAGCCGACATTGTCGGAATGAGCAGCAGATGCTTGGAAAGAATTTCCCGGCGTCTGGCCGGGGCTGCTGCAGGCACAGCACCCTGGAAAGGGCTTTGTGTGTCCCCTCGCTGGATCCCTGCCGCTCCCAGGGCTGGCAGAGCCCCCGGGAAGCACCTGGAGCTGAGGGGATCTCCACAGGGACCGTCCCTGTGTGGTGGGCTGGTGGAATGTTCCCCTTCAGCAGCAGGAACTGGGATGTTTTCTGTACAAATACCAAAATACACAGTTTGGGGTTGGGTTTTTTTTTTTTTTCCCTCCGAAGTCCGTGCTCTGCTGACGCCAGCTCGCTGTGGTTTAATCCCCGCTGCTCTGGGACCAATCCAGGCTGCGGGAGGAGGAGGAGGAAATGCAGTGACTGGTGTGGGGATGAGCAGCCCCAGAATGCCAGAGAATGACAGGACAAGAAGGGATGGTTTTAAACGGGCAGAGGGCAGGGTTAGATGGGATATTGGGAAGGAATTCTTGGCTGTGAGGGAGGAGAGGCCTTGGCACAGACTGCCCAGAGAAGCTGTGGCTGCCCCATCCATGGAAGTTTTCCATGTTGGACAGAGTCTGGAGCAACCTGGGATAGTGGAAGGTGTTCCTGGCCATGTGGTGATGGATTCTCCAGTAGCTCAGCAGTGGGTGCTGCCCGTGGCTGGAATTTTGAGCCGACTGCGCCCACGGAGCTGCCATGAGAAGAAGCTCTCGTGCACCACTGGGGCTTGAGGAGCCCTCTGGGTGGGAAGAGGACACGGAGGGTGCTGGAGGAGTCCCGGGACACGGCCCCTCCCCAGCCCGGCCCGCACAAGTCACATCACGCCGGTGCCCGGGAGCTGCCGGGCCAGGACGTGCCAAATTCCTTCAGCCCCATCCTGTGCTGGATTTTTAATGAGCCCTGAAACCAACCCGGCCATGGCTCCCATCGGGATCTGCCACGGTGCTGAGCACAGCCTCAGAGCATGGACACCACGGAGAGGAGCCAGGCACGGCCACGGTGCAGAGCTGCGGTGCAGGGGGCACTGCATGGATGTGCTCCAACTCAATGCATGGATGCCACAATGCGTGGGTGCAATGTGTAGGTGCAGTGCATGGTCAGGATGCACATCTGTGCTGCACGGATGCGATGCATGGATGCCATGAGGTTCCAACACGATTTATGGATACCACAATGAAGTGCTGCCAGGATGCACTGCTGCAATGCGCAGGTGCACTGCATGGATGTCATGAGGCTCTAACTCAGTGCATGGATGCCACAATGCAGCGCTGAAATGCACAGATGCCATGATGCACTGATGCAATGCACAGGTGCACTGCACTGATGCCATAATGTTCCAACCAATGCACGGATGCCACAATGCATGGGTGCAATGCATAGGTGGAGTGCATGGTCAGGATGCACATCTGTGCTGCACGGATGCAATGCATGGATGCCATGACGTTCCAACACAATTTATGGATACCGCAATGCGCTGTTGCAATGCACAGATGCACTGCATGGATGTCCTGAGGCTCCAACTCAGTGCATGGATGCCACAATGCAGTGCTGCCATGCACAGATGCCATGATGCACTGCTGCAATGCACAGGTGCACTGCACGGATGCCACGAGGTTCCAACTCAATGCACGGATGCCACAATGCGTGGGTGCGATGCGTAGGTGCAATGCCTGGCCAGGATGCATGTCTGTGCTGCACCATGATGTTCCAGGTCAATGCATGGATGCCAAAATGCATGGATGCAGTGGAAGCTCCATGACGGACACAGATGCAACACAGAGAATCCATGACGTACCTCCACGATGCACGGATGCAATGTGTGGGTGCAATGCACGGCCAGGACGCAGGGTGCAATGCATGGATACAATGCACGGCCACAATGCACCGTCCCAAGGCATGAACGCGATGCATGGATATAACGCAAATTTGAAATCCACGGATGCCACGCACAGAATCCACAATGCACCGACACGACCTCGGTGCTGCAGTCCCAGAGTGCCCTGGCCATGGGAAAGCATCGCCTCTGGATTTCCCAACTTCTGCCAAACCTCAGGATGCACCAACAACAAGTCACCTCGGGGCATTTTTCCCCGTGCTGCTGCACAAATACGTGAATTCCAGGCTTTCGGAAGCCAAAGGCGCTTTCACTTAGGCCAGAGCAAATATTTGGTGACAAGGGAGACACTCTGCTGTCTGGGTGCCAGTGTAAATCTGGGGTAGGAAAAGGCTGAACTAGGTCAGAGTTTAAAGTCCATCCTCATGGTGTCACGTGGGAATTGGTGTCCTTGTGGATGGTGGGGTAAAAAATGCTTTGGGAATATTCACCCCGCGGAAATGAGAATTTCCTGGGGTCGGTGTTAGGATGGATTTGATGGCTCTGAACGGCAGTTCCAAGCTGCAAATCCCTGTTAGTGCTTGGATTGTTTTATTTCACCCCAGTGAAGGGTCAGAACTGGGGGGAAGGATGTTGGAAGGGATCCCCTTTTGGGACCCTACAGCATTTCCTTGCCTTTCCATGACTGGCAGGGAAACCTCCTGCTTCCAGCACCGCTCCTTGCTGGCCCAACCGGGTTATTCCCAATGGATAAACTTCTATTTATTTTAATTACGCCAGAAAAGCCTTTCCCGAGGTTTTTCTGAATCCGAGCTGGGAGAATCAAACTGCTGGTTCAAGTTTTTGGGGCTGGGCCAAAACCCATGGGGTTGGCTGTGGTGGGATGTGCTCAGGGGTTTTGGGGGACACTCCAACTGTGGGTTTGTTATCTTCTTTTCTTCTCTTAGAGCTGGGATTAAATGCTCGGGACATGCAGTTTTCATGTTCAGACTCAGATGTTTATTAATTCTTACCTATGTTAGAGTCTCAAAAGTTGTGAGTTCTAGCTAACAGGGTGAAAAATGGCTCTGTCTCTAACTCTTTCCAAGGTCTTTTAAGCACAAATGGACCAATTATGAGATGACACCTAATTTATTTTTGCTTTGAACCCAATAACCAACCACCCGTGGCCCGCAATGAGGATTTTTCTACCCAATTACAAAAAACCACCCAGACCCATGGAGAAGAAGGTGAAAGGAGAACTTAGCCTACACCCTAAATCCTCCATCTTGCTTTATATATATTACTATAGTCTAAAGCCTTAAATTCTAAATTTTGCACCCTGTGACATCACACCCTTCTATCCAAACCCCACACCCACAATCCCAGCGCTGTCCCTCAATTTTGGGAGCCTTTTCCACAGCCTCAGGTCAAACGCAGTGTTTGCTTGAGGGTCAGTGCCTTTTAGCACAGAAAGCCTAAAATTCTCAGCTTCCAGGGTTCCAATGAGCCCACACCCTGTGGGGAGGTGCTGGTGGGTGGGAAGGACGGGGGATGCAGATGGGGAGCTGGGAATGCCGTGCCCAGGGTTCATCCCGCTTTTTTTTTTCCCCCTCGCAGGGATGGCACCCGCGGAGCCCGAGGCCGCCCCGGCCCGCCGCTGAGGTGCCCCCCAGCAGCCACCCCGAGCCCCCTGCCCAGAGCACGATGAACAAGCTGCCTTTCCACAACAACAGAGTCATGCAGGACCGGCGCAGCGTGTGCATCTTCCTCCCCAACGACGACTCCCTCAACATCATCATCAACGTAAGGAGCCGCCCCTCCTCCCCGAGCGCTGACGTCTCCATCACGCCCTGGGTTTGCTCCTGGGTTTCCTTTGGAGCCTGCCTGGCTGGGGAAATGCACGGGAGTTATTCCCCCTGAAGGTTGTGGTGTTGTTCGGTGCTCTCCTGCACCTCCTTGATGGATGGGAGCAGCGGGGTTTGGGAAGGGGTTTGACATGACACGAGCCCCATCCTGCAGCCCTCACTCCACCAATCCCTTCTGGATGGCACTTCAGCCCCCTCTAACCCAGGGAATAATACAGGAGGGGCTTTGGCTCTGGTTGGGATGGAGCACTGAATGTGAAATCCACACACTTTTTTTTTTTTTTTTTTTTTTTTTTAATTCACCACCACCCAATGTCGCTTTTGAGTCAGGAAAACGTTGAAATTCCTTTCAGAACTTGAAGGGAGCTTATAAAAAAGATGGAGAGAGGTTTGGAAAGAGGCAGATAATGGTAGGATAAGGGGAATGGTTTTACACTTGAAGTGGAAAGATTTAGATTAGATAACAGGAATAAATCCTTGCCTGTGAGAATGGGGAGGCCCTGGCACAGGGTGCCCAGAGAAGCTGTGGCTGTCCCTGGGGATGGGACTTGGAGCAACCTGGGATGGTGGAAGGTGTCCAGGGGGTGGAATGAGACACTGAATATTCTGATTTCTGCCCCCCAAAACATCTCCTCAGTGCTGGGTTCCTCCACCATCCGCTGCTCTCGAGCTGGCCCGTGGTCCTCTGAGCATCCCAGCCCTGGCAGAGCTCTGCTCCTGCATCCCAGGCTTTTGGGGACTCCCCATGGAAAGCTGAGCCCCACAGCCCACCCTATCACCACCCCCATCCTGCTCAGGGTCCTGCTGAGGGCTTTGGTGCTCCCTGCCCAGCTCAGGAGGGCACAGATGCATCCAGGACTCATTTAAGGTTTGTTTGGTTTTTTTTTTTTGAACAGGTGAAGATTTTGTGCCAAGAGTTACTGGTGCAGGTGTGTGACCTCCTGAGGCTGAAGGATTGTCACCTCTTTGGGCTCAGCGTCATCCAGAGTAAGTCAGGGGGGCTTTAGGGGTGAAAATCAACACTTCTGGTGACGAGGAGGTCACTGGTGGGTCCTGGGGGGAGGGAGGCAGGGGACACGTGGGGATGCTGATGCCACCTCTGTCCCTCCCAGACAATGAGCACGTGTACATGGACCTGGCCCAGAAACTCTACAAGTACTGCCCCAAGGAGTGGAAGAAGGAGGCCAGCAAGGTCAGCGGTGAGGTCTTGCATGGAGAGCTGACGGCAGTAAGGCCACCTCTGTCCCCAGCACAGGTCACTTCCAGGACCCGGGAATGCTGCCAAGGGGTGGGGGGGTGGCATTTAGTCAGCGTGGGGCTGGGGGCTGGATCTGCGAAATCACATCCCTGGGGTTGTCACCCTTAAGTGCCCCCGTGTGCCCCAGCTGGGGGTGTGTCCTCCACGCTCCATCCCCGGAGCTCTGGGGTTGTTTTTTTTTCCCCCTCTGATTTTTCTTTTCCTCCCTTGTCCTTCAGCAGAATTTTTGAGGTGCCTTCTCCCAAATTTTAAATTTGATTTGGGTTTTTTCTCCCCTAAGCACCTTTTCATTCCTCTCAGCGCTGAGGGCGTGGTGTCCAGGCTCGAGTGCTGGCGCTGAGCTGGTGGATGATGGTCTGGGCGAGGGAGAGCAGCAGCGAGGTGTTGCAGAACTCCTGGGCTTGTCACACCTGCTTTTTTAAAATCCAAATCCCCTTCATTTCCAGCATTTTGCGTGGAAAAACGGGCGCCAGATTCTTAACTGAGGAACAAAAATCCTCGTCAGTGCCCTGGTTGGCAAAGGGTGGCTGTGACAGACATGACCCCAGGGAGCTGAGGTGAGGGGCTGGGGCGTGACGCTGGGCTGCCCACGGGATTCCTGAAAACCTCCTCCATTCCAGGGGATCGACCAGTTTGGCCCCCCGATGATCATCCACTTCCGAGTGCAGTACTACGTGGAGAACGGGCGGCTCATCAGGTGGGGCCTGCCACGGGCACCTCCCGGGCTTGGGGGGCACCCTGGGGCTGCTGAGCTCACCCCAAAAGCTGGGGCTGTTGGTGTGGCTGGGTGGTTCCTCACAGGGGCAGGTGGGGACACTGCCCCCAGCTAGCGATGACAAAGCCTTTCGGGGGGTGGGGACAACGAGTTGAGGGGTTTAGCACAGCCTGGTTTGAATTTACCTACGGCTGGGTGGGAGCTGCAGCTCCTGCTTTGGGGATAAAATGATCTCCAAGGGTTTGGGGACGCAGTGGCACCCGCGCGGACTTTTTGAGGGGCGTTATTCCGCCTGGCTGGTGAAGTGGGCTGCTGAATTGTAACACACAGGGGGAAGAGGGAGCAAAACCCTTTGGTGACCCTTCCCTGAGGGAGTTCCCGGCCGAGTGTCCCCTGGCTGCTCACCCCTCCCTGTGTCCCCTGTCCCTCCCACAGCGACAGGACGGCTCGGTACTACTACTACTGGCACCTGAGGAAGCAGGTGCTGCACTCCCAGTGTGTGCTGAGGGAAGAGGCTTATTTCCTGCTCACTGCCTTCGCCCTCCAAGCCGACCTGGGGGACTTCAAGAGGAACAAGCACTACGGGAAGTACTTCGAGCCCGAGGCTTATTTCCCTGCCTGGGTAAGATTTCCCGGTGTGATCCATGCTCTGAGCTTGGTGCTGGGGCTGCATCCTGGTGCCTGGGTTAATCCTGGTGGTAAAAAAACAGGGACAGCTGTGGGGATGGAAATAGCTGCAGGTTGGGGTTGGTGTGGGGCCGGTGGGGAATTCCCCGTGAGCTGCAGGGATGATCCTGGGGGATTCTCTGCCCCCAACACCATCAGGTGCAGCCCTTTGGGAACTGGTGGCACAGAATCCCAGAATCCCAGATTGGTTGGGGTTGGAAGGATCTTAAAGGTCATCCAGTCCCACCCCTGCCACGGGCAGGGACATCTTCCAAGGTTGCTCCAAGCTCTGTCCAGCTTGGCCTTGGACACTTCCAGGGATGCAGGGGCAGCCACAGCTGCTCTGGGCACTTTGTACCAGGGCCTCCCCACCCTCCCAGCCAGGAATTCCTTCCCACTATCCCATCCATCCCTGCCCTCTGGCAGTGGGAAGCCATTCCCTGTGTCCTGTCCCTCCATCCCTTCTCCCAAGTCCCTCTCCAGCTCTCTTGGAGCCCCTCCAGGTGCTCAAAGCTCTCCCTGGTGCCTTTTCTTCTCCCTCCCAACCTCTTTCTGGGTTTTGTCCCAAACTCTGCCAGCTTCTCCTTTTTTCCCCCCCACGTCACTGAGCAGCGGTGTCCCTGGGCCCGTGTCCCCAACCATGAAGGGGGTCCCTGCGTGACTCTCCCTGCCCCAGCACAGGTGTCACCGTGGAATGGGCACATGGAGCACACTGCCCTGCAGGAAATTCTGCTGGCAAGAGCTCACTGCCTGCCGTAATTGTTTCATTTTCGCTTGGAGGCCTCTGGAACAAAGCTCCAATTTGCCCTTTTCCCTTGAAACCAGCGCTGCCAGGAGCACCAGGGCCAGCACCCAGCCCTGAGAGCCAGCACAGGGCAGCTGGACAAGCTCCTCTCCTTCCCCCAAACAGGTGGTTGCCAAGAGGGGCAAGGATTACATCCTGAAGCACGTCCCCAACATGCACAAGGACCAGTTTGCCCTGACAGCCTCAGAGGCCCACCTCAAGTACATCAAGGAGGCCGTCAGGCTGGACGACGTGGCCGTGCACTACTACAGGCTGTACAAAGTGAGCCCTGGCCCCCGTGGTTGTTGAGGGGGGGGTCTTAATTTTAGGAATGGGAATTTCTCAGGGAAATACATGCTGGGTTTTTCTCCTGGGAACAAAGTTTGCTGGGAGAGGGTGGGGTGTTTTAATCGAATCTCAGAATGGGTTGGGTTGGAAGGGACCTAAAAGCTCATCCAGTGCCACCCCCTGCCATGGGCAGGGACACCTTCCACTATCCCTGGTTGCTCCAAAGGAGCCTTGGACACTTCCAGGGATCCAGGGGCAGCCACAGCTTCTCTGGGCACCCTCTGTGCCAGGGCCTCACCACCCTCACAGGGAAAATTTCTTCCTCTAATTTAAATCTCTTCTCTTTCAGTTTAAATGCATTTCCCCTTATCCTCTCGCTCTCTGCACACAAAAATGTGCCGATTTTTGATTTGGCACATTAGTCATAGAATGGTGACTAGGGTGATTGTGGGAGGATCCCTGGGCTGAGGTGTGGAGGATTTACCCACTTCATGCTGCAAATGGTGTATTTAAAACCATTTCTTTCCCCCTTAGGACAAAAGGGAAGTGGAGGCCTCCCTGACTCTGGGGCTCACAACACGGGGAATCCAGATTTTCCAGGTGAGTGACTCAATGAAGGTGGTGGCTCAGCTCGGCTCAGCTCCGTGCCCCTAGCAGGATCCTCAGCCATGGCTCCCTCTCCTCTTTTTGCAGAACCTGGATGAGGAAAAGCAGCTGCTCTACGACTTCCCGTGGACAAACGTGGGGAAACTGGTTTTTGTGGTGAGTGCCACCATCTCCACCTGGTGCACTGCTTCCAGCTCCAGGGTCCTCAGCACAGGAAGGACATGGAACTGTTGGAGCAAGTCCACAGAAGGCCTTGGAGATGCTTCAAGGGCTGGAGCACCATTTCCTATGGTGCCAGGCTGGGAGAGATGGGGGTGTACACCTGGAGAGGACAAGGCTCCAGGGAGAGCTCAGAGCCCCTGGCAGGGCCTAAAGGGGCTCCAGAAGAGCTGGAGAGGGACTGGGGACAAGGGATGGAGGGACAGCACACAGGGAATGGCTTCCCACTGCCAGAGAGGAGGGATGGATGGGATATATGGAAGGAATTCCTGGCTGGGAGGGTGGTAAGTCCCTGGCAGAGAGTGCTCAGAGAAGCTGTGGCTGCCCCTGGATCCCTGGAAGTGTCCAAGGTCAGGCTGGATGGGGCTTGGAACAATCTGGGATAGTGAAAGGCGGAAGGGGATTGGACCAGGTGATCTTTAATGTCCTTTTGACCCCAAACCAGTCTGATCCCACGATCCCCAGGCAGGGCATCTCTTGTGCTGGGATGTGGGCGTGGGATGCTTTCGCACAGACCCCAGCAGGCGATCACAACCCGTGGGCTTAACGACGAGCTGCAGCAGGACTGGGTGAGAACTGGAGCATTCTCCTCCTGGGGGCTGATCCCTCCCTTGTCCCACGCAGGGCAAGAAGTTCGAGATCCTGCCGGACGGGCTGCCCTCGGCCCGCAAGCTCATCTACTACACGGGCTGCCCGCTGCGCTCGCGCCACCTCCTGCAGCTGCTGAGCAGCAGCCACCGCCTCTACATGAACCTGCAGCCCGTGCTGCGCCAGGTCCGCAGGCTGGAGGAGAACGAGGGTAGGTGCTCCAGGCCCCAGTCCCTCCCAGACAAGCTCCCTCGGGGTGTTTACACCTCTGGGAGCACCTGGTTCTTGTGCCGGCCCCGTGCCCGCAGCCCCCGCGGCTGTGTAGGGATGGGCATGAGCCCTGCTGCTGTCCCTGCTATCCCAGTTCTGCCCGGAGCTTCAGCACGGCTTTCCCAGTGTCCCTCATCCTTGTGAAAGCAGAAGGTCTTCTTCCTCTTTCCTCTCCTCATCTTGTCTTCCTCATATTCCTCTTTCCCCTATTCCTTGTTTTCTTATTTGTTCTTCTTGTCCCGCTCTTCTTCGTCCTCCTCAACTTGTTCCTCTTTCTCATCCTTTTCATCTTTTTCTTCCTTGTGCGCTTCATCTTCTTCCTTGTTCTCATCTTCATCTTCCTCTTTTGTTTTCCTCTGGTTCACCATCCTCCTCATCCTTTTCTTCTATGTCCTCCTCATCTTCTTCCTCCTTTTCCTCTTCATCATACTCTTCTCTTGTTTTCTTCCTCTTCCTCTTCAGCTTTTTTCTCTTTCTCTCCCTCCTCCTCTTCTTGCTGCTTTCTCGTCTTTCCCATTCTCATCTTCCTTTCTCTTCCTTATGCTCCTCTTTCCTCTCCTCTGCTTCCTCCTTCTCATTTTCTTCCTCCTCCTTCTCATCTTCTTCCTTCTCATCCTCATCTTCCTCCTCATTTACTTTGTTATTTTCCTGCTCCTCCTTATTTTCTCTTTTGTTCTTTGCCTTCTTCCTCTACATCTCTTCCTCCTCCTCTTCTTTCTCCTCCTCTGTTGGAGGAACAGCCTGGAACAGGAGTTTTGGTGCTCCTGCCCCACCTCCCTCAATGCCACCAGGACAGACCCGTCTCCATCTGTGCCACCACCCTGGGCTCGGGTGACAATCCCTCCGTGTGCCGGGGTGTCTCTGCCCTTCCAGGGTTTCTGTGGGAATGATGCTGATCCTGTACCCTCCCTGCAGAGAAGAAGCAATACCGGGAATCCTACATCAGCGACACCCTGGACCTGGACATGGAGCAGCTGGAGAAGCGCTCGCGCGCCAGCGGCAGCAGCGCCGGCAGCATCCGGCACAAGCGGCTGTCCCGGCATTCCACCGCCTCCCACAGCAGCTCCCACACCTCCGGCATCGAGGCTGACCCCAAACCCCGGGAGATGGGGCCCGAGGATGGGTTCCCCGGTGCCGGTGCCCACCGCAAGCTGAAGACCTGCAGCTCCATGACCAGCCACGGCAGCTCCCACACCTCCGGCGTGGAGAGCGGCGGGAAGGACCGGCTGGAGGAGGATTCCCAGGATGACGGTGAGGAGCCGGGCTGGGTTTTCCCAAAGTTGCAGGAGTTGGAGTGTCACAATGGGACACGAAATAAAGATGACTCCAGTCAGAAGGCAGTAGAAATCAGAAGGTTTTATTTACAATTCATCCAGCCCTTTTATAGCACGCTGTGCTAAAAGGCACGTTATTGGTCCATAGGACTGACGCCTCTCCCATTGGCTCGGTAACAGGAATAGCAAACAACACCTGTTGTTGTGGGAAAGGAATATTGTTTACACAAGGTCGTTTTGGGAAAAAGAAAACTGTTGCGAAGTTTCCCTTGGGAAGAGCTCAGCAATTCTCGGGCTCAGAAAATAGCGAGCCTGAAGCTGGAGGAGTTGCTCCGAAGGTGCACGGCTGACTTGTCCTGTCTTCTTGTGCCTGGCAGAAATCGAGATGCTGGTGGACGACCCCCGGGAGCTGGAGCAGGCTGGGGAGATGGAGGTGAGCCCCGACATGTGCGTCTACATCACCGAGGACATGCTGCTGTCCCGCAAGTTCAACGGGCACTCGGGTAAGGTGGTGGCCACTTCTCTTGCCAATCCCCCAGTGCAGGTCACGCCTTTGGGAGCTGGGATGAGATGGTCTTTAAGGTCCTTTCCAAGCCTGGTCGTTCCGTGGTTCTTTGGTGTTTGGCAGAGCGGAGTTAGCCCAAGGTGTCCTTTTGGGGTGCTGGGAAAAACTGTTCACCCGATGGGTTGAAGGAGAGATGGGGTAAAGAAAAGAGGAACGTCTCTCAAGTTGTACCAGGAGAGGTTTGGATTGGATATTTGGGAAAATTTCTTCACTGAAAGGTTTATCCAGCTCTGGCACAGCTGCCCAGAGCAGTGGTGGAGTCCCCATCCCTGAAGGGATTTAAAAAGCGTGTGGTTGTGGCACCTGGGGACACGGGGCAGTGGTGGCCTTGGCAGTGCTGGTGAACAGTTGGGCTCCATGATCTTCTCTGGAACTGTGACCCAGAAAGTCACCTGCGTTTCCAGCTCTGTTCTGGGAGCTACTGGGAGGTCTTTGGGGATGCCAGGCTCCCTGGGGACAGCTTTGGATGCCATTTTGGGGCAGATTTGGGATGCTTTGTAGGTAACGCTGGTAGCAAGCAGAGCTGTTGGGCTGAAGGCACCGCACTGCGCCGAGGGATCCTTTGTCCCCATGGCCAGCAGAAGTGGATCCCAAGAGAGCTGAGCCATCCCAAAACAACCTTTTCCACCCTCCTTTGTGCAGGGCTCATCGTGAAGGAGATCAGCTCCTCCACCTCCAGCTCCTCGGAGACGGTGGTGAAGCTGCGGGGGCAGAGCACCGACTCCTTACCCCAGGTACGGGGTGGGATTGAGGTTTTGGGATTCCCCAACCCCCTGGGCGCATCCTGAGCCTCCTCTTGGCTTTCCCCAGACGACGTGCAGGAAACCCAAGACGTCGACGGACCGGCACAGCCTGAGCCTGGATGACATCAGGCTCTACCAGAAAGACTTCTTGCAGTTGGCCAACCTGTGCCAGGACACGGCGCAGAGCTTCACCTTCGGCTGCGCCCACGGCCTGGACCAGGACGGGCTCTACTGCAACGGCTGCCTGGCCCAGCAGTGCATCAACATCCAGGACACCTTCCCGGTGAAAAGAACCAGCAAGTATTTCTCCTTGGATCTGACCCACGACGAGGTGCCCGAGTTCGTGGTCTGAGCGTGGGGAGGCTCCGACGCCGCCTTCCCCTCCAGCCCTGCCCTGCTCTGCCTGCAAACCATGGGGACCGTGGTGCTGGAGGATTGTCGGGATGAGGGGCGGGATGGGGAATCCCCCGGGCACGGAGTGGATTCCAGAGGAGTCTGTGCCAAACACAAGTTGTCTTATTCCGACTGAGGAGGGAGGAGCACAGCTCAGCTGGAGCCGGCAGAAGCCCACCCGTGTTTTCTTCGAGGTGACCTCTCCCCTCTCCTTGCCCCCAGGTGACTCTGGGGTGGCTGGAAAGTGCCAGACTCTTGTCGTGTTCAAGCCAAGCCAAAGAAATGTAAATAACCCTAAAGGCCAGTATGGGAAGGGAGAATTAAAGCAATAACCAGCCAGGGATCTCCGGGCACGGTGATGTTCCATGGAGGAAGGCATGGCCAGCAGCTCCTGGGGCAGAGCGTGAGCCCAGTTTTTCCAAAAACACGTGCTGGAGGTCAGGCCACAGCAGTCCCAGCCTGGTGGATGATGGCTGGAAGCTCTCAGAGCCATTTGCAATTTGTTTTTTTTTAATCTTTTTCTTTTTTTCTTTTTTTTTTTTTTTTGAGAGCAAAACCCCAAAACCAAAAAAAAAAAAAAAGAAACCCCCCCCCCGCAAAAAAAAAAAAAAGAAATCAAAGGAGGATGGAAGAAAATAAATCCCCTATAAGGATAATGCAATAATGCAAACATTGAATATCTAGAGAATACATATATAAATATATCCAGGTATGTATGTTTATATATGTCTGGATCTCATAGACCCATTTGCATTTTAGTCCTGCTCTGAAACACCTTTTTATACAAAGGATCTGCCTCTCTTCTTTTCACGAATTCTATCAGCAATCCTATTTTTTTTTTCCTAAGCACTAAGGTGAGAAAAGAGACTTTCCTCTCGAGGAGAATGTGCATCCGAACCGCCTTGTCCGTGTGGCTCTTCCCTCTGCATCTCCATTCTCTTTTTCCCAAGGCTTTTCATGCGTCTTTAGGTGTCTTACAGCTGGAATAATTCTGCCAGAGGATGACGGTGACGTGCCAGGAAAATCCAGGGGTGGTTTCGGAGTGTGTCCCAGGGAGGCCAGACAGCCCAGGTGGAATTTTGCAATTGAAGCATTGCAGAGTTAATTTTATCACAGCACAATGCCTTTGTAGTGGATATTTTTAATTAGAGTTTAGCCATTGACAGCCAAAGGTTTGCCATATTTTGATATACCACCGTTTTTGGTTTTTTTTTTGTTTGGTTTTTTTTGGTTTTTTTTTTAAACTGGAAGCTTTTCTTAAAAATAACAAACCAAAAAGAAAAAATTATAATTATTTTATAAATAAGCACAATCTTATTTTTATAAGAAATGTTGGGGGAGGGAGCTGAGAAAGGGGAGCTGGTACCAAAAGAAATGGAGCGTAGCTATAGGCACAGTGCAAAAAAACAAAATAAAATCTCTTGGGATGTTGGGATATGGGAGAGCTGCTGTGGGATTGTGACACAGGCACTGTGTCCCCACCCCAGAGTTTCATCTGGCCCTGCCTGAGGGGTTTTATGGGAAAATGATGTCGATATCCCATGTTGGCAGGGCAGGATGGCGATCCCTAAAGCATCCTAATCTCCCTGGATCCACACAGGGCAGCTGGAAGGATGCTTCCGGAGCTCAGGGCTGTGTGCCCCACTCTGGTTTGGGGGAGACCCCACCAAATACCCCCAAAACCTCTCTTTGGGTGCTGCGTTTGTGACTCCAGCCCCCCATGCACGGCTGGGTTCGCAGTGTGTGCACCAGCAGCGTGAGTTTCCCTGCTGGCACAGGCAGGAAAATTCCCCCAAATTCATCCCCAGCCTCTTTTTCCCCCCTCTGCCAGCCGCTGGGTGCTCTCCCACCCTGCAGAAACACGGAGCTGGAGGGGAAAAAGGGGATAAATTGTGGAAAGAAACGCTCAACACTGCTCAGCAATGGGGAAGGGGGCAGCCCCATCCCATTATCCCGCATCCAAAGCTGGAGTGGAGCGATGGGGGTTGGAGTTGGGCTGATGTTGAGGGCTGTGATGGAGCTTATCCCTACAGACAGCAGCAGTGCCAGGGAGCAGGGGGACAGACACAGAGGTGCCATTTATTCCCAGTTTTTTCCGCAGGTGGCCGGGGGCGGTTCCAGCAGGGCCCGGGGGTGGCCGTGCCCGCCCGCCCTCGGGGCTGTTCCCCCTGCAATAAGGAGCTGTCTGTCTGCGCAAAAATAATCCTTTCTGTGAAAGGATCTTCCCATCGCGGCGATGGGAGAGCCCAGTGACTGTGTTGCAAAAAGGAGAAAAAAAAAAAATAAAAAAATAAAAAATAGAAAGAAAACTCAAGGAAAAATCACGCGAAAAATCCCCGGAGCGAAATTCTTTTGTACCAATGAAGTTTGTTGTGTGCCTTTTGCAGTACGGCTGGACGTGACAATAAAGTGACAGTTGTTTGCAGCACTTTGACTCTTGGAGGTCTAAAACGCTCCCAGGCTTAAGGGAGAGGTGGAATTCGAGGACAATGTCGCATTTAGTGTGTTCTCTGCTCCGGAGAGAGCAGGTTAAGGCAACTCCTGCCTCAGGCAGGGCGGTGGATGGGCTGAACCTTTCAATCCTGATTTTTGGTGATTTTTGTGCAAGTGCCAGCCAGTTCCAACGCTCTGGAGTTGGGCAGAGGCGTGGAGGGAACTCCTGAAATAAGTGGGAGTACGGAGTATCCATAGTAAGGATCCTGATGGGATGCTCAGGGGGGTCCCCAGCCTTCAGAAGCTGTGGGGAATGAAGGGGTGAACCCCTCATTGTGGAGCTGGGGGGGCAGAGCCTGTCCCAGCCCCCCCAGAACCCCAATGCTGCTCCCCACCTCGGGCAGGAGATGGGTGGAACTCGCTGTGTGTGATGAGTGAGTTCCCTTCCATCCCTCTTCCTCCTCTGCTCAGAGCATCCTTAGGGATGGTGGGATGGGGATTTGGGAGCAGCACCCAGGTGAGTTTTCCCCAAGGGAAGAAGCTCCCCAGGGTTGGTTCAGGATGTCATTCCAAGGGGGAATCCTGAGTTGATGTTTTTGGCTGGTACACGTGGATTCTCCGGTGTCTGGTGGAAGGTTTCTGCTGCCTCTCTCCTCTGCAGCGCCCAGGACCACCCTCCCATCTCCCTCTGGTGCTAACTAAACTCAGAACATAATTGGCCAGTTCTTTTCCATGTGATCTTGCCAGGTTTGCTGAGCCTGGCACCTCCTTCCTCCAGCCAAGGAGAACTGTGGAAGGTACCAACGCCCACAACCTTTCCGTGTCCCCATATCCAGTTTCTGGAGCATCTCTTGATCCTCAGTGGATTTATCCTCTCACAGGGAGAGGGTGTGGAATGCCAGGACACAGGGAATGGCTTCCCACTGCCAGAGGGCAGGGCTGGATGGGAGATTGGGAAGGAATTCCTGGCTGGGAGGGTGGGCAGGCCCTGGCACAGGGTGCCCAGAGAAGCTGTGGCTGCCCCTGGTTCCCTGGAAGTGTTCAAGGCCAGGCTGGATGGAGCTTGGAGCAACCTGGGCTAGTGGAAGGTGTCCCTACTTGTGGCAGGGGATGGAATGAGATGAACTTTAAGGTCCCTTCCAACCCAAACCATTCTGGGATTCCATGAAGATGATGGTGACGGTGATGAAGAGCCTGTTTTCCATGGGGAAGCAGCATCAGTAAAGCTTCCAGAGTGGTTTCTCCCAGCACACAGCACTGTCCTGTGGCCCTGTATGCAGCCATGTCCCATTTTAAGGGATGGATCCTGCCTGCCTTTGTCATCCATCCCTTCTTCAAATCCTGGGAGAGGGACAGGGATGGACATGTGGGGCTGTCCCCCTCTGGAGCGTCACTGCCCCCAACCCCCCACTGGCACCTTCAGCATCCACAGTGCCAGGAGCATCCAGTGCCTTTTCCACAGGCTCCAGAAATAATTGTATGTTCCCAACAAATTCCCTTTGTCCTCTAAAAATATCCCCGGGCCCCGGCGAGGCGGGCGCTGACCATCGGCAGGTCCGGAGCCCTAATTGCTGATTTCTGCAGAGATCTGACATTTTTGGGGCGGCAGGGAGGAGCACGAGGGGATGAGCCGCTTCTGGGAGGGGGGCTGCATTGTCTGCTGGCTAAGTATAGCCTCCAGATTTCATCCCTGCCCTATAAAACCCCGGAATTTTCCTAAAACCAGATGGGGAAGGGTTTGTCGTGCCGGCCGGCCCCGTCTGGCAGGGGGTGAGGAGGGGAGGGAACTTTCCCCTCCTCCTGGGCCGTGCTTGGAAAAGGCTAAATGGGAATGAATTTAATGAATCCCCCCCCCCCCCCCCCCCGCTCCCTTTGATGACTTGACCTCCATTCCTGCTTCATCTCAGCACGGGGGAGGTCCCCAGGGGAGGGAAAGGTCCTCGAGTTCCCATCCCGGCGTGTCCCCAGGCACCCAGGCTGGCCTTTTCCCTGGGATGCTCCCTGCTGCTGGCAGCCCTCATGCTGCTCTGCCTTGCCATTCCATGGATTTAAACGCTGAAAAAAAAAAAACAACAACAAAAAAACCAACTGCCCTGGGGCCATCTCTTCTCCATTTCCAAATTCTGCAGCTCCCAGCGCTCTTCCGGGGCAGCCGGAGAAGTCAGAGATTTGGGATTTGTAGGGGCAAATGCCAGTTTTGTGGAGCCAACTGCAAAATGCACGATGAAAAAAAAAAAAAGGGGGGGGGAAATGTTGCAGTGGTATCTTTAATTTGCTAATTAATTTCCCTCTCCCAGCTCTCTCCCGCTGTTGAGCAGGGATGGCTGTGCCTTGGTGGGTGCCTGGCACTGCAGCCTCTTTTCATCCCAAAAACAAGCCCGGCTGGATGTGCCCATCAGCATCGCCCCGGTGAGGCACCAGTGACTAACTGGTGATAATTACAAAAAAAAAAAAAAAAAATCCCCCGCGTGCTGGCGGCTTTTTAGGGAATTTCTGGCACCCTGAAATGATGGCTGGAGGCGACGCCGTTAATTAATGCAGCACCGCAAGTCCCCGGCGCTGTGTCGGGGGTCACTGTGGAGGGGTTTGGAGGGGGGGGGACTCTGCCAGCTCCGTGCTGGGTGACAGGAGGGTTCCAGCTGGGTGCCAGGGCTGCGGGGACAGCCCTGGGTGGGTTTTTTTGGGGATGTCGGGGTGATGTGCCAGGGCTGAGCCCTGGTGCAGGGCAGCGGAGGAAATCAGTCATCGAAGGAAATCAGTCATCGGGGGTTGCTGTGGAAACGGGAGGGGAAACCGAGACCGTGGCAGCCAGCGCGGCTCTGCGGGGCCCGGCCGGGGGAGGGGGGACACTCAGACCCCGTGTCCCCCTCCGTGTCCCCCGCTGTGGCCCCGGGGAGCTCCCGCTGTCACCCTTTCGGGATGTTCCCAAAGGGAGCTGCATCCCGCCGCGCTGCTGCTGCTGCTGCGGGCGCTGGCACGGCTGGTTCGGGCTGGTTTGGGGTTGTTTTGGGATGTTTTGGGGCTGTTTTGGGGGCTGTGTCCCTCCTCAGCTCTGCCCCAGCCGTGCCTGGGGGGGACACAGGAACTTCCTTTCGTAAAATCATGGAATTCCAGAATGGTTTGGGTTGGAAGGGACCTTAAATCCCATCCCGTTCCTTCCCCTGCCATGGGCAGGGACACCTTCCACTGTCCCAGGTTGCTCCAAACCCTGTCCAAGCTGGCCTGGAACAATTCCAGGGATTTGGGGCAACCACAGCTCCTCCACCTTATCCAAACCCGATCAGCTCCCTCACACCACCAAAATCTTCCTCCTGAAATCCCCCCTCCTCCCCAAACCGGGCGTGTGGGCTCATTCAAAATACAAAATACTGAGTGATCCCCCCCGAGCTGTGCCCTAAATGGGAACTTTTGAGTTGGGAAGGGTTTGAGGGACAGGGAGGGGTTTGGGTCAGGGGCATGGGGGCTGTTGGTGAGGGAAGGGTTGGGGGAGGATCCAGGGGTTTGGGGGGGCAAGGAAGGATCCAGGCGTGGGGTGCTTGGAGCAGTGTAGGGAGGGAGAGAGGGCAGGGGTGGGTTTGGGGGGGCTGTGGGTGCAGGGATGGGTGTGTGGGGTTCGGGGGGTGTGATGGGGTGCGGGGGTGGTTTAGGGGTGTGATGGGGGGGGATATGGGGTGCGAGGGGGCGGGTGTAGGAGCTGTGGGGGCAGACGGGTGTGGGGTGCAGGATGGGGGCACAGCTCTGAGGGCTGTGGGGTTGGCACGGAGCGTGTCTGGGGCGCAGGGCCGGGGCGTGGATGGGGCGGACGAGGGACAAGGGGCCATATAAGGGACCGCGGAGGGGACGGGGGCAGGGGATGGGCAGAGCCAGGGAGAGGGAGCGGCGCAGGGTGCGGGGCAGGGGAGGAGGCAGCGGGGTCTGGGGATCGCAGGGGAGAGGAGAGCGGGAGGAGGAGGAGAGGAGGAGGAGGAGGAGGAGAGGAGGAGGAGGAGGAAGTCGGGGCTGAGCCGCTTCCTGTAGGCAGCGGGATGAGCGCAGACAAAGCTGGGTGGGGACTCGCCGCTCGGGGCTGCTGCTGACCACCCTCCTCCTCCTCCTCCTCCTGCGGCCGCATCCCTCCGGCCCTCCCTCCTCCATCCCTCCCTCCATCCATCCCAGCGTCCGGCCGTCCGTCCATCCATCCCTCCGTCCGTCTGTCCGTCCCGCCCGCCCCGCGGGGACCGGGGCACCACCGCCCGCTTCCAGGTACGGCCGGGCACGGGGTGGGGAGCGGGGCTGGGAACACTGGGAGCACTGGGAGCACTGGGAGCACTGGGAGCACTGGCGCAGGTGGGGCTGGGCAGGGCGGTCCCCTCGCTGTCGCTGACCCCCCGTGAGGACCCAGCCGCTCCCCAAATCGGCAGAAAATCCCCCCCCAAGATCCCGCAATCCCCGCATCCCACGGGGACCCCGCGGGGGTCCCGCCCCGTTGGGGAAGGTGCCTTGCACGGGGAGTTCAGTCTCGCAACAAAGGTTGGATTTAGAGGGTTTGATCCTCCTTAATCAGCTGATTTGCCATCACAGGCGAGGCTTTCGCAGGGGATGAATGAGACGTAGTGTTCTTTCTTTCTTTCCCGATTTTTTTTTTTTCTTTTAATCGCGGGAAGGAAAGAACGGGGAGACTTTCCCGACCCCCAAAATCCCTGCAGCAGCCTCAGCTGGGATCAGCCCCAGCCTGGCTTGGAAGGACTTGGGGGTGATGTCCATGCAGGTCCATCCCTACAGCACTGTCCCTCTCCCAGCATTTCTATCAAAATCCCTGTTTTTCCCAGCAGTGCTTTGAGTGAAGGATTCCCGGGAAAAATCTCCGGGAAGATGGGCTCAAGGAAAACTGGTCCAGGGCTCGCTTGCCCCAGTGGGAGTGGGGAAATCCAGCAAAAAAAACTGACAGAGGGAAGATTTGGAATAGATATTAGGAGGAAATTCCTGGCTCGGAGGCCCTGGCACAGGTTTCCCAAAGAAGCTGTGGCTGCCCCAAATCCCTGGAATTGTTCCAGGCCAGGTTGGATGGGGTTTGGAGAACCTGGGATAGTGGAAGGTGTGGATGGCAGGGAGTGGAATGGGCTGGGCTTTAAGGACGCTTCCAATCCACATCAGTGATTCCACGATTCTCTCCTCCTTGGTGGAAGATGATTTATATTTAAGGAGAATCCTGATGTGCAGCGATGTCCCCTCATTAATCAATTACTAATGAGCTCCTAATGAACTTAGAGCACGGTAGCCAAAGGGCAGTGGCTGGGAACAGCGATGATCTGCCACCACTGCTCCTGCTGCTGGCTCTGGCTTCTTTCTTTCCCTATTTCCCCCAAATTGCTCATGATCCATCTCCTCACCAGCAATCCCGTGCTCCTCACTCCTGGAAAAAGGGGCTGGGGCTGTGCCGGATGGGTGGCAGCAGCCCATGCATCCCCTGGCAGCAGGCTGCGGCCAGGCACCGAGGATTTTTCCTCATAACTGGATTTCCCTGAACGCAACTGGAGCATGCGATTTTAATCCTCTTTCCCCACCATATGGCCGCGGGCTGGATTGAAATATGACTCAATTAATTATTGCCAGGAAAGCCCTGGGGCCAAGCCTTTCTCCAGGAGGAGGTTTGGAGGTGCTCCCGGGGTTCTCACGGGGCTTTTCTCACCCCTTGCTGTGGGATTCAGGGATGTGGCTCAGCCCCATCCCACCCCAGCTTCTGTGTTGGCCCTACAAGGCCGGGCATGGCCCCAGCTGCTCCTTGGTACCAGTTTTGGGGCTTTTTTTAGGCATTTCCAGCCTTGGAGGAGGAGGCAGGGATGCTGCTTGATGGGCTGCTCACCTGGAACACGAGCCTGGCAGTCTCAGCATCACCTGGATAACGACTGGAGACAGCCTCTCCCCTCCAAAAAATGGGATATTCCCAGTTTGGAAGGAGCTGCGGGTCCTCACAGGGTGCCTGCAGGTGCCCATCCTCTCTCCCAGACTCCCTGGGAGCTGCCAGCTTTGCTCCCAGTGGATAAAGCACCAGCACGAAGGATCTCATGGGGTTTTTCTCCTTGCACAAAGCTGGTGGCGGCTTCGTGGGGCGCATTTGGGATCTGGGGGAGATGGTAACTGAGGCTGCTTCACGGCACGGGGGGTCCTCGAGACCAGGAGCAGGCGATCCTAGAGGGATTCCCATGGATTGATAGCTGTGAGCCAGTGAAGCAGCTCTATTATTATTATTATTATTATTATTATTATTATTATTATTATTATTATTATTATTATTATTATTCCTGTTATTAATCCCCCAAGCCCGCCAGCTGCTTTGCCACCCCGTGCCAAGTGGAAAATGCAATAAAAAGGCAATTTTCCCGGGGTGGGCAGTGCCATCCCACCTGGCAGCTCCCACTGGAATTCCAGGGGCTCCTGAATCCCGGTGAGTCACCGAAGGAGGACAGCCAGGCGCCGGCGCCGGCTGTTTCCATAGTAATTAGGGCTGGAGAGACGGTGCTGGAGCCCTACGGACCCCTCGTGTCCCCAAAAACCGCTGCCCAAGGGCGGCTGTCCCGTTCCATCCCGCACATCCCAGCCGGGATGATCCAGGCGGCCACGCCCGGGACACGTGCGGTGCCAGCCGGGACCACGGGGCTGCTCCCTGCCGCTGGATTGCCCCGTTTGGGGCTGAAATTTAGGGGAAAAAAACCACCTTTTTTTAGGCATCAATTCTCAGCGTGGCTTCTCCAAGAGGCTCACTCCTGTGCCCGGGGCGGGACGGGAAAACGGGATGGGAAAAGTGGGATGTGTCCGTGTGTGTTCACAGCCAGCAGGGAAGCAGGAGGAACGAGCTGAGGGATGAGGTTGGAATTTCAGTTTTTCTTGCTTTTCAGGCTCTTTTCTCGCTGTTCTCCCTCTCTGAGCTCTGCCTCTTTGTGGGGAGGAGAGATGAGGGCAAAGGCAGTGGGGATGGAGCCCCATTCCATGGAAAAGGGTGTGGGTGCATCCTGGTCCTCTGAACGGGGAATTTTTTGCTTGTCCTCGCACAGTTTTATTCCCTGCCCACTTCCAGCCCAGCTTTCCATGTGCGTTTTTCCTTCTGGGTGCCACATGCCTGGTGCAAACCCCCCCAAACCCACTCCCTTTGGAGCACAGGAGTGGCCTTGTCCACCCAAAATCCCGGGGGGAATGGCCAGGGGGTCTCCTGGTCCTGCTGCTCGTGGGGAAGCTCGGGATGGCTGCAGCTCCGTGGAGAGGCAGGTCTGAGCCAGGAAAACACGGATTTGGCTCCAGGCTTGCTCCAAACCTCATCCAGAGTGGCTGGGATGGTGTTGGTGGGGTGTGGATGTTGGATCAGGCCAGTGATTGATTAATTAATGATGCCTTTGATTATTGATGTGCTTGGCGGGCGGGGAGGCAGCTGGAGGCAGGATCAGGGAATCAATCATGGAATCACGGGGTGGCTTGGCTTGGAAGGGATCTGAGACCATCTGGGATGGGAAAGGATGGAGCTGCGCTGAGGCTGGAGTCTAAAACTGCTCATCTCCTGCGTTTCATGTGGGAATGATGGACTCCAAGCGCCGGGATGAGTGGGAATAAGAATCTCTTCTGCAATGACAATCGGACCGAGCCTTGAAAAATCAGCACCTGGCAGCTGAGACACCCTGGATAATTCCTGGGGAAGCAGCTGCACCAGGACCTGCTTATCCTCCCAAACACAATTAGTTCTCACCTTATCTCGTCCTTCCCTGGCTTTTCACTCAGCAGTTTCCTTCCCCTCCCGTCTGTCATCATCATCATCCTCGCAAGAACCCGGGATAATTAGTTTATCCAAGGGAAGCTCCGGTGTTGCTGGATCCTGCTCGGAGTTCTCTGCTGTGGGTGATGCTCTCAGGCAGATTCCCGAGCCAGCTGAGCTGCAGGTTGGTGCCGCTGTGCTTCCCAAAGTGCTGCTCCCAGGAGCTGCTGGATAAGCTCCTTCAGCTGAGCTGGGGTCTCACTTTAACAGGTTTATCCTCCTGCCCTCTCTTGCTCTCCCGAGGGAAGGAAAGTTGGCTCTGTCCATCCCATGATGCTCCCCAGGAACAGCTTTCCTGCCTGGAAATGTCCTGGATGGGCACCTACACCTGTGTGGGAAGGGGCTGCCTTGCCTGAGCCTTGGAGCTCATCAGGAATCCTGCCTCACACGAGATCCCTCCAAAGGGGAAAAATCCTTGGCAAGAGCACGAGCTCTTCCCACTGCAAACCCCTGGGTGTTCCTGGTTCCACCGGGCTGCTCAGCATCCTCCCCCCTGCTGCAGGGGGATAAATCCCAGCCCCAAAGCCTGCCTGCTTCCTGCTTTTCCTGTGCCTTGAGCTGCCCCTGCCCATCCCCGCAGGCAGAGCCGGCAGCTGCCGCGGGGACCGCGGGGACATCGGTGCCCTGTGCCGCCACCAGCGCCTCTGTGCAGGGACACAAAGGTAATTCTGGCTCATTCCTGGAATAAATCCCTGCTGGGGATCCCCCTCGTCCCTCTCCTCCTGCACCTGCCTGGGTAGGAAGAGCTGGAGCCGCGGTGTTCCCAAGGCTGGCACCTCCAGGAGAGCGGTGACACTGCCGGGATGGGTCCATGTGCTAATTAGGGTCATTACGGTCATTATAGTCGGGTCGTTCGGGTGCTGCCGTGCCAGGGAACTCCAGGCTTAGCATCGTGGAATTGTTTAGGTAGGAAAAGCCCTCTCAAATCCAGCCATTCCCGCCCAAGTGTCCCCAAGCGCCACATCCGCACGGCTTTTAAATCCCTCCAGGGGTGGGGACTCCACCCTGGGCAGAGCCGTGCCGGTGCCTGAAATTCCCGGCGATTTTTCCGCCAATTCCCTTTTAATAATTTGTTTTCCCCGTTCGTTTTCCCGATGAACAGAGGTGGTGCCGAGCCCCTGCAGGCAGGGAAAAGCCACCATCCCTGGGGACAGGCAGAGTGTCCCCGTGCAGAGCCTGCAGGGGTGTGGCGGAGCCGCGTTTTCTCTCTTGTTCCCGTCTGAGCTGTGTCCCAGAGGAGAGACCAGGGGCTGGAGGAAGCTCGGGAATATTTAACCTGTTGGAGGGCACAGGGAGCGCTGCCAGGTGTCCGACAATCACAGTTCCCTTAAGGGGAATTCTGAAGGGATGCTGGAAGGATTCTTCAGGCTCCAGTTGTCTCAAAATCCTCCCTGAAGCCGTGAATCCCTGTGCAGGAGCTGTGGGTTTGGACGAGCTGTGTTTTGGTGTCGTTTGGGATAAGAAGGCAGCAGCTGTCAGCTGATGTGAGATGCTCGGCGTGGATTTGATTCCTCTTTGGAGCCTTTGGTTCTGCCTTGGAGCAGGTGCAGGGAAGGGAGGAGGATGATGAAGGTGTTGAGAGTCAGGGGTGCCAGGGAAACGTCTTCACAATCCCACTGTCCCCAGGGCAGTGCCAGCATGTCCCTGCCTGTGACGTTTGTCATCGTTAGGGCTTTGTTATATCTGCAGCCAAAGGTCCTCTGCGCTTAAACCTTGGGAGAAACAGGCAGGGCTTGGTCTGAGCCTCCTGAGGACAGGAAAAGTTCTCAGTGCCCAGAGGAGGCCCCAGAGCTGCTCCAAGGGCTGGAGCCCCTCTGGAGCCAGGCTGGGAGAGCTGGGAATGTTCACCTGGAGAAGAGAAGGCTCCAGGAGAGCTGGAGAGGGACTGGAGACAAGGGGTGGAGGGACAGGACACAGGGAATGGCTTCCCACTGCCAGAGGGGCAGGGATGGATGGGATCCTGGGAAGGAATCTCTGCTCTCACCCATCACTCAGGGCACATCAGAGCTGTCCCCATGGCGGTGGTTTGAGCCCATGTGGGTCCAGCTGTCCCCAGGATGTCCTGCAGGAACGTGATCAGGTCTTCCCCATGCTCCTGGTCTTCTCCACACCCCTTCTCATGGATTTCCTTTGCTGGCTCTGCAGCAGTTTGGGGTCTGCAGTTGGGGACCAGCCATCACAACCTCTCTGAACCTCTTCTAATTCATCTCCAGGCCTGTGGCTGCTGCTGGAGCAGCTCTGATCCAGCTGGAAAACGCCCAAGCAGAGGTTCCCCCACCTTGGGAACATTGACCAGGCCTGGTGGATCCCATGGCTTTGTGTAGAACCTTGGTGGGGACAGAGCTGCAGTGTGACCCTGGGGACAGCTTTAGGTGTTGGGAAAGGCTTTGGGTTCAATCCTTGGAAGTCTGCCTGTGCTGCATCCCTCAGATTTTTTAATCTCCTGGAGACGTGCTGGTGTTTGGGCGGCGCTGGCAGGGCTGGCCCCATCAAAACCCCTTGCATTATTTATCAGCTGATTTAATAGAATTGCTCAGCCTCACATCCTTGCTCAGGGATTTGTATCCACCTCTGGTGCTTCCCTCACTCCCCACTTAATGCCAGTGGGGGGAGGGGGGGGAGGAGAAATTCTCCCTCCTCCTTCCTCCCTCCCTCCACACCGTGAATAAAAACAGGGAATAAAGGGAATAAAAAAGATTATTTTAATGCAGCAAGCCAGGCTTAAGGAGAGGTATAAGCAGCAAATAAGGGAGGTGCTGATTATTATTTTTTAAGCCGAAAATCTGAGCCCTGTGGAAGTGTTTCCATGAAATGATGTAAAAGTTAGGCTGGTTCTGAACCCACATCCTGGCTGGAACTGAGAGCCCCCAAAAGAGCAGCTGCTTCCAGTGACTTTACAGCTCAGGAAAAACACAGAAACCCACTGAAACTGAGGTTTCCCAGTAGCAGGTAGGCAGGGAAAGGTGTTTAACCCCGGGGAAGGCAGCTCATGGTGCAAATGCAGTGATTCCAGAAGGATTAAAATCGGGAGTGGACACGGAGGGGGGATAAATGAAGCACGTGAGGGATCCGTGCACGGGGAGGGAGCAAACCCAGCTGCCTTGTGCTGCTTAATCCAGGCTTTGCAGCCTTCCAGGCTTTACATTTTTTTCATCTTTTATTCCTTTTTTTTTTTTTTTTTTTTTTTTTTTTTCCGTGTAAGTGTAAAACCACCGCCCAGGCTGGCGGCTTCTCCTGCCGCCTGCATAATCCCGGTGTGTGCTGAGCATGTGTCATCCCACAGCCGGCATGGTGGGGAAAAGCAGGGCCCTTGACTCAGCAGGAAGCGTGGCAGGGATGCTCTGCCAGGCTCCTGAGGGGGGAAAATGGGCTGGTTCAGGGATTTGGGGTTTTTTGGAAAAGGGGATGTGGTGGATGTGGAGGAGGTCAGTGAGTGATGAGGGGGGGAGACAGGCCAGGGAATGGTGTGGGAAAGGCTCCGAGGGAGCAGCTGGGCAGGGAAAAGCCAGTCTTGCTGTTTTGCAGGAGCAGCGTGGTCAGGGAAAATGTAGGTGGGTCAGGCCTGGAGCAAAGGGAAGCTGCTGAGCACACGCTGCTGCTGCTGCTGCCTCTCGGTCCCTGCCCCAATTCTGCCACGCTGGCCGTGCCCTCCTCTCCTCCTTCCTGGGGAAGGGCCCAGGTGTCCTCACTGCCTCCATCAGCAGGGCCTACTTTAGCCTGGAATGCGGCAGGGCACAGGGGAGACACAGGCAGCAGCGGGGCACGGAGTTAAATTTAATTGGGATAATATGGGTCAGCTCGGGGACCGAGCGGGGAGTGGCGGCACCAACAACCTACTTCTGCCAGCCCGCCCAAATGACCCGGTTTGAGCTGTGCCAGGCCTCCAGCCCTGCCTGCAGCAGTGCCTGCAGCAGTTCCTGCATCCCTGCTCACATCCCTGCCCTGATCCCTGCCTGCATCCCCACACGTATCCCTGCCTGCGCCCCTGCTCACATCCCTGCCCAGATCTTGTTCGCATCCCTGCCTGCATCCCCAGCTGCATCGGTTCCTGTATCCCCGCCCTGATCCACACCTGCATCCCTGCCTGGATCCCTGCCTGTGTTCCTGCCTCCATCCCTGCTCACATCTTGTCCAAATCCCTGCCTGCATCCCCACAAACATCCCTGTGTGCATCCCTGCTCACATCCCTGCCCAGATCTTGTCCACTTCCCTGCCCGCATCAGTTCCTGCATCCCTGCCTGCGTTCCTGCCCTGATCCACAGCTGCATCCCTGTCTGGATCCCTGCCCACATCCCCATCGGCTTGGAGAACCCCTCCCCTCACAACCTCAGCTTTGCCAGGCTGGGAAATGTCAGAGCCAGCACAAGCCACAGTAAATTCCTTTTCACAGTTACGGATTGTGGAAATACAGAATGCACAGGGATTTATTTTTTTCCTTTCCCCCCCCCCCCCGCTTTTTTTTCCCCTATTTTGCTTTTCTTCCCCCCTCTCCTTTTCCTCTTTTCATTCCTCTTTTTTCCCCTCTCCTTTTATACCCTTTTTCCCTCTCCTTTTCCCTCTTTTTTTTCCCCTCTCAGAAACCTGCTAAACCCTCCCCCGTTCCATGTGGCTCCTCCACCTGCACACTGGGACGTGGCCCTCAGCAGATGCTTTACTCACTTCACGGGTTCTCAGGGATGTGACACCCTCACAACCCCAAGACAACGGGGTTATACCCCACAACCCACGCCCAGAACACGCCAAATCCCCCCAAAATTGTCACAGAACTCCCGTCTCCATGTGGTGCAGCCTACTATTGGAGCAGCTCTGAAGGCACCAGCTCTGGATGCTGTGAAAAACCTGGAGAAGAGATGGAATCCCTGACGGGTTTGGGTTGGAGGAGACCTTGGAAATCATCCAGTCCCACCCCCTGCCGCGGGCAGGGACAATTCCCGCTATTCCAGCTTGCTCCAAACCCTGTCCAGCCTTCCAAAGAGGGAAGGAAAATTAATACAAAAAAAAAAAAAAAATTCCCAGCCTTGTTCCTCCCATGACAAGGATGGGAAGAGAAATACCAGGCAGCAGCCCTGGGAATTCTGTCTGCACTCTCAGCTGGGCTGTGACCTGTTTGCTGTATTTGAAGCTTGAAATAGAGCCTTATGAGTAATGTGGTTCAGGTGCTTATCACCAATTAATTAATTCTTTTGCACGGTGGATATACCTAATTAAAGCAGTCTCAGGTAATTCCTGGGGGGGGGGGGGGCTGAAATTAATGGGGCTGCTTAACGGGGTTGTTTCTCTGCTGATGTAACTTGCTGGGTGATTCCCAGAGGCTGGAAAGGGTCATTGGGCTCCCTGTGAGTGTTACTTAAAATAAAAATCTAATAAAGGTTTGATCGGGGTGAAATCATCGGAGGATGATTTCTCATCACGAGGATTTCTGCAGCCCAAGGCTTTGCCTGATGCAGGAGGCTTTTTGGGATAAAAAGGTGAGGTTCTGGCCAAAAAAAAGAGAAGAGATTTGAGGTTTATTTGAGCTGAAAACTGATTTGCAGAGGGATGGGCCCAGCAGCCTGGCACGAGCCGTGGCAAAATCAGGATTCTCCTTCCCATTTCCTGTGGTCACAAGGAGGGTGCCCCTAAAATAGGATCTTGTAACCAAATCAGGGCAAAGTCTTGTCCCAATTCCTCTGGGAATTGTCCCCACAGCCCCAGTGAGCAGGGGTTGGTGAATCATGGAATCATTGAGGTTGGAGAAGATCCCTGAAATTGTGGAGTCGAACCATTCCCCAGCCTTGAATTTGGGCTGATCCGTGTGAGGAGGCTCAAGGGTGGGTTTGTCCTTTTCCAAATCCTCTTGGAAACGTGGTGTTGACACAGCCAAATACCCAAATCCTCCTGGAAATGTGATGCTGGGAGAAACAACTCCATTTGCAGCTCTCCCTTCATCTTCCCTTCCCGTTCAATCCTCTTCTCCCACCTTCTCATCAAGATCTTTATCTTGACCCTGGCCAATACTTAAAAACAGGATGTTAAAAACTGAAACCCACGACTGGATATGTTAATTAACATGAAATAATAGCACTTGGCTGCTTCCCTTAATTAAAGGTCAGGAGTTCAGAGCTGGATGAGCAGATGAGGAAGCAATTCCTGACTGGGAGGGTGGTGAGGCCCTGGCACAGGGTGCCCAGAGAAGCTGTGGATGCTCAATCCCTGGAAAGGTTCAATGCCAGGCTGGATGTGCTCCCTGGGATAGTGAAAGGTGTCCCTGCCCATGGCAGGGGTTGGAATGGGATGAGCTTTAAGGTTTCCTCCAAGCCAGACCAGTCCGGAATTCTGTGATCTGTGTGCTGCAGATGCTCTGATCCATCCCTGGATTTGGGGGAATTTCTGAAGCTGTGTGTTCTCCTCTCCTCCACTCCTGTGCTGCAGCACCCCCCAGTCTCCTAGTGACCTCTGGGTGCTGTTTAACATTTCATTAAACCTTAAAAACCCAACCCAACCCCCCCCAAAAAAACCCCATTAAACCTTCAGGCGTTTTCATTTTCGGTGAAGTGCAGCCGTGGCGGGGCTGAGCCCCAGTGGAGAGCAGGGGGTTGGAGCTGGGGATGGTGTGACAGGATGTGCGCCCTTATCTGTCCCGCTGGGGTGGCACGGCATGTGACATCTCTTCTGTGTCACAGCAGGAGGAGATGCCAGCCTTGCTCCCCAGGATCTGGGCATCCTTATTCCTCAGGATTTGGACATCCTTGTTCCCTGGTATTTGGGCATCCTCGTTCCCCAAAATTTAGACATCCTTATTCCTCAGGATTTGGGCATCTTTATTTCCCAGTATCTGGGCATCCTTATTCCCTGGTATTTGGGCATCCTTATTCCCCGCTATTTGAGCATCCCCATCCCTCGGTATTTGGACATCCTTATTCCTCATTATTTGGATGTCCTTATCCTTCAATATTTGGACGTTCTTATTCCTCAAAATTTGAACATCCTTGTTGCCAAGCATTTGGACATCCCTATTTCCCAAATACATGGGATTCTGTATTTCCCTCAGTATGGGCTTTCTCATCCCTCAGTACCTGGGCATCCTTATTCCCTGATATTTGGGCAGCCCTGAATGCTCCAGTATTTGGGCATTCTTATTTCCCATTATTTGGACAACCTTATTCCTCAGGATTTGGGCATTCTCATTCCCCAAGTATCTGGGAACATTTTTTTCTTCTTTATGGGCATCCTTATTCCTCAGTGTTTGGGTATCCCTGAATTCCCCAATATTTGGGTGTCCATGTTCCTCAGTATCTGGGCATCCTTATTCCTGAGGATTTTAGCAGCCCTGAATTCCCCAGTGTTTGGACATCCTTATTCCTCAATATTTGGACATCCTTAATCCTCAAGTATGTGGGAATCCTTTTTTCCCCTCTTTATGGGCGTCCTTATTCCTCTGTGTTTGGGCATCTTTATTTTCCAGTGTCTGGGCATCTTTATTCCCCGGTATTTGGGCATCCTTATTCCTCAGGATTTGGGCATTTGGTCCTTATCCTTCAGTATCTGGACATTCTTATCCCTCAGAATTTGAACGTCCTCGTTGCCTAGCATTTGAACATCCTTACTCCTCAATATTTGGGAATTCTAGTTCCCCGAGTAGGTGGGAATTCTTTTCTTCCCCTCTTTACGGGCGTCCTTATTCCTCAGCCTCTGGGCACCATTATTTCCCCAGGCACTTGGGAATTCCTTATTTGCCCTTTCTTTGGGCATTTGCATTCCTTGATATTTGGGCATCTTTGAATTCCCCAGCAGCTGGGAATTCCTCGATATTTGGGCGTCCTCGTTCCCTGGGGCGTTGGGGCATGTTATTCCTTGGTATTTGGGCTTTTTTATTGCTCACCATCTGGGAATCTTCATTGCCCACTACTTGGCCAGAGCCTGATGTTCTCCCACCACTGGGATTATCCCTTGTGTGCACCAACAATTTTCCCAGGATTTTCCCCCAAATAACAACCCTAGTGGCATTCCCATGGTTCTGGACCCTTTTTCCCAACCCTGGAGCAGAGGTCTGTGCTCCCTCCCTGTGGCACCGGGATGGAGAGAGCCAAAATCTTGTAGGAATTGTGGCAGAAGGGACCAGAACACGTCTCGGTCTGCTGATCCTTCACCTAAACAATCTTAAAAAAAAAAAACAAACCCACAAAAACCCCAAAAAACAAAACAAGGAAGCGGAGGTTGGTTCCTGTTTGCTCTGGTTTGAGCCGTTAGGGGCCTGAGAGAAAGCAGCGGAGGTTCCCACCGCTCGTGATGCCCACGGGGCAGAGGCTGCTCCAGGGAAAAGGGACACAGCAGGAATGTGAGGCCTGAGCCTCCTGACTCCACCTGGGCTCCAGTCGTGGTCGGCTCTGGCACACGAGGTGGGTGAAGGGCACATCCCATCCCTGACAGAGCCAAGCCCAGCGCTGAGCTCTTCCCTTAAAGCAAAATCCGTGGGGAGAAAAAAATACCCTTTGATAATTCCCACCCTTGGAAACGCCCGAGGGCGGGTTGGACGGGGCTTGGAGCAGCCTGGGCTGGTGGAAAGTGTCCCAGATGTTGGCAGGGGATGCAACTGGATGAGGTTTGAGGTCCCTTCCAAAGCCAAACGATTGTGGGATCAATAATTGGGGCTGAAAACGGGCGCCCATCCCACCCCTCCCGTTTGGTTTGGCAGGAGGGATGGAAGCTGTTGCCATGGAAACAGGCTCTGGTTCCCCCCCCCCCGTTGTCTTTCAGTTTATTTATTTATTTCTCTGCCAGCACGTCTCTGACCTGCAAGCTGCTCGCCAGGGATTTAAATGCCCTGCTGGACATCTGGGATGAAAAAAAAAAATGGCTGGGAATGGGAATAAAACCCCCGTGGAGAGGGACTGGGAGCTGTGGCTGGACCCACCGCTCAGGATTAAGGTTTTCTTTGCCCCAGAGAAGCTCATGGGCACAAATCGAGCTCAGACCACTTTCTTCCCTTGAGGAATGAGCGAAACACGTGGAATTTGGGTGTATTAAGGCTCCTTTCCCAACCAGATCCGTAACTCCTGTTGGGATCCATGAGACTGTCCCACCTCCCACCCCCTGGAAAACGTGGCCCTGCTATTTTCTGCTTTGCCCGTTGTATTTTTATACTTTTCTGGATATATTTAGCAATTTATTTATTTATTTTTCAGCTGAGCCACCTATTTTTAGCCATGGCTTTTAGCAAAAGCCACGAGATGCCTGGCAAAGCCATCCAGCCCCTCACAAGGGATTCCCACGCTCCAGCAGCGGCCCTGTTCCCAGTTATCCCTTCTGGATGCTGCATCCTGGCTGGTTTTGGGGAGGAAAAGGCAGGTTTTTGGGGAGAGAGCCTGCTTGTCTCAGTGGGGATGCAGCGAGCTGGGCTGGGCTCAGCTCTTGGGGAGCGCTGGGACAAGGAGAAATCCCAGCGTGAATGAGATTTGGGACAAACCCCGACATTATAACACCAAGCCTGGAACCTTTTCTGGACCAAAAAAACCCTTTTCTGGACCAAAAAAACCCCTTTTCTGGACCAAAAAAACCCTTTTCTGACCAAAAAACCCCCTTTTTCTGACCCCAAAAGCCCTCTTTTCTGAACCCATCCCCCCTCTGGGCGATGCCTGCCTGGTTGGAACAACCCTGATCCCTGCTCTCCCCAAAATCCTGCCTGTCCCAGTGGGATTCACCCACTCTGCTGTAGCTGAGTGGAAAATGCTGGTGCATCAGGGATGGAAAATACGACTTTTTTTTTTTTTTTTTTGAAAGCAAGGAGCAGGGAGGGCGCTGCTTTCACCCCAAAAAGGAGCTGTTTTTCGGGATGGGTGATGGTTTCGGCCTGGCCAATGTCAGCGCTTTCTGTTTCACTCCTGCTTTTCCTTTTGGTTCCGAGGGGAGGGATGGGTCTTATAGGAGGCAGAGGAAAAAACCACGCTGGGAGGTGTTAAAAAAAAAAAAAACTCTGGAAAATTGAATCGTGGAATCAATCAGGTTGGAAAAGCCCTCTGAGGTCGTTCCCCGAGGCCACCACTGAGCCATGTCCCCAGGTGCCACATCCACGTGGATTTTAAACCCCTCCGGGGATTGGGCTGCCACTTCCAACGCCTCTTCCTGCCTATTCCAATTCCAACTGGCAGGAGAGGACGTGTTTCCTTTAAAACTGGAAGTTTTAAAGCCCAGCTGGATGGGCAAAGGCCTCAAAGCCTGAGAGATGCAGGAGGTGCCTCGTGGTAGCCGTGAAATCCCACTCAGGGCCTGTTGGCATTTCCAGGAATGTCAGGAATTGCTTCCCAGGTTTAGTGCTGCCTTTGGACATTGACAGACCCAACCCAGTGCAAAATGTGCTTTGAGAGACCCCTTCTGTAATGGCAGAGCCCATTTGGGGGTAATTGCACTAATTAATCACCCTCAAAAATCATAGAATTGTGGAATGGTTTGGGATGGAATCTGTGGAATGGTTTGGGTTGGAAGGGATCTTAGAGCTCATCTTTTTCCACCCCCTGCCATGGGCAGGGACACCTTCCACTACCCCAGGTTGCTCCAAGCTCCATCCAACCTGGCCTTGGACGCTTCCAGGGATGGGAAAATGCCAGTTTTTTAAATAAAAAAAACATTTAGGAGAATTCCAGTCTCCATCCACGAGGACCTTGAGCTAAAACCCAACTAAAAGAGGAGAAAAAAAAAACCTCAGGGAGGTGGTTCGGCTCGGATTCCATGGGTTTGGAGCTGGGGCTGGTGATGGATCCTTGGATTCCAGGATCCTCTCTGCTCCCCGGGCTCTCAGCTCAGCTCTGTGCAGGGCAGGCAGCAGCTGGTGCTTACGAGGAGCTGGCAAACGAAGCTTAATTACTCCTGCAAGCGGAGCCGGCAGCTCTGGGGTGCCAGAGCCCCACAGGAGCCCAGGTTGGGAGGGAGGAACGGGATGGCAGCTTAGCAGGAGGGCTCAGCATCAAAGAAATGCTCCTTTTGCTGTGGCTTTTTTTGGGGCTGGATGTGCCATTTGGGGTGGGAATGGATCCAGGAATCCAGGGGGGTGGCACTGGGATGGAGGAGGGCTGGCTGTCCCTTGGTGGCTTTCGGCTCAGAGCACTTTAAACCCCAATCTCATCCCAACAAGCTGCTCCACATCACGGGTCAAAGATGAAGATTTTGGGAAAGCTGGAATGAGCAGACCAAGAGCTGGCCCAGCTGGATCAGGGATGGGCCTCACTGTTTCCCCGCCTAAATCCCAATTTTTGGTGCCTGGTTGGGCTGCGTGCTGCTGGTGACAGGAAAAAAAAAAAAAAAGTCACTCGAATGCATCGAAGGCTCTTCATTCAGCAGGACAGCAACAAATGAGGCGGTTTTTTGGAGCTGAGGGACCAACTAGCGAAAATCAGCAGCAAAATTTTCCCGTCCAGACATTTACAGCCAGCGTTTTTCACGGAATCCCAGAAAATTTTGGGTAGGAAGGGACCTTAAAGCCCATCCCATTCCATCCCCTGCCATGGGCAGGGACACCTTCCACCATCCCAGGCTGCTCCAAGCCCTGTCCAGCCTGGCCTTGGACACGTCTCAGGCTCAGCTTTTCTGGAAAACCTGTGCCAGGACCTTCCCACCCTCCCAGGGAAGAGATTTAAGCCGATCCAAGCTGCTGGAGCATCCTCCTCTCCTTCAAGCCCCAGCTCCTCTTTACTCATTGCAGTCAAGCAAACAACACCCCAGAAAGATCCAAGGAAAAATGCCAAAATATTCATCCAGATTTTTTCCCTGAATTCATTCCAGATTTTCCCCAATATTCCCCCATTTTCCCCCATTTTTTGCCATTTTTTTCACTTTTTTTTTTTTTTTTACTGTTTCTTCACTCTTTTCCATTGGATCTTTTCTGGGTTTTGGGGGGGTTTTTTTTGTGGGTTTCTTTTTGTTTGTTTGTTTTGTTTTTGTTTTTCTGATTTTTTTTTCTTTTTCCCCAGAATTGATCCCAGATTTTCCCCATTTCCCCCCCCCCCCATTTTCCCCTCGATTTTCTCCCATTTTTTTCTCCAATTTTTTCACCCTTTTTTGCCATTCTTCTCCGTTTTCCATCGGATCTTTTCTGGGTTTTTTTTCCTCCAGAATTGATCCCAGATTTTCCCCTCAAATTTTCCCCATTTCCTCCCCAGTTTTTGCTGGTTTTTGCTGGTTTGTTTTTTTTTTTTCCCTTTTTTGCCATTTTTTCACTGTTTCTTCACCATTTTCCATCAGATCCTTTCTGCTTTTTTTTGTTTGTGGGGTTTTTTTTGTTGTTGTTGTTTCCCCCCCCCCCCTCGGAATTCATCCCAGATTTTCCCTATTTTTTCCCCATTTTCCCCTTATCATCCCCCCCCCCCCCATTTTTGCAGTTTTTCGCCATTTTTTCCACCGTTTCTTTGCTGTTTTCCATTTGATCATTTCTGGGGTTGTTGTTGTTTCGTTTTTTTTTCCCCCGGAATTCATTCCAGATTTTCCCCTTTTTCCCTCAGTTTTTCCCCATTCCCCCCCCCCCAAACACACACATTTTTGCCATTTTTTTGCCTCTTTTTTTTTCCATTTTCTGACATTTTCTACTGTTTTTTTGCCGTTTCTTCACCGTCTTTCGTCAGATTTTCCCCCCAGAACTGATCCCGGATTTTTTTCACAGGAATGCTGGTTCTGGCAGGTCTGGGGTGCCCAGGTGATGCCCGGGTACCCCCTGCCCATCAGGCACTTCTGGTCCGGGCTCCCCTCAGGCATTGACACCACCTACAAGAGAGGGGACAGGAAAAATATTTGAGTGTGGCATTTAGAGGGAAGTTTCTTTCCCAGGCATTTTATTTCCTAGCAGTGACACCCCTCCCAGGGCTGGCATGGAAATGGGACCTACCAGAGCCAACACTGGATGCAGAGAACCTGCCTGACCCCATTTGGGGAATCAGGGTATCCCCAGGGTGGTGGAGTGATGGATACAGGTCACTGAGGAGCTGTGCCAGCATTATCCCAATCAATCTCCAGGTCCCCTCCATCAGAGCCCAACTCCTGGCCTTAGGCAGCAAAATCCCGAGTGTGAAGCTAAAAAAAAAAAAACCCCACCCGATATTTCCAGGTCTTCCCATCATCGCTGGGCTGCTCTCACACTCAGCGTCGTGCTGAGCTTTGCCCGCGATAAAAGGAGTTTTGTGGCACTCCCAAGGGAATCCAGGCAGTGCCTGATTTCCCTCACTTCATGGCACGTGCGGGCCTGGATAATGGGATTCCTGTCTCGGAGTCCACAGGTTAATGAGTCCTTCCTCATTATTTTCATGCTGATGATGTTTAACACTGGCCAGGACATGGATATTGTCTCTTTTGGGCTCTGCACTGTAATTACAACTCGGGGACCTTGCCAGGTCGTTTTGAGATTTGTCTGTTGTGCAGAGGGGCCCGTGGGTTATTTACTGTGCGTGCAAAGGGTTGGATTTGTTTAAAGGGATGCAAAAAGCTGCAGAGGGGCTTTGGAAAAGAGCCTGGAGTGACAGGACACAGGGAATGGCTTCCCGCTGCCAGAGGGCAGGGATGGATGGGATTTTGGGAAGGAATATGAGGGTGAGGAGGGGCTTGCACAGGTTCCCAGAGAAGCTGTGGCTGCCCCTGGATCCTTGGAAGTGTCCCAGGGCAGGTTGGATGGGGGCTTGGAGCACCCTGGGATGGTGGAATGGGATTTAAGCTCCCTTCCAACCCGAAGCATTCCATCTCTCTGTGATAAATCCAATCCAAAAAAAAACCAAAAACAAAAAAAAAAAAACCCCAAAAAATCCATGGAATTTTGGGGTTGCTCCTGGTGCTTCCACACCCTCCCGGGGGCACGGTGGGGTCTCCTCTCTCTGGGATTTAAAAGCTGCTTTTGGAGCAGCTCCACCAGGGCTGTTTTGCCGGGGTGGGACATTCACCAGCTCACTTTGAACTGTCACCTGCTGCGGGTTGTTTTTTGGTTTGTTTTTTTTTTGGTTGTTATTCACGGTGGAGGAAACGCCCCAGGTCTCCCCAGGGGTGGAAATGCTCTAAAACCATCACCGGCCCCAAACTGGTTCTCGTTTCTACTTGAAGCACCTGCAGTGTGGCTGAGGGTGTGCTGGCTCCTGCGAGGCTCCTCTGAGCTGCCCCAGAGTCCCCAACACTGTCCCAGCAGGTCTGCGCTCACAGGTGACCCCTCCCAGGAGGGTCCCACCCTTCCCTCACCTTATTTTTGGGGCTGTTTTTCCCCATTTTAGTGTCCCTAGGGCTGGCTGTAGTGAGAGCAAGGGAAGGTTTCCTTGCAGGAGGGTGGCAGCAGGGTTGGATATACAGAATTATTTCAAGGATCGGGGTTGTAGCAGCCCTACAGAGGCTCTCAGCAGCCCTCCCTGCTCCCATGGATCCTGAACATGGAAAGACTGAAGTCCCTGAAGGGATTCCCTGCCACTGGAACAGGGCACGACACGGAATTGTTTAGGTCGGAAAAGCCCTTTAAGATGGAGCCCTCAGCACCGCCAGTCCCACCACTAAGCCATGTCCCCAAGCGCCACATCCACACACTTCTGGAACACCTCCAGGGATGACATTTTGCTGCCTGGGCAAAGTCTCTGTGGCACCCAAACCAGGCAGCAGCATCTTGGTTAAACCTGCACCAGCTTTCCCAGCTGCTGTGCCAGAACCAGGCAAAAGAGAAAGGAAAAGTAGCAGGGACGCACTCCAACCCTGCTCCAGCCACGAAAGAAAAAGCAGGGAGAGATGAGAAAAACCTGGGGAAACAACTGATGGGCTGAGCTGAACCTCCAGCGATGGCACAGAGCTGGGCCTGAGAGGAGCAGATCCAGCCAGGAGCTGGGGCTGGATAATTTTGGGAGCATTGCCCAGGAGATGCTCCTCACCCCCCTGCCCCAGCACGAGCTCTGTGCAGCAGACAGTTAAATCCATGCCCTGTGCATCCTCCAGCCCAGCAGCCCTGGGCTACTTGCCCGCTGACTGAAACCTCTTCCTGTGCTGAAAACCTCGCTGAATGCAAACAAAAAATCGTCGCTGGGGGCTGGGCTTGCAGGGCACAGGGCGAGGGGGACACGGGGAAGGAAGCCGGGGATGTGGCACCCGGCGTCTGTGAGGGGTTTCTGGGGTCCCTGGTGCCATAAATGATGGTGCCACGGAGCTGAGTTTTGTTTTCTGTCCTTTTTATTTGAAGGCAGTGAAGGGCCAAGAGGAGCAGAGCTTCCCTTAGAGGCACAAATCACCGCAGAGATCGGCTTCTGGTAAAAAAATAACCCTTCCTCGTGCTCCCCTCCTCATCCTCAAACCCTGGCTGGCTCTGGCATGACTCCTTCTCCAAGCACAGGCACCAGTGCCAGGTTGATTCCTTCTATAAATCCCTTTCTCCAAACACTCTAAACACCTTCAGATGAGCTTGAGCTGGGCATGCCCTCACTTTTTCCTTAAAAACACCACAATTCCCTTATTTTAGGGCTTGCCCCATTGCCCGGAGGTCTTGCTGTGCCCTATTGCAGGACATCCTGAAAAAAAAAAGAAATCCCATTTTGGAGCTGGCAGGCAGCCCCAGTCAGGCAGGAGAGCTGCTGGAATAAACACTTGCTGCTGGAGGAGCTGGATGCTGGGATTCTGCTGCCTCTGCCAGAGCTCACTGCTGGTAGAAGGTGCCGGAAAAACATCCGGGATCCAGCCTGGAGTGGCCTTAATGAGCTTCCCCCCCGCCTGCCTGGGGTAGAAATCTCCAGAAACAGGAAACTCCAGCATCCTGTTTAGCATCTCAATGTGGAAATTGGCAGCAGGGGACAAAACCAGGGAGGCCAAGGGACACTGGACACACACTGGGCGCCGGCACGGGCAGGGAATGAGTCTGGCACAGAAATCCTGTTCCCTGATTTTTGTTGCTGTCGCATGGAAGAGCAAACACCAAAGCACAGCTCAGTTGGGATCCTGCTGCTGCAGGCTGGGCTCTGGACAGTCCCAGTGTCACCGAAGTGACATCCCTGCTCTGGGGACAACGGGGAGGACACCCTGGCAGTGTGTCCCTGCCCTGGGCCACCCCCTCATTTTGGTGGCTCTAACACTCCACAGGTATTGGAACCCCAGAGGCTGAAAATTTCAGGCTTCCTGTGCTAAAAGGTGCTGACCCTCAGGCAGGCACCACATTGGACTTGAGGCCTTGGAAGAGGCTTCCGAAATTGAGCGACGGCACTGGGGTTTGCGGGTGTGGAGTTTGAATAGAACTGTGTGATCTCCCAGGGTGAAAGACTTGGATTTAAGATTTCAGTACATAGCAATGTGTGGGGCAAGGTGGAGGATTTTGGGCATTGTCTGGATTCTTCTTCTTCACCTTCTTCTTCCTTCTTCTTTACCTTCTTCCTTCTTCTTCACGGGTTTGGGTGGTTTTCTGTAATTGGGTGAAAAAAGTCCGCGCTGGAGGCCTCGGGTGGTCATTATTGGGTCAGAAATTTAAATATTGCAGGTGTCGCCTCGTTATTGGGTAATTAGCACTCAAATAACCTTGGAAAGAGTTAAGAGGTGCTCCATTTTACCTCGTTTCTCCCACTTGCCAGTCAGAGCTCACGGCTCCTGAGTGAGCCTGTAAATAGATAAGAAATAACAAACAGTCCAACTCCGAATATGAAACTGCGACTCCCATGCATTAATCCCGATCCTGGCAAGGAAAAAAGAAGCCAGAACCATCACACACACACACACACACACACCTGTGCAAGCCCAACCCCATCCTTTGGGGGTTTGCAGGGCTGGGAGCAGCCCAGCAGCTGATCCCGGTGTGTTCCTGCCCGCAGCCCATCCCGGGAGCGCTCCTGGCCTGCCCATGGCTAGCAACAACACTGCTAGCATAGCACAAGCCCGCAAGCTGGTGGAGCAGCTGAAGATGGAGGCCAACATCGACAGGATAAAGGTAGGGATCCTTGGGAGCTGCCTGTGGGAATGCTGGGAGGTGCTGGCTGCTGCCCCCCAAAGCTCGTGGAGGGAGCTGGGATGTGGAGCCAGGCGGTGGCTGTGGGGGGTGATCTTGTTTTAAGTGATCCTGACGGCCCTGGCTGAAGGCAGTGGGAGATGGGATCATGGAATCCGGGAATGGTTTGGGTTGGAGGAGACCTTAAAGCCCTTCTTGTTCCATCCTCCTGCCAGAAACACCTTCCACTATCCCACGTTGCTCCAAGCCCTGTCCAGCCTGGCCTTGGACACTCCCAGGGGTGAGAGGCAGCTGGAAACCTCACCCGGAGCCCTGAGGGACGGTGGAAATGAGTGACTGTCCCCAAGGCATCTCAGCTCCTTGCTAAGATCCTAAATCCAGGGAGAGAAGTGCTCCAGGGCTGGGATGAGCTCTTGGGAGCTGCTGGAAAAAAGAGCGAGGTTGGTGGGTGAGGGCAGGAAATGCCGCTGTGGATGTTCCCGCCAAGGGATGCGTGGGAGAGCCAGCAGGGATGCTCAAGTCAGTCCTTGCCAGGTGAAGGATGGGAATGGGGGAAGGCTGGGAAGGCTGGGAATGGGAATTCAGGCGGAACAGAGGTGAAGAACCAGCCCAGCACCAGCCCCAGCAGGGACGTGCTGCCGCGCCGGCTGTCGGGCTCTCCTCTCAGATCCGACGTTCCCTGCCCAGGGATGCTGCCAGCCCTTCCCTGCTGGTGGCACCTCTCCAGGTGGGATGTCCCCAGCTCAGCCTGTCCCTAACACGGGGCTCCTCCTTTTGCAGGTGTCCAAAGCAGCAGCAGACCTGATGGCGTACTGCGAAGCCCACGCCAAGGAGGACCCGCTATTGACGCCCGTCCCAGCCTCAGAAAACCCCTTTAGAGAGAAGAAGTTCTTCTGCGTGATCCTGTAAACCCTGGAGGAGCCTGACGGGCACTCAGGCTACCCTGAACACTGATGTAGAGTTTTTAGGAATGGGGACGACCTGCTGGTCCGCAGAATTTAAACAAAAAAAAAAGTAAAAAAAAACAAAACAAAACAAAACAAAAAAAACCAAACCCACGGCCTGGAAGCTACAGAGATGTGCATGTTTAAAGAACCTGGCCACCTTTGGGGGAATCAGATGATCTGCATTGCGAGGCAAAAGATCTGAAGTCTGTAGAGTTGCCTAGAAAGAGAAAAACAAACAACCAACCAACCAAAAAAAAAAACCAACCCCATGTAAAGAATAAATCCGTGTCACTTTTCTGCCCACAAAATTTTCGATTGCTCCGTATTTAAAGCACCAGAGCGGTGCCGAGCAAAGTTAACCGCTAAGGATGCGTGTAACCTTCTTGGAATGATATTGTTGGTTTCTTTCCAAGCTAATGCTTTTTGATTTGTCAGATCTAATAGCGACAGGTTAGGTGGCTGTGCTGTTACTCAATGTTTGGTCTTGTGCTTTTTCATTTCCGGCTGTAGCGTAGCAGGGGGTGGGTCGAGGGGGGACACGGGCAACCCCGTGTCCCCTGCAGACCCCACTTTTTTTTTACCATTCTCTCTATGGTTAGCTTCGGTTCTGCGAGTAGAAGTGATTCCTGTGTCGTGCTTGGTGCTTCCTAGCCCTGTGATGACATTCAGTGGTAGTGCATGAGAGTTTTTTATTCCGTTCATCCGCTCCAGACTTTTCTTTTCTAGCGTTTGGCACCACGTGCTGGTGGAAGAAGCCGTAGGGAGGGAACAGAGGCGATTCTGGAAGCAGAGAGAGCTCCTGAGACGCCTTAGATGTGCCTGAAATACCTCCTGCCGCAAGGGCAGGTGCCAGCCCGGGTGCAGGGCGAGCCAGAAATCCGAAAATCAAAGTCGACCACTTCTTTCCGGGTCTTTCCTTTCTCCTACACCTCTGTGCCTCTGCCCTCCTCGCTTGGTCCTGCTCTTTTCCCGGTTCCTGGGAGCTCTTCCTTCCCTTGGGGCTGGTCTGGGATGTTGCTGGGATGTTGTTCGATGCTGGGATGCTGCTCTGTGCTGGGATGCTGCTTCAGGGCGGGATAAAGCCTCATGGTGGGGTGCTGCTCCTCCATGGGATGCTGCTCCACCATGGAATGATGCTCTACTGTGGAATGCTGCTCCATGGTGGGATACAGCCCCATGGTGGAATGCTTGCTCCTCCATGGGATGCTGCTCCTCCATGGAATACTGCTCCATGATGGAATACAGCCTCATGGTGGGTTGCTGTTCCTCCATGGGTTGCTGGTCCACCGTGGAATGCTGCCCCACACTGGGATACAGTCCCATGGTGGGATGCTACTCCAAAATGGGATGTTGCTCCTCCATGGGATGCTGGTCCTCCATGGAATGCTGCTCCATGATGGAATACAGCCTCATGGTGGGTTGCTGCTCCTTCATGGAATGCTCCTCCATGGTGGAATGATGCTTCTCCATGGAATTCTGCCCCATGGTGGGATGCAGCTCCGCGGTGGGAAGCTACTCCATGGTGGGATGCTGCCCCACCATAGGATGTTGCTTCTCCATGGGATGCTGCTCCTCCACGGAATACTGCTCCATGGTGGAATACAGCCTCATGGTGGGTTGCTGCTCCTTCATGGAATGCTCCTCCATGGTGAAATGCTGCTCCATGGTGGGATACAGCTCCATGGTGGGTTGCTGCTCCTCCATGGGATGCTTCTCCATGGAATTCTGCCCCATGGTGGGATACAGCTCCGCGGTGGGAAGCTACTCCATGGTGGGATGCTGCCCCACCATAGGATGTTGCTCCTCCATGGAATGCTGCTTCTCCATGGAATTCTGCCCCATGTTGGGATACAGCCCCATGGTGGGATGCTACTCCAAAATGGGATGCTACTCCACAGTGGGATTCTGCTCCATGGTGGAATACAGCCTCGTGGTGGGATGCTCCTCCTCCATGGGATGCTGCTCCTCCATGGAATGCTGCTCCTCCATGGAATTCTGCTCCATGACAGGATACAGCTCCATGGTGAGATGCTACTCCAAAATGGGATGCTGCTCCATGGTGGGATGCTGTCCCACCACGGGATGCTGCTTTACGTCGGGATGTCTCTGCCCCTTCCTGCCCCCAGCTCCTCTCCCGTTCCTGCTGCCCCCTCACCCCGTTGGGAAGGGCCAGGGGAGCAGCCCCGGGAGCCGTGGGGCCGCCCCTTCCTGGAGGTGCCTGATTCCCTGTTTACACACGGCCTGGGCTCTGTGCCAGGCTGGGCAGTTATTCCCGGGTCTGCTCCATCTGCTCCCAGCTCCCGGGGGAAGCACGCCACCTTTTTGGGCTCCTCCTTGAGCCCATACTTTTGTGGATGTGGCTCGTCTCTCCTTTCTGCTGCTAAACACCTCCTGGCTTTCCCCTGCTCCTCTGTCCTCCTGGGAAACTTTGGGAATCGTCAGTTTGGGAATCATAATGTGGGGATTTACGTACAAAACGAGCTGGGTGTCACAAAGGGGTTTTGGGGGTCTGTGGTGACCCCGCTGAACCAGTTCTGAATCAGGTGTGAGCTTAAAAATCCCTGTGGATCCGGGAGGGCAAAAGTCTTTAGGTACCTTTTGGTAACTCTTTCTAGCCCGTAAAAAAAAAAAAGAAAAAAAAAAAAAAAGAAAAAAAAGTGCTTTTTTTGGTTTTTCTACCTTTTCATACTCTTTTTCTAGTTCTTCTACAGAGAAGGCCAGTTCTTGTCACACTGGACTCCAAACTTTTGGCACCTGGGAATGTTTATAAGCCACGAGTAGCCTAGATGGTCCCAGCCCCCCCTAATTGCCCCAATTTTGATCTTTTTACTACAGCTCCCGTAGTTTTAGGATGAAGGATGGATGAAGTGGTTTGCTCTGCAGCTGGTCTCACTCACGGTTTTACCAGGCAGAGATGTAAAAAAACAACACCCCATCCTGATTTTTGCCTTTTCTTTTTAATCTGATTTATTGCCACAGAGAGTGAAGCGCAGCCGGTCTGACCCGGGGCTCCCACCCCACCCCTTCTCAAACACTGTCACAAAAGTGGTTTGTACTAAGTTTTTTCTAACGATTTGCCTATTTTACAGCTCGAATTCTTAATAACTTAGACGATGAAATAAACCTGCATGAACACGGGGGAGCGGGGAGGGGGAGGTTTTGAATTAACCCAAACTACTCATTGAAGGTGTTTTACGTTGCTGGGCTTGATTTTTCTGTCGGTTTGTGGCGTTGCCATTGGTGTGCTGCCAGGTATTTCACCCCAGTATTTCTATTTACACAGATCTGCCTTTGTTAGCTCAAGCAGAGATCGCCTGCCAAGGTTGTTTCCCCCCTCCTCACAACAAAAATCCCACCCATCCCTCCCATCCCCATGCTGGATTTCCAGCCTGCTCTCAAATGACATTCCACTACCCCCCAGGCTTTTAAAGGAAAAAAAAAATCAATCTGGAGTACTGGAAAAAAAGGACTTTTATTGTCTGCAAAGGTTGCTGGTGGCAAGTCTGCCCGTGGGTTGCCACCCCGGCAGCAGCAGGATTTTGGGGAGGGGGTGGTTGTAGGCGAAAGCCAGTCGTGGTGTAGCGCATCCCCATCCCACATGGTCTGTGTACTCGTTGGAAATAAACTTTTGGATTTGTTTCAAGCCTTTGGAGACGCTGCTCTGTGCCTGTCGACCTCTGGGGAGGTGGGATCCCATCCTGGTTTTGGTTGGATGCTGTTCCCAAGGGGGGGTCTCCCTGTCAGGGAGGGTTTAACAGGAGTTTTGGTGCCTCCAGAGGTTTCAGCAGCTTTTTTGTTCCCACAGGACGAGGCAGGTCAGGGGAGAGCAGGCTCCTTCAGGGTGGGACATTGCTCCTTGCTCAGAAACTGAGAGACACCTAAAATTTCCGATTTCATTATCCATCCCTTTTGTCCTCTGTTTCCTTCTTCTCCCAGCCCTGGCAGTCAGCACAGGAGCAAATCTAGAGGAGGCCACGGGGCTGCTCCAAGGGCTGGAGCCCCTCTGCTCTGGAGCCAGGCTGGGAGAGCTGGGAATGTTCCCCTGGAGAAGAGAAAGCTCCAGGGAGAGCTCAGAGCCCCTTCCAGGGCCTAAAGGAACCTTATAAAGAAGGACAGAATTTTATAGGGCCTGGAGTGACAGCAAAAAGGGTTTTAGAGTAAAAGAGGGTGGATTCAGACTCAGATATAAGGAATAATATTTTTAATGGGAGGGTGGGGAGGCCCTGGCACAGGGTGCCCAGAGAAGCTGTGGCTGCCCCTGGCTCCCTGGAAGTGTTCAAGGTCAGGCTGGATGAGGCTTGGAGCAACCTGGGGTAGTGGAAATTGTCCCTGCACATGGCAGGGGGTGAAACTGGGTGAGTTTCAAGGTCCCTTCCAACCCAAACCATCCCAGGATTCAGTAATTCCATGATTCTTTCTCGTTCTACTACCAAAGCACTTAGTGATCACAGAACCAAACATACTCTGCTCCGACCAAATTCCCCCCATCCTGAATTTTCCCTCCAGTTTCCCAGGACCCTCAGGGCTTAATGTTTTCCCAGCAAAGCTGCTGGACACATTTTGAGGCTGCTTGGCCTCAAAAGCTCATTCCTGGGGTCGGGAACAAGCTGGCACCGTGGGTTCTGCAATGAAACCACCAGCACTGAGCCCAGCATGGATCTCTGTTGACATCCCAGTTTTCCAATCATCTTGACGAGCAGCAAGATCAACTCCCATCCTTTTTTTTTTTTTTTTTTTTGTGTGTCCATCAGAGCAGCTCGGAAGCCAAAATGGTGTCGCTGGGAAGGAAGGAGCCAAGCCTCTCCTCGCCTGCCAGGCAGCTCAGCTGTTCCCTGGCTCTCCTCCAGCTTCCAACGCTTGCTCCCTTTCCATCCTCACCTCCCCAGGCTTCAGCTCCGGAGCGGCAGCACCTCGGAGCCAGCAGCATCTGCCGAGCAGGAGGAGGTGTGGAGCTTCCATGGAGAGCGTGGGCGGGATGCTGCTCCCGGTGCTGCCGCCGGAGCCCGGCCCTGCCCGGCTCCCTAATGAGAATAAACCCATCTGCACTAATTGCGGTCATTAGCTGCAAGCCCCGTGGCTCAGCAGCGGGGAGAGGAGAAGCACAGCTCGCGAGTCCTGGGGATGGATTTATCCCCGTGTGTGGCTGCAGGAAAGGCTGGACCCAGCAGGGAATGGGGGGATTCTCAAATCCGGAGTGAAATCCAAGGGTGGGTTGGGACAGGCTGCTCCGAGGCAGGAGGGGTGGAGAGCTGAGGTTTCACTGCCTCCATCCTTGTCACTCTTGGTGGCACGGACAGTGTGTGACACTCGCGTGGCTGATGGTCCCAAGCTCCTGCTCTCCTTGCTGGAGTTCTTGTGCCAGTCCTGCTCACCTGAATGTCACTGCTGCCACACGTGGGGTGGGAGAGCGACAATTCCTCAGGAGCTGCAGGGACAGGACAAGGAATAATGGTGCCCGGAGAAGCTGTGGCTGCTCCTGGAATCCCTGGAAGTGTCCAGGGCCAGGTTGCACGGAGCAGCCTGGGATACTGGAAGATGTCCCTGCCCATGGCAGGGGATGGAACTGGATGGGTTTTAACGTCCCTTCTGACCCAAACCATTCTGGAATTCTGGAATTCCAGAAAAGCTGGAGGAGGCTGAGGTGACGGGGAATCCCTGCCCTGCTGACACCACTCCTGCAAGAAGCTGGAGGAGATCCAGTGGATGGGAGAGGAATGATCCTAAAGACAAAGGGAGGCAGAATCCCCCCTGCATCCCCCCGAGGCCACGGAGGGGGTTGGCTCATCCCGATGCCATCCTGCAGCCGGTGCCAGCTGGAGCGCCGGGAAAGGCTGGCACGGAGGAAATGTCAGGATGAATATTGCAGTGGCTCGTCACGCTGTCACCGCCTGGCTGGCTGCGAAGTGCCACCCCAGCCACGCGGGGGGACGGGGGCGGCCTCGCTCCCAGCCGGAGCTCATCGCCTTCTCCAGGGAAAACCGCCCGGGGGGAAAAAACCCTTCAGCTGGAACCTTCACCTGGCGGCTCCCCAGTGCTGCCCAGCACAGATCCCTGCTCCCAGTTCAGCCCAGTGCTTCCCAGTACAGATCCCTGCTCCCAGTTCAGCCCAGTGCTTCCCAGCACAGATCCCTGCTCCCAGTTCAGCCCAGTGCTGCCCAGCACAGATCCCTGCTCCCAGTTCAGCCCAGTGCTTCCCAGTACAGATCCCTGCTCCCAGTTCAGCCCAGTGCTTCCCAGTACAGATCCCTGCTCCCAGTTCAGCCCAGTGCTTCCCAGCACAGATCCCTGCTCCCAGTTCAGCCCAGTGCTTCCCAGTACAGATCCCTGCTCCCCAGTACAGCTCTCAGTGTTCCCTCTACAGCTCCCAGTAAAGCTTCCAGCTCTCCCAGTATTCCCCAGTACAGCCCCCAGAACTCCCAATGCAGCTCAATTCTGCCAACACAGCTCTCCAGTGCACCCAGTACAGCTCCCAAAGCTCCCAGTTCAGCTCCCAGTACCCCCCAACACAGCTCCCAGCGCTCCCAGTACAGCTCCCAGTACAACACAGTATGCTCCCAGTATCCCCCAGTACAGCTCCCAGCGTTCCCAGTACAACACAGTACACCCCCAGTACAGCTCCCAGTACATTTCAGTGTTCCCAGTACAGCCCACTGAACGCCCCAGTTCCCCAAAGCCCCGCCCCCTCACACTGACCCCGCCCCCTCACACTGACCACGCCCCCTCACACTGACCCCGCCCCGGCCCCGCCCCCTCTGCCGCCGCGTCCATACCCAAGTCAGGGCGGCCACTTCCCCTCCCGTCAGCCCGTTCTCCGCTCTCTAATTGGTCGAGACGGCCGCCGCTCAGCGCGCCGACCAATGGGCGAGCAGAACGCCTCGCAGGGGGCGGGCGCTCCCTTCTTTCCGGTGCCGTCGGCGCGGCCTGAGAGGGGGAGGCGGCGCCGGCACCGGGATCGGGATCCGGGTCGGGATCGGGGCCGGCTCCGGTACCGGGACTATGTTCCGCCGCAAGCTCTCGGCGCTCGACTACCACAACCCCGCCGGTTTCAACTGCAGGGGTGAGAGGGGCAGCGAGGGGAGGCTGGAGCAGCCTGGGGTGGGCCCACATAATTCCATGGTTCCATGCCTAAAGCTCCTCCAGAGGCAAAATAGCCCAGCTGGGCTGTGAGGGAGCGGTGACAGCCCCGAGCTGTGACCTCGTGTCCCCCAGTCCGAACATCCCCGTGTGCTCCCCTGCCTGGGAATTGTGGAATTCCAGCCCCCAGGAGGCCACAGGGAATGGAAAAAAAAATGTGCAACCACAAATTTATTCTGTGGGGTTTTTTTGAGAGGAATTGCGGGTTGGTGCTGCGTGTGTCGTGTTTGTGCCGAAAACGGAGTTAGAAACTCAGATTCTCGTGTTATTTTTTCACCTTTCTCGCTGTGCTTCGTTAAGTTATATTCCCCAGAAAAATAATCTGTTGGCTGTAATGAGGTCAGGCAGTGAAAATGAAAAACACTCAGGGTTGATTTTTTTGATCGGAGAATGCACAATTTTAGCGGGTTTTTTATATATATAAGCGTGGGGCTTTAATGGTAAAAAATGCTCAGAGGCGTTAAGATTTGATCTGAATCGGACCAAAACTTAATTTTTTTTTTTTTTAATATATATATAATTCCTGCCCACAGATGAAACAGAGTTCAGGAATTTCATTGTCTGGCTGGAGGACCAGAAAATCAGGCACTACAAGATCGAGGACCGAGGGAATCTGAGGAACATCCACAGCGAGGACTGGCCCAAGTCCTTTGAGAAGGTATTTCCTGGCTCCCCACACAAGCCTGGGTGTAAATGACATTTCACAGCCGCTGTGAAATAACTCTGAATATTTGTCCTGTTAAAGAGTTCTCAAGGAATTTAAATGTCTTCTTGGAGCCAAACTGGGGGAGTTTTTTACAATTTATTACAATTTGTGCATGGTTTTCCCCCTCAGCTTTGTTTGTTTAGTGGGTAGAGCGTCCGTCCTAATCTGGTTTTTGGGGAGGTTTTTTTTTTTTTGCCTGATTGGATCCGGCTCTTGAAGCGGAAAAAAGACTGACTGCAAATAAACAAAATTTTTTTCTGCATTAATGCTCCTCCTGTAGCAAAAGGAGGTGGATGAAGCTCCTGCAGGCCTTGCCAGCCTGTGGGGGAAAGCTCATCCCTGCACCTCCTGCCGTTCCAGATGGATTTTCTGGATCCACAGGGACTCTGGGTGATCTCTGAGCATTTGCAGCCACCGCAAGGCTCTCAGGCTTTTTCTCTTGGTTCCCATTTCCCTGCTCTGTAATTCCCATTCATCCCATTTTTTTTTTTTTTTCCACCTCGTGGAAACACATGCTTTGCTCACTGCCCAGCAGTTGCAGTGCTCAGGGAGAAGCTGAATTATTCCAGGGAGATGGGAATCTCTGGAATTCCTGGCACAGCTGCTGCTGTTGTGGTGAGAGTGTCCTGTCCAGAATTTCCAGGGGATTCTTGCTTTCCAGCCCCTGGCATCCTTTGCCCAGCTGCGTGGCACTTCTGTCCCTGCAGCAAAGGGACACAACAGGATGTCACCACGTGCTGGATTTTGGGAGCCTTGGCAGCAGCCAGGGCTGGATCTCGTGTCCTGGGACACAACCTCAGCCTGGTTTTGTCCTCTCTTGTTGAACACAATCCCTCAAAAAGGGAAAATGACTTCTCCTGCTCCAGGCAATCCTCTGGTTTGTGGAAGCCTTCATTCCAGGTGGGAAGGCTTTGCTCCCCATTTGTTGCCCCTTCCCTTGTTCCGTTTGCTCTGTGACACGAGCAGAGGGTAAAGCAAAAGGGCGTTTTGGCTTCCCTGGGTGCAGTCGGACAATTAAAAGAAAAAATAAAAACCCCTTTCATTAAAAAGAAAATTCCATTCCCAGGTGTCAGACTTGGAGCTCGAGGTGGGCTGGGGACACTCCCAACACGGGCCAGATGGCACAGCAGGAATTTCACCGTGACACCCTCTTGTTAATTAATATTTTCTCTGAGGCCTGTGGGAAACTAACTGTTCCCACAACGAGTTCTGTGCTCCCAACTGATTCATCCAGGCCACTAAAATCCATTTGTTTTCTCTTCTTTTTTTCTGCTCCCCAGTACATGAAGGACGTGAACTGTCCCTTCAAAATACAGGAACGGCAGGAAACGGTGGATTGGCTCCTTGGCTTGGCTGTGAGGCTGGAATATGGAGATAATGGTATGATCTTTAACATCTCAAATGAGATATTAAATTATTTTTAATGTCTCAAAAGGGGAGGGGAATGGGGGTTTCTGGTCCATTTCACAGGATCCCAGGATGGTTTGGGTTGGAAGGGACCTTAAAGATCCATGGGCAGGGACATCTCTCACTATCTCAGTGTGCTCCAAAGCCCTGGCCAAGCTGGCCTTGGACACTTCCAGGGATCCAGGGGCAGTCACAGCTTCTCTGGGAGTTCTGTTTCAGAGTCTCCCCACCCCTCCCGGCCTGGAATTTTGGTTTGGAGGGACTTTGCAGCATTCCCAGTGCAGGGTCACTCCCTCTGTTCCTTTTATTCCACATTCCATTTACCTTGGAGACAGCTTCAACCTTTCAACTTTCCAACCTTTATTGTCAAAGCTGTGCTGTCCCTGTGCTCTGGGCCAGCTCCAACCCCTGCCCAGCCTTCCTGGGAGCTTTCCTAGAGCTGGGAATTTCTGGGCAAAGAGCAAAACGTGTCATCTCTTCCTTGAAGCATTCCCGTATTTTCTTGCCCTTTTTTCTGGAGAGTCACAGAGAGATTTGGATTGAAAGGAACCTGTTAAAAAACCCTTCCCTGGGTTTTATCCAGCCAGGCCAGGCCAGGTTGTCCCCAGCCCCATCCAAGCTGACCTGGAACACTTCCACAGAGGATGTCCTGCACTTCTGCAGATGCTGCAGGTAGCGCTTCAGCAACTCGGGGTTTTCCTTCAGCTGGGAGAGCAGCTTGGAGGTCTTGCAGGAGCATCCATCCTGGAGGGCACAGGGTGACAGCATGGGGACAAAGGACAGAGGGACCTCAGGCCTCTCCTGGAGAAGCTCAGGCCTGGCCGGGCTGTGTGGGAATCATGGAATGGTTTGGGTCCCTTAAACCCCATCTCATTCCAATCCCCAGGAATGTTAAGCCTCTCCTGGTTTTCTCCACAGTGGCCACGACCCAGCTCTGCCTGCTGGGGCTGGGCACAGTCTGGGAAGTCCCTTCCTTGTCCCCATGGGCTCCTGGCACCACTTTACTGCCCCTTCCCCCCTCCCTCACCTTTCTCCAGCGGGTCCTGGCTTTCCTGCTGAGGAAAACCACCAGGAGCAGCAGGCACAGGGCTGGGATGCTCCAGAAAAGCAGCTCTGCCGTGGTGATGCCCTTGTGGGCACTGCCCTTCTCCTCCAGCTCCAGGGGAGGCACATCCCACACCAGGGTGGCCCAGGAGGGTGGGCAGGAGGGGCTGCTGCTGCCACGGTAGAAACAGCTGAGCCCAAAGGCCACCACGAGGAGCTGCTTCAGGCTGGGCATCCCTCTGGGATGCTGCTCAGGCCATCTCTGTCTGCCACCTGGAGCTCTGCAGGGGTGGGGACGTGAGTTGTCACCCTCACTCTTGTCACCAAATGTGCTGTGATGTCACAATGCCCTTGCACTGAAGCGCCGTGAGCAGGGACGCTTCCCCCTGTATAAATTCACACAGTTTTGGATGTTTTCATCAAGATCAGACGGTGGCAAAGGTGTATTTCACATCTTTAAAAAAAATTGAAACACAATTTCATGTGCTTTTTTTCCACCCCATGCTCAGAGGAACCGTTTCTTTTCAGCTCCCAGGGGAGTGGAGCAGCAGAATTGCATTTGTTGTTTTATTTCTGGATGGAGCCAATCCCATTGTCGATATTTCTCCCCTTCTCCCTGTGGGATTGCCTTTTATGAGAACTTCCTCTGGAAGTGTATGAAATGCATTATATTTAGTACTGCATTTATTCAGAGAAGTTATTCTTAGACCCCTTTTTGTGGATGTGGAACCCTTGGGATCTAGGACAAGGTTATGGAAAAGTGGAGTTAAATCTCCCCACTCCCAGCAGCTCCATCTCCTCGTGCAGAGAGTGGGAACAACAAATGTAATTATGAAATAACAGCAGCCAAAGTGCTGTTTTACCTTTAATCCCTGCAGGCCTGAGCTCTGCCCACAACAGGGGTGGGATATAAAATACCTGTGATGTGATTCTCAGTCCCTCACCATGGACACAATGAGCTAGGAATTGTGTGAAAAAGGAGATTCCATCCTCCGGAGACTTGGAAAAACCCCTGTGTGGGCTGGGAAACAAAACCCTGAGCTGGAAATGTTTTATTTGCCAACATCATCCCCTAATTCTTGATCCCTGCCTGAGGCAGAGGGCCCTGGCAGTGGAACTGATGGATTTGAAAAGTGGCAGATGGGGGGGATGCAGCTTGTTCAGCCTTCTGGGCTGAGGCTGTGAGGAAGAGCATCCTGCCCTGGGTAAAAGTGTGGAGCAGGCTCTGGGATTGCTCCTGGAACCTCCTGGAGCAGCTCACTGGAGCGGCAGCTTTTGGTATCATTAGTGAGGAGCTCCAAAATCCCACTTTATAACCCCAGAAATCTCAGTTTATAATCCCACGAGGCTCTTGGGCGAGCAGCACGCCCCAAAAATCCACCTGTAACCCCACAGCTCCCTGCTGAATGCTGAACTTGGAGTTAGTTCTTCTTGCCATTGATTTTTGTTGTTGTTGTTGTTTGTTTTGTTTTCCTCCTGGTTTCTGCAGCTGATAAGTACAAGGATTCCACCCCTGATGGTGCAAAAAACGCTGACAACACAGCAAAAAATGCAGAGCCACTGATTAACCTGGATGGTGAGTGTGCCACAAGCCCCTGGAATGTGCTCCGTGGCCTGTGTGATCCTCAGACTGGAAGTTGGTTAATCCTGTGATGTGGGGTTTGTTTTTTTTTTAAAGCTTTAGGAACGCAGTGCTAAGCATTCACATGAACAGCTTTGCTCTGTAAATCATAATTATTTGCTGTAGGTGAGGGAGAAGTAGCAAGATGCCTTCAAAAATTAAAAATATCCAAGGAAACATGATGGCAGGCTGGTTACTCCCATGCTGTCAGGATTTTTCATGTTGGCTCAGTCTTCCCCAGCTGTTCTGTCATAATAATTTTAATTTTTTTTTTTCCCTGCTAGGCACAGTCACAATAAATTGAAATGCTGGGAAAGAGCTGCTAAAATCAACCCTAAACCTTCCAAATATTTTTTTTTTCCATTCCTCCATCACCAAGAAGGCAGGGATTGATCCTGCCCTCAGCAGCAGCAGCAGAGGATAAAAAGATACAAAATAATAAAAATGTACAAATAATATCCAGAAGAGAATAATTTGCCTGTAATTTGCTTTATTTTCAAAGACTTCACCTGGTTATGTAGCCCAGTGCTGATTGCTCTGTAGCCAGATTGTTTCCTCGCTTCTGTGATGGCCTTGGAATCACGGAATCAAGATTGGAAAAGCCCTCTAAGATCACTGAGCCCAACAATTAACCCAGCACTGCCACATCCACCACTAAATAATGGCCCCAAGTGCCACATCCTTGGTTTTTTGGACACTTCAAGGATGGTGAGGAATTGCCTTTGTCCAATACCATGGAGTCAGGGAGCCAATCCTGCCTACTGAAATCAGTTAAACCAAAATAAATTCTCATTTATTTTTAATGCTAATCCTTTTTTTTTTTTTTTCCTCAGTGAATAATCCTGATTTCAAGGCTGGAGTGATGGCTTTGGCTAATCTGCTTCAGATCCAGAGACATGATGATTACTTGGTGATGCTCAAGGTGAGTTTCACGCTTTTCCCACCTCCTTTTTTTGTTTGTTTTTTTCCTTCTTTTCCCCAGTGCCTGGTGTCTGTTCATAGCTTGAGGTGCAGTTACTGATAAATAGGAATTTTTAGGCAAAGATAGGGAGAAAAAAACCAAAAAACAACCCACCTCTATGTCTTTCCAAGCAGATAAGAACACAGAAGATAAATCATGGAAATTCATGCAGGGAGAATTATCCTGGTAAACAATTTGAGCTGAGTTCCTTAAGGAACATCCCCAAAGGAGAAGGTTTTGTTCCAGTGCTGGAAATGAAGAGAAACATGAAAATTCAAAAGTTCATGATGCCGAGGATGTTTTAAAACAACATCCAAAGGAGGAGCTGCAGTTAAAAGTTTCCTGTTTCTTTTGGTCCTATGAGCTATTTACTCCTTGTCATTACTGAAATCAGTTTAATTTAGTTTTGACAGCTAATTATGGGGTGTAAGTGCCCTAAATAGGCTAAGTAATTTTCTAAACTATCTTTTTTTATGCCTTTAAAAAAACTTCTGACTTTCTGGTGGAACTCTATAGATTTGGGGTCAAACCCATACTGTGTTGTTTTTTTTTTTTTTAACCAAAAAAACCCACGTTATTGATGAGAGTGTAAAATCCCAAGTTCTTACTTGATCATGTCGTAACACGGGAATAAACTCAGTTTTGTTCGGCATTAAAATAAAAGCATTTCACTGGAAAAAAAACCCCAAACATAAAGTTCTGTTCATGACAATAATTGGGATATTTGCCAAACTTACTTTGGGGAAACCAAAAGCTGTGGGTATTGAAGTTTATTTAGTGTAAGTCTGTAACTCTTGGAAGAGTTTTACGGTAACCTGATTATCTTAAGGAATTCCCATCCATTCTTTTTTTTTTTTTTCTCCTTCTCTCCGGTTTGGTTTCTTACTTTTCCTTCTTAAAATATTCTGGGGAGGAGCATGAAGATGTCATACATCAACCCCCTACCAAAAACCACTCAAAACCCCCCAAAAATCAGTGCAAAGGGACATCAGGTAGGGAGTGGAGACCCTGGGTATGGTGATAGTGAGGATTTGCAGCATGAACGAGCTCAGCTCATATCAAAACTCCTTCACATCTTCTCCCAGGGCTGGCAGACTTCACTGGGTGTATAATTCTGCATAAATGTATTTACATTTCTGTCACTATTTCCACTTTTTTTTTTTTTTCCAGACAGATTTGGGCAAATCCAGCCTGAATTTTCTTGGTTTTTAATTCCACTAAGAGTGGATTCCTGCAGTGAGAATCCACATTCCAGGAACAATGCAAAGCTGGTTTTGGGCTTGAGATAATGATATTAGAGGGTGGCAATCAGACCCTTTAATCCTCCCCCACAGTAAGCAGGTTTGCAGGGAATTTCTGATCCCTTCCCAGGCTTGGACACTCAGGAGTGGATATTTTGGGAGAGCCAGAGGGTGCAAGCACACCACAGCCATCTGGCCAGGCTGAGCAGATGTTTAGATCCCATTTTCTTCATTTAAACCTGGCAAGTTGATCAGAAGGCATCTGTGGGACGCAGTTGGGTATTTCCTGATGCCAGAAGCACTTGGAATTCTCTTCCACAAGCTCTGGTTTCACTGCTGGAATTAAAACTCCCCGTCAAATCATTCCTTTGTCCAGGCCACTTCCTTCAGGGGAAGATTTCTAGAAGTATTTAAGTGACAAGGTTCTGGTTTCAGCTGAAATTTAGTCATGACCAAAACTGGGAGAAATCCTGCGGGAGAAACACGGAGCTGCCTCTGTCACTTTTAGCTGCTCAATCAGGGCCAGGCTGAGGAATGTGTTTGACAGAGCCACTTCTTCTTTCCTGTGGAAATCTGCCTGCCTGGTGTTCCTGCAGTTATTTTTGGAGGCATTTGGAGCTGTAGGTAGCAGTAACTGATAGCTCTGATAGGATTTCACCCCGTGTGCTGGAGCCAGGGAAAAACAGATGAGTACCAGGATTGTCAAAGTCAAGGCTGCTCTTGTTCCCAAGGCTCAGATGAATTCCTTTCTGCTCTCAGTCTTTTCCAAGCCTGCCTGGGAAGCCTTGCTGCAGCTTTCTCTGCATATGGGTGGAGGTTCAGCACCTCCTGAAAGATCCTTGCAGCAGCATTTCCTTCCCAAGGCAGCATTTCCTTCCTGGAGAAGGAAGGAAGGAAACAAACTCTGCATTGTGCTGCAGAGTTAGAGGTGTGAGAACTCAGGTAAAAAAAGATTGGTGGTGCTGCTTTGAGGGGTTGTGATCAGCTCGTTTTGGAATCATTTGGATTTGTTTGGGTTGGAAAAGAGCTTTAAATCATTTCAACCTTTAAACCGTTCCCAGCACTGCCAAGGCCACCAATGTCCCGTGTCCCCAAGCGCCACATCCTCACAGCTTTGAAATCCCTCCAGGGATGGGGACTGCACCACAAAGCCTTTCCACCCTTCCCAGGAAGAAATTTTCCCTGATATCCAACCTAAACCTCCCCTGGCACAGCTTGAGGCTGTTTCATCCTGTCCTGTCTCTTGTTCTCCAGGAGATCCCAACCCCCACCTGGTTCCTCCTTCCTGTCACCCTCCTGAGTCTCCTTTTTCTCCAGGCTAAAAATCCCAACCATTCCAGGCTATTCCTTGTATTTTGCAGCTCCTGTCCCAGGAGTGGCAGGAATTCATGGGTTGAAATCAACCTTGCACACCTGGGTGAGATCCTACATGCCAAGATTATTCCTAAATGGAATGATTTAAGAGCTGGAAGAGTTTTCCAGAAAAACAACCTGTCATAAATCTGGGTTTGAGGTTATACTTTTGACTCTTTTTCCTTTGGAATTACTGAGAAATGCCTCAAGATATGAAATAATTCCTGTCCCCTTTCCATGTTTTTTCCCAGGCAATTCGGATTCTGGTTCAGGAGCGCCTGACACAGGATGCCATAGCCAAAGCCAGCCAGTCCAAGGAGGTTTGTACCCATGGCCAGGGTTAATTAGTCCATGTTAATTAATGAGGATAAAGCTCTGTCCCCTCAGTCAAAACCAGTTCTGTGCCAACACTTCATTTAGGAGGGAGGTGGAAGCTTCATTTATCCCAACCATCCTGAATCCAGGGGATTCTGGAGAGCAGTGCACAAAGCTGGGTTTGTTCCATTTCAATACAAATATCCCTCTGTGAGGAATCGTGGTCCAGCTCTTCCCTGAGTTGTCTTCCAGAGGATTTATCCTGACTGTTGAGTTCAGCAGGCCTAAAGTGGGAGGAGAAATGCACAACCTGGCTTTTCCTTGGAATTAGCAGTGTTGGCTGCATAAAGAGGTTGAAATATTCCTTGTATGGAGTGTTTGGCTTCATAGGGACACCTCGTATTTGTTCAAGGAATGGGATGTTGGAAATCCCTCTCCTCCCTTCTCTTCTCCAACAAAAAGGAGTGGTGAAGGAAATTCCTGCCCTGAAAGTCAGATTTTTTTTGCAGGATTCTTTTGCTAACCACGAGCTGTCTGTTGGGGAGACGTCCCAGGGGATGACTGTGGGTTTTTTAGTTGGTGATTTCCTCATCATTCCAGATCTCTCCAGCATTTGGCAGAGCTGGGAAAGGCTGGGAAGGGCTGGAAAGGGCTGAAAAGCCTCACCTGCCCTGCAGGTGTATGAGTGTCCCTGCTAAATCAGTTGGATCTGCTCAAAAACCCCAAATTCCTTCATTTTTTTTTTGCACAACAAATCCATGATTTATTGATTTTTATTTGTTTGTTTATTGTATATTGTGTTTATTTATTTATTATCATCCCCCTGCTGATAATTGTGTTTTCCAAGTGGGAATCCCAGGTGCTCTGAATTGCTGCAATTGCCAGAAGCTTTGGAAGGGTGAATCAAAGCTTTGGACTTGCAAATCCATAAAACTGTTCAAAAGAGCAGGAAAATAGGAAAGCAGCTGAGCCTGTTGTCTTCGTTTTAGGTTCTGTAATGTTAATAAAAAGCAGATTTTAGCTGTTGTTTTCATAGCTGCACAGCTGGGATCAAAATGAGATTTTCTTGGAGGAGCAGGGAATATTTTTATTTTTTCCTTGCCAGGGAATTGTTCATATCTGATAAATTTTCAAAGCATCAGCAGGGCTGAGGTGTCTGTCTGTGAGATAACCTGGGAGCGTATTTTTCCTCAGGAATGCCACATTCCAAGGGGGTATGGAGGAAAGGGGGTGGTTAAAAGCAGGAAAATCTGTGCCAGGAGGGGCCATCAACATCTTCATTTGCCAGGGGGGAAAAAAAAAAAATTAAAAAAGAAATATCTCCAAAGCAGAGAGGATGGCTGGGTTGGGAATTTTTAAAAAAAAACCCGAAAAATAGATTTATTCTTAGGTTTTGACTGATTTTTAAGTGGCCAAATTTTTGTGCAGCACTCATAAATCAAATTTGTAGGGAGTGAGGCTGGAAATGAAGTTGTCTGTGTAGTTCCTGCTCTTTTTTTTTTTTTTTTTTTTTTTTTATTCCCTGTTTGAGGCTGCTGCACAAAGGATTGTAGGGGATTCCAAAGGCAGCTTCCCAAAAAGGATCAGACTCAGGGTGTGTGGGAAGAAGGAATTTCCTGCTACCAGGTGACACTGGAGGAACCTTGGTGGAATTCCTCCACAAATGAATCCATGAGGGAAAAAAAAGACCAAAAAATTCACATTTTTTTCTCCCACTTGTGTGACTCGAGAACACCCCAGGCTGGCAGGGAGCACTTTGGAACCCTCAGATGTTAAAAAAAAAAAAAAATCCATGTAAGAAGTCTGATATTCCTGGAATCTTTCTGAAGTGGCTTTAGTGGCATTTTTATCACCAGTTTTAACGGCAGAGATGGATTTTTAAGATTGCAGTTGAAGGTGGATTTTACTGTAAAGGCCACGGAAAAACCCCACTTTTTGCAAATGAGTTGCAGCCACCAGTTTGTGTTTAATGTGTGTTTTGATCAACTCAGATCCTTCCTTTCTTTTTTTTTCCCCCCATGTGTATAAAAGCCTTTAAAGGAAATTTTCGCTGCCTTAAAAGCTTTACAACCCCATCCCCTGCAGAAATTAACGGTATTGAACTCTGAATGTTTCTGTTGTGCAAAATGCTAGGCAAATGTTGCAAAAAAAAAAAACAAAAAAAAAACTGAAACAACCTTACTGAGGGCAGTAAAAGCAAATTCTGGGATTTGGAATGTTTAAATCTGATTTTAAGTGCACGGTTGAAGCTCCCTGATTGAGTAATGATTTAGTGTGAGCACTCCTCTGCACAGCTGGACAGGGCAAAGGAAACAGGGCAATGCTTAGAAATGACCGCTAATAAATTTTGCCTTTGGAGCGCTTTAATAGAGAAAATGTTTAGAAAACGGAATATTTTGCTTTATTCTAAAAGCTTAACACTTAAGCAGATGCTTCTGGGGATGTTGTGAGCTCAGCAAAAGTTGATTACAGAGAATTTCTGCAGCTCTTTGCAATCAGCCCCTGCTCAAAGCCTGGCAGCTGTTGAAAGGCAGAAGTTTCTGAGAAAGCCCAGTTTTGTTTTCCTGGGAAGCTGCTGGATTGGGTGATGGCTCCCAGTCCTGCTGTTGGCCTTTTAAGGATTGAATGCAGGCACTGTGTATCCAGTGAGGGATTCTTAAGCAGGAAGGTTTTTTCTTTAATAACACTCTGGGTTTGGTGTTTCAGGACACAAAGGGAGTTGTTTAACCGACCACGGTGATCTTTCAAACTTTTCACACGTTCTTGTCTAAGCAAAACCCATTATCTTCTCCCCCAATTACCTGCTGTGGTACTTGATTTTATTTACCAAACGTCTAAAATGAGATTTTTAACAGGTTTGTTCTTGTTGTTTTTTTCTGTTTTTGCCTTTTCCAGGGTCTGCCTGTTGCTCTGGAAAAGCACATTCTTGGATTTGACACGGGAGGTGAGCACTGCTCCTAATGTGACTTTTAAACGGGAATGTTTGCCTTTGACAGAGTTATTACTGTCAAATCCAGAGCTGATGTGGACAGTAAAAAACCCTGGAGTGGAAAGAATTCCTCCCTCCCAGCTGGTTATTTATGAGCATCCCTGAGCATTTTGGGTTTGGAACAGCAAAGCCTAAATCCAAGCTGTTTGGAATGTTTAAATAACAGCTTTTAATGGCAGCCCAAGGAATGCATCCTGCTGTTTGTAAATCCCGCTGCTACCAGCAGAGGACAGCTGTGCTGCTTCCATGGATTTCAGCTGCCTTTTTTTTTTTTTTCTCCCCCTAAAATCCCATCGAGGCAGCTCAAGTTGGCATGACCTGCTGGGTTATTGATAAACCTGCTGGGTTATTGATAAACCTGATGGATTATTGATAAGGAGCCAGCCTGGTGACCTGGAGCTCCGCGGGTCTGGCTTCACTTCTGCTCCAGGTCACTTAAATCACTGCTCGGGATGTTTCACACCAACCTTGGAGTGGGAGGTTGGAATGAGATGATCCTTAAGGTCCTTCCAGCCCAACCCAGCCTGTGATTCCCTCATTCCCTCACCCTGGATGGCGGGGAAGGTTTGGAGACCACCCTGTCCCTCCCCAGCAGCAGGGAAAGTTGTTCTTTGTTTCCAACCTGGAAACCACCAGCAGGAACAAGGTGCAGAGCATTAAAACTTCCATAAATCCCTCCTGTGAGCAGAAAAGGATGGATAAAATGCCGGATAATTCCACCTCCTCTCTGTGCCCTTTCCCCAGATGCTGTTATCAACGAGGCTGCCCAAATCCTCCGGCTGCTGCACATCGAGGAGCTCAGAGAGCTGCAAACCAAAATCAACGAAGCCATCGTGGCTGTCCAGGCCATCATTGCTGACCCCAAGACTGACCACAGACTGGGCAAAGTGGGGAGATGAAGGGAGAAAAAAAGCTTTCAGCCCCTTCAGTGTGTGTGCTTAGGGCAATTAGGAACCACGTACAGCTCCCCACTCTGGCATGCAGTTCGAAACGGGATTAATTTGCCTGTTTGGAAAGAAAACAGGAAATTGAATTCTGATTTCTGATGAATTACCAGGTGTTTTTTCTTTAAATAAATGAAATTAAGGGAAACAGACAAGTTGTTCTGGTGAGCTCCGAGTTGGCAAATAGGACTTTTTTTTTGTGTGTGTGTGTGTGTGTGTGTGTGTGTCTTTTTCATTGTGTTTGGCTTTATGTTGAGGGGAATTCTACATAAAATCTTCTTTTCCTGAGCTCCTGCCCTAGGAACAGCTTGCTCCTGGCTTCCCCACACTAAAACATTCCCCTACGACTGAAATAGTGAAAAACTGAATCCAAAGGGAAACTTAAACCAATCCGTTTTTATTCCATTATTGAAGTAACCTAGAAAAAGTGAAGCATTACAAGGTAACTGGTATTTCTGAACATGTATTGGTCTACACTGGGTAGGTCTAGGAAGGCACTTGGAAGACCCAACAAGCATGAACAGATCAATTCTAGCATATTCTTCTAATATAAATACTAAAAGACATGCATGGAGGCAGTGGTGAGAACACAGAATCATCCTCTGGAAAATCTTCAATGCCTTTGCCACATCCCATCCCTGTTCTGCAGGATTTTGGAGCACACGCAGTCTCTGTCTCTTCAGGGCTGTTTGTTTTTTAGACCCAGCAATTTACTGCATCCACAGCTTCCCATAGGCACTTAATTTGGTTTTTGGGGTTTTTTTTTTTTTTTTTGGATAAAAGGACCTCTTGGTCAGATTGTCGAAACGATGAAAAATGAATCCATTCTTCTTCCAACAAAATAAAACATTGGAGTGAAAAAAAAAAAAAAGCTACATTTGAAATCTCCTTGCACGAGCAAGAGTTCGAGTCATGGCTTGAGCTTCCCAGGACCTTTTTTTGGGGTTTTTTGTTTCTTTTTTTGGTGAGATCTCAACGTTTTCCACTTGGTATAAAAAAAAAAAAATACAGTAGTAAAGTCTTGAGGTATAACTATAAAAAAATAACTTGAAAATCTTTTTGCAGGAAGGCAGGGCCCTTCATTGGCCTTGGTGAGGGACTTCTCCCCCCCTTTGTATGCAGTGACAGTTCTCTGGGTCTGAAATCCCTCTGGGTGCAAAGATCGTTGTTTCCTTGAAGAAATGGAGTTCCTATTTCCTGGCTGTGGGGAGAAATGGAGATTTTGAGTGTTGTCAGGCAGCCAGCAGAATTCCCAGAGGGATGGGGTTTGGGTGGGTTTTACCTCCAGGGCAGTAGGGATAAACTGCTGTGATTCCGTAGAGGTGCGATCGCTGCTCTGGAAGATACTCATCAGTGAAGGCTCCTGTTTCTTTGTTTACAGCTATCACCCCATCCCTGGTGAAAAAAGGGGGAAAGAAGTGTTTTATTCACCTATGAACCTTGGGTTTTTTTCCCTATTTATGTGTGTTTAACAACAGGCTCGGTCTGAACACCTGCAGGACAAGTGGGAAGAAATTTGCCCTGTAAAAAAAAAATCCTCCTCCAGCTCAGTCAGTGCATTTCTCTCTGGTGATGCAGCCACAGGAAAGAGCCTTCCAAGAAGAGATTATCTCCCTGAGAGTCTCCTCCAAGTGTGGCAAACTCTGAAGTGTTCGTTGTAACCTAAGTTTGGATGGGAGCTGTGAGAGCTTCCAGCTGGAGCGGGAAGAGAGGCGAGTTCCTGATGCCGAGGCAAAGGGAACGGCTGAGGACAGGATCTTTCCTTGGACCTAATCTACACCCAGAGACTTGAGCCAAGTTTTAGTTAGGGGAAAAAAAAAAACAACCAAAAACCAACCCCAAACCACTGTTTCTGTCCCTCCCAGGGAGCTGAGCTTGTGTCTAAACAACTCCTCCGTGCTGAGATTTACGAGCAGGTGTCGCTGAAACCGCACGCAGAGACCCGGGGAGAGCTCTGCGGAGGCTCCAGGATTTGGGAGCAGGCTGGGATTCCTCTCAGGGAGGGCAGCTCGGCATTCCCAGCCATGCAGGGGTTGGGATTTCTCCTGCTCACCGTCTCCAGTCCGTGTGGTAGAAGTGGTTGGCGTAGCTGATGATGCTGAAGGGGTAGTTGAGGTTGCTCTGGATGACGCGGCGGCCGGTGCCATCCGGGAATGTGCATTCCAGGTGCTTGGTGCCTGTTCAAACACAAAATCATTCCCCATCCCACTGAAAATGCCACACCAAACATGTCCTTTGTGTTTGACAGAGTCACAAGGATCACAGGACACCCCAAACACCCCACCCTGGGCATCCCTGGCAGCGCTGTCCAAACGCCTCCTGGAGCTCTGGCAGCCTCGGGGCTGTGCCCATTCCCTGGGGAGCCTGGGAAGTGCTCAGTACCCTCTGGGGAAAGAGCCTTTTCCTGATTTATTGCATTTTGAAACAGCTTTTCAGCTTAAAGATGTAGAATCATACAATTCAAGTTGGAAAAACTCCCTCAGACCAAGTCCAGCCACTTCCCAGCACTGCTCCACATCCACACGGCTTTGAAATCCCTCCGGGGACAAAGACTCCACCACTGCCCTGAGCAACAACGTTTTCCATGCAGAAATATTTCCTAAAATCCAATCTAAACCTCGGCTGGCACAACACTGGAGCCCACAGGTAGCACTGGGCTGAGGACATCCAGGATTTTCCCTCGAGGCTCAGTGTGACATTCTCTGATCCACCCTTGGGGACATTACCTGCGTCTGCCCAGCAGAGCAGCTTGGAGAAGGGGTCGAAAGTCAGGCCGTTGGGCAAACCAATGTCTCTGTGCACCAGAACCCTCCTGTTGGCTCCGTTGACAGTGGAAGTTTCGATTTTGGGAGCTTCGCGATTCCAGTCCGTCCAGTAAAGGTTGCTTGGAAAATAATGCACACAGCAGTAAGGAGTGGTGGGAGATTATCCTGGTTCCTGCCAGGAGCAAGGTCTGGTGTTTTCCGTTATCAGTGCCTGAACCATCTTTATTTGATTAGGAAAAAAAAAACCTCTCCAAGCAAAACAGAACAATATCAGACATGTTTATGACCCAAACTGCAGCTCCTCGACGAGGGCGAGTCTGAGGAGTGGCACATTTTGTATCCCAACAGCACCCTGGAGGCACAGCTTGCATTCCCAGAGCTTTTCAAAACTAATCTACATCCTGACACGGAAACAGCAGTTTTAGCCAGATCTGGAATTATTGAATAAAAAGAGGGGCCGGGGAGCAGAGCCAATCCCTCTTAGAGGATGTGCAGGGTCAGGAAGGGGCCTTGGCCACGGGGCTCCGTGTCCTAAATCCCTGTGGGATTTCTGCCACTCACTGTGGAATCCCTCCATCCTCTCAGGGGAATTCCCAGGAAAGATCTACCATAAGAGTTTCCATCTAGATGGAAAGAAAGACCTCCTCCATGGTGCCTTAGAACACTGTGTGGTCTGCCCCGGTCTCCTTCTCTCCCCACGGCCCTGGTTCTCCTGGTTTCTCCTTTCCCTGTTTCCCCATTGGTGCTGGTATCCCTGGTGGCCAGCCCCGTTTTCCCTATAGGTCACCTATACCTTTTTTACCTTTGCCCTGCCCCTTGTCCTGCCCCTGTGCCCCTCACCACTGGTTCCTGACCCCTATTTAGGCCTGTGCATAGCACGTGGCCAGGCTTTTGTCCCTGATTTCCCTTTGGAGTGTAGGAATAAACCTCGCTGGAACTGATCGTACAAAGGCCTTTCTTGCCTCTCTTTGCTGAGCCCAGCCGTGGCGTGTGTGATGTGTGGGCTTGACTGCTTTGCCTCAATCCTCCCCTGTTGGAGTCCTAGAAACTTAGGATTTGGGGTTTTCGTGTACAGTAGTGCATAGGAGTCAAGATGGAGGGTTTTAGGTGTTGTCTAAGCCCTTCTTCTTCACCTTCTTCTTCTTTCTTCTTCATGGGTTTGGGTGGTTTTTTGTAATTGGGTGAAAAACGTCAGCACTGAGGTTCTTGGGTGGTCATTATTGGGTTGAAAACATAAATAATACCAGTGTCACCTCGTTATTGGGGGATTATCACTTAAGTAACCTTGGAAAGAGTTAGCAGCACTCCATTTTACCTCGTTTCCCTAACTTGCTAGTGAAGCTCACGGCTCCTGAGCCTGCAAATACTGTAAATACCTAAGATGTAATAAACATTCCAAGTCCGAACTCCATCCTATGTGTCCCGTCTATTATTCACCCTGACCTTGGCAGAGAAGAACCCTCACAACTCCCCGGGCAGCTTTCCCACAGGAGATGCTTAAATTGGGATACAGGCAGCACCTCCACCATCTTAAAAAAAAAAACCAACCCAGTGCTGCAGCTCACCCTCGGACGGGGTCGACGGCGATGGCGCGGGGGTTGACGAGGTCGGTGTCGAAGAGCACGCGGCGCTCGGAGCCGTCCAGCCGGGCACGCTCGATCCTGTCCAGCCCACTGTCCGTCCAGAACACGGCCCGGCGAAGGTGGTCCACGGCCAGACCCTCGGGGCTGATCAGTCCTGCTGGGGGAATGGCCACGCTCAGGGAAACGCTGCTCCGGGATCCCTCAGAGCAGGGCATGCCTTCGCGGATGCCTTTGGATTCCAGCTTTTAGGTATTTGTAACCCTGTAATTCTTTTGTGCGCAACTAAACTATATATAACTAGTGTAAGTTATACTGGTACTGATCAGTCCTGCTGGGGGAATGGCCACGCCCAGGGACATGCTGCTCCGGGATCCCTCAGGCATCCCCGAAATATGGTGATGCCTTATGGTTTTAGCTTTTGTGTTTTTCATGTATTTGCAAGCCTGTAATTCTTTTGCGTGCAACTAAACTATATATAACTAGTATATAGTAAAACTGTATGTACTAGTATATACTATGTATGGTATATATTAGTATATATACACTAAAGTTATACACTAGTTCTACAGTTAGACTAGTATATATATACACTAGTATGACTAGTATATACTATACATAGTATATACTAGTATATATTCACTGAAATTATACATTAGTTCTACAGCTATACTAGTAATACTAGTATATATATAGTATATATATACACTATATATACACACAAAAACAGTTACACTAGTTATACTAGTATATATAAATATATATTGTGTATATATACTAGTATAACTAGTATATATAAATAGAATATAGTGTGTATATATTTGTACTATATAGTGTATATATACACACTACATAGTATATATATAGTATATATATACTAGTATAACTATACTGTATAGTGTGTATATATTGTAAATATACTATATATATAGTGTATATATATTGTGTGTATATATAGTATATATACTATATATATACAACTATTACTAGTATAACTGTAGAACTAATGTATAATTTCAGTGAATATATACTAGTATATACTAGTCATACTAGTGTATATATATATACTAGTCTAACTGTAGAACTAGTATATAACTTTAGTGTATGGAGTTCAGACCCCATATAGAGTGTTAACTACTGCTATCCCATTTAAGGCAGACAAAACAATTCCTCTCTAGGCGTGGGAATCAAGGACACCTCGCTGCCTCAAGCCCTGAGAGATGTAAATGAAAGTGAACTGGTGAGGGGAGCAAACTTGGGGTAAATTACTTCATTACCTGAAGCTGTAACTGGAAGATTAACCCCCAATACGCAAATGAACCAAACTTATGAAAGTGTGAAAACCCGTTAACTGTTGTCTATTTTGGGTGTAGCCCCTGGGGGAGCTTCACCTGCCTGAAATGTACCTGAAGGCCCTTCAATAAATACAATTGCTTTTTATCCCCCTAATTCTGCCTGGCCTCTGTTTTTAGGTAGCCTGATGAGGCACCAATAGGAGGATCCCGGAGCTGCGATGGGAACAGCAGATGTGGCTGTGGGCAGGTGACACAGGGGACAGGAGCACACCTGAGCTGATGATGGTCTCTGGCTCGGAGCCTGGCTCCAGGCCCGCCCGGCTGATGGTCCGGCCGGCCACGTCAGTCCAGTAGATCATCCTCTCCCGGCAGTCGTAGTCAATCCCCACCACGATGGAGCCCTGCCAGGGTCGGGACAGAGACATGGGGTGAGATCCTGCCAGGAGGCTCAGGGAGCAACCTCAAACCCATCAGCTGCCTGGGACACGCTGCAACTGGGGAATGACACTCAAATCCCATTTCCCCAGCAAAACTCTGCTCTGACAGGTTCCCACTGCACCCTCCCAGCTGGATCCTGCAAACAGAGGATTTTAGGCCAGCTGGTGCAGGCTCATACCCACATCCAGATGGATCTGAACCCTTTGCCTGAGGGAGAGGGTGCTCCAAGAGCAAAGCCAGCCTGGGGAATGACCTTCAGGATGGGGAGAGGGAATATCTGGCAAGGTCCTACACTCCCCCAGGGTGCAGGGAGGGTCCTGGCCCAGATTTCAGTGTTCCTCTGCCTTGGTCTGGCCTGGCTGGAGAGACACATGGCCACACTCCAAGGGGAGTCTAAGGAAGAAAAAAAGGCCAGCCCTGCAGCTGGAAGTCTGGGCTGTGACCTACCCTGGAGAGCTCTGGGAGCACCTGAACTCCTTCCCTTCATGAGCAGCCCCAGCTCTGGGACCTGTCTGGGACCTGTCTCTGCTGGGGATGGCTGGGGGGAGGTGAAAATAGAATCCATACAATCCCAGAACGGTTTGGGTTGGAAATGACTTTAAAGATCATTCAGTTCCACCCCTGCCATGGGCAAGGACATCTTCCACCAGCTCAGGTTGTTCCAACCAGGTCTTGGACAGTTGCAGGGATGGGACAGCCACAGCTTCTCTGGGCACCCTGTGCCAGGGCCTCCCCACTCCCCCAGTCAATAATTTCACCCCCAAATCCCATCTAACCCTGCTCTCTGTCAGTGGGAAGCCATGCCCCCTTGTCCTGTCACTTGTCCCAAGTGCCACCAAGGCAGCCAGCACAGCCAATGTCCCCAAATACCAACATCAACCCCCTCCAACCCCGACAGCTCAGACAAGTGACTCAGAGAGGTGACAACACCGAGTGGCGGCACCAGCCTGTCCCAAACTCCCCCAGGCATCCCTGCACCCCATCCCCACCCCGAGGACACCGTACATGCAGGGAGAGCAGGGTCTTGGCCGCCTCCTTCTGCAGCCGGGTGCCGTTCAGCGGGAGGTACCCGATCTGCTGGCCCTGGGCGTAGAGCAGGAACGTCCCCGCGGCCGGCGGGGACACGTCGGGCCGGGGCTGGGGCCGGACGCTGGGCGGTGCGACACTGGGCAGACCTGGCATGTGGGAAGGGACAGAGATGGCTCAGGTAGCTGCACGCCCTGTGCTGTCGGTGTGGCAGGGTCACTTCGGGGCGCTGGGCTCTCTTACAGGGTGGGGTGGTGCCGGGCTCGGAGCGCGTCCCCGGGATCTCCCTGCCGCTCTGCTCCACGCACCAGCAGTAGCCGCTGTCGCCGTGGCACTGCAGCGGCCTGAAGTCCCCGCTGGGGTCACACTGTGGCACGTACTGGTCCCCGCGGGGGCTGCCCCCGTAGTGCTCCAGCAAACTCTGCCGCCAGCGTTCGCACATGCTGGGGGGTCGCTCCGTGGGCTCTGGCGCGGGAGGGTGACAGTCACCACCCTGTTCCGGGGGGACTCAGGGCTTGGTAGAGCCCCCAGGCCGAGGATGCTCCCTGGGTGTCACTGACCTGGGCTCCCGCAGCGTGGAGGGGTGGTGCCCGGCGCCGTCCGTGTGCCGGCGATCTCCTGCCCGGCTGCATCCACGCACCAGCAGTGCCCGGAGCTGCTGTGGCACTGCAGGGGCCGGTACTGGCCCTGCTCGTCACACTGGGGGACGTGGCCATCGCCCACGGGTGACGGCCCTGGTGGCACCTCCCGCGGGTACATCCGTGCGTGCTCGCAGGGCGTCAGCTGCTGGATGGACTCTGCCGGCGGCAAATGTCCCCACTCTGGAGCCACTTGGCACCTTGGCACCATCTGTCCCCTGCTTTCCAGCCCCCCTGGCTCTGGGGCGTGGGCCAGGGCTGCCCCACTCCAGCCCCCTCGAGACCCCACAGATGTTCCCTCCATCACAAGTTGGCACAGGAGGTGACCCCATGGCCACAGACACTGTAACCCGATGGGCACCCTAAACACCCAGGAGCCCCTCGATGCACCCACTCGACAGCACCCTGCCCTCAGTGAAGCCCCAGAAGGGTGGTTGGGCAGAGCGTCACAGAGTCACAGAATTGTTCAGGCTGGGACATCCTGAGATCCTCCAGTCCAACCTCCCTGCCGAGGCAGGGTCACCTGGAGGAGGTGACACAGGAATGTGTCCTGGTGGGTTTGGAATATCTCCAGAGAGGGAGACTCCACACCCTCCCTGGGCTGCTTTTCCACGGCTCTGCCACGCTCAGAACTTCTTCCTCGTGCTGAGGTGAAACTTCTCAAGTTTTAATTGATGGCTCTTTAGGCTCCCCTCCACTCGCTGTGGCCCCACTGTCCCCACCCTGCTGGCCAAACCGGGATGCCACTGGGACACCAGCAAGACACCCAAAGACCCAACCCCGCTCCCCTCACCCCTGCAGGGTGTCACTGACCTGGGCTCCCGCAGCGTGGAGGGGTGGTGCCTGGCGCCGTCCGTGTGCCGGCGATCTCCTGCCCGGCTGCATCCACGCACCAGCAGTGCCCGGAGCTGCCGTGGCACTGCAGGGGCCGGTACCGGCCCTGCTCGTCACACTGGGGCACGTGGCCGTCACCCAGGGGTGGCACCTCCCGCGGGTACATCCGCTCGTGCTGGCAGGGCGTCAGGCGCTGCGGGTTCCCTTCCACCGCTGGAAAGGCAGGAAAAGAGGAGAGTGAGGCTGGGCAAGCTGTGCCAGGCAGAGAGGGCACGGGGCCGAGCGGGCACCTCACCATACGTGCACTGGAAGCCGTCGCCCTCGTAGCCGGGCCGGCAGCGGCAGGAGAAGGAGCCCGGGGTGTTGTAGCAGATGGCGGCCGGGTGACACGGGCTTTCGGCACACTCATCCACGTCTGTGCAGGGGGAAGGTGGCATCAGCGGGGACAGGGACACCCCGCCAGCTGTGCTGCGGGGTCCCTCCCGTGCCCACCTTACCGGAGCAGTGGATGCCGTCGCCGGTGTAGCCGGGGAGGCACTCGCAGGTGGCGCGGCCGTCACCGCGGGACAGGCACCGCGCGCGGTCCCCCGGAGCGCAGGGGTGCCGCCCGTCCTCGCAGGGGTCACTCGGCGGTGCCAGCGCTGTGGGGACAGGGGAGGGGTGGTCAGGGGACATCCACTGGGCAATCGGGGACACCCCATTTGGGGTCAGCACTTACGCACACACTCCTGCCCGTCCCCCGCCGGCCGGTACCCGCCGCGGCACTCGCAGCGGTAACTGCCCGGCACGTTCAGGCACACGGAGAAGGGGCTGCACTGGCTCAGGCCCTCGGCGCACTCGTCCACATCTGGGGAAAGGAGGAGACACCGGGCACCCCAATGGTGGTGGGACAACCCCGTTCTCGTGGTCTGGCTGCTCGTGGTCTGACAGGGAATATCCTGCCCCATGCTGCCCGTCCCATGTGTGTCACTGAACTTAATCAGCTAGAGAATTAACTTTCTAATCAGCTCAAAATAGAAGGGAAAAAAGAACAAGATCGCTTTTGGTGTATAGTTTTGATAAAGAAGCGTTTGTTCAAGGCACACCAAGATTCTCGACTGTTTGTGGTTTTAAAACTCGGTTTCAGTTTCCTGAAATTAAGTGAGCAGATTGGTCACTTAACCTGGGATTTTAGGAGAAGGAAACCTGTTCCTTATTGAAAGGCAGGATGCTTGAATTCCTCACCAGCATCACTGTGCAGTGCAACTCACTGGCACCGGGCAGCTTCTTGTGGAAGGGAACTCCAAATTTAGAAGACAAATTTGCATGTGAAGTTTGATGTGATCAGAAAGCAACAACGAAGCCGGCTGGATTTATGAAACGCAGGGATTATTTTCCCACAGATTTTGCTTTTTTCCCTTGTCACACCTTTCTCCCCCTCCTCTTTTTTGTTCGCTCCCGGAGCGCTTCCACAGGGACCTCCAGCACCCTGCCTCAGTTTCCCCCCGTGAGGCATTGGTGAAGCTCTGCGAGTGCTGTGACATCCCAGCACCCCAAACACCAGTGACCACCTTGGTGCCTGACGGGGCACAGACCCACCAGCTCCCCCCAGCCCCGCTGACCTTGGCAGCCCCGTCCATCTCCACGGTACCCGGCCGTGCACTCGCAGGTGTACTCGGTGCCCACACCGGGCTGGCAGCGCGCCAGGGCCTGGCACGTGTGGGTGCCATCGTGGCACGGGCTCACCCCGGGATTCTCGGCATCGTCTGTGGGCACAGAGGGATGTTGGGGGCAATAAAAGAGACACAGGGAGTGACCATCCCCGCTTACACCCCATGCAGGCACCACCACTGCACTGCAGCACCCATGCAGGGAACCACAGCTGTGCCGCCCCCACCACGCCAGCAGCTCAAACTGCTTGGAAAACCCCTCCTTTTTAGGCAAAATGAGATGGCAGCATTCCCACTGGGGGCTGCTGGCACGCTGGGTTGGTGCGGACCCGATATTTTCTGAGCCTGAGAATTGCTGAGCTCTTCCCGAGGGAAACTTTTCAGCAGTTTTCTTTTCCCCAAAACGACCTTGTGTAAATTTCTTTCCCATAACAGCAGGTGTTGTTCGCTATTTCTTTATTTAGCCAACGGGAGAGGTGTCAGCCCTATGGGCCAATAACGTGCCTTTTAGCACAGCGCGTTAAAAAAGGGCTGCGTGAATTGTAAATAAAGCTGCCTGATTTCGTGTCCTATCGCGACAGATCGGCACACGGATTGTCACCGGGGGGCGGGTGCTGGCGCTCACCTCGTGCCAGGCCGATGCGGGCGGCCAGGGCGTAGCGCAGGACGTGCTCGTGGCCGTCGAAGAGGGCGAAGGCGCGGCCCACCGAGAGCCGCTGCCGCGCCGGCGGCCGCGCGTGCGGGCACCCCGAGAAGGTGACGTTCTGGCGCAGGCGGTAGGACAAGGTCTGGTTGGCAGTGCCCGCGGCCACCACGTATTCCCGCTGGCCTGAGGATGTCACGGCTGCCGGGGTGGCGTGGAGAACCCAGTGGGATGTGGAGAAAATAGCCAGCATTGATGTGTCTCGGATGTTTTCCGGCATTCAGGGGAGGTGTGTAAGGAACTGAGCCGGGTCTTACCTGAGCTGGAGTAGGAGTAGAGCTCCTTGTAGGGAGTGACGTGGACGGTGACGTTCTCTGGCAGGAATGGCACCTCACCCTGGATGTGTGTCCTGAGGCTTAAATAATTGTCCGGCCCCAGGCCCTCGGCTGTCTGAGTGACCTGGACCGTCTCCCCGCCGGGGTAAAACGTCACCTCCAGGCTCTGGGTGAATTCAGCGCCTGGGCAGGAAAAGGGAACGGGCACCATTTGTAGGGACAACCCCAAAGCATGGCCGTGGGGGGGTCACAGGGAGACGCGAGCACCAGCTGAGCGAGGGATTGGAGAAACCACAGAGAGGGATTGGAGAAACCACAGAGCCGCCCCTGAACCCCTCACGACCCATCCACCCCGCGGAAGCCACGCCCCAAGGAGCCACGGCACACCCCAAATCCCCTCTCACCGGTGATGCTGAAGCCATTCTCAGAGCCAGGCTCCTCCAGGGCGAAGAGCCAGGCGAAGAGCCCCCCGACGGGCAGCAGGGGCAGCAGGGCGCGGGCGGCGGGCTGGGGCACCCCGCTGATGGCCGTGTAGGCTCTGCCATCGCTGCCCACGATGTAGGCGTGCAGGTCCACGTCCTGGAAGCGGACGGACGCCCGGCCCACCCTCAGGCTCCCGCTCACCTTGCCGTTGAGGCGATGCACGGCCCCTGGGCGGGGAGACGGGCACCCCTGGCAGCGGCCGCCCAGGCACGGGCTGCCCGTCCCCGCCGCCCGCCCCGCGTACCTTCGGGCAGGCACTGCCGCCCGTTCCCGTAGAAGGTGGCCCGGCAGTGGCAGCAGAAGCCGGCGGAGTAGTCGGTGCAGAAGGCGTGAGGGGAGCAGCGCCCGTGGTGCTGGGCACACGTCTCCTTGCTGGCCGTGCTGTAGGTGAACACTGGGGGACGGAGGGAGAAGGTTGGGGACGCAGTGACAAAGCCGCCCTTCACAGGCGGTGGGCGTCTCGCCTTCTTGGCCCCAAAAGCACCGCCTGGAAACGAGCCAGCTGGCGGTGGCGGTGCCCAAGAGAGTCACCCGGGATGCGGAGGGGTGGCGGAGAGTTTGGAACCTGTTGCCTGATTTCAGGCAGATCTGACAGAGGGCACGAGATCAAATTCCTGAGGGTATTTTTGGGAGACAGCTGGCTGGGGACGGGGCTTTGCTCCCCCGGGCACGTGCCACGGCGGCTCCACAGCTGGCTCGGTGGCGGGGAGGGTGGCAAGGCCAACTCTGACCTCGTGCTGGGACCTGTCCCCTGAGCATCCCACCCCATCCCACTTTTCCTTTGGCAAGCCCAGCAGGCAGCCTTGGCTGAGAGGAGCAGCTGCAAGGGGAGCAGCTTTGCAGGAGCAGCTCCTCCAGCACCAGCCACTTGGGACGGGGTGAACTTCCAGCCAAGGGCCTTTTTTATGGAGCCACCCCCACTGGGTCACTGTCCCCACCGGGTCATCACCCCGTGGGGTCACTGTCCCCTCTGGGCCACGGCCAGGGGCTGTGGTCTCTCACCATCAGGGTTGAAATGCACGTCCTCCTCCACGCCGACGCCGTGGTGGCCGGAGCTGTAGGAGGAGGGGTTGGCAGAGTGGCTTTGCCGGGTGCCACCGTCCCCTCTGAGCCAGTGGCTCTGCTCCTGGGTGTCCCTCCTCCCGGGGACAAAGCCCAGGAGCACCGGGGTGCGGGATCCGTGGCTGGGACGCTGGGCCATGGATGTGTGGCTGGAGAGAGGGTGGGTGTAGCCGGCGGTGCTGGGGTTGGGGTGCTCAGGGGGGCTCTGAGGCACAGCAGGAGCAGCTTCTTCAGCTCCTCCCGGCTCCACGTGCTCAGAACTGCCCACGTGGAAAACCCACACACCAGGGATTCCCGTGTTGCTCTCCCTGTGGACACAGAACACATGAACATCATCACAGCCATGCTGGAAAAGCCACCCCAAAGGTGGCACCACCCCAATACCAACCACCTGTGCTCCTCCCAATCCAGCCCAGAACCCCACAGCTCACTCCCCAAATTTTTTTCCAGGCTCTCAAAGGCTCCAGATGGTGGGAGAAGGTGACCCTGCTGCCCACACCCCCAAACCCCCCAGGTTTTCCACTCACCTCTCCAGGTTCCTCAGAGCCTGCTCGCTGCTGGCCAGGCTGTGGAAGAAGAGCCCGTCCCTCTTGGGGTCATCGCTGTCCCCCCAGCTGAAGCCCACCCTGGCTGGCAGCTCCAGCTGGACGTTGTAGGACTCCTTGGGTCGTGTCCCCAGGAACTGGAGGCCACCACTGGGGTAGAGGAAGATGGTGTAGGTGTCCTCATCGTTGTAGGCTATGACTGCCTGGAAGGTGTTGAGCTGCCAAAGGGAGAGAGGGACAGATGGATGGCAGGGAGGGGCAGGAACACAGCAGAGGAGTGAAGGAAAGGGGGGCAGGGATGTGAGAGGCAGCCCCACACACACCACAGGGCAGGAAAACACCCCAAAAGGGCCCTCCAACAGAGAGCACCTCAATGGAGACAGACTGGGAGAGCTGGGAATGTTCCCCTGGAGAAGACAAGGCTCCAGGGAGAGCTCAGAGCCCCTGGCAGGGCCTGAAGGGGCTCCAGGAGAGCTGGAGAGGGACTGGGGACAAGGGGTGGAGGGACAGGACACAGGGAATGGCTTCCCACTGCCAGAGGGCAGGGCTGGATGGGATATTGGGAATTAGGAATTCCTGCCTGTGAGGGTGGTGAGGCCCTGGCACAGGGTGCCTAGAGAAGCTGTGGCTGTCCCTGGATCCCTGGGAATGTCCAAGGCGAGGTTTGATGGGGCTCGGAGCACCCTGGGATAGTGGAAAGTGTCCCTGCTATGGCAGGGGATGGGATGGGATGATCTTTAAGGTCCCTCCAACCCAACCCATTCCATGATCAGCCTGCAGAGACCTCCTGGGGAAGAGCAGGAGCTGGGGCCACTCATGCCCAGCCAAACCCCCAGAGCCACATCCTGGGAAGATGCTCAGCATCCTCCTCGGATCTCCACGGCACAGCCAGGCCACTCCCTCAGTGCAAGGATGTCCCAAGAGCATCCCTGGCCATGCAACCCCTGCACTGCGAGCCCCTCACTCCTGTCCTCCCAGTGACACCCCCCTGCTCCATCCCATCCGCACCAGAGGAAAACCCGCCTGCCCCCTGCTTGTCCCTGAGAACAATTTTAGCCCGGTTTCCTGCGGAAAAAAAAAAAAAAAACCCAAAACAACAAAAACATTCCTGTGCTCCCAGCTTCCCATACATCCCGCTATAGGCAGGCTGGCCGCCTGCCCTGCCAGCCCTGCCGGCCACAACCCCCGGCCGGGAGGAGCCAGCGCAGCCCTGCCGAGCCACCCGACACCCCACACCCTCCAAACGCCGAGAAACCAACCCCACACCGCTCCTGCTCCCCCGGCAAACAGCTCCAAACAGGGAACAGCAGCAGCCCTTCCTTTCCCTTCCCTTCCCACCGAGCTGCTGGATTCAGCACGCAGGGAACGGCGCCCGAGCGAAGGAAAAATGATTAAATTAAACTGCCAGCTTCACCCCCGGTGCAGAGGGAGGGAGGGTGGAGGCTCCCCCCCAGCTCCACCCCCCACAGCACCAGCCTTGATTTTGGGGTGCAAGGGGCCCGGAGCATCGCTGGATTTCCTGGCAGCCCCGCGGGATATAAAGAGCCTTGTTGTGCCTGTCACACACTCCGGGCATTCAGAGACCCCGAAAAGGCGGCCAAAAAGCTGGAGGGGGTGGAATAACCCCCGCCCCTGCCCCCGGGGCTGGATTCCTCCCCCACGCAGTCAAATCGCAGCAGCAGCAGCTGCAGGACTCATTCTGCCTCGGAGTGGGTGGCGAGGGGGGACACGCTGGGTGACATCTGGGTGACATCGATGTGCTGGCACGGTGGGATGAAGGGAAGGAGGGGGAAAGTCCCCAGCAAAGAGCTGCAAAGGGCAAATTCCAGCCCAAAAGGGCAAGTTTTGCTCCTACAGAAGCAGGCTCAGCCTTGTCCCGGAGAAAATGTCACTGCAGGGACCAGGAGCATGTCCCAAGGAGTTGGAGGGGACACGGCACTGCCAGACCTCCCACCCAGGCAGGACCCCCAAAGAGGAGGTCTGGGGATCCTCTGCTCCCCATCTTCACCCAGTTTTCTACTTTTGGGGCTCAAAAGGGATTAGCTGTGACTTTCCAGGGCAGGGGGAAAGGCTTTGGAGTCAGTCCTGGTTCCGAGCAGCAGGAGGGCAGCGTTTCCAGAAACTCCACATTTGGTCAGTGAAAGGAAGAGGTGTTTGGGGAGTTTTTTAGCAGTTTTGGCAAAGGGGAAGCTCAACAAAGCACAGGCAGGAGCTGCATTTCAGGAGCTTTCCCTGGAGCTCCTCGTTTCCAAAGAAGATTGGTTTCGTTTTAAAGCTTGATCCAAACTTCTCGGGGGAGGGGGGAAGGGGGGGTGTGTGTAAAAAAACCACGACGGGGAAGAGAAGGCTGCATTTTCGATGGCCATGAGGTCGCTGCGAGGCCCCTGATGGCATCTCTTCAGCTGTTTTCCCAACTTTTAAATGAGACGAAAAAATGTGCCTCGTCTCCTTCCAAACCTCAGCTTCTTGCCTTGCTTGGCTTTCCTCTCGGCATCGCTCTACCCAAGGGCCCTGGAGCGGGGGGATGGCTCCTGGAGGTTCTTGGGGACCTGGTGGCTGCTGCTGGGCTTTAGGTGACAGCCCATCACCCACCACCCAGCTCTGGGTATCCATCACCGCAGTTTTCCTCGTGCAGCTCATCCCGTTCAGCTCGTTGGAGTCCACGCAGCTGGCGGAGCGTCACTGTCACCTCCTCAGCACGTCATCACCCTGATGTGACAGCTCATGACCCGGTGTTCTCGGGGACAGGCAGCGCTGGAGATCCACCCACGCAGGAGCCTTATCAGCCCCGTGGGTGGAGAGCACAGGCCACCCCCCACCCCCCCGGACCTGGCAGACCACCTGTGAGCTTGTTTTCCAGGCACAGAATCAGCCCACGGTGGAAATTCCGAAGCCAGTTCGTGGCCAGCAGCGTAATCAGCACAGGGGCAGAAGGAAGGACCAGCCCCGAGCCACCAGGAAAGGTCAGGAGCACAATGGGTGACCTAAAGCAGGGACCTCCCCCAGCTGCCCCCAGCCACCCTCTGCCCTGCACAACCAGAGCTGCTGGCACTGGAAAGCTTTGTCTGAAAAGAATCAGAATCGTGGAATGGTTTGGGGTTGGATCTTAAAACTCATCCCATTCCACCTCCTGCCATGGGCAGGGACATCCTCCACTGTCCCAGGCTGCTCCAAGCCCCGTCCAACCTGGCCTTGGACATTCCCAGAGATCCAGGGGCAGCCACAGCTTCTCTGAGCATCCTGTGCCGGGGCCTCACCACCCTCACAACCAAGAATTTCTTCCTAACACCTGATCCAGGCAATGTGAAGCCATTCTCCCTTGTCCTGTCGCTCCATGTCCTTGTTCAAGCACCTCCAGCCATGAAGGCAACTTCTAAACCTCTTCTGGCCAACAGCCCCACCACTGCCACAGCTCTGAGCAGAGGGGGAAAGCTCCATGTTCCTCCTGGTGCTCACCCAAGGATGGATGGATGGATGGATGGATGGAGGCACCATCCAGCTGCTCAGGTAGAAAAGAATCGGCATTTTGGGTACCACACAAGAAAAACTCATCCTCCCATGACACGTGGGATGGACGTCCGAGCTCAGCTCCTTGGCCTCACCTTGGTGGAGGGCTCGGGGTCCTGGGAGAGCTCCTGGTAGGCTCCCACATCCTCCCAGGTGGCAATGAAGGCATTGGTGGGCACGAAGGTGCCAGCAGAGCGGGGAAAGCCAGCCTGGATGTATCCCACAGCCTGGTCCAGCACGTCCCTGGAGTCATCCTGCCGGTAGTAGATGTTCCCTCTGTCCCCTGAGGTGTCCAGGTCGGCCAGGAAGGGGGCGATGACGGGGAAGTCTGTGGGGAAATCGTCATCCACGTACTGCGTCTCCCTGGGGAAATCCTGGGTGGAGATGACCCCGTTGGTCCCCACCTGCAGGGAGAGCGGTGCAGGGTGCTCAGGAGCTGCAGAGGTGTCACCACTGCACCAGCAGTGCATCCCCTCGCCCCGTCCCCCCCTCTCCTCGGGGCCCTGAGGCCGCGTGGCCCCATCCGGCCGGGCAGAAAACAAAGACCTCGGGCTTCTCCATCCCCCAGGGAGCTGCAGAGCTCAGGGGCCATCCCAGCTGCAGCCGCCGCTGGCCGGGGGAACAGCTGCGGAGGAGAAAGCCCTCTTGTTCCTCCGCAGCCGGAGACACCGGGCAGGGAAGGGGGAAATGGATGGACGGGGAAAACGCGTGCGGTGGGACAGCCAAGGTGCACGTGGAGGGGCTGGGGCGGGCAGGAGGAGGAGGAGGAGGGGGGGGGGGGAAAGGCAGGGGGGGAAGGCGGTGAGCGAGAGGAAGGATGGAAAGATGGAGGGGTGAGAAGCCAGAAGGAAGGAGGGATGGTGGGACAGAGGGATGGAGGGAAGCAGAGTGGGAAGAAAGAGACAGGGCTGGAAGGAGCGAGGGACACAGAGCGGAGAGATGGACGGAGTGAAGATGGAGGGAGAGAGGGAGATGATGGAGAGGAGGAAACGGGGTAGGGAGTAAGAAGAGCGGCCGGGGGGAAGGAGGGCAGGGAAGGAGCGGGGAGCGGGGCCAGGCGGGACTCACGTAGAGGCGGCGGGCGGAGCGGCCGTAGAGGCGCAGGGCGCGGCGGAGCAGCACCCCGGGAGAGCTCTCATCGTCCCCGGGCCGGAGCCGGGCATCGCCGCGGGCCGGGCCGTGCGGGAGCAGCCCCGGGCGGGACAGGGCTGTCCCCACCGCCAGCACCGCCGCCAGCACCGCCAGCACCGCCCGCATCCCGACACCGACCAGCCCCGACGGCGCCGAGCGGGAGAAGCCGAGAGCAGCAGCGGAGCCGAGCGGAGCCGCACGGACCGGACGGGGCGACCCCCGGCCCCGTGGGGCGGGACGGGGCGTAGCCCGAGGGGCGTGGCCAAGCAGCGGCCGTCCCCGTCCTGGACCAATCGGGTCTTACCCAAAATCCGTCCGGAGTTGAGGCCCCTCCTCTCTCCCGCATCCCCGCGCATCCCCCGGGCCGGTCGCGGCATCCCGGGGGGAGCGGGGTACCACGGCGGCGGTGTCCCGAGGGGACAGAAGAGTGGGATCCCCTCTTCGTGCCCCGCGGCTCCCCGGAGCCCCGAGTCCCCCCCGCCCGCCTCGCCGCGACGCCCCCGGGGCCGGGCCCGCGTCCAGCCGGGGTCGGGGCCGGGGTCGCGGCGTGGGCGGGAGGCTCTGGCCGCTCCCCGCTGGCTCCCTCGGATGCTGCTCCCTTAAGCCGGGAAGAAACGTGACTCCTCATGCACAGGGGACCCGCGGGGGGAGGACGGGGGCAGCCCCCGGCCGAAATCTGTCGTGCAGCTCGACTGGCAGGCGGCCCCCCAGGCACGCAGGGCCGGGCGCGGGGTCAGCGCTGTTTATCCTTCCTCTGTCCCATCATCCATCACCTCCGCCCGGAGAGCTCTGCAGCGGCCGATGCACCGAGGAGGCTTTGCCTTTGGGTCGGGGGCTCGGGGTGGGAGCACCCGCGGTGGTGGGAGGGGAGGAAGAGCTCAAATCCCGACAGCTGCACTCCATGAGTGCTCCTGGAAATCCGGGCTGGGAGCAGCCAAAAGCTCTGCTCCGGCTCCCTGGAGCGTTTCCCCCTTCCCCGGCCTGGAGACTGCATCTGTCCCGAGGCGCAGCCATGCTCCTGGAATGCCAGATAACAAGGAGGGAAGTGTCAGACCCCTGTAGGCTGTCGAGAGAAATAAATCAGGGACACATTCATGGCATTCCCGACAGGAATCCTCACACGGGAAGCAGCTGGACGCCCTCCACCCCGTCCATTGCAGTGACAGGGATTTGTCGCCGTGGTCCCCTCCATCCTAGCGGAGTGCAACCCCCTGCATCCTGCTCACTCTGGAAAGCAGTTCCAGGGTGCTGGGATCGAGCTGGTTTGGAATCCCAGCTGTTCCAGGGAATGTCACTGCTGGGGCCACATCTGGAGAAGCCACTGCCCCTTGGCTGCAGGCAGCTGGCTGGCTCCAGCCCCTGGAAGGAGCCTTTTGCCTGGACATGGAAAACCATTAGGACTTCGAGCGGGGCCCAGGCCAGCTGGACACGATTTGAGAAGCTTCCCGTGCCAAAATGTGGCTTTTCTTTGAAGCTCAAACACCTCCATGGCTCTCCAGGGAAATTGGGAGCTGCAGGGGGCCAGCAGTTCCTCTGTCTGGTGAGATCCCAGCTGGGATGTCACCCCCATGGGGAATGGTGGCGTTTGGTGGCACCTCGGAGGTGGCAATGGGCAGAGGGGGAGCAGGAAGTGGGGGAGGGAAAGGGAGGAAAGCCTTGCTGCCCCATGAGATCTTTGGGGGCTACTGAAAATCCAAACCACAGGCCCTGAGAATCCTCTGGAATGGGAAGGAGGAGCTGCCAGCCTTCCTGCAGTCTTTAGGATGCTAAAAAGGGCATTTCCCCCACTCCCTGAGCCAGAATAGCACCAGTCAGTTTAAAAAAAAAGGCAGCTGGAGCCCTGGCCTGGCCTTGGGAGCAGAGTCCTGCTGGCCTGGGCATCCCTGTGCCTTTGGGAGAAGCTGGGAGCCTCGGTGGGATTTGGGATAGGGATGAGGAAGAGGATGAGGACCAAGAAATGGGATGAGGATAAGGATGGGGACCATAACGTGGATGGGGTCAGGGATGAGGATGGGGAGATGGGAATGGGTAGGGATGGAGATAGGGATGGGGACAGAGAGAGGGATGGACTTTGGGATGGGGACAGGGATAAAGATGGAGACAAGGATGGGGATGGGGATTTGGATGAGGATGGGCAATAGAGAATGAAGAGGAAGGTGAGGAAAGGGGCAAGGATGGGGATGTGGATTGGCATAGGAATAGGTCTTGGGATGTAGATGGGATTGGGTATAGGGATAGGGATAGGGATGGGGATGAGAATGAAGGTGGGGCTGGGGACAGGATATGGATGGGGACAGGGACAGGCTGTGCTCACCCACCGCCTGTGCTGGGAAGGGAGGTGGCACAGGGCCTGATCCCTGTCATCACTTCCATGTGCCTCGGCAGAGCCTCTGGCTGCAGGGTTCATCCCTGCTCTTAGCTTGGGCATAGAAACAATCCAGAGCCATTTCCTGGGAGGCACTTTGGGCACAAACAGATGTGCTGGCATGATGGAAATGGGGGAAGGTCTGCCATGGGGCTGAGGATGGATCTGTCCCAGCCCAGCAGACACTCCCAACTCCCTGTGCTAAACTGGGAAAACCAGGACGAACCAACCACTGGTCACAATCCTGCCGGGGGAGGGGAGCGGCACCCCCCTGCCCTGCTGAGGGCTCACCTTCCCCTGCGCTCGCAGCGAGGGGCAGGAAAAGCAGAGGAATCCCTGGCTGCAGAGGCTGCTGAGGCAGGAAATCCCGGCAGCCTCTCCCCCAAGCCTGGCAGCGCTGGAATTGCTGAGCCCCTGCAGCCGGCAGAGATAAGGGGAGCAGCAGGAAACGCGCACCTCTCCTGGGGCAGGCGGGGGAAGGAAGCGTGATTCCCGGCGATGGGAGCGCGCCTGCGGGGCTGCAGCACGCAGCAAAAAGCTCGCAGGGATGCGTTCGGTGCTTTGGGATGTTTGGAGGGAAGCGGGGCTGGGATGAGAGCAAGGATTGCTGGCACGGGCGTGGTCAGCAGCGTCCCGCTGCCAGCTGGGTTAGTGGGTCACTGTCATAAAGCCCTCGGAGCGTTTCTCCCCCCTGGATATCGGAAACCAGCCCCGCTCAAGGTCGGGCGATTTGGCAGGAAGGGCCACGAAGCCGTGCCTTGAACATCCCAGCGGTTCCTGCAGGAAAGGGCTCCGGCAGGGAGGAGACGGGCTGTGCACCCCCGAGCTCCCTGGATCAGCACCAAAAAGCGTTTTGGCCTCATGTCCTAAGGAAAAGAGATGTCTCTGGGGACTCCCCTCATGGAATTGTTTAGGTTGGAAGAGCCCTCTAAGATCAAGTCCAACCGTTCCCCCAGCACTGCCAAGGCCACCACTGCCCCGTGTCCCCAAGTGCCACATTTAAATGTCTTTTAAATCCCTCCAGGGATGGGGACTCCACCACATGTGCCAGGGCTGCACAACTCTTTCCATGAAGAATTTTCCCTAATATCCAATCTAAACCTCTTCTGGAACAACTTCAGGCTGTTTCCTCTTGTCCTGTCCCTCATTCCCTGGGAGCAGAGCCCAGTCCCCACTTGGCTGCCCCCCTCCTTTCGTGGAATGACAGAAAGAAAAACTCCTCCGTCCTTAGTAACTGGGATTTTCTGGTGTGACAGCCAGCATTTCTGAGGCTCTATAACACCAGACAGAATAAAAGCAGACCCCTGTGTCTGCCCCCTGGCCCAGGAGGGTGGGCACAGCCGTGGGTGTGAGCTCAACCCTCAGCAGCCATCTGAGAACCTCCAGCTGGTGCCCGGCTTTCCAGCAGCAGGAACAAATTCTGAGCTGTGCCAAGGACAAAGGGAGACTCTCTGGGTGGCTGTGCCCCTCCTGTGGGGTGGCTCTGCATCCCTTCAGGCCATCCTGAGGGATTTCTCCGGCTGGCTCCATCTCCCTGGGGCTGCTTCCTTTCCTGGGAGCATCCCGAGAGAGCTGAGAGCAGGGCAGGTCCCCCCTAGCGCAGCACCCGGCTCTCCACATCTCCATTTTTGGGAACACTTCTCATTAATTTTGCTCTCAATTCCTTGTCTCAGCTCTGCCTCATGACTCAGCACCTCCTCGCCCTGGCCCACTGCAGGGACACACTTCCCAATGGATCCAGGACTGGCTGGGGTGCATCCTCAAGGACAGCCATCCCTGCTGCAGGTGATTTCCCACCCTCCAGCTGTGATCCAGCACGGATCTTTCTGCTCAGGGCACCACAGGTGTTGTGGGAAAGAGGTTTTCCTTATGGAGAGTTGGAATTACGGGGTCCAGAACACCACGGGGTGCATGGAAAAACAAGATTTTTATAAAAAGAGGATTTCTAGAGCAGAAATGTGGGAAAAGGTTTCAGGAAAACCAAGTTGGATGAGGCTTGGAGCAACCTGATCTAGAAGGTGTCCCTGCCCATGGCAAGGGGTGGGAATGGGATGAGATTTAAGGTCCTTTCCAACCCAAAACCATTCTGGGATTCCAGGATTAAGCTGCTGAGTCCTCCCAGCTGGAAAGTGGAGCTCAGATCTCCCAGCACCCCGGGGAGCTGAAGCCTCACAGGATGAAAACTCCGCTCCCACATGGAAAAACTTTCAGAGACATCTGAGCCCCAGCCCAAAGAAATGCTGCAGGTTTTGCAGTGTATTTTAAGACACAAAGGTAAAGAAAAGGGTGTTTTTTTTTTTTTTTTTAAATCTCTGGGGCTCTCCTTCCTTCCTTCCTCTCTCTAAATATTGCAGCGAAGCTGTTTTTACTCCAGCAGCTGCCGGATGAGCGTGAGGAGCCCTGCGAGCCCCCAGCTCAGAGCTCACAGGGAGCTCCCAGCCGTGCCTGACACTGACTGATTCCTGCTCCCCAAGATTAGCCACCAGCTCCTTATTTGGTCCAGGCTCCAGCGAGCTCCCTGGCAGAGGGGATTGCATCTGCAGGCAGAGCAGCCCGGATGGGTTTGTGCTGCAGCATCCGTCAGGAGGGAGCAGGCTCACAGCAGAGATAAAATCAGCTCAGCCCCGGTTTCCCGGGAGCCTCGTGTTTGTCCCTGCAGCCCAAAGCACGGCAGACACTCGCTGCCTGCCCCCATCCCTCTGCAGAGCACAGAGGCAGAGTGGAATCACAGAATTCCCTGGACTTGGGAGGGACACACAAGGATCAGCCAGCGCAGCTCCAGGCCCTGCACAGAACCCCCCCAACAATCCCACCCTGGGCATCCCTGGGTGTCCAAACACTCCTGGAGCTCTGGCAGCTTTGGGAATGTCACCATTCCCTGGGGAGCCTGGGAAGTGCCCAGCACCCTCTGGGGGAAGAACCTTTCCCTGAGATCCAACCTAAACGTCCCCAACACAGGTCTGACCCTGCCCCATCCCAGGCCTCTGACCCCAGCACGCGCTGGGCTGAGCTGCTGCAGCTTTGAGACCCTTCCTCACGTGTTTATACCTGGAATCAAGAGTTTGCTGCAGAATTAGGTTTTATTTGTTGTATGGATTGGGTGCCCCTGGAATCTGCCCAGCTGGAAGTGGACAGGGAATCCCAGATTGGCTTGGGTTGGAAAGGACCTTAAATCCCATCTTGTTTCATGGGCAGGGACACCATCCCCTAGCTCAGCTCCTGGGGAAGCTGGGATCCCATGGGAGCACCATCAGAGATGGGGTTCAGCCCTTCCCACAGCTCCAACAAATCCAAATCTCCCCCAAAAGCGTCTTTCCAGCTCATCTCTCCTCGCCTGACCCTCCTGGGGCCCCCAGGCCTGACCCCTTCAGCCCCCGAGGGCTCGGGGGGTGACTAATCCCAGCAATTAGCCTCGTTCCCTGCATTTATCTCCTTCCTGCCTTTGTCTCCCCCTGACAGCTCCTCCGAGCAAATCCGCTTCCAGCCACATTTCCCTGGCTCCATCGCCCCCGCCAGCCTTTGTCCCGCGGAGCCTCCCGGAGCCGGGTGAAGAGGTTATTCCCCCCCGACACGTGTCCCTTGTGTCCCCTGGGACCAAAAACCAGCAGCGCCGAGGTCAGCGGGCCCCGGCAGGACCCGCTCGGCCCGCGGGCGGGAGGATTTGTTCTTTAAATTGAAGACGGATGCAGCGCCGGCGGCGTTTCAGGCTAAAAAGGGATTTTCGGGCTGAGCGAGCCGGCTAAATGGGGACAGAGGGCTTGTGGGGGGGCTGGAAATTCAATGGGAAATAGCGGAACACATGGGCAGCACATTTGGGAGCTCCGCCGGCGCCGCCCAGCCCGTTCGTTCCTCGGGACAGGCTGTGCGTCCACGGGGGAGCTCCATGGACACACGGACATGGAAATCCTCACATGTGCGGGGTTCACAACCTTTCCACGCCTAAAGCAATGAGCCAGCCCGCTTGGATCTAATTATCCTTATGTTTCCTGAGATTTTATTTTATTTTTTTTTAGTTCTGGATTTTTCTCTCAGTAAACGGAGCTTCAGATCTTTGGGGGATTTTTTTTTTCCCTCCAAGGAGGTAGGGGCTGCTTATGAAGGAAGAAAAAAAGAGATGGAGAGGAAAAAAGGATGGAGGAAAGGAAGGATGGATTATGGGTTGAAAGGGACCTTAAAGATCATCCCATTCCAAGCCCCTGAGAAGGGCAGGGGCACCTTCCACTATCCCAGGCTGCTCCAAGGCCTGTCCAACCTGCCCTTGGACACTTCCAGGGATTCAGAGACAGCCACAGCTTCTCTGGGCACCCTGTGTCAGGACCTCACGGGAAGAATTCCTTCCCAATATCCCATCCATCCCTGCCCTCCGGCAGTGGGAAGCCATTCCCTGTGTGCTGTCCCTCCAGCCCTTGTCCCCAGTCCCTCTCCAGCTCTCCTGGAGCCCCTTCAGGCCCTGCCAGGGGCTCTGAGCTCTCCCTGGAGCCTTCTCCTCTCCAGGGGAACATTCCCAGCCCTCCCAGCCTGGCTCCAGAGCAGAGCGGTTCCAGCCCTTGGAGCATCTCCGTGGCCTCTCTGGACTCGCTCCAGCAGCTCCATGTCCTTCTGATGTTGGAGGCAGCATTTCGGTGGATCGGCCGGGTAGCGCTGCCGGGATGGAGGGAGGAAAAGGAGCGGGGCCGATCCCGGTTATCCCGGCTGATCCCGGTCGCTGCCGCCGCCTGCCGCCCGCACCGGGACACGCAGCACGCAGCGAGGGGACACCCGCACCCAGGACAGCCCCCCATCCCCGGCGGGACCCCTCGCTGTGCCCCGCACCCCTCCCGGTGTTCCCTGCTCAGGGACGAGTCCCCCCCACGCCCCGCAGCCAGCCGGGGTGGCACAGCCGGGACCCACGGGAGATGATCAGAGCTGCACCCACCCAGCCCGGACAGGTTTGGTTTCCTTTCCCTTCCTTTTTTTCCCCTTTCCTTTTTCCTTCCCTCTCCTCTCCTTTCCCCCTTTTCTCCCTCTCTCCTCCCTCACCCCCTTCCTCCCCATCCCAGGGCTGATCCCTCCCGCGTTCCAGGGCTCTCTTCCTGTCCCTCCGAGCCCTGCCCGGATCCCGCCCCGTGCCTCGCCCTCGGTTGTGCTGGAAACTCCACCGAGCCCAAAAAACCACTTTCCTCGCTCTTTCCGATCATCCCACGGCTGGGACAAACCCTGGCCCACGCTGGGCTTGAGCAACAGGGCGGCGTTGCTCCATCGCCCCCTTCCAGCCCAACTCCTGCTTTTCCTGCTTTCTTTCCCCTCGTTTTCCTCCCCGTGGCAGGATGCGGTGCCGGCAGCCCCTGGAAACACGGCGGGAGGAGGTGGCCGCAGCTCCTGGACCCCCCCCCCACGGGACGAGCCCGCGGCTGTCGGCACAATTCCCAACTTCCCGGGGCTTTATTTTCCTCCGGGACGAGCCCGCAGCTGGAAACAATCGGCGGGATTGAAGGCGGGGTGACTCAGAGCGGGTTTGTTGTCTTCCCAAAGCGGAGGGACCGCGCAGCAAACCTCCCCTCTGCTGGCGACACTGTCACAGTCAGGATGCGGGGACACGGGGCAACCGGCACCAAATAAAGTTTAGCCCTTTTATCAATTTAAATCGGCGGTTTGGGGGCGTGTTTAAGATGTTCGGTGCATCTTCCCAGCAAGAAAACCAAAAAAAAACCCCCTACGGTTCTAAGGGAGGAAAAACCCCCGAGGTATCCCCGACGTGAAGGGTTCCTCATCCTTGTGCCTCCCCAAAATCTCAGCGCGTCCTTTCGGCAACGGGATCACCTCCTGCCCTCTCCAGGGAGCTCTGAATCCCCAAATCCCGCCGCCTGGGAAGAGCGAAAGGCTGAAATCCTGTTTAATCTGGGGAAACCAGAGCTGGGAGAGACCCGGGAACAACCGGGAAAGGACCCCGGGGAGGGGAGGGCAACGCTCTGCTCCAGGAGCAGGGTTTTTAGGAAAGGGAACGAGTCTGGGATGGGTCTGGAAGCACCAGGAAGAGGCGATCCAGCGCTCCAGGCAAGGAGGAGTCTTCTCCCTGCAGGATTCTCCCAGCCTGCTTTGTTCCGCACGGGAATATCCAGCAGGAGCTGCCGAAATCTCAATTCCCGGCCAGCGCATCCCTCCAAAACCCTCCTGGAGTTACGGGCTCTAAATTAGGGTGTTCACACAGCAGGACAAACAATTCCAAAGGGAGAGCGCTGAGCTGGAGGGAGAAAATCCCAGCGCGGCCGCCCCGAGCCGTGCTCCTGACAAAGAGCAGGCGGACACGGCTCCTCCGGGCAGTAGCGGCTCTTTGGGAAAAGCCAGGCTTGGAAAAAAAAAAAAAAAAAAAAAAAAAAAAAAAAAAACAACAACAAAAAAAAAACTTGGCACAGCAGTAGAGCAGGCGCTCCTCACCAAAATCTGGCAAGGAGAAGCCGTAGGGAGTCAACAAAAAGTTTTGGAAAAAAAACAAAGCAAAACCCAAACCTAAAATTCCTTGTGGGTGCTTCAAGTTTTTCCAGTTCCTCGTTTGTCTTTGGGTTTCGTGGCTGCTTTTTCTTCCGCTTTGGGTTGTTTTTATTCCGGTTTCCCCCCCCCCCCCCCCCCCCGCCTCTCCTCTCCACCAGGAATGTGACCAGCCAGAAGAGGGTCACGTCGGAAGCGTGACGAACGGGAGAGATTCGTCATCCGTGGTGCTGAGACTTTCTCCAAATCCATTTCCCCTCCCCTAATAGCTGCCATTTATGCAAATGAACCCAAAGAGGAGCTAAATGAGGATTTGATGCAACCTGGCTGTCCACGCCGGCTTCTCTCCCAGCGGGGATGGAGGAGGGAGATGAGTGTGCGGTTACACTCCTGGCTGGACACCTCTCCCGGCTCCGAGCCCGGCTGGAGGGATCCATCCCTCTCCACAGAGCAGGATGGGCTCTGTGCTTGGCCATCCTCAGCACCAGATCCTCCAGCAGCAGGGGAAGGAATCCGGGCCAGGGGAAATCATCGCGCTGCCCACCTGCTCTGACACCCGCCAGCCACAGCTGCACCACGTGGTGCCTGCTCCCAGGGCATCAGATGGTCCCCAAAAGTCCCTTTTCCTCCCCAGCTGTGCAAGGTCAGGAGCGGCAGCAGCATCCCCTGATCCTCTGGGGTTTCCAGCCACAGCTGGTGCAAGCGAGGCCAGCACCCACCTACAGAAGGGGCTGGGTTTTGTCACAGTTCTTCCTCGTCCTCCTGCCAAGAGTTGAATTGGCACTGAACGTGGCCTTCTGGTGGCTGTGAAGGGACTTTCCAGCGGTGGGGGAGCAGCCCCGAACTTCAGTCTCTTCTTCATCAGAGCAGATGTGGGAGTGTGTGGGGTCACTGCTCAGCCACAGCTGATCCCATCCCCGCGACTGTCACAGAATCCCAGAGTGGTTTGGGTTGGAACAGATCTCAAAGCTCATCTCATTCCCACCCCCTGCCATGGCAGGGACACCTTCCACCATCCCAGGCTGCTCCAAACCCCATCCAGCCTGGCCTTGGACACTTCTAGGAATCCAGGTGCAGCCACAGCTTCTCTGGGCACCCTGTGCCAGTGCATCCTCCCTGGTATTTGCAGCATCACAGCAGGGCTGGCACAAATTGCTCCAGGGGTCAGGGTAGGCATTGTGCTCCCGGTAAATCAGCTCTCCAGAGGTGCTGGGCTCTCCTTCCCAATCTTCATCCTGGGGAAAACCTGCGGGATCCCACCACATCTTCCTTCCCTCTATTTCCTGCTGTTGGGATTCCCGCAGGGAGCTGATGGCAGCCGATGGGACCAGAGTGCAGGGACAGCAAAAGAAGGCAGTGGGGGTTTTCCAGGAGCTGTTTTGGAGGATATCACTCGGATTGCTCCCCAGGGCACGCTGAATTTCCCCTCCCCCGGGGCCCCATGCAGGAAGCAGCCTCTGGGTTCACGCTCAGCCCTAATGAGGGCAGCACTTCAACACCGACCGTGGGTGAGAGCTGAGCTGCTGAGTTTTATCTTGATTTCTTCCACACCAGGGACTTTCACTTGCGCTGCCACAAACAGTCCCTGCCCTTCCCGCCGGAGAAATCACCAGCTGAAAGAACTCCAGCCCATCGCTAAAACCAGCCGTGCTGGTGTCTGGCCCCTTAAATCTCCTTTCCCACCCCTGCTGTCATCTTGATAACTTCCCTGTGCTTCTTGTACACTCATCCAGAGCAGCGAAAAGTGGCCTGAAAGCAGACGGTCACGGTTTCATGCTTATTCATCACCACATGCATCCTGCAAGCCGCTGTGGGTGTGTTTTGCAGCCCCGTTGCTGCGGTCGGAACTGCTTTTCCTGGAAGAAGCTCCGGGGGCTTCTCCTGGACTTTACTGGGACAGAGCAGCACTGCCAGGGGCTGGGGGGAGTCCCCACACCTGTGGGATGGGCTGCAGGTAGATGTGGCACCTGCTCAGGTTGAATCATATCATAGAATCCCAGAATTGTTTGGGTTGGATGGGATCTGAAAGATCATCCCGTTCCCACCCTCCTGCCCAGGGGACAATTTCCACCGCATCGAGTCGGCTTCTGTCCCACGACACCGCCAGGGAATCAGCCCCAGCCCCCTTCCCTGTCGCCCCGGGGGCTCAGCCCCAGCCCTCGGCCCTGTCACCCCTCCAGGGGTCTGGTCCCCGTAAATCCCCCACCGTGCTTGGACCCAACTCCCGCACCTACATCCCTCCCCGGGGCTCAGCCCTGTCCCCTTTCCGGCGCCCCCCAGCCCCGGGGGGCTCAGCTCCAGCTCCCTCCCCTCCCAGAGCCCCTCACCCCCGGCACTCACCCCCGGCCCCTTCCCCTCCCTCTTCCCGGAGCCTCGGTTCTCCCGGGGCAGCAGCGCAACCCCCCGCCCCGCAGCCGAGCTCCGACAGCCGGGGCGGGCCGGGCGGCCAGAAGAGGCTGTCCCAGGGGCCGTGCCCGCTTGCACTGCACCTCCTTCTCCTCCTCCTCCTCCTCCTCCTCCCTCTCCCCGCGGCGGGGGCCGCCCGCCCCGCCGGGACAGTCGCCTCCAGCAGTTGCGGCGCGGTGCGGTGCGATCCATCCATCCCATCTCATCCCGGTGCGGGACATCCATCCATCCCATCTCATCCCGGTGCGGGACATCCATCCCATCTCATCCCATCCCATCCCGGCGCGCTGCGGGACATCATCACCCCGGGGCGGTGCGGGGTTTTATCCCGTCCCGGTGCGCTGGGGGACATTTCTCGCACGCCGGTTCAGCGCGGGACATCCCGAGGCGGAGCGGGGCATCCCTGGCAGCCCGTCCCGATGGAGACCGAGGGTTACCGCTGCCGCAGCAGCCGCTACATCGAGAGCGGGCAGTCGGCCGTGCCCAGCTCGGTGCTGTTCGCCGCCGGGCTTTTGGGGAACGTGCTGGCGCTGCTGCTGCTGGGCCAGCACCGGCGGCGCTCCCGCTCGCCCGGGGGCCGCCCTCCGAGGGTGTCGGCGTTCTACGTGCTGGTCAGCGGGCTGGCGGTCACCGACCTGCTGGGCAAGTGCCTGCTGAGCCCCATCGTGCTGGCAGCCTACGCCTACAACCGCAGCCTCAGCGAGCTGGGCCCGGGGGGCCGCGGCGAGGACGAGCCGGGGGTGCTGTGCCAGCTCTTCGCCTTCCTCATGGCTTTCTTCGGGCTGGCCCCCACCCTGCTGCTGCTGGCCATGGCTCTGGAGTGCTGGCTTTCCCTGGGCCACCCCTACTTCTACCGGCGGCACCTGACCCGCCGCCTGGGTGCCACGCTGGGGCCGGCGGCCGCGGGGCTGTGCGCGCTGTTCTGCGCGCTGCCCCTGCTGGGTTTTGGGGCTCCCATGCAGTACTGCCCGGGCACCTGGTGCTTCATCCGGATGGCCGGAGGTGGCCCGCGCCAGCTGGGCTTCCCCGTGCTCTACGCCAGCCTGATGGGCTTGTTGGTGTTGGCCATCGTGGCTTGCAACGTGAGCAGCATGCGGCACCTGTACGGCATGGCCCGCAGGCAGCCCCGCCGCGGGCCGGCCCCCGCCGCTGCCCCGCGCATGGAGGAGCTCGATCACCTCGTCCTGCTGGGGCTCATGACCGTCCTCTTCACCGTCTGCTCCCTTCCGCTCATCGTGAGTAATCCCACCGCCCCCTTTGCCCCTCCGGGTAAAAACCCTGCTGTCCCCGGGAGCGTGGGTGGTTGCTTCGGTCCCCTGCCGTGAAACCCCGTGGAAAATATCCTTTCCTCAGCCACAGCGAGGTTGGATTGGTGATTTGGCCCTCTCGGAACAGTCCCTCACCCTGTCCATGGGGGTCAGGCCGTTGTTAAAGCACCCTGGAATATCCCACCCCACACCAGCCCCTGCCCCTGGGAGCTTGGGTGGTTGCTTTAGCTCCCCCCCAAATATCCATCGCCCCGTGCCCCAGGGATTTGGTTTTGCATGAAGCCATTTGTAAAAATATCCTTTCTTAGCACCATCCTCTCTCAGGGAGGTGGGATTGATGATTTGGCCCCCTTGGAATAGTCCCCCACCCTGTCCATGGGGGTCAGGCTGTTGTTAAAGCACCCTGGAATATCCCCAAATCCAGCACCACTCAGTCCTGGGGCGGTCAGAGCACTGATTTTGGGATAAACCCTCACACCACCAGCAGCTCCTAAAGGCCAAGACTTTGCCTTCTAAATCCTCCCCTGGTCCCCACAGGGACCAGGTCATTGCCTAAAACTCCTTGGAATAACCCCCCGTGACCACCACCCACTCCCAGGGGGTCAGGGGTTGTTTTGGTCCCTTGGAATAAACTCTGGAGCCACCACCCACTCCTGAAGGTGCTTGGACTGATTCATTGCTTTAGTCCTCTGTGAGTAACCCACCCCTGCCACCCTGTAGAATCCTCTCCAAGGGTCAGGTTATTGCCTTAATCCCCTTGGAATAAGTCCCCCCTGGCTCCACTGTTCCATTCTGGGAGATTGCCCACCCTCAACACAAGCACCACATCCCTCAGTCCTCAATTTATTTCAATTCATTAAATTAATTAAATATATTTAAATATTTAAATTCAAGGTTATCTTTTAACCCTCATGCAATAACCCCCCAGCAGCACCACTCTGTGCCAGAGGTACTGGGGGGGGTGTCAGGTCTTTGTCCCCCCTCTGAGTGTCCCCCACCCTGTCCCAGGGATCTGACTGTTGCTTTAACCCCCATGGAATAACGTCCAACACCCATCCTGGGATGGGGGGGACGTCATTTAATTCATTGTTTAATCCTCCTGGAATAACCACAACAGCTCCACCACCCTACCCTGGGGGCTGATTTATTCCTCAAACTTCCTTGCAATATTGGCCCCACCACTCTGTCCTGGGGAAGGTCATTCCATTGTCCCCTCCCTGGAATATCCAGCACCACAGCCCCAAGGGTCAGTTCATTGTTTTAACCCCCTGGAACAATCCCCCCATCATCCCCACTCTGTCCCAGAGGTGTTGGAGGGGTCAGGTTTTTATCTTGGTCCCATCTGAGTGTCTCCCACCCCATCCCAGGGGTCAGTTTGCTGCTTTAACTCCGTTGGAATAACAACCCCCCACATCCCATCGCCATCCCTCCGTTCCTGTGAGGCTGCCCCTGAGGGGTTTGAGGTTTGGGAGGGGGGTGTCCGTTCATTGCATCAGACCCCTCAATAACCCCCCATCCCCACCCATATCAGATCCCTCAATAAACCCCCATTCCCATCCCATCAGACCCTTCAATAATTCCTCATTCCCACCCCTGTGTCCCAAAGCTGCTGGGTAGATCCAACTCCCTTTGAACCCCACTAAATCATGCCCTGAAATCTTCTCGCTTCACCCCCAGGGATGGGAGACCCCCGGCAGCAGGGAGCCCTTGCTGCCCCCTTTCTCCCCCATTCCCGGGTCTGGATCGTGCAGTTCCACCTTTCCATCACCCTCTGCAGGCAGAGCTGGTGCCACAGGCAGGGCCACCCCAAAATCAGGGTGGGAGGTGTGCATGGGTGGCTGCCACTGCCTTCGGTGACGATTTCCACATCCTCTTCCTGTCACCTCTGACACCTCTGGGATTGTGAGGTGTCAGCCACCAGCAGCTCTGGGCTCCTCCTGGTTTTGTGACGGCCCGGGATCCTCAGTCAGGACGGATCCCTGCTGAGTTATCCAATGGATGCCAGCTCTGATTTCCATGGCGAGGGGGGCAGCACAAGTGGGGTGCCCAAACCTTGGGGACAGAGCAGCACCTGCCGAGGTTGGATGATTCCTTCATCCATGAAAAAAATCCTGATCACTGCGACCACATTTCCAGCTCGAACATCCTTGTCCTGACAGGATGAAGACACAACTATCCATGATCCAGCCCCACTCCCAGCTGGACCTACAACCCACAACACACCCTGATCCATGGGGACACCGAGGGGTCAAAACTTCCACGGGAATATTTTTACCCCCACCCTAGCAAGACCTCCCTTAATTTCCCCCTATTTCCTTGCCCTTCCCTAACTTTCTCTCATTTCCTGGGTTGTTTTGGTGGTTTTTTTGGCCAGATCCGGGCGTACATGGGAGCCTTTGCCGCCGACTTCAACGAGAACGCCGACCTGAGCGCTCTGCGCTTCCTCTCCGTCAACTCCATCGTGGACCCCTGGGTCTTCATCATCTTCCGCACCTCCGTCTTCCGCGGCTTCGTGCGCCGCGTCTGCCGCCGCCTCGGCTCCCGCAGAGCCTCCCTGAAAGGCTCCAGCCCTCCCGGTGACGGCCAGTTCTGTCCCCCGGGCTGGCGCAGGACAGACCCGCCGCACCTCGGCGTCCCCTGAGAGCGGCCCGGCTGCTGAGGAAGCCGGCGGCTGCCGGCGAGGATGAGGAGCGAGCCTTCGGCCCCGCATCCCTGCCCTGGAGCATCCCGAGGCGGCGCCAGGGCGGTGGCAAGGCGGGGACAGCGCCCAGCTGGCTGCGAGGGGCGCTGTGAAAGGGTTTCTGTCCCCTCCCTAGGCTGTGTTTTTGCCCCGGAGAGGAGCCGGGGCGAGGCTCCCGGGGATTTGGGAATATTCCGAGCGGTTTTGCCGAGGGTTTGGGGAGTGCCCGGCTCCAGGAAGGCAGGAGGGGTTTGGAGTGTGATTCAGGGCAGTGGGGTCGCACAGGGAGGAGAAGTGTGGCTGTGACCCCCGTGGAATAAAAGTGGTTCAGTGTTTCGTTGCCTTGTCCAGTGCGTGATCCCGTTCCAGGCCAAGGGGGTTTATCCAGAGCTGGGTTGGGGTGGCCCCAGACTGGGTGAAGGACTCCGAAATTTGAGCAGCAGTTGCTGGTGTGAGGAAAAGATGGATGAAAGTGAAATCCCTCCCTGGCACACCCTCCATCCCTGCCCACGATCTTCCCTAATCCCGGGGCAGGGCTGTGGTTAATCCTCCCTTATCTCACTCTTCTCTGGAGAACTCCGAGCCCTGATGTTGCATTTGTGCTCCTCAGCCGTACCTGTTCCGCTGTAATTATTTCAATTCAGTATTTATGACTGTCCTGAGCCTTAATGAGAGCAGTAATTGAGAGAACACAGAGCCTGGGATGCACAAGCGTGCAAGAGAGCGGTTTTTTTTAATGGAAGATCCATTTCCTCCCAACCACACGTATTAACTGGATTTAATTTTTGCCTCAAGTGACCATTTAGGCCAAAAAAAAAAATCACGATGACCAACTGTTTAGTGCCCTTGGAGGAGACAGAGAGTATTTCTCTCCTCTGTTTAGCTAAGCCTTGCAAGGTGTAGCCGTGTTCCTGCCCGGGTTCTCACGTGATGTTTACTCTCGGTGTCAAACACGTTCTGGTTTTGAAGGAACAATATCTTGAAGATTTTTGGAGGTGACTTGCTGGGTCACCTGGCTGTGTTCTCTCCCAGCTGGAGAAAAGGGCAGAGCTTTGTTTGAGTGTTTGGGGATGTTTTGGGGACACCTGGGAGCTGCCGGCTGGGTGCCTCTCCTCGGGTTTTTTTCCGAGGAGAAAGAAGGAAACGAGGGTTGGTTCATGGATTGGTTTCATGTTACTGGCTTGGTATCGACTTGGAGATGGCTCACGTGGGGCTGCAGAGTCAACAGCTCCGAGCCTGCTCCGTGGCATTCCCGGGATCTGTTCCGCCGCAGCCGGATGAGATAACGGCCCTGGAAAACTTTGTTGTTTTCCCCCCTAAACTGGGATCTCCTCCCTCAAACAGTTCCATGCTCCACTCAGGACAGATGGAACAGGCACCGTGTTCAACAATGTAGAATCATGGAGTGATCACTGAGGTGGGATAAGATTTCCAAGATCATGGATCCAGCATTAACAGGAGCTGAGGGCGCTCTGGGTGTGCAGGGAATCACCTGCCCCTGATGCCTGCGAGGATTCACTCCTGGAGAGGCTTTGCCCCAGGAAAAGTCCCAGCCCCAGGAAAAGTCCCAGCCCCAGGAGAGATCCCTGGTCCAGGAAAAGTCCCTGCCCCGTGATGTGTGTGTTTCGAACCCAGGGCAACCACGATCCCTGGAAATCAGTAATTAAACTGACACAAACCAAATCAGGTTCTTGATTAAGGTGCAGAAACAGGCTCCACCTGAGCCCCAAGATGATGTAAACTCCACATCATTGACCCATCCATGATTTTATCATCTCAAGAGATAAATCATGGAGCCATGAGTGACCCCCCCCTCCCCTCCATCCCTGCAGCATCCCCGCTCCCTGACTGGGACCACACATTTCCCAGCGACCTTGACACGCTCCTCTGGCTCGGGCAGCACTTTTAATCGCGGTTCTGCCCTTCCCGGTGTCCTACCTGCTGTGGGAACAGACTTGGAGTCTCCAGCCAGCCGCTGCTGCCTGCGGGCGAGCCGAGCGGCGGCTGCAGCCGGCGAGGTTTGCACTCGGGGCTGCAGCCAGGGCGGATAAATCCTGGCTCCCGGCTGTTCCCGGGGCCGAGCTGCCGTGTCGCCGTCCTCGCCAGAGATGGCAGCACGTCCCCAGCCAGGGCCGGGCTCCTGCCACTGATGTTCTCCACCCCAAGCTGGTCCCCTGGGCACCCTATTTTTCAGCGCCTTAACACGTGCAGTTTGGGGCTTCCAGGAGTTATGTCAAAGCTTAGATCCCCTCCTTACTAAGTCTGGGAACCATCAAAATAAAAGGGAAAGAAAATATAAAATCAAGTAAGGATTGAAATGAAAAATCCCGACGAGGCGCGGGTTGGTTGCGAACGTTGCTAAACAGGAACCAAAAAAAGCCCAGGGGCTCAGGGAGCTCCAGCTGAGGAGGGGAGAGAGGCTGTGGAGCCTTCCCTGATCACATCCTCCCCCCAGGCTCCTGCTCTGCTCAGTCATTCCCCTCGGGACCCCTCTCCGTGCCAGACCGCTCCTGTGCCAGCCGTTCCCAAAGGGACGGACCTGAGCCTTAATGGAGGCAATAAAGAGACGCTGCTCAGCTCCAGGCTGGAGCTCCTCGCCAGCGATGCTCTTCTGGGGGGGCTCTTTTATGTCCCTGTCACCCTCCAGCACTGCCAGCTGCCCTGTCCCATGCTGTCACTGCAGCCACCTGCATCACCTCTCCCTGCATCCCGCTCCATTCCTGGACATAAATCACTCTCAGGGTGGGTTTTATTCCAGCTCACGAAATCCAGGCACAACTTTGCTCAAGCTCATTTCCCGACAAATTGTTTCATTCTTGCAAAGAGCCCGGGGTTTTTTTTCTTTTTTTTTTATTGCCTGCCTGCATATTTCAGCTATTCTGGAAGCAGGGAGACACGTGCCCGGGCAGGCGGCTGTGCCAGGGCTGCCAGGAGCCCCAGCCAGCCCAAGAGTGGCTTCATTTATTTTTTAACCCATGCACCCAGGTGCTGGTATAGGATAAAAAGATGAGGCACCAAAACCTGGACCTGCCTGCTTTCCCAGGATGGGGAGTTAAGCTGCTGAAAGCACTGGAACAACAGATAAAGGATGGGAAGGCTTTGAAAATGTTGTCTGGATTTGTTAAACACAACTCAGGATGGGGGTTTGGTTAAAAAGGGATGAAATCCGCTCACCATAAACAGGAGGGCTGGACTCCTCCACGTCCCTGGTGCCAGAACCATCCTTTAAAATCCACCAGGGATGGAGCAGGATCCCAACACGCTCCCTAACCGCAGGCAGCAAACTCCAGAGGCTGAGTCCTCTCTGTGAATTTAATGCAACTTTCCTACAAGCCCAGAGTGTTTTCTCCAACTGGGCCAGGCCTGGAAATCTTCTTTTAGGAAAAAAGATGCCAACAAACCTTGAGAGGGTTTATGAGGTGCTGGAGTGTGTCCAGAGAAGGGAACAGAGCTGGGGAAGGGTCCGGAGCACCAGGAGAGGCTGCTGCCCAGGGCAGTGGTGGAGTCCCCATCCCTGGAGGGTTTCAAAAGCCGTGAGGATGTGGCACTTGGGGACATGGCTCAGTGGTGACCTTGGCAGTGCTGGGGGAATGGTTGGACTCCATGTCATAGAGGACTTTTCCAACTTAAATAATTCTAGGATTTGAAATGGGCCTCGCTAGGGGCAAGACACGAGCTAAACATGGAAGCAAAGGGAAGAAAACAAACACTTCCCAAGGCAGGACAGATTGTACCAAGCAGTCTGTTCTTGGTTTTGAGCTCCGAAGGGGGAACGAAAAAAACAAAAGCCCAGCAATTTTCCTATTATTGCAGAAAAATCCCATCAGAGACAACTGTCAGTGGAGAAGCCTGAAGCCCCAGAAGGATATTTAAGGCTCCATTAGCTGCCAGGAAAATGAGCTCCATAAGAAGCCAAAACCCCTTCCTGAGCTGTGACACGGAATGCCAGAAAGGAGCGGGAGGCTGGGAAAAGCTTTGGAGCAACCACCCTACGGGGGTGCCTGCTGCTTGGAAAAGGTCTGGAGACTTTTTTTTGGATGGGCAGACTGGAGGGATCAGGACAGGATTCAGCCTCAGCCGAATTTGTGGGTGGCGCGAAGGAGGGCTGAACGTGCCAGGGTGTCACCCAACCCTCTGGAATCAAACAGCATGGCTCCCACCAGCAGATGGGATTGGATGCTCTGCAGGGTTAAAAGAGCTCCTGGGATGTGTTTTCCTGGACCTCCTGTGCTGAGGTGGTGTGAGGTGGCTGAAACACTGTCCCCTCTGTCTCAACCCACTGTGGGAACAGAGCTGGAGCTGTGGCTTGGCCACCTCACCCTCAGCTCATCCTCCCCACCACGCTGAAGAGGCCTTTGAGCTGTGTGAGAAAAGAAAGCAGAGCCAGGACTCGGAGTGGTCCCTCAGAAATGGAGGTGCTGCTGTCACAAACCGCAGCTCGCCCGGCCCTCGAGTTTGCCGTGCCCCAAATTTCCTTTACGAAGTTCCTGTTACAAAACCGTGGTTTTAAACGTAACAGCCAAACCCACCCGCGTGTCTGCAACCTGCCGTGTCCGTGCTGCAGCGTTTCACTGAGGTCGGGGGAGACCAGGTGAACGGAGTAAATTAAAAATTAAATTGTTAACAGATGTTGGAACAGCCCCAGGGCCACAGGAGGGAAAAGGTTTTCTATCCTCGAGGTGTTCTGGAAGCACCAACTGCTTAAATAAAGGCAGCTTGAGTGAGGGATGGTGTCCTGGAGGATGGAGAGAGCATCTGAGGCCACTGGGATCCAGCATGTGGATTTCCCATCCCTGGATGTGTTCCAGGGTGGATGAGCCTTGGAGCACCCTGGGATAGCGGAAGGTGTCCCTGCCCACGGCAGAGGGTGGGACTGGATGGGCTTTAAGGTCACAGCCAGACCGGCTGCACCCCCCCTAGGGACCTCTGATGACATGAAGGAGAGGGGGACAATGGGGACATGGCACGGTGCCAGTCATGGGGCAGGGAGTTCTCCATGGGTTCCTCTGGAGCTGTGGGAATTCCCCTGCACAGCCTGGGACTCCGGGCTCAGAGGGATTTGGGGTTCTGGAGCCAGTCTCAGGCTGGGCTGGGGCTGGCTGTGCCTCGGGGCTCCCAGAGCACCTCTGGAAATCCCTGCCCGTGTGAGGAGCTGCTGGACCGGCACTGGGATTCCCGGGATAGAGTGTGACTCCGTGCTCCTGGAGCCACACCGGATCTCCAGGACCTGTACCTGGATTGGCCGTGGGAGCGACCCCAGGCCGGCACCGAGACTCCCGGACCGGCACCAGGACTCCTGGAGCCGTGCCGGGATTGGCCGTGAGAGCTGCTCCCGCTCTGGCACAGGGACTGACCGTGCCTCGGGGCTCTCAAAGCAGCACCGGGCTCTTGGACCGGCACCGGGGCTCCTGGACCGACAGCGGGGCTGATCGTAAGAGGCGCTCCCGGTCGAGCAGCTGGGCTGGGCGTGCCGGAGCCGGGCTGGGTCAGAGCGGGGACTGTCCCAGCGACCCCGGGGCCGCCCCAGCACTCCCGGCCCGGCACCGGAGCTCCCAGACCGGTACCGGGACTGGCCGTGTCCGGGGCTCCCAAACCGGTACCGGGACTGGCGGTGTCCGGGGCTCCCAGATCGGTACCGGGACTGGCGGACCGCACCGGGACTGGCGGTGTCCGGGGCTCCCAGATCGGTACCGGGACTGGCGGACCGCACCGGGACTGGCGGTGTCCGGGGCTCCCAGATCGGTACCGGGACTGGCGGACCGCACCGGGACTGGCGGTGTCCGGGGCTCCCAGATCGGTACCGGGACTGGCGGACCGCACCGGGACTGGCGGTGTCCGGGGCTCCCAGATCGGTACCGGGACTGGCGGACCGCACCGGGACTGGCGGTGTCCGGGGCTCCCAGATCGGTACCGGGACTGGCGGACCGCACCGGGACTGGCGGTGTCCGGGGCTCCCAGATCGGTACCGGGACTGGCGGACCGCACCGGGACTGGCGGTGTCCGGGGCTCCCAGATCGGTACCGGGACTCTCGTTCCGGCCAGGGTCGGCCCGTGCGCGTCCCCCGCCTCCGCTCCGTCCATCCCCGCCAGCGCGGGGCCGGGGGGGCCCGGGGCGGTGCCGGGGCCCCGGGGCGGTGCCGGGGGCGGCGGGCGGGGCGGTGCCGTCGGGGCGGGCGGCGCCGGTGCCGGTGCCGGGGGCGGTGGCGCAGTCGGGCGTGCGGCGGCGGCGGCGCGGGATGAACGGGACGGGCCGGGCGTGCGGGCTCGACGGGGCAGCGCTGCCGGCCGGGGCTCGCCCGCTGGTCAGCGCGCTCATGTTCTCGGCCGGGCTCCTGGGCAACCTCCTGGCCCTGGGGCTGCTCCTGCGCGGCCGCCGCTGGCACCGGCAGCGCCCGCCCGCGCTGTTCCAAGTCCTGGTGCTGGCCCTGGTGGTCACCGACCTGCTGGGCACCTGCTCCGTCAGCCCCTTGGTGCTGGCTTCCTACCACCGCAACCTCACCCTCACCGCCCTGGCCAGCGGAGAGGACATCTGCTTCTACTTCGGCTTCGCCATGAGCTTCTTCGGCCTCGCCACCATGCTCATCCTCTTCACCATGGCGCTGGAGCGCTGCCTGGCCCTGGGGCGACCTTACTTCTACGAGCGTTTCCTGAGCCCCCGCACGGGCCTGGTGGCCCTGCCGGCCATCTACACCTTCTCGGCCGCCTTCTGCTCGCTGCCGCTGGTGGGCTTCGGGCGCTACGTCGAGTACTGCCCCGGCACCTGGTGCTTCATCCAGATGCACCTGGATCTCCGCCGGAGCACCGGGGAGGTGGCGGAGCTGAACGTCACCTTCTCGCTCCTCTACGCCACCCTGCTCCTCTTCCTCATCGTGGCCGTGCTGCTCTGCAACCTGAGCGTCATCGTGAACCTGGCCCGCATGCACCGCCGCGGGCAGAGGACGCGCCGGGTGACGGCCCCGGAGCAGCCCCGCGCCTCCACCGGCTGCGGCCGCCGCATGTTCTCCATGGCCGAGGAGATCGACCACCTCCTGCTGCTCTCCATCATGACCATCACCTTCGTCATCTGCTCCCTGCCCTTCACGGTGAGTGTCGCTGTCTGTCCCCGGGGTGGGGTCACTCTCCCCGGCACCCGCATTTGTCTCCTGGCCTTGATAAAAGCTTCCCCCCGACTCTGCTGGCCAGACCTCGAGGGGTGAGGTCAAAGCTTTGCTGTTCACAAAGCTCGGGCATGAGCTTGGCAATTTGCACATCACCTGGGGAGAGGGGGAATCACTCCCTGTGTCCCCAGTGCCAGGAGGAGGATGGGGTGGCAGGAGGACAGGGTGGCAGGAGAATGGGGTGGCAGGAGGACAGGGTGACAGGAGGATGGAGTGGCAGGAGGACAGGGTGACAGGAGAATGGGGTGGCAGGAGGATGGAGTGGCAGGAGGATGGAGTGGCAGGAGGACAGGGTGACAGGAGGATGGAGTGGCAGGAGGACAGGGTGACAGGAGAATGGGGTGGCAGGAGGATGGAGTGGCAGGAGGATGGAGTGGCAGGAGGACAGGGTGACAGGAGGATGGAGTGGCAGGAGGATGGAGTGGCAGGAGGATGGAGTGGCAGGAGGACAGGGTGTCAGGAGGACAGGGTGGCAGGAGGATGGAGTGGCAGGAGGATGGAGTGGCAGGAGGATGGAGTGGCAGGAGGATGGAGTGGCAGGAGCAGAGGTGCCCTCCCACCCCAAAGAGGCTCCCAGGCCAGGCCTGTGGTTCAGGCAGGGGCAGGCTGGGGGTCCCCTGGACCACATGGCATCGCTGCGATTCCCAGCATCCAGGAATTTATGGTGGAAGTATGAGGGATGGCAAAACAACCAATTCTGCTTCTAGAGACGGGATGAAGGAGCTGCCCTGGGCTGGAGGCAGTGGGTATCTGTGCTGGGCAGGATGAGTTATCCCAGATTTCTGTGGATGGAGCGGGAGTTGGAGGGAAGCTGCACTCACCTCGCTGTTAGGCAGCGATTTCTGCTCCTCTGTGACAGCACCGAGGCACAGAGATGGGAGATTTCTGGGAAGAGAGCTCTGGCACAGCAGCCATAGCACGTGTCATCCCAAGGGATATGCCCACATCCCGTGCCCCATCCGTGCACGAGGTTTCCAGCAGAAATCCAGGATCAAAACAGCCAAGTGAGGAAGCGGAGAGAGTGAGTCCCCTGGCTCTGTCTGGGCTCTCCCCTCCCAAGGGCCACTTTTCATCCATCCAAGTGCTTTTCCACCAGGAGCACTGATGGCTCTGGAGCACCTCCGGCCCCTTTCCAGGTGTATGAGCCCCCCAGTGCAGGAGGTCAGTTTGGTCCCATTAAAAGTGACCCCACCAAGGCTGGGAGCACAGCCAGTGCTAATTTCATACTCTCGGTGTTAAACAGACTGCACCTTCCCTTCATGCTCCCTTGCTTTTCCTAAGGGGAAAGGAAATAACCACAAGATACAGCTGAACCAGGGTTTTAGGACAAAGGAATAACGTCCTGATGCTCGTGAGCATCTCAATGCCCTGAGAGACACTTCAGCTCCTGACCGTGAACCCACACATGATGGACAGCTCTTCCCGTGTCCCAAAAAAAGCCCCGGCATGGCTGCTGTGGTCAGCCCAAGGCGGAACCCCTCGGTGGGGACACGTGGGCAGGGCCCTGCGAGTGTGCTTGGGGCAGAGGGGCTGGGAAAGCAGCCCTGGCCGGGATCCCATGGGCCCTGTGGTGGCAGATATAGCCTTATCCAGAGCCAGCTTCCCTTTTCCCATCGCCCGGCTCCCATGTGGGGCCGCGCTTTGGCAGCGGCCCAAACCCGGCTCCCTCCTTGGGGTGACACTTTCTCTCGTGTCCCCGGCTCTCCAAGGAGCACTCCAGGCACACAAACCCAATCAGGCCACGAATTCCTTCCCAAAACACACCAGAGCTTGGAAACGCCGCATGCGGCCAGCGCGGATGTTCCATCCCGGGGTGGTACCCGGCGGATCCCGGGCAGGGGAGGATGCTCCTGCTGCCCATCCCCATCCCCAAGCATCTCCCCAGCCCGGAGCGAGGGGGTGGCGGGTGACCCGAATGAGTAAGGAGTGCTGAGTCACCCTTCCAGGAAGCCCCGCGGGCTGGGATGAGTCGGCAGTCGCAGGAAGGACCGGCGAGGTCCAGCTCCCCTCGTCCTCTCTGTCTCCCACGTTTATTGCTCCTGTGCGGTCTCAAGGTGAGAGACATCACTTCCTCCGGCAGCCACGGGTTTAACTGTGGCTCTGAACGAAGCAGAGCACGGCGCTGCCTTTCGTTTAAAGTTCATTTAAACCCACGGAGTCGGCAAATTTGCTGTGACAGCCCGAATGGTCCCAAAAGAGCTGCCTGGGGGCTCAGGCTCGGGATTATTTCTCCCTGCGATTTCTCCCTGGTTGTGAGATCCCACTGCAGTGCTGCGTCCAGCTCTGGGATCCTTCCAGCACAGGAAGGACCTGGAACTGTTGGAGCGAGTCCAGAGGAGGCACCAAGTTGATTAAAGGGATGGAGCAGCTGTGCTGTGAGGAAAGGCTGGGAGAATTGGGATTGTTCACCCTGGAAAAGAGAAGGATTTGGGGTCACCTAATTATGACCTTCCAGTACTTGAAAGGAACTGGGATTGTTCACCCTGGGAAAGAGAAGGATTTGGGGGTCACCTAATTATGACCTTCCAGTACTTGAAAGGAGCTCTAGGAAAGATAACGTAACTTAGACCTAAATATAGTAAATGATTCCAATTAAAAATCCACTTCTATTTTACTCCCCGTTGTAATCGTTGGTCTTTTCCCCATGTCGTAATGGGTTCCTGTGCAACAAAAGGATGAATAACTGCTTTGATTGTAACCGCACACATGTTGTGTAGACATGCAGAGACTCTTTACAAAGGCCTGGAGTGACGGGACGAGGGAGAAATGGATTCAAACTGACAGAGAGGAGGTTTGGATGGGATATTGGGGAAAAAATTCTTTCCTGTGAGGAGGTTTAGATGGGATACTGGGGAAAAAATTCTTTCCTGTGAGGTTTAGATGCGATATTGGGGAAAAAATTCTTTCCTGTGAGGTTTAGATGGGATATTGGGAAAAAAATTCTTCCCTGTAAGGAGGTTTGGATGGGATATTGGGGAAAAAATTCTTTCCTGTGAGGTTTAGATGGGATATTGGGAAAAATTCTTTCCTGTGAGGAGGTTTGGATGGGATACTGGGGAAAAAATTCTTTCCTGTGAGGTTTAGATGTGATATTGGGAAAAATTCTTTCCTGTGAGGAGGTTTAGATGGGATATTGGGGAAAAATTCTTTCCTGTGATACAGGTTGTCCAGAGCAGCTGTGGCTGGAAGCGTTCCAGGCCAGGCTGGATGGGCCTTGGATGAACCTGGGCTAGGGAAATGGCAGCGAGGGATGGACTGAGATGATTTTTAAGCCTCTTCCCAACACAACCCCCTCCCTGCCTTCGCAGATCCGCGCCTACGTCAACAAGTTCGTCAGGGGAGAGGCCAACCACGAGTGGGACCTGCTGGCGCTGCGCTTCCTCTCCATCAACTCCATCGTGGATCCCTGGGTGTTCGCCATCCTGCGGCCGCCCGTGCTGCGCCTCATGCGGGCGGTCCTCTGCTGCCAGGTCACCCCCACGGCCCCCGACGGCCCCGCCGTGTCCCCCGAGGTGACAAAGCTGCCGGAGCGGCCGGAGCTCTGCGGGTTGTAAATCCCTCTGGGTTGTTGTTCCCGGAGGATCCTCCCTCCCGAGGAAGCTCTCGGTGAGAGCCGCGTCTGCCGCAGCCTGGTCCTGATGGGAGTGGCTCAGGTGTCACCTGTCACCACCGTGGTCTCTCACGGGGACAAAAGGACAAGGTTGGAAGGGCTGGTGAGTCCCTGCGTGCTGCTGTCGCCCTTTAGGGCTGGTCCCTCCTAGAAAAGGGCTCAGCCCTGTTGGGGGTGAAGCTTGGGGGGGGTTTGTTATAACCCCCTGGGCTGGGGGGTGTTGGGAAGCAGAGATTCCTGCTTGGTGTGCTTCCCAGCAAGGTCTCCGTGGGGGTTTTTTTTGGGATGCGAGCAGGGCTAGAGCTCCCGGAGATGGGGCTGGGTGGCTGCAAGCATCCGTCTGTGCCCCCCAGATCCATAAGGACTGGGGAAGGAGAGGAAGGGAGCAGTGTATCCTAAAAAATCCCCCCCCTTTTTTTAGGCTGGTCGCCTAAAGAAATGCACTTTTTCAGGGGCAGGTCTGTGTTCTTATGTCTGTCTGTCTGTCTGTCCCACACCCCTGAGATTTTAGGCACTGGTGGGTCCCTGAGGGGCACCAAGGTACTAAAGAAGCCAAATTTTGGCACTTCCCTGGCGCTGTGATGGAGCAGAGCAGCCCCTCCTCAGCACCCATTTGGAAATTCCCTTTCCCCCGTGCTTTTTTTGCAAGAGCCAACAGAGGGAATAAAGATCCTGCCCAGGGAATGGTCATGGCCATGAGCTTCACCCACATCCAGGGTGGTGGTGGTGGTGGGGTTTGGGTTTGTCCTTGATTGGGACAAATATTTATTTAAAATAAAACGCCAAAAAAAAAAAACCCCAATAAAAGCAAAATACCAACTGCAAAACCATCCAGGTCATCAATTCTGCCCTGCTGGGCAGCATCCTTCAACACCACTGTTTTATTTTCCGGGATCCCTCTCACTCTTTGGGACTCCAGGATCGTTCCCACTGGGATGAGGAGCATCCAACTCCACATCCCAAGGCCACCACTGCCATTAGGAATTTTCTTGTGGCTCCCATTTGAGCAGCATCCGACACGGCCAGTGGCATTTGTGCAATTCCGAGCGTGGAGCCTCATTTGGGAGCTGCAGCTCTGCTCAGGGAGCCCAAAGGTGCCGAGATTTGGGGCTTTTCCAGGGTTTGTGAGTCGAGGTGATGTGGAAAAAAAAAAAAAAAAGAAAAAAAAAAGAAAAAAAAAAGGAGTTATTATTTAAATAATAAATGTCTCTCAAAGGAGCCTGCTGAATCATGTGTCGGATGTGGGATGAAACCACGGGAATGGGGGGGAGAGGGCAGCAGGAGAGGCTGGCAGGGAGAAGTGGGTGCCTCCACTTTCCTAAAAAGTGGCAATAAACTCTCTTTCACAGATGTAGAATGACTATTTTTTTTTTTTTACCAGAGCTCCAGAAATCCCCCCAATCTCTGAGCTCTTCCCTAAAACCTGCCTACCCCACAGGCAGGGAAAGGCAGGCAAAACTGCCACCTGTTATCAAAACACAACCCCCCCCTCCCCCCAAAAATACCCACCCTAAAAAAAGGCAGAATTGAGGTCACTGCTGTCAGGCAGCCAATGTCCACAGGAAGTTTCCTGGCCTCCCAAATGCGTGTGGGCAGATGTCAGACAGGGGCTGCTCTTGCTCAAACGGGTTTTTGGCAGCAGGGGGGCTTTGGAGGGGGTGTGGAATTTTAGGGATGGCGTTTCCAGATGTGCCTGCCCGTGGGGGTGAAGCTGGGGTGCTCCCCACGCCACTGGAATGTCACTAATCCTGGTGCCATCCCAAATTTGGCACTGTCCCACTCAGCACTTGGAGGGCACAGTTGTCCCTTCCTAAATTATTCCCTCATCCATGCACACAGCAGGAGGAAAAGCACATTCTGGGCTCAGTTTTGGGGCTCCCATCATGTCTCAGGGTGTGCTCAGCTGGAACAAGGAGCCAAAAACTTTGGGAAGAGCCTTGAGTCCTTGAGCTTTATTTATCTGGATGGTCATGACCTGGTTGCTCAGGCTGGAATTTCAGGAGCAGTTGCCTAATTCTCCTCTAAGCCAGAGGGGATGGCTGCCTGGCGTGCAAAAGATAGAAAATTAAGGAAAAAAAAAAAAAAAAAAAAGGAAAAATGTTGAAAATGGCAAGGAGGTCGCATCCTGCAGGGATCAGAGGAATGTGACAGGGTGGGAAGAGAACCCAGCAGGATCCGTGGCACAACCCAAAGGGAGGATTGTCCCCAAATCCAAGGATTCACTCCTGCCAGCCCCCAGCTCCTCTGCTGACCACTAATGACCAGCTGCTTGTTTTTTTGGGAGGTTTGTGGCTCCTCATCAGGAAATGCGGGGCTGGGAGAGAACCTCCCGCCATCCATCCCCTGGGATCTGCTTTTTGCTGCAGGAGAGTCACTGTCCCAGCCAGCAGGGCAGCAATCCTGGCAAGTGGGCTCAGGGAAATGATTTGGATCAATCTGAATGCCAAAATAAAAGAGAAATTGGTGCATGAAAGGAGAGGAACCCATTAAACCTGAGTCCCTTTGCCAGGACTCATCCTGAGCTGCCGGCCAGGGATTACCCCCAAGCTCTGGAAACAAAATCTCCTTTCCCTGCCTCCAAAGGAGAAAAGGGCTTTCACCAGAGCTCTGTGAGGACAAGGAGGACTGTGAACCTCTGCATCCCGAGCCATGAGCCTGCACAGAACGCTGCTTTTATTAACGTCACGCAGGAGCCTTTGGAAAAAGCAAATTAATTTGCCACTCGTCAGCTCCCTCAGCGTCTGCCCGGCTCAAATACAAGATGACAAAGTTTCATTTCATTGTCTGTGCCGGCCCTTAATGACTTTTTTATTGCCACACCGGAAACCTGCTGGCACAGGGAAGCTCCAGGCAGGTCTTTAATCCTGCATTTCCATCTGGGAATCTGCTGCTGGAGAGGAGGGAGGGAGAAGCCATTCCTTGGAGGCAACAGAGAGCATTCAGCTGCCCCTCAGGCTTCTTAAAAATTCTGAGGTTTTCCACAGTGGTGGGAGGGATGCAGGGAGTGGGGATCTTCTGCAAAATTTAAAATCATGGAGTGGTTTGGGATGTAAAGGACCTTAAATCCCATCCCATTCCACCCCCTGTCATGGGCAGGGACACTTTCCGCTATCCCAGGTTGCTCCAAGTCCCATCCAGCCTGGCCTTGGACACTTCCAGGGATCCAGGGGCAGCCACAGCTTCTCTGGGCACCCTGTGCCAGGGCCTCCCCACCCTCCCAGCCAGGAATTCCTTCCCAATATCCCACCTAACCTCTGTCAGTGGAAAACCCCTTATTCTGGCACTTCAGTTCCTTGTAAATAATCCCTCTCCATTCCCAAATGATGGTGATGCCACACCATATTTTTGGGAAATAGGCATTTTGGGAGAGTAGAGAGGAAAGAAAAAGCACTTCCCTCTTGCTCCCTCCTTTCCTGGCTTGTTTGGAACATCTCCTCCACATTCCTGTGCTGTCAGCAGGGAGGAAACTCTCGGTTTTTGGCCGTTTTAGTTGTGGTTTTACTGAGGGCCACAAAAGCCCCTCAACCCCATTCAGGGGGATCAGGGAATGTGGGCAACATTTTGGGAATGGGATGGGATGGGATGGGTGCAGTGATGCATCCAAGCCCAGCATTCCTGCAGAACAGTTCTGGAATTGTTGCTCCAGTCCTTTGGAAGCAAAGCAGAGCTGCCTTTCCAGGCACAGGAACCCTCCCTGGGCTCCAGAGGGTGTGATCCGTGTTAAATTGGATTAAATTAATTAGCCAAGGAAGTGACTTACGGAGACATGGCGTGGCTGGGCTTCCCATCCAGCTCTGCAGTGGTTCCAGGGCTTCCCATGGCACAGGAAAAGGTCACATTTGGCTTTACCACAGCTGCCTTCTGCTTTTGCAGCTGGTTTTGCACCTCTGCATCCCCACATATCCATGTGAAACCTTTCCTCTGAGTCCTTCAGGTCACCCCACATCAGAATGATCCCATTCTGAAAGAGGGATCAGCATTTCCCAGGGTTTATTTTTTTGTGGTATCCCAAACTTCATAGGCTTCAAGTCAGAGCCTGGTGCCCAACACTGAGACCCAAAATGAGTGATTTGTGGCCTGTCCCCTGTCACTGTGAGAGGTTATGAGACCTTGGAAGCAGCAGGGCTGGGCAGAATTCCCTAAAGTGAAACCAAACATACCTGAGAGAACAAACTTTTGTGGGGGCATAAATTCCTTGTGCGACATCAGCTTTTTTGGGAATCCTGCAGTGGAATCCACGGGCCGGGATCCCTGCATCAGCCTCACCACCCTCACAGTCAGGAATTCCACCCCAATATCTCATCTAAATCTGTCCTCTGGCAGTGGGAAGCCATTCCTTGTGTCCTGTCCCTCCATCCCTTGTCCAAAGTCCCTCTCCAGCTCTCCTGGAGCTCCTTTAAGCACTGGAAGGGCTCTAAAGAGTCCCTGGAATCTTCTCCATGCGAACACTCCCGGCTCTCCCAGCAGAGCCCTGAATTTTCAAGCTTTTTTACAATATATGAATAACAATAACAATCTTCCCTCTGGCTTTTGGGTTCAGCATTGCAGGGGGTGAAGGTCTCATATGACTTTTCCCCAGATTACCATAAACTGTCCATTTCTCAAGCCTAACACATTTTTTTTAGCTGTGGGTGTGACCTCCTCACTTAGAAGAGCTCTGCCCAGACACTTTCTCATGTAACTCTGTTTTTTCTCTTACTCCGACATGAAAACAACAATGTGAACACCCTGCTTTAGTGCAAGGTGTCCCTGCCCATGGCAGGGGTTGGAATAAAATGGGCTTTAAGGTCACTTCCAACCTAAATATCCCACGATTCCATGGAGCTGCAGCCCTCCTGCTGCTCATTTTTCCTCACAGATGGAGCTGGGTGTGCAGGGAGGGTGAGCGGGAGGATCCTGGGATGGGGCTGGACCTTGCATCCCTGTATCCCTGAATCACTGAATCCCTGCTGTATCCCTGTATCCCTATATCCTTGTATCCCTATATCCCTGTATCCCTATATTCCTATATCCCTGTGTCTCTGAATCCCTGTATCCCTATATTCCTGAATCCTTGTATCCCTATATATCCCTGAATCCTTATATCCCTGTATCCCTGAATCCCTGTACCCCCAAATCCCTGAATCCATGAATCCCTGTACCCCTGAATCCCTGTATCCCTGAATTCCTGTATCCTTTTATCCCTGAATCTTTATATCCCTGTACCCCTGAATCCTTGTATCCCTGTACCCCATAATCCCTGAATCCCTGAATCCCTGTATCCCTGAATTCCTGTATTCTTGTATCCCTGAATCTTTGTATCCCTGAATCCCTGAATCCCTGAATCCTTGTATCCCTGTATCCCTGAACCCCTGTATCCCTGTATTCTTGTATCCCTGAATCTTTGTATCCCTGAATCCCTGAATCCTTGTATCCCTGTGCCCCTGAATCCTTGTATCCCTGAATTCCTGAATTCCTGTATCCTTGTATCCCTGAATCCTTGTATCCCTGAATCTTTGTATCCCTGTACCCCTGTACCCCTGAATCCCTGAATTCCTGTATCCTTGTATCCCTGAATCTTTGTATCCCTGAATCCCTGTATCCCTGAATCTCTGTATCCCTGTACCCCTGAATCCCTGAATTCCTGAATTCCTGAATCCCTGAATCTCTGTATTCCTGCTATTCCCTGGTCCATCCTTTATCCAAAATGCACACAGACAAAGCCCTGGATGGAGCAGAGCCCCCCCTGAGTTCCCCCCCTCCAGCCAGCGGGCATCCAACCAGAAAAGCAACCAGAAGGACTGGGAAAAATCCAGCCAGAGCTCCAAGATGATCCACAAGTGGCTGAAAACAGAAGGAAGGGAAAGTTTTACGAGCCTGACTGGGACGTGGAGCTAAAAATACAGCGACAGTGACTCGGGGAGGGACGCGGGTGTCCGAGGCATCGCTTGTTTGTGCGCTCACGGCGGGCCCGGCGCTCGCCCCCGGAGAAAATCCTGTCCCTTAAGAGCATCCAGATGAGGTGTGAGGGAATTTATTTCCTCCCTCCCTGCTCTCCAGTGATGCATCGGGCAGGGAGGGCGGGGTCGCGCTTCCCCGGTGTCCTCGGGCTGCTCCAGAGGTTTGAAAGGGGCACCTCGTGTGACAGCCTGAGGCGGGGAATGTGTTGGGGACACTCCTGGAAATCGCCAGGGTTTCCCATGCCGGGTTGCCTTTTCTTTTTTTTTTCAACTGGCTCTCCCTGAAATGTGCAAACATCCACGTCCATCAAATCCTCAGGGAAGTGCTGCCCATCTGCCAGCGCTGGGGCTGTTCCCAAAGGCTGTTCCCGAAATCTTCCAAACCAAGAGACTAAACAGTGTCAAACTCACATGGAGCACCTGGATTTTATAGGGGCCATAAAAGCTTTCGAGGCATCGTGGAGTGGGCTGGGTGGATCTCTCACCATCCTGCCCCGTGTGATGAACCTATGAGCTCTCCCAAAAAAAAAAAAAAAAACCCCACACTTATTAGGAGAAGTCAGGACCCCATCAGCAGCCTCGTGAGCTGAGCTCATGTGAGGAGGAGAGCAAAGGCCCCAGGGTTTCCAGGCAAGTCAGGCCATAAATCTTTGTAGGGTTTCACGTGCCAGCGCTGTGGCTCTGGTTTCACTGTGGTTCCCGCTGGGCTGCCCCAGATGCAGAAGGTGCCATTTTTGTGGCTGAATTAAAACCTCCCTGAAAAACAACCTGGAAATTGTTGTTTTTCTGAGCAGCTGGGCCCTGCCATTGTCAAAATTCCAGCCCTCGGGTCTGGCACGTCCCATCCCTGGAAGTGTTCAAGGCCAGGTTGGATGGGGCTTGGAACAACAACCTGGGGCAGTGGAAGGTGTCCCTGCCCATGGCAGGGGGTGGAATGAGATGAGCTTTAAGAGTCCTTCCAATCCAAATCATTCTGGGATTCTATGGTTGCTCTGCCTCAGTTTTCCCACTCCATGGTGGTGGAAACGGTGTTGGGAGAACCCCTCAGAGCTCCTTGAGCACATCACCCTCCCCAAACCCATTCCAGCACCGCCCTCCTCACCACCCTCCTCCCTCTGCACCTGGAAGGGGCTGGATAAGCAGCTCAGCAGTGGTTGGCAGAACTGGGATGGATAAATCCACTAGGAACACCGTTTATTGGGACCCCACTATCCCAAACACCGCAGCAGGGACAAGGTTCTAAATCTGCTCGTGTGGGAGCAGGAGGAAATGGCGAGGACCAGCACAGATGTGAAGCATCAAAAGCAGACAGAGTTTTGAACAGAGTTAAAAAGAAAAGTCTCTGTTTACAAGAAGCTGTTCCAGGGCAGTTTGGAGCCTGTTTATCCCTGGACATTCGTGCTACCAGAGCTTTGGCCCCGCAGAGCCACGGGGTTTGTCATGGATGTGTACACCAGACAACATTTATTTGTCATGAGCAGCTGCCGTTTCCTCTGCTCCAGACCTTTTCCATGCAACTGGGGCTGGCAATTGAGCTGTGAGGTCTCTCCGAGGGCCCTGCAGAGCCTGGATTGAGCCACAGATCCATCAGGACGAGTCCTCAGGATTCACTCTCAGCAAATCAATGCCTGGGGAAGGCAGGAGCAGCCCGTGCCCGGCTGAGGGGCTCTGCCAAGAGCTCCCTGGGGCTGCCGGAGGAAGCTGCTCATCATCTTGGAATGATCACGTCAGGCATCAGTTTTGGAAAGCTGTGGAGTGCTCCTGCTTCCTCCAGCACCCCCGGGTCATCATCATCCCCGGCATCCAGGGGCTCCCCTGGGGCTCTTCCCGGGAATTCCTCCTGTCTGCTGCGGGACAATGGCCCTGATGGGGATAAGGAGGAGCACGGAGCCTCTGCAAATAGGGATGGGGACAGGGGAAAGGGGGCAAGAGAGAGGGGAAGGGGGATAAGGGATGGGGAACAAGAGGGAAGGGAAGGAGATGGGGGAAAGGGAAGAGAAGTTGTGAAGAAAAAGAGGGCAGGGACAAGGGATAGGGAAGGAGGATGGGGAAATGGGAAAAGGGAAAGGAAAAGGGGACAGGGACAAAGGAAAGAAAAAGAGAAATGGGGAAGGAAAAGGGGACAGGGACAAGGGAAAGGCAAAGAGAAATGGGGAAGGGGAAATGGGGCAAGAGAAGGTGGAAAGGGGACAAAGGACAGGGAACAAAAAAAAAGGGGAAGGAGGGCAGGGGAATGAAAGAGAAAAGGGAAAAGGGCAAGAGAATAGAAAGGAAGAGGGGGCATGGGGCCAAGGGAAAGAGGAAGCGGATGGGGGAAAGGGGAAGGGGGTGGGGAAAGAGAAGGGGAAAGGGGAAAAGGGGCAAGAGAAGATGGAAAGGGGACGAGACAGGGAACAAAAGAAAGGGGAAGGAGCTCAAGGGAATGGAAGGGAAAAGGGAAAGGAGGCATAAGAAAATAGAAAGGAAGAGGGGGCAGGGGACAAGGAAAAGGGGAAGGGAATGGGAGAGGGGAAAAGAAAAGGGGAAAGGGAAAAGGGAAAAGGTGAAAGAGGACAAGGGAAAAGTTTCAAGGCTCTGTCCTGGTGTGTCTGAATTGCTGTGCCCGGCTGGTTTCTCAGTGTGTGGCATTTTGCCATCATCCCTCCATTCATTACCTTTTGCATTCCCCAATTTTGGCAGCCAATCATCCCTAGAAACCTCAGCACCCCCTGCAAGATGCTCTGGGAACTGGAGGCTTGGTGCTGCCGAGGGGTTTGGGAGCATCCAGGGACAGAACCCCTGATGTGCCTGAGAGGGTTCAGGGATCAAATCCAAACACCAGGACATCCAGGGCAGGATATCTGCTGCTTCAAGCAGCTCTCTCCCCCTCAGAGAGGTCTTTGCCCAAGTGGTTTGCTCAGCACTTTCCTCCTTGATGGAGTTTTCTGCTCAGACCAGGCCAGTTCAGCCCCCCTGGGCACGGCATTTTCCTGCCACTGCATCCCACTGGTGCCACTTCCAACAGCAGCACGGAGAAACTGGGCTCAGCTTCAAGCAGCCAAGTGCTCCCACGGTGCCAAACACTTCTCCGGAGCTTCACAAGAGCTATTGCCTTAATTATTCATGACTGGGATTAATGTTGTTTGAATAAATCAGGATTTACAATGTTTATTATCAATAATCTCCCTTCGAGAGGCAGCTGGAGGGCCCAGGGGTGGCACATCCCTTCTGTTTGGGAGCATTGGAGCAAATACTGGACATCTGACAACTTTTTGAGGGGGTTCAGCTCTGCCTGGGCATTGCAGAGATGCTCTCAGGGATATCTGCTGCCAGTGCTCCCAACACCCCCATCCTGCCCACCCGAAGCCCCTGGAGCACATTCCCCACCCCCTGCCAGGACAAGGATTGAGGTCCAGTCACCAAACACCATCACATTGCTGCTCTTCTCTAGTTTTCCCCTCTGGGGAGAGAAAAATGTGTTTTCTCACATTTTTCTGAAGTCATTGTGTGTTTTTAGAAGGACGTGCTAAGCCAGGGAGGATTTCTTCTTGCAGGCGTGTTTTCTCTCAGATTTTCCTTCACACAGCAGTGCCTGTTGCATTTTTAGAATCCTATTTAATTGCCCTTTCACCCCTGCTTGGATTCACTGGTTCCTTCCTGGGAGTGGAAGGTTGCTGGCAGTCCGCAGGGCCAGAACTAACAGGGGACACTTTTGGGGTCCCCATCCTTGCAGGGAAGACCCTGTTTTAGGGAGTCACGGTGAGATCCTTGTCCTGGCAGCAGGGTCCCTGTTCTCCTGTGGGTGATCCCTGTCCTTGTAGGGAGTCATTGTGGGATTCTCATCCTCCTAGAGGGTTTAAACCCCTTTTAGAGTGTCCTTGTCCTCCTATGGGGTCGCTGTCCTTGAGCAGGACATCCTTGCCCTCTTAGGGGATCTGTAGGGGATGGCAGCAGCTGAGAGGAGCTGGGTGTCTCCTGTAGGGAGCCAAATTCCAGAGAAGACAGCCAGGAAGGAAGGGGACGAGGAATTGGCTGAAAATCCAGTTTGTGGGACATTCCCAACACAGACCAACAGCTGCTGTGGTCTGGAAAATCCCACAGAGCCTCATGTTGGGGATATTAGAGCAGGACAGGGCAGGCAGAGGTCACAGTGAGAGGGCAATGGCCAGGAGAGCAAGGAGGGATGAGCAAGAGCTGAGCTCTGCAGAGAATAAAGTGACCAATGTCACCACTGCCGGCTGGGAATGAGGGCTGGGAGGGACAAAAAGTCACCTTTCCCCATCTAGGCAAGAAAATGGACCTGGCTGTAAGTCCAAGGAAAAAAAAAAAAAAACCACAAACCAAAACAAACAAACAAAAAAAAACTATCTCAGAATCCCAGAATGGTTTGGGTTGGAGGGAATCCTAAAGCTCATCCCATTCCACCCCCTGCCATAGGCAGAGACACCTTCCGCTATCCCAAGTTGTTCCAAGCCCTGTCCAACCTGGCCTTGGACAATTCCAGGGATCCAGGGGCAGCCACAGCTTCTCTGGGCACCCTGTGCCAGGACCTCACCACCCTCACAAGGAGGGATTCCCAGTTCCCAATCTCCCATCCACCCTGCCCTGTGGCAGTGGGAAGCCATTCCCTGTGTCCTGTCCCTCCATCCCTTGTCCCCAGTCCCTCTCCAGCTCTCCTGGAGCCCCTTTAGGCCCTGCCAGGGGCTCTGAGCTCTCCCTGGAGCCTTCTCCTCTCCAGATGGATACTCCCAGCTCTCCCAGCCTGGCTCCATACCCTGGATATCAATCAGGGTGTTCCCAGCAGCACTGGAGCACTCGATTTCCCCTCACAGGAGGGTGGGTGCACAGAGGAGTTTGGACTGTGGTGGATCAGGGAAGATCCATGGAATGGGAGAGAGCAGAGCAGGGTTACACCGTCCTTGCATCCGATGACTCAATTCCCAACCATCCCCAGGATCTCAGAGGGATGTTGCTCAAGCAGAAAAAAATCATGGAAAGCTGAGGAGGTCCAAAGGAAATGGATAACAGGAGGCTTGTGATTAAATGGCTTTAACTCACATCCTAAAGACATAGATCTACTCGGGGAGCTGTTTGAGGACAGGAATGTGTAGGGCTGGCCCTGCTGGCTCATGTTGAAGGTCTCTTTGTAGCTTGTGTCCACCAGCAGACATGAGCTGGGATTTAGGGAACGAGTCCAAGGACAAGGGAAGCCAGAATAGCCTCAGCTGGTGATGGACGGTGGATCCCAAAAGCCAACCCAGCCCCTTTCTGAAGGGACCCCCGCTCCCAAGGCACTTGAGGCTATTCCATGGGTGAGGAACACACCTTGTGGGGACAAGGGATGTAGGGGGTGTTTTTTAGGGGGAAAAGCTGGGAACTGTAGCCAGCTGGCCCCTCTGACATGGCAGGACATGGGGAATAGTTGAAGCTCTGCCATCAGGAGGCAGGGCCGGCTGGGCTGTGTTGGGAAGCCTTTCCCATTTCCTGGGAACCAGACTGCAGAGTAAAGTCAAGTCAGATAAAGTAAAATATGTGAGACCTATCCCAGCTGGAGCAGAGTCCTTCAAACCGTGCTGTTGGCTGCGAGAAAGGAAGAGAGAAATCCTTGCTGGGGAAAAATTCCAGCTTTCTCTTACTCAGCCCAGGAAGCATTTTGGTGACCTGTGTGTCATCCCTGGAATCTCACTGCCTTCCTGCATCCTCCGTGGCCAGGCTGCAGTGGGGAGCGGGAGCAGCGCTGGCACCTGGCAGTGTCCCATCACCCAGAGCCATCTTTGCTGTGGGGTGGCATCACTGGGTCACCGTGGTCCCAAAAAGCCACAGGACTTCCCAGGCCATGAATCAAGAGGGATTTCCTCTGGTGGGGACAGTCCTGGGGTGACACAGCCTGAATCACATTCCCGCCCTCCCATTTCACTCTCCATGGCTTTCTCCTGAGCTGCTACACTCCCAGGGAGAGAGATCCCTGTTGGACAGTCCCTGCTGGGCATCCCAGACTTGGTGGAGGGAGGGATCCAACTGCCCCCAGTGCAGAAAGCTGCACACACCAGTTGCAAACTGGGAGAAAGGACTGGGTGTCCCTCTCCAGGAAGGCTGGATGCCACCCTCACCCTGAGGGGCTCTGCTGCAGGTGTCACCCAGGATGGCCACCCTGGTGTCCTTGGGGATGGTGCCACACAGGAGGTGACCCATTCCCAGCATTGGTGCTGGCACCTCCAAACTTTTTGGGACCAATCAATCTCCCACCCTACTCAAATGTGCAACAGCACAAGGCTGCAGCCATCATGTCCGAGCTGGAAGCCACAGACATTCCCAACTCCTGTCTCCAACGCCACTGGAAATAGTGGAGTGAGGATAAACAGACAGGTTGGGTTTTGGTGGCTTTTTTATTTATGGATTTTGGGTTTTGCTGATGCCCCAGGGACGGGGATGAGTGGGAACATGGAGCACTGCCAGGTGGGACGCGGGGACACAGGAATGTCACAGCCAGCCCTATAATTAAGCCAGCACTTAATTAAGGCTCCAAAAGCACTTTGAGTGCATCCCTTGGTAAGGAAGACTCTGGTGAGGAGCTCAGTCTGGCCTCAGAGCAGGAGAAGGAATGAAACAGGATCCTGCCTGCACCTGGAGCCTGTGGAGCCTCACTGCTGCCTCCTCCCCAGCCCCAGGGGAAGAACAAGGACAGGCAAGAGACCTGGAGCTTTTGGGATTTGTCCCTCTGGGGTCCTCAGCTGGTGTCCCTGGGGAGCCAGAGCCCCTGAGGATGGTGTGGCAGAGTTGCCAGCTCATCTTTTTTCACGATCTTCTTGAAAGGAGGAGGAAGGATGAGTGTCACCAGGGTGGGGACCCAGGAGGGGACAGTGGCCAAGTGACTCAAACCAGTTGTTCCCACCCTGGCTGTCCTCTCAGCTCACTCCCAACAACTGGAGATGGGGTTTGTCACCCACCATGTGTCTTTTGGGGGGCTGTGCCCTTCCTGGGGTGTGTAGGGATTCGGGGAGAGACAGTGGGATTCAGGAGGAGGGAAATGCAGGAGCTCAGGGATGGTTCAGGAAGAGGCAGGATTTGGCTCTGGACACATTCACCTGGCAAGGAATCCCACACAGATGTTCCTGGTGCCTGTCCCTGCTCCCTGTTTGGATTTACACCCAGCTCTGGCTCAGTGGGAATGGGCTGAGGTTTCTGAGCTCAAAGCTGGGTGTCTGGGATGGGGAATCTGCTCCATCCCTCTGTCACCTTGTGCCCTCCAGAATCACACAGCCCCTTTGAATCCAAAGGTGCTGATTCCTGGGAGCAAATGAGACTATCTGGATGCTGGTCCCCATATTTCAGCATCCCTGTATTGACAAGGAGGATGCTGCTGCTTTTCCCCTACTCAGCTCCCAGGTCCATGGGATGGGATGTCTCCAGAAGAAACCCCACAGATTCCCCCACTGCCATAGGAAGGGTAATTCATGGACAGATGTTGATTATTCCCCTTTCCCATCTCAGTCCCCTGTGTCTGGGAGCTGCCCTGGGCTGGGGGATTCTGGCTGCTGCCCACAGACACTGCTCCAGCTTTGCTCCTGAAAGCTTTTCCAGCTATTTTTGGGTAGCAACTGCCTTTCCAAATATTTGCCTTGGTATTGGTGCCTGGCCCTGCTCACAGCTGGGGCTCCCTGCCTGCTCCCTGCAGTGCTAAGCTGAACTCTCCCAGCTGCAGCATCCTTTGTGCTTCCATATCCAGGATCTCACCTCTCCCTACAGGTCCCTTCTCCTACCCATGTCCCCACAGCAGGTCCAGAATCCACAGGGAGTCACCTCAGCCCCACAGAGCTCCCACTCCCCAACATGAGTCACTCACAAGCCCAACTCAAGGAGACTTCAAACTCAGCAGGAGCCTGAGGAGCTGCTCCATGCACTGCACCGAGGTTCTGCTCCCCCTCTCCTCTTGCTCATGGAGCAAGGCTGGGATAGGGAAACCATGGATTTCAACCCCAAGAGCCTGCTTCAGCCCCGAGGACAAGAAAAAACAGCCTCATGTTGCTCCAGAAGAGGTTTAGATTGGATATTAGGGAAAATTTCTTCACGGAAAGGGTTGCCAAGCCCTGGCAGAGCTGCCCATGGCAGTGGTGGAGCCACCATCCCCGGAGGGATTTAAAAGCTGTGTGGACACATTTGGGGACATGATTTGGTGGGAACTTTGCAGTGCTGGGGGAATGGTTGGACTCAATGATCTTAGAGGTCTTTTCCAACTTCAGTGGTTCCAGGATCCCATGATTCCATGGCTTTGCCCTCTCTTGAGGCTCCTGGATTTTACTCTTTGTGGATCCATGTGCAGAGCGAGCTCGGGCAGTGGCCAATGCAGAGAACACCACCAAATTTAGCAATAGGACCATTTGTGTTGCCAGCAAGCCAAGAAATCCCAGCTGATGGGCTCTTCCCCATCTCCCCTCCCTGCTGGAGAGCCCGGCTTGCCCTGCAGGGCTGCAGCAGAGCTGGGAGCTTTCCCACCACAGCCATGCTGGGGAACTGTCCCGTGCGTTACCACGGAGCTGAATCATGGGCTTGCAGCCACTCTTTCAACACACAGGAGGGATTTGGCAATTCCAGGGGCTATTAATAGAGCCAGGCCGCTCTCCTGGGCCCCACGCCGTGCTGGAGGGGTGAGGGAGGGCAAAGCAAACTCTCAGGGAGGTGAAGGGCTGAGTTTACCTAAGGAGAGGTCGGGAAACAACCTGTCGGGGAGCAGGAACCGAGCGCTGCTCTCTCCCCACTTATCGCTCCCCGTCTCCACGTCGAGCCAAGAGGGAACAATGGACAATGAACAACAACGTCCCCAAGGGGACGTGCCACTTCTGCTCCCCGTGGAACCCTGGGGGCTCCTGCTTTTTTGGGAGCAGCAGGAAAGGCACTGGGAAGGGATTACTGTGGGATGGTCCATGGTGGTTGCTGCTTTTCCAGCCTGGACTTTGACAGCGTGTAAGTGATGAGCAGTGAGGACCCTGCATGGACCTGGTTTGGGAATGGAGCAGGAGAGCAGAGCCGTGGGTGCAGTGCCAGGATGGGCTGGAGGTGGAGCACGGCTGTGGGAAGGGAAAATACAGACAGAAGGTGTTCTATGAGGAGCTGGTTTGGATTGATCTTCCCAGCTCCATCCCAAACCCCATCCAGGAGGATGGAGGCAGTGGTGTCCTTGAGACCCAACTCCTGTCCATGTTGGACATGGGGCAGAAGGGATGGAGACCCCATCCTGGCCACTCTGCAAGCAACAGCTTGGGGGCTGGGGGTACTTTCCTGGGCTATTTGTATTTTTAGCAATGGAAGTGTCAGGTGGAACAGCCACTCTATGTCTTGAGGAACCCCATCCCGCTCAGCCACCACCCCTCATCTCAGATCCCAGCTCCATCCTGCACCTGCACCCTCCTTTGCCCAGAGCTCCTCAGCCACCTCCAACACACCGACAGGCAGCAGGAACATTGTGTGGGCTCGGGGAGTTGATTTGGGAGGGGACACAGTGGTGGGGACACACCGCCAATGATGGACACACAAGGCAGCCGCGGGATCCTTCTCCATCCCCTCAGGCCATGCCAAGGGCACAGGGAACGCATCCAGGGCACCAGCACGGATTGCATCACCCTGGATGTCCCCAGGGGTGGGCTGAGGTCTGGATGAGACTATTCCAGACGCCCTCGGAAGCAGCCCAGCCTCACCCCGCAACTCCGCACAAACATTCCCGGACACAGCTCCGCCACCGGCAGGGCCCTGAGGCAGGGGTGGGTGCTCCAGGGCAGGGAGAGGAACCTGGAGAGGAATCTGCCCTGCAGGGAAAGCATCTCTGCCAGGCTGAGCCACCAGATGGGATGGAGGGATTGGTTCTCACTGTCCCCCAGCCCTGCCAGCTTCCCTGTCCCCACCCAGCCCCAGGCACCGATGAGCTCAGGGGACATGAGCCAGCTCACCAGGTCTTGTCCTGCTCCACATCCTGGCAGCGCTGTTGGAATCTGTCCAGGCAGATCTGTCCTTCCTGTGGCTCTGCTCCTGCCTGGCAGCATCTCCCTCCTGGGGATCACGTCCTGTCCTTGCCTCCTCCCTGCTGCAGCTGCCTCTTCCACCATCCTGCAGCTGTATCCCAGACCAGAGCCTGGCCATGGAATGAGCCTTGCCAGGAGGGACTGAGGCTACCCAGCAGTGGTCCAGGATGGGCTGGGAATTTGGAAAACCCACATTCCAAGACCAGGGCTTGTCTCTCACCACACCCTGGTTCTGCTCCAAGGGTGAAAAACCTGGAAGAAATACCGTGATTGCTTCCGATGTCCCACGGTTTTGAGACCACTCCCCTTAAACGTGGGAAACACAACAGACACTTTTAATATTCCCTCTGCCCTGTAGTGAGCACTGCCGTCAGCCTGGCTTTGTGGGATTCCTTAAGGATGGGGACAGACCAGAGAATCACAGAAAATCCTGAGTTGGAAGGGGACAACAAGGAGTGCGTGGAGAATTTCCTGTTGTTTTGGACAATAAATTGTTTTGCTTTCAGGACAAGCATATAATCCTTTTTTTGGGTGCGTGTGTATCTTTGTTTTATCTTCTGATAATTTAAACACCCCTTCAAAGGCTCCTGAAGCACATCCAAACGTCCACTGAAATGAAGCCCCACCAGGAGAAGAGTTTGAAGCTGCAGTTGAGCCATATCAGCCAGGAAATCTTCAGCTGAGCCTGCAGCCCTGAGGGAGGCAGAGCTGTGGTTTATCCAGACAAACACGACCTTTATCGTTAAACCGTTGAAGAGGGAGCTGATAACATCAATGGCCCTGGTGACCTCACCTCACTTGAGCAGCAGCATTGACACGGGGAGGTTGGTGAGCACCGCAGATCCTGCCGCCTTCCACGTGCAGGAGCATCCTGCTCCTCTTGTCCTGGAGAGGACAGATCCCGCTCCTCCAGCCTCCTGGGAATCACTCTGATCCAGACAGCTCCCCCCCAGAACACGAGCTCAGCCTCCTCTGCCTCACTTCTCACCCAAGGCTGTAATTCCAGGGCAAGCTGGATGGGAATCGGAGCAGCTTTTTCCAGTGGAAGGTGTCCTTGCCCATGGCAGGGTTGCACTAGATGCCCTTTAAAGGTCCCTTCCAACCCCAAACCACTCCGTGGCTCTGATTCCATAAACACCCTCAGAGTTCCTTTCCGCCCCACTCTGCCCCCAGAGCCAGAGTTGTTGGGAGCAGCCAAGTGCCAGAGCATTCCCTCTGGTGGATGAGGAAACTTTAGGATGCACACCCCCATCAAACTGCCCTCAGTATCCCTGACATTTCTCCCCTGTCCATACATCACCGGCCACATTTCTGCCTCCATGGATTTCCCCGAGTGCCTGTTTGGGCTAGAAAGTGGAAAAGACATTTTGTATTGAAAAATTAAAACCCCAATAAACTCAAAGCCACCTGATGTGGTCCAGGACCATGAGCTGCATGCAGAGCAAACCCACAGCTGGCAGTCCAGCAGGATCCTGGCACTGATGGGACACGGATAAGCACATCCCTTCCCAAGGCTCTGTGCTGCCACCTTCAAGGTGGACTCAGCTCTGGGGCATCCCAACCCAGCCTGGGAGGCTGGAGCTGATGGATCCCATTGGGGATGTTGAGGATGAAGCCGGCAGAGCCGGGGATCCCCAGGCATGGCCCCTCATGCAGCAGCATCCCCACTGGATCCCACCGGGAAGCTGTTCCTGAGCTCCAGCGCTCCGGTGGTGACTCTCCAGCCTCAATCCAGCGGCACTGGGAGAGGCAGGGGTTTGGGAAGCCACAACGGAGATGTGGCACTGACCCCTAGTGACAAACTCCTGCCCCAGTCGTGCACGGGAGAAAGGCTGTGCCTGGAAAAGGACAGGTGGGTAAGAGTGGGGACGTGGGAATGCTCCTCACCTTCCACAAACCCTGCGGAAGGAAAGGATCCTGCTGATATGGGGCACCCCCTGCTCCCCCCACCCAAAACAGATGCAGAGGAGTCTACTGGAGATGGGAGTTTATTTAAGATGCAACGAAAAACCCAATTATTGCACTTCAAACTGCCAGTGGGCAGGGTTAGATGGGATAATTGGAAGAAATTCTGCCCCTGTGAGGGTGAGGAAGCTCTGGAACAGGGTGCCCAGGGAAGCCGTGGCTGCCCCTGGATCTCTGGAAGCGTCCAACGCCAGGTTGGATGGGGTTTGGAGCTCCCTGGGAGAGTGGATGGTGTCCTGCCCATGGCAGGGGTGGGATGAGATGGGATGAGCTTTAAGGTCCCTTCCAAACCAACCCATTCTGGGATTTGATGCTGATGATCAGGGACAGGATGGGAAATGACCAATGTACAGTTTACGGAATTCAGCAGCGTAAGGAGCTTATGGAGCAGAGGAATGACGAAGGCTCTGTTCACACCCTTCCCTGGGGAATAATGCCTTTGATCAGCAGGCTGCAGTTTATTCCTTTAAATACATACATTTTGGCTCAAAGCCTGTCACTCTGTCCAAAAATGGTCTCTCTCAATTAAGGGCTTCCAGGAGAGCCCAGGGCTAATGATCTATTTCTGGGTGTTTCAAAAGACTCACAGCCATGTCTGCCGTTTGCAGAATGAGAAATACAGAGTTTGCAATGCCCTCAGCAGTCCCTTACCAGCATTTTTCCCTCTTCCAGTGATTTCAGAGCCTTAAGGACTAGGAAGAGAATCTAACTCTCCCAGCACGTTTCATCAGTGCTGTGGAAGGGAGATGTTCATTGGAGGGAGTGGGATGATCATGGATTCCACGGTTGGGGTTGGAAAGGACATTCAAGACCATCTGCTTTCAACCCCCTGCCATTTCTTGTCCCCAGGAGATGAGCAGAGGCTGGAAATCCACTTTCCCAAGTTTTGCATCTCCCCACTTAAGTTTAGGGTGTGAAGCAGCTCCACCCCACCTTGGAAAGGTCCAGCCTTGCCCTTCATCTCCCTCCCCTCTTCCACAGCAGTCAGCTTTCCACAGACCTTGCTCCCTGCACCATTCCCAGCTCAGGAGGCACCAACCTCACTCCTGTCACCGAGAGCAAAGACAAATCGAGGCTGCAAATAACCCCCTGGGCTTGTGACCAAGAAAATGCCAGCAGTGAGGAAAGCCATCTCCCAACCTGCCCACCCTTGGGATTTGCTGGCAGAGTTTTGTCCCAGCTATTCAGGATTGTTGTCTGACCTGAGCTCTGGCCTCTGGAATAAATCTGCTTTGACCAGATCCTCCTCTTCCCTCTGAGAATGAACATGCTCACAGATTTGGGTCACAAGTCAGGTGTAAACACAACTGGGGGCTGGTCGGAGCAGCCCTGGAGTGGTGGAATGCTGGCTCCACGCGGTTCCAGCGCAGACGGAATCGCAGGATTTTCTGTCACACATCAGTAGAGCTTCTCCTGCAACCAGGGAGGAGAGAAATGGGCTTTTTATCTTGGAATCATTCACCCCTTCCTGCTCAGGGGCAACTGAAGCGACTCTGAGACTTGGGGAATCTACAGAGCAGGGATGATTTGTCTTTTCCAGTGTAGCTTGTTGCTCAGTGAGCTCCCAACAGCAGCCAGGGAACAACATGTGGGATGCACAGACACGTCCCTGGCATCAGAAGCCCCCAGCACTCTGCAGCAGGGAGTGGTCTTTCTTTTCACCGTTCCTTGACAGCTGAAACCACTTCTCTGCTTGGAGAAAAAGCTGGGAAAGTGGGAGGTTTTCACACCTTTCCCCACGCCAGTTCTCAGAGCTCGCTGTGCCTCTTGCCCTGCTTGTCCCTGGCTGCCAGCCTCGGGGCTGTCCCCCTCAGGCCCCTCCCAGGGGAACCAATTTCCTCTGCTGTGCTCTCCTGGGATGGCTCTTCCCGGGTGGCAGTGTCCCCTCTGGCAGTGTCCCCTCCGGGGCTTTGGGGTGGGTGCTGTGTCAGGGTGTCCCCGGGGTGGGGGGACAGCTCAGGCACTGATGGCTCCATCATCTGGAGGAAGTCATAAGCAGGGAGTGGTGGCTTCCAGTCTTCCTCAGACAAGGTACCTGAGCAGCAAATAGAGTCCCAGTTAGTAGGTAAAGAGTTATTTCCCTTTCTGAGGAATTAGGGCTTTCCCCCCCCACCCCATTCTAAGGAATACAAAGTAAAAATCTCTTCTGGAAGATCATAGAACCACAGAACGATTTGGGGTGGAAGGGACCTTAAAGATCAACTCATTCCAACCCCTGACATGGGCAGGGACACCTCCCACTACCCCAGACTGCTCTAAGCCCCAATGTCCAACCTGGCCTTGGACCCTTCCAGGGATCCAGGGGGAGCCACAGCTTCTCTGGGCACTCTGTGCCAGCGCCTCACCACCCTCCCAGGGATGAATTCCTTCCCAATATCCCATCCATCCCTGCCCTCTGGCAGAGAGAATCCATTCCCTGTGTCCTGTCCCTCCATCCCTTGTACAAAGTCCCTCTCCAGCTCTCTTGAGGAAGGCCAGTCCATGCTGGCTTCCTCCAAAGCCTCATCAGGCTGACCAGGACAGTGAAAAGCTTCACAGCACAAGCCAACCCTTTATGTCCCAAAGGCCCCAGTAAAACACCAGCTTCCTCAACACTTCCCTTCCAAAAAAGAAATGCAGGAAGGTGCCTAAAGAGCAGCTACTTCTTACACTGACAGCTACGAGCTGGGAGGTTTTTTATTAGCAAGCAGTGGCTGGGAATGGGAAAACACAGCCAGATTTGGGGATTATCACAGGGAAAAGATGTCAATTCCAAACTATCCACGCTTGGCTCTGAGCATTAAACAGTCCCAAAGCAAACTTGTGAGTGTGGGCATTCTCTCCTGGCTGGACTATTTGTACTTCTCCAGCTCTAACAAGCAGAGCTGGTTTTTCCATCGTTAAATTCCAGGGCAGACAATTTATTGCACGTAGTATCTTCTCATAAACAGACTGGAGCTCACAGTGTGTGCTTGGGAACGTTATAAACCTGCGTCCACTTACTGCTGGGAATCTCCAGTCCTGCTTGGAGCTTCTCCAGCCACGACAAGATGTTCATCTCAGTGATGGACTGCTCGGATGGGAACTTGAATACCTGACCCCCAGCGTGGAGGTTCACCCAGAGGAGAACAGGCAAGGAAGGCGTGGTGGAAAAGTAAGTCTTCAGGATCCCGTGTCCTACTGGAGTCTTCTTCCTGTTGGGAAGAGGAGATTCAGGTTTGGCAGCACAACAGGACTGAGAGCCAAAAAAACCTCCAAAGCCCTTGGGTCACACCCAGCAAAGCAAAAGTTTGGTGGGGACTGCAGAAGCATCGTCCCTGGAAGTGTTCGAAGCTCCACGGGGCTTGGAGCAACCTGGAATTGTGGAAGGTGTCCCTGCCCATGGGAAAACAGGATGGGCTTTAAGGTCCCTTCCAACCTGCGCCATTCCAGGATTCTCTGATTTTAAGCACTGTAAATAAGCTTGATGCTTAGGGAACCTGTTAGGATCCAATGGAGAGAGAGCAGAAAACAGCCTGGACGTGTGAAGAAATCCTTGAGCAGGACAAACTCTGTAGGAAGGTGGGAGATGTTTTTCCCCTTAAGCTTCAGAGGTGGGACAAGAGTGGGACAGGTCCTGCAGCCCCCCAGGGTCACACCCTGTCTGCAGGGACAGCTGCCAGCTCTTTCCAGCCCAGCTGCTGCCACTGCCCCACGGTGACAGCAATTCCACAGGGATGGAAAGGCAAATGCCTCAAGTGACACAGAGAGAGTGAAAACGGGACATTGAGACAGAGGGACAGCAAGCTCACAAAGGTGCTGACACATTCCAGCACTATTTTAAGGTTTTGGGTCTGGGCTGGCTCTGGCCCTGGGAATGAGGGCCTTTTTCTAGGATGAGGGACTTTTAACAAGGACATGAAGGGACAGGACACAGGGAATGGCTTCCCACAGTCAGAAGGCAGGGTTAGATGAGATATTGGAATGGAATTCTTGGCTGCGAGGGTAGGGAGGCCCTGGCACAGGTTGCCCAGAGAAGCTGTGGCTGCCCCTGGATCCCTGGAAATGTCCAAGGCCAGGTTGGATGGGATGTCTTGGATAGTGGAAAGCATCCCTGCCCATGTCAGGGGTTGAACTGAGATGATCCTTAAGTTCCCTTCCAGCCCAAACCACTTTGGGATCGTGCCAGACCCTGTTTTGTGGCAATGCCATTTTGCTCTGGCACAGGAAAGCTTTTTGTGTCTCAGGGAGGCAGAGCAAAGGCAGATGTGTAGGTGGGGAAGTTCCAGGGCTCTCGTTTCTGGTGCATTACTGGCAGCCCAATCCCCTCCTCTCTGAGCACATGTGCGTTTTCCCCCCTCAGCCAAACTCCAGCCCACGCTGGACGGCGTTTCCCAGACTTCAAAGCACATTATGATTAAGCCACTGAAGTTTCTCTGGGCTTGGGCACAACAAACAAAGGCCAAAAATTCAAAATGCAACTAAGAAGAGGAGGATTTTTTTTAAAAAAAATCAACCCCCAAAACCTTTCCTACAATCTTCTATTTCTTAGGTCGCTAATTAATTTTGTTGCTTGAATATTTTTAAAGTTTAATTTATGGGGCTTCTGGTTGAACTTTCTTGTGAAACTTTCTTTCCCCAGTCAATGATCAGTCATTCCCCCTAACTGCTGGTGGAAAATCACCATAAGACATTCCAGGAGGGCAAATTTCCATTTTTTTTTTCTTCCCACGTGCAACAAAAATACAAATAACACCAGACCCAGGGTCAAGCTACTACAAGCACTAGAGAACATTTTCCTCTATTGAAAACAATTTCTGCAATCAATTAAATATTTACTAGTTTTACTTTGTCAGGCAATTTTTGCAGTTGCCCAGAACACTGAGTGAACCATTGCTCAATGGTTTGACCTCCCATCTCCTGAAGATTTCAGACCCAATAATCACATTACCAGCTCGTGTTCTCAGTAATTGCAGCCTCAGGGTTTTTTTGTTGTTTTTTTTTTTTTTTTTTTCCTGCAAGGCTCAGAGTGAGTCACTGCAAAGGAGAAGACTTTCAAACACTCACAGGTTCAACCAACAAGCCACAAATGTCTGCTGGGGTCTTCCTTTTGCCAGCTTCAGCATCTCCTTGCTTTCCATCTGACTGATGTCACCAGCACTGAACAGGATGAGGAAGGGCTTTCCGAGCTGCAAGTACTGGGGCAGATTTGACACGGTGATTTCTGGCTGCAGGACATCATAAACAAGAAATTGGGGGTTATGAGGAGGAGAAAACAGGAGGAAATTCCACTTTCTGCTCTTACATCAGGGGGCAGGGGTTAAGCAAGGCTGCAGTGTCCATGTGGGATGTGGGAAGCTGGAAGAGGGCTGGGATTTTGGTGCACTTGGAGATGTCTTTGCCCAAGCCAAGTGCACCAAGTCTGTGGGAGCAGCTGTGGGCTTGGAGATGGGGATGTGAGCAGAGCAGGCAGAGGCTCCAAAAGGCACATGGCAAAAAGCCCCGGGAACAGGGAAGAGACCCTGTGGGAGGCCAAGCCACTGCTGTAGCAGGTGACTGACTCAGGCCAGTCCTTCAACTCCAGGGTCTCCAGCTCCAAGACCACACAGCAAACAGCAGATTTCTGTCCAGCCTCCCTGCTCCAAGTCATAAACTTTAAAAACAAACTCGGCATGATAAAAATAACGAGCGGACACGGCCGTTCCACAGAACTCCACGCTATAACCAGGGCTCTGCAAATGACTGCAATGGAAAAAAAAGGACATTTTGATTTTATTTTTACTCACAAAAATGTCCAGCAGTTGATATCTGATCATCTGCACCATGTCCTGCACGCTGTGTTTGGACAGAGCGATGCTTTCCACGCTCCGGCCGCCGCTCCGGGTGAGGAGGAGGGCAGGGGGGGACACGGAGTATTTTCGGGATCTGAAAAAGAGGGATGGGCACAGAGGGGTTGGACACACCCTAAATGTGCTGCACACAGAGCTGGCATCCTCCTGGAGACATGTCCCATCCTTGGAAACGTTCAAGGCCAGGTTGGATGGGGCTTGGAGCAACCTGGCATAGTGGAAGGTGTCCCTGTCCATGGCAGAGGCGGAATGGGATGAATTATCAGGTCCCTTCCAACCCAAACCATTTCGGGATTCTGGGATTTTATTCCTACCTCTCCTTCATTTTCACACCTCCAGTTGGGTGATGCAAACACCCACCCAGGGCTTCACTCTGCCTCCCCAGCCAAGGCAAACAGAGGTCTCAGATTCCATCCAAGGGACACAACCCACTCAAACCAAGGTTGGATCCTCCAGGAGATCCAGTTTTTTGTCTCAGTGAACAAGGCCAAAAATGTTGGTGAAGTCCAAGCCCCACATTGGAGCAACACACACAGGCTGCACCCACCCACTCTTGGTGGAGTAGCCAGATTGTCTTCTGTTCCACCACATCCTTCTGGTAAGAGGGTTCAAGGTATTCAAAGGAAAGCTGAGAAAGTGGGAAAAGCAAAAATAGGAGAAGTCTGAGCAATGACAGGGCAGTGGGGACACCAAGCCAGGACAGCAATTTTCTGGAAGTTTGAGGAACTTCAGCCCTGGAGGCTGCACATGGCAATGCCCAGAGGAAGGGCGTGACAGGGGAAATCAGCTGCCTCTGCAGTTCTTTGGGGCATGTCTGGTTTTTCAAAGGCTCCTGGCAATTTTTCAAAGGCTGTGACACCAAAGAATCCCAGAAGGGTTTGGGTTGGAAGGGACCTTACAGCTCAGCCAGTGCCACCTCCTGCCATGGGCAGGGACACCTTCCACTGTCCCTGGTTGCTCCAAACCCTGTCCAACCCGGCCTTGGACACTTCCAAGGATGGGGCAGCTTCTTTGGAATCCTCTTCCATGGTCTCCCCACCCTCACAGGGAAGAGTTTCTTTAGGTCATCAAGGACACAAGTGGAGGGAACTGCAGATAATTAATTTCCATGGTGTCCAACTCTTATGGAGGCCTTTTCCCATCCTCCATCACAGCATTTATCTCTCTGGGACTAACACACCCACTGCAAACTTCACTGTGAGCTGATGTAGTTACAGTTGATTAAGGCTGGCAAAACCCAAAAAAAATATTTAATTCAGGGGTTTTGAACTTATTAAACTTCTATGGGTTTTAAAGAGATCCTTTGGCTTGGTCATGGCTCAGAGGAGTGAGGACTCTTGTTCCCTGTATCTAAAATACATCAGCTTGTTCAGCAGCCTTTGATAAGCATCTGTGAGGGTGGTGAGGCACTGGAAGAGGATTCCAGAGAAGCTGCCCCATCCCTGGAAGTGTCCAAGGCCAGGCTGGATGGGGCTTGGAGCAAACTGGTGTTTGCTCCAAGGTGTCCCTGCCCATGGCAGGGGATGGGCTTTAAGATTTCGTCCAATCTAAACCATTCTGGGGTTCTACTCTATGATTCTATAAGGAAATATCTTCTCTACTGCCAGAAAATCACCAAATTCCCCAGCTATGCTCTATCCTGAAATCCCTTCTCCTCTTCCTGGTACTGAGGGGTTGTGTTGCTGCTCACCACAGCTTTCTATTTATACAGCAGGACCATTCAGTGGGTAACACGAGCCCTGCATTTCAATCAAAACCATCTGCAAACGAATACTTGGCAGGAATCTGTGACATCGACGTGGAAATAAATAACAACCTCATGCAAAGCATTTCTTCCTCAATGCCTTTTTCCCCTTCATTAGTGACCAGCCCAGCAGGTGCCTGCTGAGCAAACAGCTCTGCTGACAACGGCCTTTGTGTATCCTGCAGCTTTTTTCTCTGGAAGAAGTCTACAGGATGCACAGAAGGGGAATCAGCTTTCTGTGACCTGGGAGCCACAAATATTTTCTCTGTGAGCACTGAGCTGAAGAAGGGCTTTTCATTTTCTGAAGAAGGGAAGTGAGCCTGGCTCTTGCATAAGGAATTCCTGTAAGTGTTTACTTTCTGCTTACAGTTGAGAAGCCCATCAGCTACAGTAGCTTCACCCACAAATCACAGCCAAAAGCCAAATCTGGCAGAAGGACTATCAATATAAACTGCACTAAATATTCCTGCTGAACAGGAGCAGGCTGCAGACTCCTGGAGCAGGATTCTTACATGTGTCAGCACTGAGAGAGCACAGGCTTCTTCTACTGGTACCGTGAGAGATCACCCTTGTCCTCTGCTTTATTGCCTTTTATCAGCTGGGCTGAAATCCTCAGGGAAGAAAAGTCTTAACTGATGCCTGGAGCAGTTTGGTTAATAGAGATGTATTCCCAAGGTATTTGCACCGCAAAAATGCCCGTGTCTCATCAGGAATGCATCACACCTCTGAGGAACTAATGAAAGTAATTCCTTGCTGCACTGCAGGCTGTTAAACCCACACCTGAAAAACAGCCAAGGACCTCCTGGGATTTTTAACTCTGCCTTGATAGCTCATTCCTGATGGAAATGAGATGCCAGGGCAAGCTGGAGATTCCCCCTGGATCCAGCTGCATTTCTAGGCACTGAAGCACCTCTCACACTCCAACCCAAAGGACATTGCCCTTTGCTGGAGTCTTAATGACACAGGTAAGATCCATTAACTCCCATTTGGCTTGAAGTCAGGGATGCAATTCCACCAGGAATGCAGCTCCATGGCAAGCCAGCATTTATTCCCCAGCTTCCAAAGCCTTTTCCAGCACCCAGACTCAATGTCCACTCCACTCCTAGCCCAAGTAGTCACAAGCAGCTTCTTTTCTGGCTGTTCTTGACAAATGGGGGCAGCCACCAGAGCAAGGGAAGGCACTGCAGTGACTATCCATCATTTTTTTCCTCATGGAAAGAGAAAGGCAGGACTTTTTCTCCCTCACACACTGATGGTATGATTTTTCCAGGGGCTGAAGGACCGAAAATACCCAGAGTGAAAATGAACAGCAGTAAGGTGGCCACAGACAGGCTGAAAATCAGTGGCAGAGCCAAGGTGACAATTCCCTTTGGATGAGTCCCGACCCATCTCCCTGCAGGAAAAAAGTCACTTGTAGCTGTCACTCAGCACAGTGACACTTGCCTTTCACTAAGTGCAGATCAGCTTGAATTCTTCCCAAAGAAAAAGAGAAACCACTTACAAAGACAAGGCATCATCTTCAAAATACATCCCCATCCTTATGTGGCCACTTAGGATGTTTCCTGCCTCTTCAAAAGCTTCCCTGGCTGCAAAAAGACACAGATAAAAGAACAAACAATAAGAAAAGAGGTGTTGAGGTTTTTTTTCCTGGAAACCTGATCGATGCCTGCACACATAACATCCTGCCAGAGCGGACTAAACCAGGATTAGAGGCTCACAAGAAATTACTGCAGCTCAGGGCTGCAGGCCATGGCAGGAGGAGCAGGCAGAGAGCAAGGATCAGGGGAAAATTCCCATTGTGAGAACAGTGCTTGCTCTTCAGCACTGAGCCTCCAGGATCTGCAGGACAGAGGCACTGCTGGAAAATGAAATGTCTTTAAGGACTTAGAGTCCATAAGCGTTCTTGGAAACAAGAGACCAATTATAAGTCTAAACAGAAATCTTATAAATCCCAGTGACCTTTGAGAAATGACGGACGACGGCTTTACTGGAGTAGGGCTAAGAGCCTGGAGATAAACCAACCATTCCCTCAAGTGTCTCTTGGTTTATCCAGCTCCTCCCAGCAGACTGGGGCTGTGGCAGGATAGGGAGAAACCAGGCTGGGCTCTCTTGATCACAGCTGAGACTGAGAGCACAGCTCCAAAACAAAGCTGACTGCAGAGCTGGTTTATTCCCTTATAAAAAGCCTCCAGTTTCACAGAATTCCAGAATGATCTAGGCTGGTAAGGACGTTAAGCTCATCTTGTTCCACCCCCTGCCATGGGTAGGGACACCTTCCATCAGATCAGGCTGCTCCAAGCCTTGTCCAGCCTGGCTGTGGTTTCAGGCAGTGGATCCATGGGAAAGCCAAGCTTTGTGGGAACATGCAAGGCATGGTGGGGAGCTTGTGAAATGCAGAGATCAGAGCTCCAAACAGCTGCTGCCAAAGGTGGGGTGAGAACAGGGAGGATTTCAACACCACCACCCCCGCTCCTCCTCCTTTGCATTGAGCAACTGAAAGCAACAAAAACGGCTCTTCCGACCCGAGGAGAGGGAGAAAGCTCACTCTTTGGAGGAGCCAGGATTTTCCTGAGGAATTAAGGAGGTATCTCACACATAGCCACGATATAAATTGCTGTACACAGCAGTGACTGTTCCTCAGAACGTTCAGTGTCACAGCAGAGCTGGCCAGCCCAAGCTCCTGGGACCAGTGACTCAGAGCTCAATAGATGGAGCTGCCTCACAACCGGTCACTTTCTGGTTTTTTGATTCCTGTTTTGCAGCTACACTCAAAGCTGTATTTTCCACTGTTTCCCACGTGGCCCGTAAACTTTCATTTAAACTGTTTTCTTTTTTAAATGAAAGGAGTTCCTTAAGGAGCGGCTCATTGAGGGCTCAGTCATTATCATAGAATCCCTGAATGGTCTGGGGTGGGGACAATAAAGCTCATCCAGTCTCACCCCTGCCATGGGCAGGGACACTTTCCACTATCCCAGACTGCTCCAAGCTCTGTCCAACCTTGGACACTTCCAGAGATCCAGGGGCAGCCACAGCTTCTCTGAGCACCCTGTGCCAGGGCCTCCCCACCCTGCCAGGGAACAATTCCTTCCCAAAATCCTATCTCTCCCTGCCCTCTGGCAGTGGGAAGCCATTCCCTGTGTCCTGTCACTCCAGGCCGTTGTCCAAAGTCCTTCTCCAGCTGCGACAGAGAAACCATTCTTGGATGTTGCTCTTCTGGTCTTTGGTTACTTGATTTTATCAGTGCTGAGAGTAAAGTTCCCATCCCAAGTACTTCCACTAAGCTTTAAATCCTCACTTGAGATATGAGCTTGTCTTGAAGTGCTGCCCTGGGTCAGCCCTGGCTGCAGGAATTCCCTCCTAAGTCAGGACAACCTCCAGCAGTACCAGGCTTATTCCTTGACCTGATGGAATCCTCCCTCCCCATCACACTTCCAAACTTTTCCCTATTTCTAGACCCAGAGACATACACCAGCCCATACTTCTCCAGTGACAGGCTCTTTGCTTTGTACCCAAAACCTCCCTAAATTCATAGAGCTCCACTGCAAACAGGAAGCACTTCAAAAAATCTATTTAAATATTTCCTAGGAAATTAGCCCCCCTCGAAAGCACGATTTTAATTCCCTGAGGGGCCCGATCACGCTCTGCAGCACATTCCTTGAGCTGGGATCCCAGCTGCCCTGAACTGCACAAGCACAACTTCACTGATTTGGGAACAAGAAGGAATCAAGCTGCCAGATGAGGAAGGATCTAAAATCCCTGCAGAGCTTTGGGAAGAAGGATCTGAGCCTCCCCCTTTACCCCTCTGGAAGGAGGCATCTTCTGACCATGCTCTCCAGCACAGCAGCTCCTGTAGCATCACTCATGCTTTCCTCACTTGGCATCCACTGATGCTGTTAAGCCTCGTGAGGCACCAGGGCTCAGGAATATTTTCAAATATTTTACTTCAGTTTTATTTCCCAGGATGCTCCCAGTTCCTGCATCAACACCAAATTTCTGTCCTAAAAGTCCTGCGAGTTTCCAGGAAAATGCTCGTTTGCTGCCTTCACAATACATCCACCTCTTCCTTGGAAATTTTATTTAGGATTTTTCCATTAAGCCTCTTTTAGCTCAGACCCCTCAAAGGGCATCTTAACATAGTCTTGATGTTAAGGGTTGGAAAAATTTCAGGATTTTTTTCATGACATCTCATTGCTCTGTTTCAGTTCACTAGAAATTGGCAATGACGCCGCTCGCTGCCGCCCGGGGTTAGAGCGGGAATTCTGCCATGAGAAAATGATTGGGAATTCCAGATAAATCTGCAGGTTGATAAGAAGAACAATATGGATCTCCTGACTCCAGCCTGGTTTGGTGCCAGAACAGCTGGCTCCAGGTTCCTGCTCCCTCAGGCTGTTCTGCATCACAGCTCCAGCACTCCCAGGAAATGGGTGGAGAAGACATCCCAAATTTCATCTCCCTGGGGCTGAGTTACCCCAGCCTGAGGATGCCATTCTGGATTGCAGATGGAAATGTGCTCTGAGGGAACAGGCAATCCTACAGGATCCAAAAACAGCTGTCTGGAAACCTCCAAGGCTCTTGTTTGCATGGAAGGAAATGAACAACTTCTCTGTAGAATCCCAGAATGGTTTGGGTTGGAAGAGACCCCAAAGCCCATCCCATTCCACCCCTGCCATGGGCAGGGACACCTTCCACTGTCCCAGGCTGCTCCAAGCCCTCTCCAACCTAGCCTTGGACACTGCCAGTGATCCAGGGGCAGCCACAGCTTCTCTGGGCTGGATTAAAGGTTTTTGGGGATCAGTAGGATTTCCTGCTGTATTTACCAGATTAGACCTCCAGAGGAGGGCAGAGAATTGGCTGTCAGCAGGCGCTGGGAACACAGTCAAAGTGTTTTCTAGTTGGTTCCAGGCATCCTGTCTTGTTCTTACCTCTTCCCTCTGGACCCTCTCACATGAGAGAGTAGCTTGGTTTGCATTAAACCAAAGTTTAGAGGCACTAGGGAGCTTTGAAATGAAAAACAGTCTGAAGGTTTGATCTTAAGCAGGAAGTTCTCCTATTTTTAAGGCAGCAATTCCCAGGGGAAGCTGGCAACTAAGAGTTTGTGGGGCTGGAAGATCTGAGCTTCCAACGGTGAGTTCTGTGATTTGCCTGATGTTCTCTCTCCAGACTGGCTTTATTCCCTCTCCCTCGGTAATACATTGTATTTCTGTGTCAGCCTATTCCAAAATCCACAGGTGCATTTCATTGAGTTATTCACATTTCATTCCTTCTGATGCAATAAACTTCTATTTTAACTTATTGCTGTTCTGTTTTTTAAAAAAACAAAGGTTTTGGATTGTGTGTTACAAGAACTGTGGCTACCACTTCTTCTGGAGAAGTCAGCAAGATCCAAGACTGGATCTCTTCCTTTTTTAAGGAAGGATATGCTGGGACATGTTGTACATGGGCTACAGGAAGAGGCTGATGGATCTGGGCTAAACCAGAGGCTAAGAGGGAATTTAATGCCAGCCTACAACTCCTTTCAATGGACTGATAAAGAGGACAGAGGCAAACTCTTTGGGGTAAAGGGGCAGGAGATACAACAGGGACAACAGGCTTGGGAAGTTTCTACTCCCACAGTGGGTGTAGCAAACACATCTGGCAGCTGAATGCCCTCTGAGCCAGGGTATGGATCTGAAATCCCACACCTGGAATCACCTGCTACCCTCTCACTGTAAAACTGGGCCAGGCAGGCTGTGTTGGGAACTTCCAACAGCTGGAAGCATCCCTGTCCCACCAGGAATGAAGCTTGAGAGTGCTTAACCCACCAATTCCCAACAAACCTTCGCTGGTGGCTGTGCTAAAAACTCCCAGGAGAGAGGTGTGGTGGTGGGATGAGAGCTCAGGTGGAAACTCCCCTCTTAAATATCCTTCTGCTTCATCCATGGTGGCCAGCTTCAGCGGGCAGGGAACTTGGCTCCTGTGGAAAGGCAGAGAAACAACTTGGGCTGTTGTTGTCTCCTTTGCTTTTGGGATGAAGAGACAACAGGGCAACCTCAATCCAACAAGGTCCCATCACAATGGGAGAAGTGTGACACCTCATTAGAGACAAAAACTATCATCTCAAAGAGGTGCTGGAGCTGGTTACAGCGAAGAGAGAACAGCCTGAGCCAAACTGAGAGCCTTGGGATCCCCATTTAAAATAACAAAGAAGGAATTCCAGCAAAAGGACAGGGATGGTGACAGCAGAAGGATGTGGCAGATGTGCCAGTGTCACCCCATGGGGGTTTGTCACTCACAGCAGGATGAAGCTGCTCAGCTCTTCGGTTCCCCACATGCCACCGTATATCACTGACTGCTGTCCCTCCTTGTAAATCCTCATGGTGGGGAACTGGGTGACATTCTCCTGGGAGCAAAGGCCAGGCCAGTCCCAGCAGTTCACCCGGGACAGCAAAACCCCCAGGGTTCCTAGAGTGGAAAATAATGATATGAAAAACTAAAAACAATAAGAAATTGGTTAGAAAATGGAGCTTTTTATTAGCTTGGTGGATAGTATTGTCTGTATTTGTATTAATGTTGACAGAAATCCACCAAAATCCAGCCCCAAATACACAATCCCTTTGAGTACAGCCCAACTCCCTCTTGAAATCACTCGCTCCCAGAGACATTCACATCTGACTGGTAACTCCAAGCAAAACCACAAAATCCTGAGACAACTGTCCAGGAGCTTAAAAGGCAGTGGGGAAAGGTATTGGAAATACCTTAGGGATAAGGCCAAGAGAAAGAAATAATGCAGGCACTCACTTACAGGAAAGAGGGAAGATGAAACTTGGCATGATGGAAGGAGGAGGACAGAGCCAAGGTTTTTGCATTTATTAAGCTGTTCAATATTGAAAAATCTCTGTTCTGCCTCAAGCATGAAGCCAAAAGCACATGGACCAGTTAAAGTGGATGGAAGTGGGTGCTCCCATCCACTGCCCTCAGGCACAGGGTGGGATTCTTGGGGCTGTCCTGAGAGCCAGGAGTTGGGTTTGATGATCCTTGTGGATCCCTTCCAACTCAGGATTTTCTGTGATCCCACCCAAGCCACAAGCAGACACCTGTAGGACCTTAAGAAAGAGACCTCACAAGTAAGGGAGTGGGAAAGGAAGAACACTTGGGAATTACAGAGCAGTCAGTCCAACTGTGGGTCCTGGGAAATGTGTTCAAAGGGCTTTTTAGGGGTCTCACCAACGCAAGAAACTCAAGATTGGTAAGAAGTGAAACAAATGAAAAGTTGCTTCCTTGAGTGCTCTCTACGAGCCCAAGATTTGTGCAACTCCAGCATTTCCTTCAGCAAAGAATCATGGAGTCACAGAATGTTTGGGTTGGAAGGGACCTTAAAGCCCATCTCATTCTACTCCCTTTCCATGGGCAGGGACACCTTCCACTACCCCAGGTTGTTCCAAGCCCTGTCCAGCCTGGCCTTGGACACTTTCAGGGACCTCATCAGCTTTTCTTTCATCTTTGGGCTGGGTAAAGCCCAGCACTGGCTGCTGCTGTTGGTCCATGGCTAAGCCTGACCTAAATCCTGACCAGCTTCACTCCCTCCCTTCCCTTGGCTTCCAGCCTCACCTGAGCTGCCTCAGGTGCTTGACCAAGGACAGTGTGCAGCTGTCCATGCCCATGGCAGGAATGCTCTATCTCAGAAATCTTCGTTTCTTCCCTAAATTTCTTTGAACAGGACTCAAAAGCTGCATGGGAAAGATGGGGTAAAACCTAGAAACAAGCACACACATGGAGGCAGACCATGGCAAAGAATCCTTCAGAAACCAGGGCTGGGGCAGATGATGAGGGTTTCTCAAGAGAAACCAGCCAAACTTTCTTCTCTCCCTGTCCTGAGTCTGATTCTGACCACTCTTTTCATTAAAGGCCTGGTTGATGGAATAAAACACATCCCATCCGGTTTTGATCTCAACCCTAGAGGGGCAGAAAGCAATTTGAAAGGCAAAGTGTAAGGACAGCACCATTCCATGAGGAGTGATGCCTTGGGAAGGCTGAGCTGGAACAGAGACTGGACAGAGCTAGAGAATAAAGTAGATATTTATTAAAAAGTCTTTAAGGATCCACCTTGGCCAGGACGAGAGCCTGGCCAGGGCTACACCCAAGGTGGACCCAAAATAGTCACAAAATGGACAGCTGGGCACAAGGCCTCACACTTTTATAAGTTTTGGTCCATTTGCATCTTGGGGTTGAATTGTCCAATCCCAGCTGCAGGTGATGCAGTCCCATCCTTCTTGTTTTCTCTCTTGAGCCCACCCTTGTTTGTGCTTTTGGGCCTGAACACTTGTCCCAGCTGTCCTTGGTGTGCAGCAGGAAAAGGATTTGTTTTGTGTCCCTGCTGTGTGCAGAGCTGAGTGACACTGACTGTGAGCTCAGAGCTGCACCCCTGGGCACCACAGAACCTCAAATACATGGAAGGTAAAACCTAAGGCATCAGGAGAAGGAGGATGCAAAGGTACTACCACTGCTGCAAGAAAGGGATGGACACTCAACAGCATCTGCAGCCCATGGGAAGAAAATTACGTTCTTCTGTCCTGCTGAAACCTCTGCAGAGCCCTGCAAGTCAGCCTGGGAAGCACGTTTTTGGAAAGGTTTAAGCAAATGAGAATCTGGAGCAGTTTGGAAGACTTCCCTCTTGAGGAAAAACCCAACTAAGTTTTGCCTGGAAATGGCCAGTGAGAGAGAAACAATAAAATCTCACAACATGTCAAGGGTGCTCTGGAGGGGGCAGTGAGATCACTGGGCAGGGTCAAGCAGCAACCCATGCCAGGGTTTTGATCAAATATAAAAACAACCTCCTGAGCACAGCTGAGTGTTGCACAAACCCTTAGTGCCCAGAGGAGTTGTGGAACCCCTAATCCCTGGAAGTGTCCAAGGCCAGGTTGGACAGGGCTTGGAGCAACCTGGGATAGTGGGAAGTGACCCTGCTCGTGGCAGGGGGTGGAATGAGATGGAGCTTTAAGGTCCCTCCCGACACAAACCCTTCTGGGATTCCATGAGGATTTTTGCAGATGAGGGTGAAGGCAGAGGTGACCTCAGCACGAGTTCCTGCTCCTTATCCCTGTATCCTTGGCCTCCCACAGGACCATTTTCTGCAACCCTCATTTGAGGTTCTGCACTGCAGTTCACAAGGAGGAGTTTGCTGCTGTCCTGCTTTGCATCAAACCCTTGTGCAGAAAAAGCAGGAAGCAGCACAAGTGAAGTGCCTGCAAATCCACTCAGACAGGCACAAACTGTCAAAACACTCCACGAGGGCAGAAGTGGTGTGTGTCATTCCCGGACTCTGCAAGAACAACTCCAACTGAAAGCCTGACCTCAGATTTACTTCACACCTCTGATCCAGTATAGCTGGTTCTCATCATCTCTTACCACATCATCTTGTGTCTTGCCCAACTCTGGAATATAATTCCATGGAAATGGGGCTTTGATGTCCTGTTCAAATCGAGTTGTGAGGCTGCTTGAAGCACTTTCAAAGATGAATTTTAATACTTGGATATTGGCTCAGGGAATTATCTACCATGTGCTCTGAAGGAGCCCCATCTGGCCTGAAAATCATCTGGTACAGGATGGTCCCTCTCCCATCCCAACCTGCATGATTTCATTAAGGACTGAACGAGCAGAACTTTCAGGAACTGAGTAACTCAGCAAAGGACGGTCCAGCCCTGTGGTCACTGCTGAGTGGGGAAAAAAGGTGAAAGAGGAACACAAAATCCTGTGGTTTTAGGTGCTACTAAACCCAGCAAGAGCAAGAACCTCTGTCAGAGGTCTTAAAAAACCAGGACAAGACAAACCATCAGTGTCATAGGGAACAAAAAAAATCAGGAATCCCTTGAACTTATAATCATTTGAACTTAACATTATTTGAAAGGCAGGACTGGCAGGGTGCTTGAGCATGTTCAGGGGAAGTAATGGAGATAGGGAAGGGTCTGGAGCACCAGGAGGAGCTGAGGGAGCTGGGAAAGGGGCTGAGCCTGGAGAAAAGGAGGCTCAGGGGGGACCCTGTGGCTCTGCACAAGTTCCTGACAGGAGGGGACAGCCGGGGGGGTCGGGCTCTGCTCCCAGGGAAGAGGGACAGAGGAGAACGGCCTCAGGCTGGGCCAGAGGAAGATATTAGGGAAAATTTCTTCCTATAAAGAGTTGTCCAGCTCTGGCACAGCTGCCCAGGACAGTGGTGGAGTCCCCATCCCTGGAGGGATTTAAAAGCTCTGTAGATGTGGCACTTGTGGACATGGGACAGTGGTGGCCTTGGCAGTGCTGAGGAGAATGGTTGGACTTGATGATCTTGGAAGGCATTTCCAACCTAAACAATGACTGCATTAAAAACCAGCTCACTTGAAAAGCTGGTCCAAAGGCTACAACATGAAAGAGAAGTTATGTACAAAGTGCTGCACTTCAAGAGGAAGAATCCAGTACAATATGGGAAGAACTACCTGGAAAACGTCACACAACGAACCCCAAAATCCTCATTCCAGAGTTACACTCAATGGATGTACATTGCTAAATCATGCAGCTGATCTTCCTCCCTTTGAGCTATCACCTCACCCCCTGTCTTTATAAGTCCCTGGTCAAGAAGACCCCATGAGCACAGAGGAGGGAAGGAGAACCATTTTCCATCACAATATCATCCTCTTCTTGGATACTGGTTTCCTCTCTTCTTTGCAAAAAAGGCCAATAACCCACCCAAGAAATGCTCAGCACTGTCTCACCTTCACATCCTCTGCTCTTAACCCTGCTGCTTCCAAAAATTCCCATCTTGCAAAAGCAAACCAGAGGTGCAGCAGTGAGTCCTGGTGGGACTGGGAAAATTCTTGTTCCAAGGGTAAAAAAATGCTCAGTTCAGCAAGGAAGAGATGCTTCTCTTTGTCTCTTGCTAAACTGGATCTCTCAACAAATGGAAAACACTTGAGGGCTGGGAACTCCACTTGGTGAGGATCTGCTGAGCATCTGGTAGGAGATGATTCACAGGGTCATTGCAGTCTCCAGCCTCCTCCAATGCCTGTGTTTGATCACACATGGCCTATTCTCAGTGCCATTTTGCACAAAGAATTGGCATCGGGAGCAGGACCTGGTTCTGCAATTCAAAATGTGCCTTCAGCACGGGTGATTCACTCCTCACACAGCTGCTTGTGGATTCCCAGCCCTTGGGAAGGAAGCTCCACCCCGGAGCAGGCAGGAATACCAGTGTTCTGGGGAACTGAGAGTGCCCCAAGCCATACCCCATATCCTGAGTTTTATTCTCAGACCTGCACAACTCGAGGTCTTCTTCCTGATGCAGCCCAGGGAACAGCATCCTCTGAGGTTTCCCAGCTCCTCTGGTAGCTGGTTCTCCCAGTTCCCTGAGGTTCCTTCAGCAGCAGGGAAAAAGGATCTCCAGATCCCACCAGGGCAGCTGTTCTGTGTCTGCCTCGAGGTCATGGCAGAGAAACCAGACTGGACTCATCCCATAGGGTCACATCTGGTCTGGGAGTCTTTGGAGAGACCTCAGTTATCACAGAGGAAAGGCCCTGACCCCAGGCAGTTCATGATCTCTGCTGAGAATCTGTCTGTGGCTGCTTCCCTGCCCCGAGATTGTTATCAAGTGATTCAGAACGCACATGGTGAAATCCTGGCTGTGCAGAACCCCACCAAGGGTTGGCCACTGGCTTGGGAAGAGGCTGGGTTTTACCCACAGACTCTCCTGGGTTGCTCCTTGAGCTGGTCTGGCTGCTGGGGAAGTCCAAAAGAAACCCGAAACCACCACCAACCCCAATATCTCTAACAACAACAACTTCTCCCGTCTCTTCCTGTTTATTCCTGGGATTTCAGTCCAGATCAAAGCTGTCAGTGACTTTCCCTTCATGCAAACCAGGAATGCAGGGCTGCTTTCCTCCAGCCCTCAGCACTGACTGCAGCATTCCCAGAAGAACTTCCTGTAAGCAGCTCCCACTGCAGCTGCTTTCAGAAAACTGTGGGGTCCTCTGCACACTCAATTCATGTCCCCACTGCTGAATCCTGCAGGACATAGTGCCTAGTGCCAGGGGGCTGCCAGCACCAGGAAAAATGAGCCTTGATGGAGAAAAAAAAAGCCAGGAGAAGGCACCAGCCACTTCCAGAGGTGCTGGAATAGCTCTTGCCCAGATTCATGTGACTTCCCCACTCTGCTGCACTGGGATGAAGTCACCTCAGTGTCCCCTGCAGCCAAAGGGAGAAAAAAGGCATTTCTGGAAGAGATTCAGCCCATGTAAGAACCCACCTCTCCCCACAAACCAGACTGGGATGGGGTTGAAGGCCCGAATGTGGGGCTTACACTGCACAGACCCTCCTGAAGGACTCCTGCCTTTGTCCCCAGATTCCCTGATGTGTTGGCTCTAAGTGCTGCTGATTGTTCACCATCACCGTGTTATTTCTGGACTTCTGTGGCCACCTGTGAGAATTCCCACATAACTGAGCCAGTCTGCAAGCCCTGGAGGTACCATCACTGGAAATGTGACATTGTCCTTCCCAGTGGATCTGGGCCTGCCCACACCTGTCTGTCCCATTTTCCTCCAAAGCCAGGGATAATCACAGCTCCTTTTTCCAGCAGAGCTGAGATGTCACCCAGCACACTGATGTGTAGGGTATCTCCTGGGCCTGGGCAGGACAGGGCCCTGAGGGGCAAAAACAAGATCCCATTTCTATGTTCCAGGCCACAGTTCCTGCTGTTTGCTGCTCTGTGTCACCCACTGGCACTGGGGCTCTGCCCTGGCTCTTCCCAAATTCTCCCCCATGCAGTCACTGTGCCCAGCAAACGGGATCACAGAGTAATTTGGATTGGAAGGGGCAGGGACACTTTCCACTATCCCAGATTGCTTCAAGCCCCATCCAGCCTGGCCTTGAATGTTTCCAGGATCATAAAATCATGGAACTGTTGAGCTTGGAAAAGCCCTCCAAGATCATTGCGTCCAACTGCTCCCCCAGCACTGTCCCATGTCCCCAGATGCCACATCCACAGAGCTTTTAAATCCCTTCAGGGATGGGGACTCACCACTGCCTTGGGCAGCTGTGCCAGAGCTGGACAACTCTTTCCATGAACACATTTTCCCTAACTTCCAGCCTAAACCTCTCTTGGTGCAACTTGAGGCCATTTCCTCCTGTCCTGTGGTTTTATTTTTTTTCCCCTGGGAGCAGAGACTCTTCAAAGACCCAGATAAGTAAGACACAAAGGAGTGTCCCTAAACAACCTGGTGTGGCTATGACTTTTCCTTAGGAGTCTGAGGGGTAAAAATGAGTGTATTCCAGGTGAGGGAATGAGGCACCATCAATATCTTGGCTCCTACTGCCCAGAGGAGCAGGTGAAAGCCCTGAGCCCTGGGGTTCCTTACCCTTCAGGAGAGCGGCCACCTCGGAGTAAGAGCGCAGCACTGCCAGGGACACGGCTTCCCCTGGAACACAGGAGAGCGAAACACAGCCCTGAGGGACAGCCAGGGGACAGCCAGCCCCATCTTGCCCCCTGATAATGTCACATTATGAATCTCTGCACCCTGAGGTGCTTCAAGCTCTGTAAGATTTGAAATAAATGAAGAAAATTTAACTTTATGCTTCAGCAGACAGCGGCCAGACTGTCCAGGCCAGCCCGTGAGTCCATGCTGGATTAATTTCCCCTCTTGTCCCATGTTTTTTTCCTATAAAATGAAGGTTAAAAATCTCTAAATATCAAGTTGACACCTGCTCTTATCAGCCAATGGTAAGAACTGATTTAATCTGATTGTTATTAGTGCCCATGGGACAGGATGTGGCATGGATTAATGGTCAAAACTCATCTCCAGGATCTCTCCAGGATCGTGGAAAGCACATAGAGCATCCCAAAGTTAGAGAAGGGACAACCAGGCCACATTTCATACTCACAGCTGGCATAAAACAGCACCACTGTCCTGGCAGCCTTCGAGAGGGAAGAGTGGAAGTTCTCCTCTGTCAGAACAAGGATCTGCTCCAGGGGCAGCTCTCTCTTCTTGTCCCTGGAAACTGCTTCCACCACCTGGTCATCCTGAATATCTGCAAGGGATCCACAGGTGTGTCCAGGGCAGGGGGAACTGCAGCCCCTTGGGCCACCCCAGTGCATGATTTTGTAATCCAGAACCTCTCAGTGGACACGTGAGCTGAGTGAAATCTTGTGTGGGGAGAGGAGGCACAGCCACCCAGACAAACCCCCCAAAATGCCCTAATCCCAGCCCACGCCAGCTCTGCCCTTGGACTGGAACAATACTCTTCAGGCTCCTCTAGGATCCTGTCCCCCTGTTTCTAAGAAAACACTCCCAGCTTTGCATAGAGAACTGTGCATTTTCAATTCTGCATTGCAGGGACCAGAGTTTTCTCCCTGGAGGAAGCAAGTCTGGATCTGCTCTTACAAAAGCGTGTCTCAAACTCTTCCAAAGGGATGGATAATGTCCAGATGCTGGTAAAGGACACTTTTAACTCCCCCATGCCTCTGGAGCTGGTGCATCCAAGCACATTCCTGTCCCTCACACAGCAACTGTTCCTCTAACAGCTCTGATTTTTCTGGTGTTTCCACTAAAAATCAGACCTGTCTGTCATATTCCAGTGACCTCAGAGAACGAAAGAGCCACTTTGTGGCCCCCATGAAGTGACTGTGATGGTTTGCAAGTGTTCTCCAATGCTTTGCCACGTCTGATGCTGATTGCACCTTCTGTCTGATGACAATCAGCTTTTCACTGATTAATTGCACACCTTGATTGTTATTCTCTTTCTCATCCTCATCTTCCTCCTCCTCCTCCTGCTTATCCTCCTGGATTTGTTTGACCTTGTTCTTATCTTCCACCAGGGTTATAACTTCATCAGTGTCTTCCAAGACCAGGTATTGGATTGGCATTCCCTGAGGAAAACAATAAATCAGTGGGAGCACAACATCCCCCCCTCGGCTTATTTTGTCTGCAGACCAAATTCAAGGCTGATGGGGCATCATCTCCCAACTCCTTGTTTTTGGGATATGCCAAAGATCCCTGAAGCTCCCAAACAGGGTTATGTTTCTTTGACCCAATTTCTCCTGTGCATGAGGTTTTCTCACTCCAGGCTGATGTTTCCTTGTGAGGAAGTAAATGTGGTTATGAGAGATCCTGTGGTGAAAGTGAACACCAGCCCCATCTCCCAAAAACTGAACTCAGATCCAGCACTGCAGGAAAAATCCCAGTGGCCAAGCAGGAAAGGAGAGTAGGGAAGTACAGGGGACACTTGGATGTCCCCTCATTAGAGGGGTCAGGCTGGGTCTGAGGAGCCCATCACAGCCTGGGAAACCAGCACATAAAATCTTTTATCTCATGGAGCTCAGCCAGGAGAAATGTTCCCAAGTGTACAGGGACTGCCAACCCATGGAAAGAAGCAAAAAAGCAACATGAATTTCTCAGAAATGCACGTCAGCTTAAAAACAGTGCTGGCACCAGCTCAGACAAAGGCACTGGAGAGAAAATGGGAAGTTCATCAGGAGCTGAGAGAAATGACAAAGTGCTGGCACCTCTCACAGCCACCCAATGCGCACATCACTCAGCAGGCCACGGGAAGCCCTCAGGGGATGCTCAGGTCTGATCCTGCACCTGAAATCACAAGTGTGACAGTTCAGGTAATCTGGGCCATCGTGTGTTCCCTGGCATCTGCCAGCACCCAATCCCAGCCTGCCTCACAAGCTGGGTCAGGTCCCTCCAGAGTTTAACTCATCTTGATCAACCTCATTGAACTCACACCCTGCCCTTCTCCCAGCTCGCTGCCAGAGGCACTGGGTTACCTCAGCTCAGCACAGACCTCTGCTTGTTTGCTCTGAATTTCACACTCAGTCCCTCTCCCATCTTTTGAGGCCTTTCCTAAGGCATTCAGAAGTCCAGATCTTTGGGGAATTTGCACTTGGATGTCGTTCACAACTTCGCGTTAAGGTGTAGTGGAGATGTCACTCGATGTTTTGGTAAACAAACTCACTATTTTATCATTCCCAGCAGGCACAATGGCTCTGCAGCACCCAAATCATGGAATCATGCAAGGGGCATTAAAGATCACCTAGTACCATCCCCTTTCCATGGGCAGGGACACCTTCCACTATCCCAGGTTGCTCCAAGCTCTGTCCAACCTGGCCTGGAGCACTTCCAGGGATGGGAAATCCACAGATTCTCTGGATAACCTGATAACCTTATTTAATAATTTTAAATGTGTGCAACTAGGGAAAGACACTTCCCCTTGAGCTTTGGTGAATGCTGTCAAACCAATAACAGAGATGAGCAACACCCCACCACCCTCTCCAGAGCTAAGAGTTGTCCAATAAAGAAATCCAGCATCCAACCTCATCTGGCGTCTTGAGGGCGACATTTGACCGCTGCAGAACATTCAGATCCACGAGGTCCCTTCCAAAACACAAGGTGAACATCAGAGGGTGTGACATGGAAGGTCACCCCTCCTCTTTCTGCCCTAATTCCATCAGTGCTAAGTTTCTTCTCCAAAATCTCTCTTAGTGTGAATATTTTTCCACCCCTAAGCCAGCAACGCTTCTGAATTAATACAATTCTGGAGAAATCCTTAAATATGAAACACCCTGTCACAGGATATAGCCTGGTTTTACTGCCTCTCATCCAAGTGTGATTGAGTCCACTGACTGTCATCCTGGTGTTGGGGTAACCCAGCTCAGAAACCCCACAAAAAGCAAGGAGAACCCCAAAACACCTGAGAGAGATACCTGGACAAAAGGGCAACTCCTGCTTTCCCCAAGAGCTGCCAGGCCACAAACTCTGCTGTCCTTCTGTCAGCCTCATAGGTCTCCTTCTGGCTCAGGATGAACACCAGAGGCAGCCCAAGCTGCAAGTGGACAGTGGAGATCTTCTCGGGGTCCTCAGCAACCTCTGTCTGGAGAACAGCCAGGGTTATGCTGCAGCACAGCTCCACAAGTTGAAGGCATCTCAGCCCTTCCCCAGCCACAGAAATCCTCATGAAAAAGCTTCCAACCCCAATTCTAAAACATCCAAGGGAGCAGAACCCACACAATTCCAGTTAAACTGTTCCAACATGTCACGACCTTCCCTGTTAAAAACCTGGGCTTTATTTTATGTGGGGCTTTTTGTGGTTTGGCAATTCCAGATGTCAAATCTCCACTCATTTTTATTTACCTGGCATCCATTCCCTGGGGCAGTTTGAAAATCCCAGCCACAACATGCAAGAGCTGGAATCCTTCCCTTCCTGCCTTGGACGTGCTGCTTCATGACAGCATGGAGATGCCTGATGAAGTGCTTTCCCTCCAAGGGCCTGCTCCAGGAAAATGGCAGAAGGAGCAATCCCAACTCATCTGTTCAACTTTTTGGATGGGCAGGGAGGACCACTAAGAACAGGAGGCTGCTGAAATTCTCTGCCCCATGGAAGGAGGAAATAGGAGGGAACCTCCTGTTCCTTGCGATCATCGAGGCGTGAAGGACTGATATCAAATTCCAGAGGGTGCTGAAACTCCTGCAGGAGCAGCTGAGGACTTTGGGGTTGTCTAGTTTGGAGAAAAAGGGGCTGAGGGATGACCCCATTGCTCTCCACAGCTTCCTGAGGGGATGTGGAGAGGGAAACACTGATATCTCCAGAGTATCCAGGGATGGAATATGTGGAAATGGTTCAAAGCTGCATCAGGGGAGGTTGAGACGGAACATCAGGAAGGTTTCTTTACCAAGAGCACTGGAACAAGCTTCACACTGAGTTGGGCAGTGCTTAAGAGTCATTTGGAAAATGCCCTCAATAATTTAGTTATGTTTTTGGCCAGCCCTGAATTGGTGAGGCAGCTGCACCAGGTGATTCCTGCCCCTTGCACGGACCCACGCTGGAAGGGGCAGATCCCCACACTCAGCCTTTCTCTCTGCTCTCCCCTCCCTCATCCTCACATCCCTCCCTGCCCTCCCACCCAGGGCCCCAGAATCTCCTCCTTCCCAGTCCTACCACCAGCGGAGCTCCCATGAGCTTGAGGTGCCTGTGGATGCTGAGCAGGGACAGGGGCTGTGCCAGGGCTGTCCTCCTGCAGGGCTGGGCTGGCTCTGTGGCCTGCTGGCAGTGGTAGAACAGGAGCCAGGCAGAAGAGACATCGGGGTCATCATGGCTGTGAGAGAGGAAACAAAACCCACCCTGAGCAGGGGTTCAAAGTGCCCTGACAGAAGGACCAGGATTGCTGACGTGTTTCACAGGTTATCCTCAAGCTCAGGGTGGTGAAACAGGCTGGGAGAGCTGAGGGTGTTCATCTGGAGAGGAGAAGGCTCCAGGGAGAGCTCAGAGCCTAAAGGGACCCCAGGAGAACTGGGGTCAAGTTCAAGAGGGACTGGGGACAAGGGATGAAGGGACAGGACACAGGGAATAGCTTCCCACTGACAAAAGGTAGGGATAGATGGGATATTGGGAAGGAAGTTTTGGCTGTGAGGATGTGGAGGCCCTGGCACAGAGTGCCCAGAGAAGCTGTGGCTGCCCCTGAAAGTGTTCCAGGCCAGGTTGGATGTGGCTTGGAGCAACCTGGGATAGTGAAAGGTGTCCCTGTTAGCTGTGACACTGCTGTAGGCCTGTGGGGAGCTTTGGGAAGTCACTTTCCTTTTCCCATGCACCTGTTCCTTACCCCTAAAACAGGGATCACCTTCTTTGGATAAGGATTTAAGAGCTCTCCATGGAAGAGCAAAGTGCACTACTGAGACCTCAAATCCTGCCCCAGTTGGCTGGAAGCTGTTCTGGTTGGAGAAGCTCCCACCATTTCAGCAGCTCGCGAGGTGGCGGCGCTGCTTTAGAGGAGAATTGAGGCGACTCCTGTGCGATGACAACCGTGCCATCTAGTGGGAGCCACAGCACAATTCCCTGAAATCCTGCAAGGATGGAATGGCACCTCGGGAAGGGCCACCCTGGGGCCTGCCCTGGTGTCACCTATGACAAAAATCCCAGGTAAATCATTATGGAGTTATTAAGGTTGGAAAAGCCCTCCAAGACTCCGAGTCCAACCGTTCCCCCAGCACTGCCAAGGTCACCACTGAGCCGTGTCCCCAAGTGCCACATCCACACAGCTTTTAAATCCCTCCAGGGATGGGGACTCCACCACTGCCTTGGGCAGCCTGTTCTGACACGACAATCCTTTCCAGGAAGGAATTTTTCCTAATATCCAGCCTAAATCTCTTCTGGTACAACTTGAAGCCATCCCCTCTCCTCCTGTCCCCGTTCCCTGGGAGCAGAGTCCAACCCCCCCGGCTGTCCCCTCCTGGCAGGGACTTGTGCAGAGCCACCAGGTCCCCCCTGAGCCTCCTTTTCTCCAAGCTAAGCCCCGTTCCCAGCTCCCTCAGCCTCTCTTGGTGCTCCAGACCCTTCCCCAGCTCCATTCCCTTCTCTGGACACGCTCCAGCCCCTCGGTGTTTGTCATGAGGGGCCCAGAACTGTCCCCAGGATCTGAGGTGTGGCCTCAGCAGAGCCAGCACAGGGGGACAATCTCTGCCCTGGGCCCGTAGCCACAGGCTGGTACAAGCCAGGTGCCTTTGACCCCTTGGCCAGCTGGGCACACTGTGGACTGAGGAAGCAACGCTCCAAGTGGTGTTCCCACTTTCCTCCTCACATTCCTGGCTGCAGGAGGTCACAGCAGCAGTCACATGGAAGGATCTGCCATTCTAAAGCAGCTTCTCCTGCAAGGGAAGGAGGGTGGCCAGTGAGGCCATGGGAAGGGAATTCCCAAATCCATGAGCAGCGCTACACTTCTTGCTCTTGGATATCACAGAACAAGGTGGGAGTGCTTTAGGGTTTTAACATCAACTCTCCTGAAAAGCCATGGCTGAGGTTTGATGCATCAGCCATGGAAAGGAGACAGAGGGCTCTTCTCCTGTGAAATCTCACCCAATACAGCCACAAACAGCAAGGCTACTCCAAAGCCAAGAACACACCCAGTAGCTTTTGGAAAACAGATCTGAGTGTCCAGCCTTGGTACAACAACCTAATGCAATTCCAGAGTTGATTTGGGAATCTGAGACACCAGGAGTGAGGCAAACAGTGCATGGAAGCAGCCCTCCATGGTGGGGGTGTGTCTGGATGTACCTGGTGGCTTTCAGCAGAGCTGCCTCAGTTGTCAGGACAAACTGGTGGATGGTGCCATAGACAAAAGCTGCCTCCATCACAGCTCTGTGCTCTGCAAAGGGAAAGGCAAGGTGAACTCAGCTCTGCTCCCTCCACATCTCCTGTTTCATCCTTCCCAGGTGCAAATATCAATTCCCAGGCTTTCAGAAACTCTTGGTACAATATCACAGAGCCTGTCTGAAAACACACTGTGAAGGGAAGTGAGCAACTGGAGCTGGATCCCATTCCTGATGCCCAGCAAACAGGTGCTGTGTGTGAATCCATGCCACTGCAGAGCCAGAGATCTGCCCAGGGATTTATTTTTAAGACAGCAAACACTGACTTGCTTCCCCTCTCCAAGTCCTCTCAAGGTTTATGCCCCCAGCAAAACTTTTCTGATGCAACTTGTCTTGCAAAAGTAAGCCACATGGAAGTAGAGATCTTGTGGCTGGGTGGCCCTTTCAGGTTTCCATTTGCAAGAATTTGGGTCAGAAGCTCAGTTCCTGAATATTCTACCAAAAAAAGGCTGGGGGAAGAGAGGAAAGATGGAAAGCTGAGTGTCCATACCTGCTGTGCCAGTAGCTGGTACATAGGCAAAGACCATGTTGGACTTCCCTTTCAACACATTTTCAATGTTCTCAAGATCTGCCAGTGTTTCGACGTATTTAACTTCATTAAAGAGCAGGGCACTGAGGAGGCAGAAGAAACCTCATTAGCAACTGGCTGAAGAGTACATTTGCAGCCACACAACCATGATGGGAAAAAGAGGGTAAAATTCCAGCTTCAGGCTGGCAGATTAAGGATCCACAGCCAACTGGAGGTGCCCAGGTGTGTGCTGGTGAGTTGTCTCAAGGGAAAAGGTTTAACAAGGTCAAACCATAATGAAGAGAGAAACTTGACTGAGAGCAGACTCTGGGGTACCTGGGGCTGGCATTCAGTGGGAGTAGAAAGGAAAAAGATTTCAGAGGGTGGGATGTGGTCTGGACTCACAACAGAACGTTGGCGACAATGGAGTTGACGTCGAACAGGGCGTCGGTGGGGAACTCTCGGATCAGGCGGTTTCCTCTGCGGAGGGAAGAGAGAGTCACCAAAGGGACTGGGAGAGATTCACTGCATGGATCACACGGGAAAAGGGAGCCAAGGCAGGCACAGAAGGAGAGGGAGGACGATGGAGAAATGGCAGAACACACTTGAGATGTTTTTGATCTGAGTTGGGAATCGTTCAAGCCTGGTTGAGCAGGTTCCTGCTGCACCTGGGGACATGGTGGCCTTGGTGACCTTAAAGGTCCTTGGAGTGATTGGACTTGATGACCTTAAAGGTCTTTTCCAACCTTAATTATTCCATAATTATCAGTACAACAGTTAATGAGGACTGAGCTGACAATATGGAAGAGCTTCCAGGTGACAACCCTTGGAGAGACAGGAGTTGAACCTTCCCATCCAGGGCAGAAGAGTTAACCCCACCAACAAGGAAAGCACCAAAATGTGTTTCTTTCTTGGACTAGACCCAAAACCTTGTGGCCTGAGTATAGCTCTGGGGGTGGGAGGCCAGAGGAACAGGAGAACACTGATGGAGGGTTTCTCCTGTGGTTTCATTCCACTGCTGCTCCAGGGAACTTGGGGCAGGACGGAAGAACTCACACTGAGGACAAAGCATCTCCTCTGCCTGTGCTGGAATTTTGGGGGTACCTATGGGGCTAAACTATGCAGGTCATCTTTAGCCTCAGAGCTCCTCTCATTCCTCCACAGACATCTCTGATTGCTCACAGTGTTTCCTTCACACATTTGCACTGGAAAGAAATCCCAGTGCAGTGCCCAGAAATGCCCCTCACCTGAAGAGGAAGGCTTTCCTTAACGCATTTTCTTTTCCACAATATCTTGAGACATCCTCTTTGGGACAATTCACCTAGAGAGCAAATATGTGTAATTACAGATTCAGCCCCATGATGATGACACACCCCCCTACAGCTTTCTTCCATTCAGGAGTGTAAATCCAGCCTTTCTAAACCTTCTGGGAGGGGAAATCCACCAAAATAGAGACAAGAGATGGAGAGTGGAGTTTGTACTTCAGTTTTCCAGCTCAGCCTGCTGATCTGGGTCACATGGGATCAAAAGACCCCATGATCTGCCCAGCATATTCAAAGTGACAGATCAGTGCTTTCTTTCTGAACTTGGTCTGTAGCTGGAGGAAACTAAATAAATCCAAATATAAATATATAAGCACTTCTTAGAGTCTAATTACACTTGCCTGAATTTGTAATTTCCTCATGTGAATCTGCATAAAATTTCAGCTAAAAACTCCTTTGTATGAAATATTTATTGCACTGAGCTGAAAAGAAGTTAACCAACCTCATCCATCATGGAACATGGACACTGGAACAGGCTGCCCAGAGAAACTGTGGATTTTCCATCCCTGGAAATGTCCCAGGCAAGGCTAGACAGGGCTTGGAGCAACCCAGGATAGTGGAAGGTGTCCCTGCCCATTGAAGGTGAGGTGGAAAGAGATGAGATTTAAGGTCCATGAAAGCCAAAGCTGTTCTGTGAGTCCACGATTCTATGAAAAATTCGTGCTCATCCCTTCCCTGCTCATCTCCTACTCACTCCATCCCACCCAGCAGCTCCCCTGAGCCCCATTTACCTTCACCACGGAAACACCATAGTCCTGGAGGGCCTCAGCTGAGCTCTCGATCTGCTCCAGGAAGGGCTGGGCACCAGGAGAAACTGAAATACAAACAAACAAAATCTTCTGCAAGTCCTCAGGGTGAAGAACATCCTCCTGCCACACACTGAGATGTAGGAGACGTTCCTCAGCCCAAGCCAATGTCTTTGGGAAACCACATCCTGAGATCATGAAGAACAAAAGCAAGGTCAAGGATCTTCTCCTAATCCATGACAGCCTTTAGTTCTCCCTCATGAAAGGGATTCTCCTTTTTCTAGCATGTATTATGGAAGAGGAGAAAATTCCTTAGGAAACTGGCTTTCTCCTCCACAGTGTCTCCAGAAAATAACCCAGAAAATGAATGAAGATGTTTGCAGGACTGTGCCTGAGGACACAGCCAGGAAAGAACCCATCCCAAGAGGTCTCTGCCTGTCAGAAGCACTTGAAGCACAGAGCCTGACCAGCTCTTCAAAACCTCTTTGGGTTTAAAAATCTCAAGAACTGCCTCTTCACTGAGAAGGGCCACGTGTTGATTAGAGGGATGGAGCAGTTGTGCTAGAGGAAAAGGCTGAGAGTTGGAAAATAGAAGGTTCTGGGGTGAATTAATTGCAGCCTTCCAGTGCCTGAAGGAGCCAACAAGAAAGATAAAGAGAGACTCTTTACAAGGGATGGAGTGACAGGACACAGGGAATGGCTTCTCACTGCCAGAGGGCAGGGAGAGATGGGATATTGGGAAAGAATTCCTGGTTGGGAGGGGCTGACATAGAATTCCCAGAGAAGCTGTTGAGACATAGATTTGAAAAATCCCAGCTGATCCCTTATAGTAGACTTAAGAACACAAACTGTACGTTAGAATGTATTCCAAGCAGTACTTCAGAACATGTGAGATCACATTTTAAGAAGACATTTAGTGAACACTGAATGCTGTGTCTGTTACCCTTCTGCATATTTCTAAGCACTACAAGTACTGGGAGCCTTGGCCACAGTCAGAAGAACCAGCCTAAACAGCAGAATAACTGGGCTAAGGGTGCAGATAAAGAAAAGAACACAGACTCTGAGATGGTGTGTTCCCTTGAAAACGTGCCAAGAGGGCCAAAGCACACACGGGAGAGATAAAGGTGAGGAGGTGAACGCCTTGAAGACCACCACCACAAGGGACTGAGAGTGCTCTGAAGGGCGTGGAGTTAATTACCATCCCAAGCGAGGATGGGTGGGATCAGATAATGAATATGTATGAAGGGGGAACCCGTGGAACGTCATGCATATGTAAGACCTCGGGGAATAATAAGGAGGGCAATTTCCCCGGTGGGTAGGCGTGTCTTTGGTGAAATTATTCCCCTTATCTCGACAACAACTATCATTAGTTGTGGAGTTCTTTCCACTGTGTCTCACTGTGGCTGCCCCTGGATCCCTGGAAGTGTCCAAGGCCGGGTTGCACAGGGCTTGGAGCAACCTGGGATAGTGGGAGGTGTCCTTGGATGGGATTTAAGACCCTTCCGACTCAAACCACTCCACGATTCTGTGATTGTTCCACTCTCACCCAAACCTTGCGGAGCCCCCAGGCTGATGGAAACTCACATTAAACACGTACCGCTGTGGGTGAAAAAAGCCAAGGATGTTTTTCCAGCTTCCAAGCCACTGAAATAGTGCTGGGGACTCGGCTCCTGCTGCAGGGTGGCACTTCCACATTTTGGGATGGAGGAGACACAGAAGAGAAGGAAAAGCAAGGAAGAAACCCATCTGTCCTTTTGGGCTGACATGGCTAATCCCAGCTACAGGCACAGGAGAGTCACAACTGGGGGAAAAAAAAAAATTATAAAAAAATACATAAGCACACACAAATACATACATAAGTGTTCCTCTGTTTTAGTCTCTGTTACATGACTATAATTTCCAACTGTGGAAATTATTATTAATATGACACAAACATCTTGAGGATATTATGAATTAGTCACTCAATCCACAGGTGACTCAGACAACTGCAAAGAGGACAGCAGAGGCCACTCTCTTCCCTCTGAGTGGCACCTTTGAGTGCACAGACCCTTGGTGCTTTCAGCTTAGGGCTGCTTTTCTTTCTTCCCTCCTCTCTTTATTTCTCTGGAGTCAAACAAAAATTCCATGCAGAGGCATCAAAGCAGTGACAGCATCATCCACAAACCCCCGCCCAAACTGTCTCAGTTCCTGCTCAAAAGCCTTGAGGATGCCAATAGAATTTATGTGGCCCTGAAAGGTGTTTGCAAAGGGACGGGACACGTTGTGGTTGCCAAAATAAACCAAATGGCCATTTGAGATTCAAATGGGAGAGCTCCTGTTTCAGTGCAAAATAGAAATGTGCATCTTCTGACACTTGTTTCTGGTTGGAGTGAGGAAGAATTTTGCAGGTATATTTATAAAGATTTTCTAGCTGAAGCCCTTAGCATGAGGATGTTCTGCTGGTGCTTCAGGAACACATGTTCCGAATTATTTTTTTTATAGAATAACTGATTTCTCTCTTATATTTATAAGGATTTATGTAACTTAAATGGATGCTATTTTTATATATACTGCTGGGGTTTTTTTTTCTTTACTCTGTGATCAGACGTTCTATACAATTTAACCTTTAAAGGATTAATTAAAAAATCAGATTACCCTTGACCTAAAATATGTGTAGCAATAAGTCGGACAAGAATTCCGTAAAATCTCTTCTGCTTCTGATTTTGCCACTTCTTAGTAGCCACCTTGACTCTCCCCAGAGAATACATTTATTAAGTGTGAATTTTCCTGAACAGATTGGTTTTGGTGGGAAGTGTCCCTGCCCCTGGGATGGAACAAGATGATCTTTAAGGTCCTTCCCAACCTAAACCCATCTGGGATTTTGGGATTCTGCCTCACTTCAGGCCACGGCAGATGATGCGAGGAGGTTAAAGGATGAGAAACCACCTTCTTCTCACTCCATTCCTTCCCAGCCTGCTCCTCAGGGATTGTTCTCTGCCGCTGGAGCGTGGCTGCTCCCTGCCCAACAAAGGGACAAAGCTGGGACTGAATCCACACAGAATTTACATCACGAGCTGCAGCTGCTTCCCTCAACAAACACCCCTGTGTCCATGGGCTGTCAATCCCTCCAACAGCCTGGCAGAGCTCACCACGGCTGCCCTGGGATCAACCCAAGCTCAAACACTCCAAAAACAAGCAGGGAAAGACCCTCTGCCATGCTCCAGGAGTCACTGACAGCCTTCACAGACTCCTTCTCCAGGAGCTGAGGGGTTTGGATCAGGCCTGAAGGCACAACAGAGCTGGAAAGACATTATTTTATTTTTTTTATCATCTCAAAATCTCCAGTTGTCTCCTTTCCAGCTTTGGGCAGTGTCAGGCATTTCTGGTCCCATGCCCTCCCATCTGTTCCCCTGGCTTACAGAGGGGACAGGGATCAGGCTTGGGGGGGTGATGTTTATTAAATGACAAACTTGGCTACGGCAGGATGGAAAAATAAACACAATCCTGGCACGTGGGGACGAGCCCAGGTCAAATGGGAGAGCTCACAGTCAAGGGAGGAAGAGGAGCAGCCTCCAAGGACTCAAAGATGTCACAGGATTATACCTGGAGGGGAGGGTCAGCAGTTTAAAACAGAACTCCAGTCCCCAAGGAGAGCTCAGAGCTCCTTCCAGTGCCTAAAGGGGCTCCAGGAGAGCTGGAGAGGGACTGGGGACAAGGGATGGAGGGACAGCACACAGGGAATGGCTTCTCACTGCCAGAGGGCAGGGATGGATGGGAGATTGGGAAGGAATTCTTCCCTGTGAGGGTGGTGAGGCTCTGGCACAGGGTGCCCAGAGAAGCTGCGGCTGCCCCTGGATCCCTGGAAGGGTCCAAGGCCAGGGCTTGGAGCAGCCTGGGATAGTGAAAAGGGTTTGAATGAGATGAGCTTTTAAGGTGCCTTCCAACCCAAACCATTCTGGGTGAAAAATGTGTGCTCATCCCTTCCCTGCTCATCACTCCATCCTGCCCAGCAGCTTCCCTCTGCTCCCATCAACCCACACCTGAGCACTCAGCTTTTAGGCCATTTCCTCTGTCACCTCTTTCCCCATCAATGGAAAATTAACACCCCAGGGCTGGAAATAGCCAGAATCCTGTACCACTGACACTTGCAGGATTGCCAGAGATGTGTGAAAATACCACGGATGTGTGAACCAGCTCTGGGTCACTGCTGGGAAACCTTAAGCCCACGGACAAGGGACAGCCTAGCACAGCACTGAGGGAATGCCAGGCCTGGCTCATGTTTCCACTGTCAAAATTCCAAGGCAGAGCCAGGCAAGGTGGTTAAGCTCACCGTAGGTGACCTGAAGTGAAACCAAATCTGCCAGAGATATCCAGCCCAAACTCTTGTGGGGGCATAAATTGCTTGTGCCACATCAATTTTGCTTGGGAACCCTGCAGTGGAATCCATGGGCTGGGATCACCTCTGATCCCAGCTGCTTTCCCTGATACTTCTCACACAGACCTCAGCTGCCAAGATGAGGGAGATGAGCTTCCTCCAAGGAGGGTGCTGTGGGATTTAAGAGTCACAAGACAAGGATGAACTGCTGTCCTACTGGAATTATGGTCTGCACAGCCAGCTGGTGCCACCTCCATCATCCATGGGCTTCCTTGGACTCAGGAGAAACACCACCAGCCTGGACTTTAATGCCGGTGACGTAAAACCTACACTTTGTCTTGTCCAAATATCATCACAGAATCCCAGCATGGTTTGGGTTGGAAGGGACCTTAAAAACGAAGGTTCCAACCTTGCCATGGGCAGGGGCACCTTCCACTATCCCAAGGTGCTCCAAGCTCCACCCAGCCTGGCCTTGGACACTTCCAGGGATCCAAGGGCAGCCCCAGCTTCTCTGGGAATCCTGTGCCAGTGTCTCCCCAGAAATGCACTGCCCTGTTGCTCCTTGTTAACTTTATCCCATTCCATCCTCTCCCAGCCTGCAGAGGCCTCAGCTGGTAAGTTTTAACTTCCCTAGGTAGATGTTTCTAAACCAGCAGCATTTAAGATGCTCCTAAATGAAGCCACTTCAAGCTCTCTTGAGCTGATTGCCCCAAATCAGGCCTCTCTCTGCAGCAGGACATTTACCCCACACCCTGCTGCCACAGATTTCTGGCAGGATTCTCACCTGCCTCCCATGCCCTTCTGGCAGCACTTAACCAGGGAGCTGCTCTTCCAGATTTCCTGGCATGGAGGACACAAACCAGACCCCAAATCCATGTGGAGCTGACTCAATCTCTTAGCTACAGCAGGATGGACAGGCTGAAGCTCTCTCTCCAGGTCACCCGGATGTCCCAGCACAAATATCCCTCCTTGTTGCTGCTCCAAAATGCAAGGCAGAGAGGAACACTGATGGCTCTTCCCTCATTTTTGTCCATGCAAACGAGTTTCCTTTAGGTGATCCAGAAAAAAATGACAGAATCCTTAAGGTTGGAAAAGCCCTCTAAGATCATTGAGTCTAATCATTCCCCAAAGGGGAATGGCTTCCCACTGCCAGAGGGCAGGGATGGATGGGATTTTGGGAAGGAATTCTTGGTTGGGAGGGTGGTAAGGCCCTGGCACAGGGTGTCCAGAGAAGCTGTGGCTGCCCCTGGATCCCTGGAAGTGTCCAAGGTCAGGTTGGATGGGATTTGGAGCAAACCTGGGATGGTGGAAGGTGTCCCTGCCCATGGCAGGAGTGGAACTGGATGAGTTTTAAGGTCCCTTCCAACCCAAGCCATGATTCCTTGCCTGGAATTGTATTGACTTTTCATATTTTTCACTACACTTCCCCGCTCCAGACTTTTCCTGCACAGCCAACAAGTTAATTATCATAAACCCATGATAATTATCACAGGTTCATTATCATTACCCAATTAGCTGGCACAGAGCTGAACTCAACTCCTTTCAGATTTTCCAAAGGCAAGTTGTTGGACACAACTGATTTGAGTAGGGTGGTGGAGCTGCAATTCCCCAGCATTAGGAGCTGGAATAACAGTGAGATGCTTCTCCAGAACTTTGGGATGAGCCTGCAGTTATGGGACTGAAATAACCACTGGCCCTTTGCACTCACTCCATCCCCCTACTGCCTACAGGGGCAGCCGTGGGAGCAACTTGAAGCAAAAGAATTCTTTTCTGGGAACATCCAAGTGCATCCCAGCCTGTTGCCCAGTGTGCTTCACCTGGATTTCTGCAGGATTTTTTGCCTGGATTTTTGATGCTCCCATGCTGCCCTTTTTACTGCCACTTCCAGAAGAGTTTCACTTTCATTTTCACTTCCAGGTCCAACTTCCCAGCAGCCAGGTCTCACTTGCTATCCAAGGCTGCAGGAGGGACACGCTGTAGCCTTTGCCTCTGCCCACGACAGGAGAGGAGGGCTTTGATTCCCGTGCACAGCAGACAGCCTGCAGCGTGGCATCACACAGGCTGGAAAAAACCTCTCAGACCAACGAGTCCAACCATTCCCCCAGCCAAGCCCACCACTAACCCACTGTCCCCAAGCGCCACACTTCCAAGGATGATGAATCCTCTGCTTCCCTGACAGCATCGCTGCACGCTGGAATCACCATCCGCTGGAATCACCACCTGCTGAATCCCACCACTTCCCTGGTGGAACCAGCATCACCCACTGCTGCTGCTGCCCCATTCAGTCTGTCCTTGGGAACCGGCTCCCCCGAAGCCCCTGGAAAGCAGCCGGCACTGGATGCGCATCACCGAGCAAGCCAAGCCCCGGACGGCTTAGGGCTGTCACCTACCTGGTGTCCCGAGCGTTCAGGTCGATATCGACACCCCTCCTCCGCGGTGCTGGGACAGCATCCCTACCCGTGGCGTCCCTCGGCAGCACGGCTGGAAAAGCCGGGATATCCAAACCAGCGCGGCTGGGTCTGTGCCAGCCGGGGGAAGCGATCCCGGAGCCGAGCGAGGCCTCTCGGTACCCGGGGGGTTCCACCCGGAGCCGAGAGCTCTTGGCAGCGCGGGTCCCTGAGCTGTGCCGGCACCCACAGGGATGGATGGCCGCCTGCATGGAACAGACGGTCCGTGAGCGACAGCCGGACATCCCCACAGCCCCAGGCTCCAGCGGGGATGTTCCCGCACCGACGGGCTGTGAGCGACAGCCGGACATCCCCACAGCACCACAGCCCCAGCCCGAAGCGGGGATGTTCCCGCACCCCGACTCTGCCTGCGGGGATGCCCAGACCCCCCCCGGCTCCTCCGGGAGGCCCCTCAGCGCTCCCTCACCGCCCCTCTCACCCTTCCACCACCCCTCTCACCCTTCCACCGCCCCTCTCACCCTTCCACCGCCCACCCCCCTCTCTCATCCTTCTCATCCCTTTCTCCTCTCCCCTCCCCTCCCATCTCTCTCTCCCCGTCCCTCTCACCCCTCACCGCCTCTCAGGGAAGGAGGGAAGGGGGGATGGCAGGCGGGCGGCGCCGCCAACCCAAGAAGCAAAGCGGCGGCGCGGCGGGGGCGTCGCGCCGGTGATTGACAGGCGGCGCCGGCCAGTGGGCGCGGCGGGTGGGCGCGGCGGGGGGCGTGGCCGGAGGGCGGCCAATGGGGAGCGCGCGCCGCCGCCCCTCAAATCAGCGGGCTCAGCCGGCTGTCCCCGGCACGGAGTTGTTTGGCGGCGGGCGGGCGGGCGGTGCAGCCGGGCGGGCGGGAGGGAGGAGGAGGAGAAGGAGAAGGAGAAGAAAAAGGGGAAGAGCGGGGGGGCTCCCCTTTGTTGCATGGGGGTGTCCAGCCGGGGCTGAGGGAAGGCAGGGAGGGGGTCGGTGCCTCCCGCTGCCCCATGGCCCTCGCTGAGGGGGCGGCCGTGCCCTACGCCGTGGAGCTGGGGCTCACCGTGCTCCACACGGCGCTCTACGCCGCGCTCTTCCTCTTCGCCTACCTGCAGCTCTGGCTGCTGCTCTACTACCGCGAGCGGCGGCTGAGTTACCACACGCTCTGCCTCTTCCTCTGCCTGCTCTGGGCAGCCCTCAGGACCACCCTGTTCTCCTTCTACCTGCAGAATTCCCTGCAGGCCCTCCGCCTCCAGCAGCCCTTCGCCCACTGGCTCCTGTACTGCCTGCCCGGCTGCCTCCTCTTCTCCAGCCTCTGCCTCCTCAACCTCTATTTCGCTGAGGTAAGTTTTGCCTTTCGGGCAAAAACCCCTCCAAAAATTCCCTTTCCCCGAACCTCTACCCTGCGGGACACCGGGGCTGGGAGCTTCTCTTGAGCCACCTCTCCAAACTTGGAGCGCCCTGGAGCCGAGGCTTTGGGGTGGGATGGGGATGTGAGCGTCCAGGTGAGGGTGGGAGCCGGTCCTGGGGCTCTGCCCTCGGCGGAGGCTTTGGGACAGCCTGGGGGGATGCAGGGCTGTGCCCCGAATCCCGGCTTGGAAGGAGGCACGGGGATTGTGCCCTGGATCCAGCCCTCGGTACAGACTTTGGGACAGCCTTGGGGGGGGATGCAGGGCTTGTGCCCTGAATCCGAGCTCGGGGGAGAAGCACGGCGATTGTGCCCTGAATCCAGGCTTGGGGAGAAGCACGGTGATTGTGCCCTGAATCCAAGCTTGGGGGGGCGGGGTGGGATTTGGGGGGGATGGTGTGAGCTAAAAGTGTGCCCAAAATCCCAGCATCAGGGGTTTGGGGTGCGGGGCTCTGCCCTGACTGCAGACCCCGCATGGGGAGTGGGGGTGGACAGGCACATGCCCTGAATTTGGGATCTGGGGGGGGATGCAGGGAGATGCCCTGCTCCCAGGTGGGGGTTTTCCTCTTTGCAACCCAGACCCACGGCGGCGTGTTCGTGTTGGGGGGCATCACTTGAGGAACTGTTTTGCATCTTTTTTTTTTTTTTTTTAATTGATTTCCCTTCTGCAAAGGGGACCAGAAAGTGGCAGCAGCAGGGGCTGCTCTGGCCTGGAGTGATGCCAACCATTACGTCACCAGCCAGAGCCTCTTCTGCTATTGTTGCTGCGCTCCCTCCTTCCCTCCATCGCTCCGCTGCAAACCCGGCTTGTTGTTCCGCAGCTTGTCAGACAAAAAAACCCCCGAGATCCCTCACACAACAGCCCGGGGCAGCCGAGGGGGGCCCCTTCCCAGCACCGGCATCGCTGCTGGGACAGTGCCGAGCCGCTTGTTATTGTCACCGAGCTGTGTCCCTGCTTTTTCTGGGTTTCCCCATCACTCGTGTCATGATTTTAAGCCTCCTTCCCTTAGTCCTTCCACTTGCCTTCATCTCCTAAAGCCCTGGCTCTCCCCTCCCCATCCTCCTCCTGAATATTTTGTTTCTGCTCCAGTTTCTCGTGAGCAGCCCTCTGCTCGCCTGCCTCCCGGTTCGCTGCCTATTTATGAAACAAGTCACCACTTTTTCCTTCCAGCTTTGTTGTTGTTGTTGGGATTCTTTTGCTCTGCAGCTCTCAGCTGTTCCCCAGCCTCACAAAGGAATCGCTAGCACACAGCAAAATCACTCCAACGTTGCTCCAGTGTGTCACCCACGGGAGTTATGATTTCATTTTCCCCAGGACACTGACGTTCACATGATACTTGGAGCTCTGGGGTTGTTCTGCTGTTCTGATCCTTTTCCTTCCCTCTCTTCCCCCCCCCCAAGTAAACACCTGGAAGCTTTGGGGGTGAGTTGCCTGTTGCAAAAGCTGTTGGAGGTGTTGTTAATGGAGTGGCAGGGGAATAACAAATGGTGCATAGAGTGCACAAATCCATCTTGCCTGCTCGAGGGAGCCTGACCTCCCAGTTGCTCCGGCCAGGAGGGGTTTGTGTCCCTTGAAAGGCAGGGATTCTGTGCTCTGCTCCACAGAGTGGCTGGATTTCTGTTTTCCTCTAGGTCACTGGATTTGACAGCAGATTTGCCTCTCTGCAGGCTTGTTTAAAGGTCCTCTTAAAGTAAATCCAAACAGATTCCCAGGCTTCTCCTCCTCCCACTATATCTGTTGTTCAGTGAACTCTGCATATATCCCACTTCTTTCTCCTTGAAGACCTAGAGCCAAGGGAAATCCTGTCTGAGGAAATAAGAGCTCCGAATCTGGAGTGGGGAAGGATAAAGTGACTTATGAAAATGGGTCTGCTTGCTCAGCTCCAAGGGAGGGCCTGACACTTCCCTGGAACAACCAGGAGGGGTGTCCATCACTCCCTGGGGTTTTTTGGGAGATCTCAGTGGTGGCGCTCCAGAGGTTTGGAGAAAAAAATGGAAATCTTTTGGAGCTTTTCTGGCTCCTATGATCTAGAGGTGTGTTTACTGGTGCGACTCCAGCAGAAAATGCCCATCCATTCCCAGTTTTTAAGGGCCCACTTGGCAGCAGCCTGTGGAAGGACACTGAGCTCCTGCTGCCCTAGGGGTGGGTGGCATCCTGATCCGAGCTGTCCTCGGATAAAAGCACGGGCTGCTGCTGTGCTGAGGCTTATTGTCCCTGGACACAGAGCCTCCTTTGTGGAGATGCTGGAGAAATGGCATCTGGGGAAGAAAATGGCCTGTGCTGATATTTGAGCTGATCTTGCTTGATTTACGGAGCTCCTCAGGCTGCGTAGAGGCTGAGGATGGAAAGGTGGTGGGGAAGAAGCTCCAGGAAACAGATACCCGTGGAGAACTGGTATTACTTAACACTCCAGGCTGTTTTGGGGCTGAAATTCAAATTTGCTAAATCGCCTGGTGTTCCTCCTTTCCTTTCCTATCCCATCTTAGCCCCTGAGATTCCTGAGGGGATGCAGAGACCTGACAGAATGAGTGTGGGATGTGTGTTTCTTTTCGGTTGGAAGGGACCTTAAAGCTCATAATTTTCCACCCTGTGCCATGGGCAGGGACACCTTCCACTTTCCCAGCTTGCTCCAGCCTGGCCTTGGACACTTCCAGGGATCCAGGGGCAGCCGCAGCTTCTCTGGGCACCCTGTGCCAGGGCCTCCCCACCCTCACAGCCAGGAATTCCTTTCTGTTATCCCATCCATCCCTGTCCTCTGGCAGTGGGAAGCCATTCCCTGTGTCCTTTCATTCCACACTCTTGTCCTCTCCAGCTCTCTTGTAGGCTCCCTTGTGGGATGCTTTTTCCACCTGGAATATCCCTTTAGCTTGGGAGCCTTTCTTCCTTCAGTGTGTACCAGAAGGAGTCCTTTCCTGGGAGTCTGGGGTTCACAGTCCATCAGGTCAGAATTCCTCAGATCCACTCCCAATCTTGCTTCAATAGTTCTGATATCCAACCTAGGATGCTCCTTTGCCTTGCCTTTGGAATAGCTCCTGTGCTGCCAGCTGCTTGAAAAATGCCACCTTCCCCAAGGGTCTGCAACTTGTGTTTGTCCCCAGGTCTTCGTCAGGAGCATGGTGCATGGAAATGGAAATACATGGAGGGAGCTCAGGATATTTAACCTGGAGAAAAGGAGGCTCAGGGGGGACCTTGTGGCTCTGCACAACTCCCTGACAGGAGGGGACAGCCGGGGGGCTTGAGCTCTGCTCCTGGGGAACAAGGGGCGAGAGGAAACGGCCTCACGCTGTGCCAGAGGAGGTTTAAATGGGATATTGGGGAAAATAGCTCCACAGAAAAGGTTGTCAGGCATTGGAAGGAGCTGCCAGGGAGGTGTGGAGTCCCCATCCCTGGAGGTGGCACTCAATGCTCTGGGCTGGGGACAAGGTGGGAATCGGGCAGAGCTTGGACCTGATGGCCTTGGAGGTCTTCTCCGGCCCAAATGGATCTGTGAAATGCAGCCACAACAAGCTTGATCTTAAAGACCTCCCTGAGCCCTTGGCACCCCTGGTTGTCCTGGGAATCAGCAGCTGGCACAGGCATGAGTAAGGAATGCTGGCCTGGTGGTGTGGCCAGAGCCCCTTCACCTGCCTGGATTTCTCTAAGTGCTCCGTCTGAGGAGATGACCTCAGCCCCTTTCATCCCTTCCTGCTCTAATTGCACTGGAGACAGGCATGCAGAGAGCATCCAGCCTGAGAGATGTTTGTCTTGACTGTCCTGGATCTTCCTGCCTTCCCAGATGGGAAACTGGGAAAATCTCCATCCTTCATTTCCCTCTTTCACCTTCCCTGTGCAGCAGACACCTGGCAGTGCCCTGTGCCTCGGAGGGACAGCTGGTGAGGGATCACTGAAACTCCAAACTGCTCCATCCCAGAACTGATGATTCCCATGTTCCCCAGCTGAACAGGTGGCCCTGCTGGGGACCATCTATTCTAGGAAAGGAGGGAACATGCAAAATTGCAGCCGGTGTTGATGGTGACATGGAATGATCTCGATATTAATATGAGAGTGGTGAGAGATCCTTGTGGATAGTTCCAGCTTTTCCTCTGTGGATTGAAATGGGGGTTTGCACACTTGGTACGAGGTGTGATCCCAAAATAGTCTGTGCTGTGCTCCCATTATCTCGTGTGGTGAGGGGAGGGATCTGTCTGGGGATGCACAGCTGAGCTGTGTTGGGGCAGGGCATGGTTGTGTGTTATACCTGCAGAGCCCGGATTCACGTTGTTTTATGAAGCAAAAAAAGAATTGGATTCCAGTGGACAACAACAAGTTCCTGGATCTTTCAGATCTGCTGAAAAGCAGCTTGGTTTTGGTCCAGCCTAAGTGGCTCAGTGTTAGGGTTAAGATCCTGCCTTGTGCAGGTACTGGGAGTGGTCCTTGGATTCATCTGTGGGATCTGGGATGTGTCACTTACCTTCCCTTAGCAGCTCTGACACCTCCAGTGCATCTTCTAAGGGTGAGTGTGTCTCTTGAACACACCCTTAGGGACTCTCTGGGCTGTGATCTGAGCAAGGAAATCACTTTCATGGGATAAATCCACTCATCACAAACCCAAAAGCCTCCAGCATCATGGAGGGTTTTGGGGATCTGTAGCTCATTTCAGCCTCACCTTCTGGCTGATGTGGACTGCTCAAAGGATCCATGGCTCTGGAAAGGCACCTGAGTATTCCAAACTGCTGCAAAAGACTTGGTTCAGGAGTAAAATGATCCCCCAGTCCTGGTGCTCTGTGCTGCTGAGACCTCTGTTCCCTGTTTTCGTGCTTGATTTCTGGAGATGGGCTCAGCTCAGATTTGAAGGAACCATTCAGTTTGCAAGGATTGCTGCTCACGGCTTGGCCTAATGCACCTGCTGAAGCACAGGGGTCTGATTTTTCCTGTTTTCCTGAAGAGCAGGATTGCTCCTGAGCTCTCTGTGCTGGATTTTTCACAGCAGAACCCTCAGCCTGAGCTGTCCTTGGGCTCTGAGAGCAGTAGAGGCTCAGAGCTCAGTCTCAAGGATAAGAACCCAGAGACACCCTGTACACGCTGCTGGTGGCACCTCCTGACCCAGTCCCTGGGAAGGAAAAGCAACCTTCAGATAACTTATCAGCCTTAATAACCAAACCCACCAAAGCAGTGGTGTTTGCTCCCTTCCTAAAGTTGTAGGAAAAACTGTCCAGGGGCTAATAAAAGCGTAAGGCTGGAGCTGTGGTCTCCCTCTGCTTTCCATGGCAGCGGGCCAAGCATGAGGCTCAAATTGCTGTTGCACTCTTAACCCTGACTCAGCTTTGTGTGCCTTAATCCCCGGGGCTGCAGGGGAGGGAGGGTTTGGGAAGAGCGTCCTGCCCAAAACAGCGCCTTCCTGTGAGTCAGGGGCACTTCCCTGCTCAGCTGAGGGGCTGTTCTCAGCTGAGAACACGACATTCCCAGCTGGAATACAAGCCAAGGACTCTGCAGAGCTGTTCAGAGGCTGAGGTTACAGACGGAGTCACAGCAGGAGTGCAGATTCCTCAGTGGATTTCCATGCTGCTGGAATGGGTGCTGAACCAGGAGTTTCCCAGCTGGGTGTCACCGATGCCTGTTTTGACAGGACGAGAGGAAACAGCCTCAAGTTGTGCCAGGGAATATTTAGATCTTAAGTGGATGCTAGGAAAAAATTCTTCACTGAAAGGGTGGTGAGGTGTTGGAACAGGCTGTTCAGGGCAGTGGTGGAGTCCCCATCCCTGGAAGTGTTCCAAAAACTCGTGGATGTGGCACTTTTTAGGGCATGGTTTAGTGGTGAATGTGGTGGGGCTGGATTCATGCTTGGGCTTGATGACCTTGGAGGGCTTTTCCGGCCTCAGTGATTCCATGACACTCCCAAAGTGCCTGAATGTCACCCACAGGCAAACAAAGGAGGATTCAGGGATATTTCTGTTTTGGAGTCGCCACGCGGCCCTTCCAAGGCCCAGTTTCCTTTAACTGAGATGAGTTTTGGGGCTCAGAGTGGATTGTGCCACACTCCTGTACTTCTGTGGGCCAGGACAACGGGACAGAGAACATTCCTGAGGCTGGATACCTCCCTCTGCCGAAGAAGGTCTCATTCGTCACTAAGTTGAGCTCATCCTTCCTCAGCCTCAGGAAGAGGAGCCAGGCAGAGGCTCTTGGAAGGGAATCACTGAAGCTGTCCAATGTCCTTTGAAATGCTTGGAACCACTGCAGTGGCTCAGACAACCCTCAGATCCTGAAATGTCTCTGGGAATCCCGTTGGCAGCAGCCTGATTCCTGAAGCTCTTGTGCCATTTCTACCTCAGTGCTGACTTGGAAGCAGAAGCCAAGGAATCCCACCAGGATAAAAGCTGCCTAAGGATGCCTGGGAGGAGTTGAGTGATCCTTCACTGCTGACAGGGAAGGCTCCTTGTGGGAGAAGAGAAACTGAACCTCCACACCTGTGCAGTGATCCCACAAGTAACAGTTGGGATCACTCTGGATGTGTCTGTGCCTCTTCCCAAGTTCCTTCAAAGTCTCTAATCAGGACATGAGCTTTGTGGCTGAATGTGACCCCAGCTCTGGGATCTTTCCTGGTGGGGTCTGAACCTGGAGCTGGACACAACCCAGTTCCTGACCAGTGTGAGCACTTGGTTCCCTGTGCCTTTGCAACAGGAATTCAAGTCTGAGCTGTGACTTGGGAGTATCTGCACCTTCCTAAACTGTCCCTACTTCTCTGATACGGAAATCCAGCATGGCTGAGGTCCTAAAACAGCCCAAAACATTGGGAAAAGGAGGTGTGTTTTCGAAGGACTTCAATTACTTTCAAGTGCTAAACTCCCTTCTTTTCTTGAAGTCTTTAAAGTGTGGTGTTAGAGTGCTTGTCACGTTTGGGGTGTTAAATATGTTTATGGTTGTTGGGAACCTGTATTTGGGCTGGGCTTGTCCAAGGAAAAAGTACCATTCTTTTGGGTCCAGAGCAAGACTTGGTGCTAATAAATAATCCAGAGTCCTTGGAGGTGTCCAGCTGGATTCTGATTTCCCTGTTTATCTCCTGACAAAGTTGAAAGGAAACTGTAGGGCGTGTAAAGTAACCCTGTGCAAATCTTTCCTCCAGGTCATATTCAAAGTGAAATGTGCAGCTGAATTCAACAAGTACAAGTAAGTGCTGCTGTCCTGACCTTCCCTTCAAAGCTGGTCCCAGGGGAACTGGCTGGGAATGGGAGGGTCAGGCCCCAAAAGCTGGTCAGAGTCTAATTCCATACCTGTGCTCTGAAAAAGGAGCAGGGTTGGACCTTGGAGCAGGACTGGGAGCTTCAGGGGTGCCAGGGGAGCTCAAGCATCCCAGTTCCCCTGGGTGGACTCTTGGGGTCACTCTGAGCTCTCCCAGCCCAGGAAAGATCTGCAGAACAAGGCTTGAGCCACGGGTGAGCCCCAGGTTTGTGCAGCCCAGGTGCTTCCCAGGGAAACCCAGGGTGGAAAATACAAGCTCCTGTGGCTCTTAATAAAGGAGTTGCAGTGGTTGTGATGACTCATGGCTTATTGACTGGAGTTAATGCAGAGCTGGAGCAACACTTAAAATCTGCAAGATAAGAACCTGACTGTCAGAAGATGAGTCTTGTAACTCATGACTGCTTACGCTGCTCATGTGTTATGAGAGCAGCTCCAACAAATCCTCTGCAGCCTTGGGCTGCCAATACAACCCCTGAAATTTTGCTGGAATGCCTGAGCTTCCCTGCAAGCAGAGCACTTGGGAGAGTCTGCTGAGACAGGAGGGAGGTGCAGAATGAACCTGGGCATTTTTCCCCCTCACCATCTCTCCAGGGTCCTGTTGTACCTGGGCTCCATCCTCACCAGCCTCCTGTTCCTAGTTGTGAATTTAACCTGTGCAATGCTGATCCACGGCGAGGTCCCGGAGAAGCAGCTGAGGTGGACAGTCCTGGCCCGGGCTCTGGTCAACGACAGCCTCTTCATCCTCTGTGCCATCTCCCTGGCCTGCTGCATGTGCAAATTGGGAAAGATGTCTTCAGCCAACGTCTACCTCGAGTCCAAGGTGGGTAAAAGCCTTGGGAATTCCCACTGGTGCTGCTCAGCTGGATCTGGATGTGCTCACTCAGGTGGCACCTGAGTTGCTCTTGCTCAAATTCTCCTTCCAGTGGGGAGGTGACAGCTCTTGGATTCCTCCCTTTCGCTGAGTGCATGCTCCTGCTGTGGGAGAGATGTTCCCTGCATGTTTTAGAGGAATACTTTGTCTGCAGCTTTGGCATAACAGATTTATGAGCTGCTGCTGCTTTTCAGGCATAGAAAATCCCAGGTCTGCCTTGAAGAGCGGGTTCTCTAAGAGCAGCAGATGCAGTTTTTGCTGTGTATTTTACCTGTAGCAGGTGTGTCATGATTCCCTGCAGAGGGGATCCCCCAGAAATCCAGCTTTAGCTGGACTCTGCTTGGGTGGGATGAGATGAGCATTTTGGAATGGGAAGAGAAGTTGCAGTAGGTCCTATCCCAAAGCAGGACAGGTGAGGGTCTGAACACACACGGCTCTTTTCCAACAGATAGGAAAGTGGAAAAGCCACCAGGAGTGTGGCAGGAGGCTGCAATCAGTGTCAACTTGAGTGCTTGGAAACCTCTAGAGAAAAAACCGGGGCACCTGAGCACAGGCAGTTGAAGCTGAGGTTTTCTGTGGGAAATGTCTGGCTCCTTAAGCAGCAGAGGGCATCGGTGGATGTGTGGGCTGGGTCTGGTGTCCTGCCTGGCTCCTGTGACAGCTGTCCAGAGGCTGCAGGTTGCATCCAGATCTGCAGTGAGGCAGGAGCAGAGAAGCTGCACACATCCCTGCTGACCTGGGCCTGGTATCCAGCTCTGACTGGCTCTGGACACTCATTAACTCACCCAGTTCCCCCAGTGCAGGAACTTCCTCTCCTCACATGCCCGAGGCTGGCCCTGGGCCGTGTACAACGTGCTCCAGGGAAGCCTCTGCTCTCCACTTGGATACTCACCCTGGCTGTCTGCTCAAGGTCTCTGCCTCCCTCCCCTGCCTTGGGGGCATCCCCTGATGTTGTGTGTGGGAAATCGCTGCAGAAACAGGCTGGGGGTGAGCAGAAATGTTACACAGATGCTGCAGAAGGTTGTCCTGCCCCTGAGCTCAAAGCCACGCAGCAGGGCTGAAGGCAGCTGCCTCCACAATGAAGGTGGGGATGTTGGATCTGTGGGAAGGAGGCTGGACTGCAGCCAGCTCCTGTCCTGTGGTCCTTGTGGATTGGAGATTTGCTTCAGCAGCCTTTGTGCCTCATTGTGCTGGCCTGAGCACCACAGGCTCAGCTTCCATTGACAGCAGCATGTGTGCTGGGTGCTTTGGTTTGGAAAGACAGGTGTCTGCCAGGGAAAGCCAGAGCTTCTTTTGGAATGGAGAATGTAAATCCTCTCCATCCAAATTATTATAATTTTGAAATTAAAGGGCTTTCAGGCAAAGATATGGGAATAGGAATAACAATTCTTTATTAGAAATATTAAAAATAAGAGTGTAATAGTGCAAAAAAAAAAAAAAAAGAAAACACTGACAGAGTCAGAATATGACTTGTCACCCTGTTGGTCAGGGTATTAGTAGCAGTCTAATTAAGTCCTCCTGCAGTGACAGATGTGGTTCTGTTGGAGCAATGATCCTGTGGAAGGGTGCAGGTTTCCTCTGAAGGTCCAGTGGTGCTGAGATGGGTCCAGTCTTTCTCTGGGAATCCAGTGCACACAGGCTGTGCTGGTGTTCTGAACGCCAGCTTTGATCCAGGCGGGAATGCTGGGCTCCTCCCCCTGGGTGGAGCCTCTCCCCATGGGATGATGGGATTGTATCAGCCCTGCAGTGAGCCTCGGTGGCCCATTAACAGAAGATAATCCCCTGGAGGCAGGATGGGTCCTGGAAGAGATAAAAAACATGGCCCCACCTGGTTTAACAGCTGCCCATTAACAGAAGGTACCTGCCCCCTCCCCTCCTGGAGTTATGTGGAATGGGTCATAGAAGAGATAAAGAATACGCCTCCCCAGCTGCTTTCAACAGCTTGTAATAGAATACACACTGCTGGTTACATGTCTCATGGCAACCCAAGACACTGGACTTTAGGGCTGTCACTTGTTTGTTGGCACCTCTCTCCTGCTGAACATCTCAAGACACTGTCCTGAGCTCCAAATCTAGGAGAATAGAGCTAGGATGTGGAGCTGGCCAGTGGGATGAGCGTCCCTAGCAGATTCTCTGCTTAAACACAGCTCAGGTGCTGAGTGGTATTTGTCCCCTCACTGTGACTTGCTGCCTCCCTGCAGCCATTAAAGGAATTCATGGATGGATTTAACAGAACCATCCTGGTTTGTCTCAGCATTCCTGAATGGTTTGAGTTGGAAGGGATCTTAAATTCCACTCAGTTCCAACCCCCTGCCATGGGCTACCTTTAACTAAATCAGGTTGCTCCAAGCCCCATCCAGCCTGGCCTTGGACACTTCAGGGATCCAAAGGCAGCCACAACTTCTCTGGGCACCCTGTGCCAGGGCCTCACCTCCCTCCAGGCCAAGAATTTACTCCCACTATCCCATCTAACCCTGCCCTCTGTCTGTTTGAAGCCATTCCCTTGTCCTGTCCCTCCAGGCCATTGTAAAAGGTCTCGCTCCATGTTTCCTCTGGGCTCCCTTCAGGAACTGGGGTTCAAGCTCTGGGTCTTTCTGCCCACCCCAAATATTTGAACTTGTTTCCTAGACAAACACTGTGTGCAATGTTGGGGTGCTGAGAGGCTGCAAGTGAAAGGGCTGGGTTAACACCTCTGCAGAATTGATTTTCCTGCTGGTTTGGTTGTTGGCCTTGTGGAGGTTCCCAGAGGAAGGCAGGGGGTGGAACAGCATCTCCAAGGACCCACAGTTTGGAGCTGACTGACAAAATCCTGGCAGGGACACTCCAGTGCCTCAGATCCTTCCCTGCTCCCAGGCAGCTCTGGCTGTGTGGCTCCTGCAATGAACTCATCACATGAGAAAGCTCTTACCCAGCTCTGAATATTTTAGCAACAACATACAAATGTTCTGGGTCATTCTTGCCTGCACAGCTGCTCATGCATTTAAGGGAACGGGGAAGAACATCACAGCTCTCTATTAAAACTCTTTTTATTTCTTCCTGTCCTAGGGAACATCTGTCTGCCAGGCTATTCTGGTGGGATCTGTAGTAGCCCTCCTGTATTCCTCGAGGGCTTGCTATAACCTGGTAGCTGTGGCCATATCTCCAGACAATGTTCCTGGTCCTTTTAACTATGGCTGGGACAACCTTTCGGACAAGGTGAGTGTGTGACCCCCAACCCAGAGCCAGTGAAGTGAAATGAGGAGTGAAGCTCCCCATCCTGTGAGGGTGAACAGGGGGCTCTGGGGGATGTCTGGGCAGCTGAACCCCCACATGAGCTGCCCCTCTGCTCTGCTTGCTCTCTCCACCCAGCAAACCTGAGTCCTCCTCTCTTCAGGAAGGATTCCCTGTTAAGCTCTTCCCTTTCAGCCTGCCAACTCTTCTTTTGAGGGAGAGGAGCGACAACTCAACTAGAGCAGAACAGCAATGCTTAATCGGGCATGGCTGTGTGCGAGGGAGAGTCAGTGGTGTGGGCAGCCAGCTCCCAGTGCCCTGGTAGCACACTCTGAGCAGAACCAGCTCACCCAAACCAGCAGCAGCGGCAGCCAGGTGAAGGTCACTGTGCTGCTTTAGGGACTCCTGCCTTTGGAAGGGTTTCTCTGCACTCCCAGCTCCAGCTTTTGGGAGCTCTGTGGGTGGCTGGGATGACACAGACCCCTCTGCCTTGTGCCCACAGGTGCACGTGGAGGTGAGCAGCGAGGAGTACGTGGTGTTTGGAGTGGTCCTGTTCCTCTGGGAGCTGGTGCCAACCACTTTCGTGGTGCTGTTCTTCCGTGCTCAGAGACTGAGCCAGAACCTGGTAGGCCTGAGCAAGTCCCCCTGTGCTGGGAGGTTGCCTGGGATGACTTTTGGGAATGTTTTGCTTCTGGCCTAACTCTCTTCTCCTTGGCAGACTCCAGCAGGGATGGTCAACAGCCACAGCTACAGCTCCAGGGCCTATTTCTTCGACAATCCCAGGCGCTACGACAGCGACGATGACTTGTCACGGCTCGGGGCCAGGGAAGGAGGGTAAGGAAGGGTTGTGCTGCTGCTCTGCTGCCCTCTGGGGAAGCAACAGAGCTCCTGGCTTCTGCTCCTAGGAAAACCTGATGGAAGAGGCAGCTTGGGCAAGGTAGATGGGGCAGGGAGCCTCTGACAGCTTTTGTTCCCTTGTGCAGCTCACAAGTTTTTAATGGGCAGAAGTGACCAGCTCAGAGAGGTGGATGGTGCTCAGAGGTGGTGATTGCAGACAGGAGACCTCGTCCAGGAGGGCTGGGATCCATTTCAGAGGGCTCTGAAATGATCTCCAGAGGGGTTTCTCCACTGGGAAGTGAGAGCTGGTGAAGTTCTGGAAGGGAGCTGGGACAAAGCTCTGCAGGAAGTGCTGGTGTGGGGGAGAATGGTCAGGTGTCCCCAGCAAAACTCTTTGGATGCATCCTGACAGCCCTGTCACCTGTCATCATGGAATCATGGAATGGTTTGGGCTGGCAGGGACCTTAAAGACCATCTTGTTCCCCTCCTTGCCATGGGCAGGGACACCTTCCACTATCCCAGGCTGCTCCAAGCCCTGTCCAACCTGACCTGGAAAACTTTACTTCCTTTCCACTTCACTCCCAAGTCTCTCACTGTTGGAATAAATCAGCCAAGATTTCGCTTTCTTCATTCAGAAAGCCAACTCTTTATCCACAAAGCTCGTATTTGTAGGAAATATCAGAAGGCACTGTGTTAAACCCAATTGGTCAGCAATACAGTGAAACTCAGGTCATTGGTCAGTAAGGGCTATTGTATATGTCTATCAAATTCTCTCTCTCTAGATATGTTTACATTTTTCCTTTGTGGGTTCTCATGGGACAAATCTTACTGTTTACACGCGTTCATTTGTTTTTCACCCTCAGAATCGATTGTTGTGTTAAATGAACTCAAAGTAGCTTCACATGGGAACTTGCAAATTGCTTGTGAGCAGCACTTAAAAGAAATGCCAGGCCAGCTTTGGCAATTTTAGCAGAGCAAGGCCTGATTTCATAAGGCCTTTCTTTTATAATTCTTCTACCTGTCTACGACATCTCACCCTTTTCATTAATTTAAAAAAGGCTCATATGTTCTGATGTTAAAACAGCTCGCTCTTGTGAGGGTATTATCTCATTAAGGTTATCACTGGTTATCTATTAGATATGGGATAAAATACATAGGAGATGGATTACAATCAACAAAACTTACCAAATTTTATCATGCCATTGAACACAGAGTTTTGCAGCATGAGAAAACAAAAGAATAATATCTAATTTATCTTAGGGAAATGGAAAAAAAAAATGCCATTGTTTTAAAGTCCAAATAGTTGAGACTCAGGAGAAAGTTCATTAGCTGGAACTGTTGATCTTTGACTTCACTGAATGTCCACTCCTGGATCCTGGAACAGGGAATGACTGAAGAAGGGCAGTAGGAACACTATACCATGATGACATACGGCTTTTGTTGGCAAATTGCTTCTGTAGTTTGCAGACACAGCTAATTCTTAAGGCACTAAATTCCCCTTCTTTTAGTTTTGTTTTGTTGGTTTTTTTTTAATGAGATGCATGTCTTTGGTTATGAGCATGAAGAAACATCAAGGCAAAACAATACATGTAGTGAACAAGGAACTGACAGCAATCAGGAATAAGTCAGGTACAACAATTAAGAATATTTCAGATAATAACACATCATTAATAATACATGTGAAATTAGGTAATTAGGAATCTCTGAAATACTGTACCATCATCCCAGAGTCTGCCAACAGCTGACAAACCTTAATCTAGTGAGGGCTTGGATAATTATTTCCAGATAATAATTCCCAAGCTCACCCTAAAAATAGGTTCAGCTATCATATATAAAGGGTCAAATTGCCAAGTCCAAGTGACCTGAATCTAGTTTTGATGCAGAAAACATCTGGGTTTATTGGGAAATTCTTTATCCAGGTAGAGCCAAGGCCTGGCCACTGCCCAAGCTCCAGCTGGGAGGGAATTCCCTAAACATATTTTAAAACAAGCCTCTTAAGAACAGCAGTTATGAGTCAAGGCCTTGGGGTTAAAGACTGATCAAACCATTTAGTAGTTGGATCCCTCCAAAGTATCCTTCAGGATAGAGATGCTTCAAACACAGCAAACTGCTGGAGTGCATCTGTAATAAGAACTGGGAAAAACCACAAGACTAACAGTTCAGAGGAGGCTTTCAATGAAGCTCAGGTATCTTTTCTTGGAACTCTGAAAAATACTTAAAATTATGAGACAGCGTTGGGTCAAACTATAGAGCCAGTGCAGGGACTAGCCAGAAAGCTAACCTGGTATAAGAGATGCATAAGTAGCTAGAGAACAAAAAAGAAGGATCCTGAAACGTGTCTTTTAGATAATTACACAAAGATATTAAAGCATATAAGAAACTGGCTATAAATACAGTAATAACATCTTATGAATAAGGCCTATTATAAAATGGGTAAATTCACATCATGTAATCAGTACATCGGTGGTAACTGTCCTAAGGAGTTGAGATAACACCTTTCTGAACAGCAATGTACCTATGACAGCAAAGTGGAATTAAGGAAAACACTTAAACAGTTTACAATCAATAACAGCCACAATGTAGAATCATAGCTGACTCTTCTGTGTTATCTGTGGAAGATAAAACAGCGATTGTAACGAGCAGTAGAATCTTCGACAAATTCAAGGGTGAACACCCTGTATCTTCTTTATCCACAAACAGGTCTTAATCAGTGTTTCATCGCAGGTGTTTTAGTCAGAGTCATCTTATCTCTTAAATGTATTCTGTCACCATCTGTTAAAACCAGGTGGGGCAGTCTTCTTTATCTTTTCCACAAGCAATCCTCCCTCCAGGAGATATCTTCTGTTAATGGGCCATTGAGGCTCATCACTGCATGACTGATAAAATTACACCATCCCATTGGGAGATGCTCCACTCAGGGGGAGGAGCCAAGCATTCCTACCGGGATATAATCTGAGCTTTGGAACACCTCAGGCAGCCTTTTTCCACTGGATTCCCAGAGGAAAAGCAGATCCTTCTACGCCACTGGACCTTCAGAGGAAAACTGCACCATTCTACAGGGTCATCTCTGCTTCAACAGAACCACATTTTTCACTGCAGGAAGACTGCAGCCACCGTTTATTTGGACTGCTACCAGCACCCTGCCCGACAGGGTGTCAGGTTGTTTTCTGACTTTGCTTCAGCAGTAAAAATTTTTTTGCGAGCTAAATATTTCTAAATTTTCAAGAACTGCTGCAGACAAACTTCAAGGTTATAGGGCTTAGTTAAGAACTTAAAATTAATTGCTGCAAATAATCTCGGGAGAAGAGAGCCACAGGTGGTGGGAGCTGTGAGTGGGATGGAGATGCTCCTGGAGCAGCAGAGGCAGTACCACGAGGAGCAGAAGCGGCTCATGGACGTGATGGTGAAGGAGATGCTCACCAAGAAATCCACGCTCCACGACCAGATCAACTCGGACCACTGCACCCGGGCCATGCTGGACAGGTACATGGAAGTGAGCAGCAACCTGCAGGACCTGTACAATGACAAGGATGGCCTATGTAAGGAAGAACTCAGTGCCGTTTCCAGACCAAGTGAGTTTGCAGAGTTTTACAGCAGACTGAAGCAAATTAAGAAATTTCATCGGAAGCACCCGAATGAGATCTGTGTTCCTGTGTCAGTGGAGTTTGAGGAGCTGCTGAATGCCAGAGACAACCCAAGTGAAGAAGCTCAGAATCTGGTGCAGTTTACAGTTGAGGAACGGTACGGGTGATACTTGGATTTGCATGATTGTTACCTCAAGCACGTTAACCTGAAATCATCAGAGAAATTGGATTACATCACTTACTTATCCACTTTTGACCAACTCTTCAATATTCCCAAGGAGAGAAAAAATGCCGAATATAAGAGGTATCTTGAAATGCTCCTTAAGTACCTGCAGGATTCCACAGATCGAGTGAAACCATTACTGGACCAGAATGAACTTTTTGGGAAAATTCAGACGGAGTTTGAGAAGAAGTGGGAGAATGGCACATTCCTGGGCTGGCCAAAAGAGACCAGCAGTGTCCTCACCCATGCTGGTGCCCACCTGGACCTCTCGGCCTTCTTCTCCTGGGAGGAGTTGGCCTCCCTGGGTCTAGACAGGCTAAAATCAGCTTTGCTGGCACTGGGCCTCAAGTGTGGAGGGACTCTGGAGGAGCGTGCTCAGAGGCTTTTTAGCACTAAAGGCAAATCCCTGGAAGCACTTGATCCTTCCTTGTTTGCTAAAAATCCAAAGACAAAAGGAAGCAAAAGAGACACTGAAAGAAATAAAGATGTTGCGTTCATGGAAGCTTAGATTTATGAGTATGTGGAAGTTCTTGGGGAACAAAGACGCCTCACCCACGAGAACGTGCAGCGTAAGCAGGTGCGGACAGGGGAGGAGAGAGAGGAGGAGGAGGAAGAAAAGATCAGTGAGAGCGAGAGTGAAGATGAAGAAAATGAAATAATTTACAACCCTAAAAATCTGCCTCTTGTTTGGGATGGGAAGCCCATCCCATACTGGTTGTATAAACTCCATGGTCTGAACATCAACTACAACTGTGAGATTTGCGGTAACTACGCCTACCGAGGGCCCGAGGCGTTCCAGAGGCACTTTGCAGAGTGGAGACACGCCCATGGAATGCGGTGCCTGGGCATTCACAGCACACTTTGCCAACGTCACACAGATTGAGGATGCAGTCTCGTGGGCAAAGCTGAAACAGCAGAAGGCTTCAGAGAGGTGGCAGCCCGATAGAGAGGAGGAATATGAGGATTCCAGGGGGAATGTGGTGAATAAGAAAACCTATGAAGACCTGAAGCGCCAGGGGCTGCTGTAGCTGTCTCCAGGTGAAGCATCACACATCTGCAGAGTGGATCTGGCAGCAGCTCTGATTTCTTCATTGTCTGGATATTGTATGTGCATGAATACAGATTGCAAGAATACTTTATAGAGTTGCTTTCTGTCTGGTAAGCCCCTTAGACTTGTGGCACTGTTTTATATTAATAAATACCTTGAAAAATAGAGTCATTGTAATTAAAAAAAAAAAAAGGAACAGAGTTGCAGCGGCCAAGCTGCGTGCCAGAGTTGGGGGAAGCCCACTGTGCTGTCCCATATCTACAACAGGTCTCTTAGATAAACAGCAATTAAATATAGATCAGCTGGTCCCAAGTGATGGGCAGGGAAAACTCTGTGGCGCCGTCCTGCGCCGCTGCACCTCTGTTCTCTCTCCTTAAACACTTGTGGTTGAAAAAGAGGAGGGGAAAAGGCGATAAAAATGAAACCCAAAAAACTGCACACCCTAAGGTGAAAAATGCCAGAAGGCAAATGTAGAAAACGCTAGAAAGGCACTCTTCTGTTTTGGAGTCTGCGAGTTCCACGGGGGGCTGTCGACTGAGGGACCCAGCCCCGGTGGAGCCACTGGGTATTCAGAGGAGCTTTGCTACAAAAATACTGCCTGGCCACTGCTGGTCCTGCAGTTTCACGAGTTCAGCTGGAAGATGAGACCTGCTCAGACGGCCGCCACGCCACCGCCCACAGTCATGGTGGTTCCCCAGAGAGCAGAGGCCGGCCGGCCCTGTGCTGTCTGTCCGTGCCATCTGTGGGAGTAATTCAATCGCACCAGAGGTAATTTTGCAAGAGCACGCAACGAAGTTCTGGTTCCAGGGTCCTGGTTCTTAATTTGTTTCTCCACGCTGTTTGACTCTTGCTGCTCCTACTGCTGTGTCCAGCCCCGGGATAGAATGGAAAATGACCGACATGAGGGCAGTGCGCCCCTGAGCATCCGCACGTGGGAACACGCGCACGCAGGCATTGTCCTGGAAAAAGAGTGTAGGCTCAAAATATATTTGCTGAATGGGGGACCAGCCCCTGGACCACACAACACAGTAACAAGGGTATCAGTATATACTTTCCTTCTCCTTTTCCCAACATATTTTGCCTCTTTTAACTCACAGTTTGGCTTTCTTTCCGTGTCACGTACGTTTCCGCACGGTCGCCGCTCCCACGTGCCATTTCCACGTCACAGTTCTATTCTGTGACTTGTTTCCCCACACCTTAACAGACGTACTTTTGGGTTCTTGAGTGTTCACTCACCGCTGTACTTGAGACTGTTGTCCCCACAACGCACTGAGCCCTTCCCTCCTCGGCAACTCTTAGGCTGCCTCACCTTCTGTGACTCTCTTTCGGCCGCGTATCTCCTGCAGTTCAGGACCCCGTTGGTGTTTTGTGACTCTTTGTTGGTTTCTATGCACTTTATGCTGACCGTAGCCATAGCCATTTGCTACTTTGTATATTCGCTGCTTGAATTTCTTTTCCTGCTGATCCCGTGGCCAGCCATGCTGCCAGTGATTGCGTCTGTGTGCTGTGTTTCCTTTCGCTGCAAGCTGCTGTTCGTTACTGCCTCGGCCATACTCACAGCCAGCTGCAATCTTCCTTTCGTGACTTTGTATATTCCGTCTCTAAATCCCATCTCACTGCCCGGTCCTGTGGTTGGCTTGGCTCGTTTCACCTTTTCCTTGCGTGACAGACTGTTCGTCTCACGTTGATCCCGTCTTCGGGGTCACCATAAGTTGGGATAAATCAGCTGAGACTCCATTTTCTTCACTCAGAAAGCCAACTCTTTATTCACAAAGCTCATATCTGTAGGAAATATCAGAAGGCACTGTGTTAAACCTAACTGGTCAGCAATACAGTGAAACTCAGGTCATTGGTCAGCAAGGGCTATTGTATATGTCTATCAAATTTTCTCTCTCTAGATATGTTTACATTTTTCCTTTGTGGGTTCTCATGGGATAAATCTTATTGTTTACCCAGGTGCATTTGTTTTTCACCCTCAGAATCGATTGTTGTGTTAAACAAACTTCTCAAAATAGCTTCACATGGGAACTTGCAAATTGCTTGTGAGCTGCACTTAGAAGAAATGCCAGGCCAACTTTGGCAATTTTAGCAGAGCAAGGCCTGACTTCATAAGGTGTTTCTTCTATAATTTTTCTACCTGTCTACAGCACCTCACTTGGTGCCCAGGTGAGCAGTTCAGAGGTTCTGGCTCCTCTTGACCAGTGCTATGGGACCTGATGCTCTTCTCCTTGTAGCCGTCTCATCAAAGCCCAAGTTCCTTGGAGATACTGTACCTTCAACACCCTGACCAGTGCTGGGAGCAGAAGTCCGGAGGAGCCAAATTATTCATCTCTAAAAAGTCCGTGCCTGTATTTTTTCTGCCTCTCCTGCAGCTTGGCCACCTCTCAGTCTGTTTTTTTCTGTCTCTCCTGCAGCTTGTCCACCCCTCAGTGCACGGGCTGCTACGGCTCCCTGGCTGGCACCGACAGCGGGAGCACCGCGGACAGCGCGCCCTTGCTCTGCGCCGCTGGCGGCTCGGAGACCAACCACCACCACCACCACAGCTCCCACCCTGCCCCACAGAACTGAGGAGGCTCCCTCTCTTCCCAGAGTGGCACTCATGTATAGGATTGTAACCTGGTTTTTTCCTCTTTTTCCTCCTCTGCCCCCCGCCCCGAAGCATCTAACTCATGACACAAACATTCCACTACCTGCCGCAGCTGCGTGCGGGACTGAGCCCAGGGCTGCAGGCAGTTAAGTCAGAGAACTGTGACTTTAAGGTACCATGTAGCAAAGTGAAGCTGAACTCTCTGGAAGCTTTTTTTTTTCCTTGGTCTGGTCTTCAAGATGTTGGCAGCTAAATGCACCAGAGCTTCCTCACTAGAAAAGAAACATCAAATGCATATTTGCACTTTTATCTGCACACTTGGAAGGAATGAATCTTGCTCGGGCTGTGCTTGGCCTGAGACTGTTCTAGTTACTCTTTCAATTGCACATCCAGAGCTGGGAGAGGCACTGTCTTCCTGCAAAGACGTGTTCCCTGAAGGACTCTGCATCCTGCCTCCCTGGGAGCGGGGAGCTCTGTCTGGGCGGGGCCCCCGGCGCTGGATGCTCGAGTTTACTGTGCCATATTCCCACCTGGCAGGGCTGGGTGAGACCTCGGGGCTCGGGGAGGTCTTGGCTCTGCCTGCTGGTCCCACCTGGCTGCTGCCCTGTCCTACCTGGGCCTGTGGCTCAGAGCTGAGTGAGGTCGGTGTTCCTGCTGGCCTCGTGACCACCCCGCCAGCCCGTGGCAGAGGGATGGGGCTGGCTTTTCCCTGCAGGGAGAGGCTGGAGCCGGCTCAGCAGGAGTGTGTGTGCAGGAATGTGTGTGAATCCAGGGCTGCCTGCACCCCCTGGGTGCTGGGAGCAGCCCTGCTCCCCCTCCTCCTGGCCCACAGTGGGGCTCCCCTCGTCCCCCTCAGTATTAAATTGCATTTAGCAGATAACCAAGAGTTTAAACCTGAAGTGAATGTGAACTGCTGGGTCCCCACTGAGGTGCAGGGGGTGTGTGGCTGCCTGTGGAACGTTGCTGTTGGAGAGGGAAGGGGCAGAAACCACGGGGATCTGATCCTTAGGCTCCTTGCTCTGCCCTCCCCGTGGACCTGGGGCCTCCCAGAGCTGTGGAGTGCACAGGGTTGGGAGTGCTGGGTCAGGCTGGGACAGGTCCCTCTGTCTTTCCTTAACCAAAATAGCCAAGTTTGACCTGGCCTGGGCTCTTTGGAGATGAGGCTTGGTGTTATTCCTGGCTTGTCCCTGAGCCAGCCATGGGGATGAGCAGAGCAGCTTTGGATAAAGGCACTGGTGCAGGGAGAGGGCTGCTCTGACCGTGGGGCAAATCCACCCTGGGACTGCTTTTAACCTGCCTGCTGCTGCTCCAGCCCTGCTGTGACCCTGGGGGACAGGGAATGCTGTGCTGGGACAACAGTCTGGCAGCTGGAAGGACCTCAGGGCAGCCTCAGTGTGGTGAGAACTGGGAGAGAAACCCCAGCCCCGGGGCATCCTCTCCTCCCCAGCCCGGCCCTGCTCGCCCCTGGGGCTGTGCTGAGCTCGGTGTCCCTTGTCCCACTGCCCTGTCCCTGCGCGTGGCCTGTGCTCTCCCTGCTCACCTCCTGCACTCGTGCTGGCCCAAAAAAAGCAGCAAGTCCTGCCTCTTTTTTTTGGAGAAGGCAAAGATGGCAACTCTCAGCACATCCCTGACCCAGAGCTCCACCCCTGTCTCCTGGCAGGAACAGGTTGCTCCATCTCAATCCCTGCTTGGCTTATGGCGAAGCTGGTGATGGGCCAGGCACTGTCACCCTTCCTTCTGCTCCCATAAGTCTCCAAAGACAGCAAGTGATACTCGTGGCCCCTGTTCTTGCTTAAATTCCAAAGCACTAGGAGCACTTTAAGTTTTACTTTCGAGGGAAAGGAGTGTAGTGCAAAGAAAAAAAAAATAATTAAAAAACCTACAAAATCCAAGGGCTACAGGCTCATTGTTCCTCTTGCACTGAAGCACACACCCACACTACGATCTTCCTGGATTATTTGGGATGGCAGGTCAGGGCAGTGAGCCTCGTTGCTGATGGACCCCTGAGCGCCTGGCCCAGCGTTTGGGTTTTACTCCTTTGTCCGGTGGATTCCCAAGTGACCGCTCCTCCCGGGGCCGGTCCCATGTTTTACTGAAGTAATTTATAGCTGAGAAGTTACAAGGACTTTTTTAATGCATAGTTGCCTTTCATTAAACTTTCTTTTGAGATTTTTTTTTTTTTTTTTTTTTTTGGTTTTTGTTTTTGTTTTGTTTTGTTTTTTTGGTAATGGTTTAACAGTGTTCTGGCTTTGCAGGCGGGCAGCAGCTGCTGCCCCGGGAGCTGTGGCCAATGAATGTACCTATTTGTTCTTCACTAAACTGTAACCAAGCACTACTCTGTTGAAATAAATTAAAAAGAAAAAAAAAAAAAAAAGGACTTTCTGTGCTGGGATGGCTCCCAGGGTGACCCAGCTAGCTTCAGGTGTGGCCCTGTGGTCCCCTGTGCCCTGCCAGGACCTGGCACATCCAATTGCTCTGCTGCCACGGGGCTGGGAGCTCTGGGATGGGAGCTCTGGGCTGAGTTGGGGGTGGCACAAGGCGTTTATCCTCTGGTGTTTCTCTGGTTGCAGCCCCAAGGAACAGCTGGAGCTGAGCCAGGGGAGGTTTAGGTTGAATCTCAGAGAAAGGTTCTTCCCCCAGAGGGTGCTGGGCACTGCCCAGGCTCCCCAGGGAACATTCCCGAGGCCGCCAGAGCTCCAGGAGCGTTTGGACAACACTCCCAGGGATGCTCAGGGTGGGATTACTGGGGTGTCTGTGCAGAGACAGGAGCTGGACTCCATGACCCTTGTGGACCCCTCCCAGCTCAGGGAGGCTCTGCCATGGTTCTGTGTGCTCAAACCAGCTCCCAGGGCTGCCCAGAGACACATCTGGCCAGGGGCTGTGCTTTGTCCTTCCCCACGACTGGCTCTCCCAGCCCCAGCAGCACAGAGGGGACCTGGAGCTTCCTTTATTCCTTTCCCAGCTTTATCCACATCCACGCGGGGATGTGAGCCAAAGAGCAGCAGCTCTGCTGGGGCACACGCTGCCTCCTCCTCCTGCTCTCCCCACATTTTAGGGTGGGAAGCAGAGGGGTTTCCACACAGCTCCAGGCCTGGGGGATCTGTTTTCCAGCAGCACTGCCCACACCCAAGCCTGTCCTTTGTCCCTGTGGCTGTCTTGGACGTTGGATGGGGCAATGAGGGCTGGCTCCATCCCCCTGGGGGAGCAGAACAGGAGATCTCACCCTTTTGGCTGTGGGGGATCCATGGGTTGTGCCCAGCCCAGGAAGGCCCCTCTGCCCTTTCCCAGCAGCTCTGCCTGTCCTTGGAGCAGCAGAATTCCCCTCCAAGGAGCAGCAGCCCCGTGCCCGGCACATCCTTTCCCATTTTAGCCCTGCCTCCAGGGAGCCGAGCCCTAAAGAGGCCAAACCCTCTTGCATGGGCTGGGAGGGGCAGGAAGGCCGGGAAAAGGCCAGGAGTTCCTCCAGCATGATCCTCCTTTGGTGCATCTTCCCAGCCTCCAGTGGGTGCAAGGAGCACCAGGAACTGCCTGTCCCCACAAAAAGAAGAGGAATTCACCTTGGGACAGCAGCAGCTCCTACAATCCCTTGAAGTTGGTTTTTTTTAATGCAGCAGGAAGTTGGTGTGGGCACACTGTGAGTGAGGGGCTGGTTGGAATGATGGAGCAGACAAGGAATTTCCCCCCAAATTTATTCAATGGCACAGTTCTTGCCCTGCCTCCAGCTTCCAAAGGCAAGGCCACGGGTCTGATCCATCCAAATTGCTCAGCAGTATTTCAAAGAGTTATTCCAAATGATCTTCCAATATATAAAATAAAATTTACGTTTAGTCCCCACTTTTATACAAAAAAAAAATAGCTTTTTTTTTTTCCCCTTGTACAAAATATCTCCTCAGCAGGATACAGACAATCATGGGACAGGAGGCCCAGCAAGTGGTTTCCATGGTTTTAAGTCAGAGTGGTGGAATGATGGTGTTTGTCCTCAAATCTCTCTTTCTCCACTGAATTCACCTCATGTTTTGTAAGAGATTCCTAAAGTTTTCCAGTTCTTTCACGCTGGTTGAAACCCTGTGTGCAAGGAAAGCAAAAGGGAAACGTTACAGCAGCATTCATGTCGTGAATTATTTAAAATCTGGGAGGAAGGGGCTGTATCAAGCAAAGCTTCAGGCAGCTCTTGGGAAGAGAAGATCTGGAATTCAAGCTAAATTAGGTTGAGGTTACAACCAGGCCCTTCACTAATTCCCCTGCCTCTTTTTAAAGCAAACACTGGGAAGCACAGCGGAATAGGATGTTAAGGAACTCATCCTTGGAAAAACCTGTTTGCCAGAAACTCCTGGTCTCTTCAACATCACAAAGAGCTCGTGTATAAACAGAGTGTCCTGAAATCCCCTCCCAAAGGGCTCATTATCCTCCTTTTCTGACAAAAAAACTCCTCATCCAGAGAGGCTGGACTGATGGATTCCTGTTAAATGCAATCATGATCTGGGAATGAACTGGTGGAGAGGCCGAAGGAAAGCAGCCCGTGCCTGGGACAATGTGCTCCAAGGACAGAGTCACACAGTCCCTTAAAAACGATGAAATTCTTTGCATCTTAGCAGAAATGCTTCCTTGAATTCCTTACAGAAATGTAGAGTGTAAGGAATATTTTAATTCATTCCAATTGTTGCAGTCCATACCAACACCTGGCATCAGACTGACAAGGGCAAGAGTCCCCACCAAAACTGCTGAGAACTGACTGAAATTAGAGCTCAAACACAGCAGCTTATGCAAAAGCAGAGGGGAAAGTCTCAAACTCACCTTCCAAAGGCATTAAATAAGGCCACAATTTCTTGTCTGGTCAGCTGGAACCCATAGGAAGGGCCGCTCTCAGGAATCTTCTCGATGAGGTTCTCTGAGAAGAGGATCTTCAGCGCTGTGCCCAAGCCCTGGGTCTGTGCAGGGATCAAAGAGGATCCTTGAACAGCAGCATTCCAACCTCCCTCCACCTGGGCAACATCATCTGAACGAGGCAAGAGGATTTCACTTCACCCAGGCTCTGCACCCCCTCCCCTCTCTTGGGTTATCCCAGTTTGCCAGGCTGAGGGAGCTGGAATCAGCTGCTTCCTGCTGCCTGCACAGGTGAGGAACCAGCAGCCCTGAGCTGTATCCAAGGTCCAGTCCCAACACCAGAGCTCCCAGACACTGCTGACAAATCTCACCTGCAACTTCCCCCACAGCCGACACTTGAAGCAGCCAACACAGTCCATGATCCTGGAAATGTTCTTAAAGTGCAGCCTAAATTCCTCCTGGGGGGAAAGATATTCATGGTGGTCATGGTTCTGCACTAATTAGGGCACCCTCCAGGAACTGATCCTGGAATTCAGTGGGATTGAGGGAGGGAAAAGCCTCCTGCAGAGGGGTCCTTGGCAGAAGTTACCTTTAGTTTAGCAGCTTCCTTTTTATTCCCTGCAAAGAAGGAGTTTTCATCAAAATGCAGCGGGAAGGACCTGGAAGGGAATGATGAGAGTTTGATTTCTGCCCTGGTTGGTTGTATGGCTGCAGTCAGGGGTGGGCATAAACAGAGGTGGGAGCCACTGGATGTCTCCAGAGGCGTTTTGGTCTGACATCCAATCCCAAGGAATGGAATGAGATGATTTAAGGTCCCTTCCAACCCAAACTACCCTGGGATTTTATTCTCTCTTCCAATTTGGGCTGGCATCTCACCTTGGAGACATTTTCAGCAATTGCTCCATGATTTTAAAGCAATTTCAGTCTGTTTTCTGACAGACAGAAGCACAGGAGGGTGACAAGATAAATCAAACATGGACCACTTTAGGAGACACCCATTTCTGCCTGCTTCCAATATCTTCCATTCCTTTTACTCCAAACTCCATCCAACAGCCCAAACCTCTGTTACCAAGATATTTAGGATGTTTTTCTAGTTGCAAACACGAAGCCAGGCCTGGTATCCCACAGATGAGTCACACAGGTAGCCAATTTTAGGGCTGACACGTAGGCAGTTATTAAATTCAATTCTGCTAAATCCAAAAGGCAGCCGAGGCTATTAAACTGTGGGACTAATTAAACTGTGGGACTCATTACCCAAATTCTGCAATTTGCATACAGATATTAATGTGTTCCCAGCAAAACTACACTACTGGTACCATGTCCCTGCTCATTCCAAGGGGGCTGGACTAGATGAGCTTTAAAAAGGTCTTTTCCAACCCAAAACCATTCCATGTTTCTATGATTCTACTGCACAAATCACTCCAGGAAAGAACTCAGAACCTGCCTTTCTAGGAGCTTTACATGTCAGCTTAAGGACACTCAGAGATGGTGCCAGAGCCACTGTCCCCAGGTACTGAGTGCAATTACTTGGCCAGATGGAGAATTTCCAGCAGCAGGTGTTTCATTTCCGCATCCTGGCTTTTATTCCCGGTGTAGAGCTGGAAACTCGGGCGCTCAAAGAAGGGCAGCACTTTGGAGAGGGCCCTCAGCTCGATCAGGTACAGAAAATAGAGATTCTTGAGTCTTCTGGGCCCTTCCCCGCTGGTGAGGACTTCATCAAACCTCTGCTGGAACTCGGTGACGTTGGGGCCCCATTTCTTCTCCGACCACGTGTCTGAGACAGAAACAAACCCCAAAGGGGTGAGGTGGAGGGGTTTAGTTCTGGTTCATCTCCTCCCTCCAGGGAAATGGAGAAATGGGATTCCAGCCAGGGAGATCCCAGCTTTTCCAAGCCACTGACCCCAAAACCACGGAATCATTAAGGTTGGAAAAGACCTCCAAGATCGACCCTGGACTGAGTCCAACCTTTGAGTGGCACATCCAGTCGTTCCTTGAACCTCCAGGGATGGTGATTCCACCACTTCCCTGGGAAAGCCCCTTCCAGTGCTTGAGAACCCTTCCAGTGAAGAAATTTTGCCTGAAAATTGTTCAAGGGAGGCGTGATTGTAACTCATTTCAAACCCCAGCAAACACAAAACTCCTGCAGACTTTTTTCAGGTAATTGCTAAAACTTCCTAACAAACAGGGACACCTTAGGAGAATTCCTGATGATATGGAAAAACAAGAACGGAGGAAACTGCCCTCTATTTTCCATTTTCAAGCCCACAAAGAATGTTTCTGTTGCTCATTTTACCATGTATTTAAGATCATTCTATAAAACACATAGTGGAAGACATAAATTTGATGCTGCAGCCCCAACTCATCTCTTGCCTCCGATGTTTCCCACTTTATCCCATCTCCCAACTCCAACCTGGCCTGGCTCCCATTGAGGTGAAGTCCAAGTGGGCTGTAAAGACTTAAATGCAACTATTTAGTTAAATTTAAATGACTTGCCCAAATTCCAACAGCTATCACCTTGATTTTCAAGTCCAGGGTTGAAGTTGGGAATCCTCAGACAGGTATTTATGGACCAAAGCATGGGAAGGAAATGGAAATGGAAGTGGAAATGGAAATGGCTGCTGGAAATGGATCAATGGCCTTGGGAAAGCCCAGCCAAGCATTTCCCAGTCCAGGTGAGGTTATTGCTGAACTGACCATCATAAAACCAGGCTGGGAAGGGACAGCCTCGACCCACAGCTAGAAACCCACTCCACAATAACCTTGGAGGAAGAACAGTGGGAAGATGTGCTGGAAGTCCTGGTACAGAGCCTGGCCCAGCCCCTGTCAGACCTGGAGGCTTGTGGCAACTGCATCCCTAGCCCTGTTACACAAGCTGGGTGCTGGAAGCGCACAAACAGGCCTGAATCCTGCTGGAACAGGCTCCAAGGAGCATTTAGCAGAGCCATGGAAGTGTCAGCTTTGGAGTGAGGCAGGAAAGCTGGGGCAGGAAGCAGGATTTACCTTGCAGGAGGTACCTGGCACTCAGGTGGATGTTGATGCTGGCGTGGAGACCAGAGATGAGCCTGTAGAAAGCTCTTTTCTCCACACAGACCCCTGCAAAGGGAAGGGCACTTTAAGACACTGAAAGCACCCACTGGATTTTCAATCCTCCTGGCTGTGAGGCAGGAATCTAATCCCACCGAGAGTGGCCACTCATCCCACCCACTCCCCGGCCATCCCAGGAAGAGCAACCACGTTCAGACCGAGGATTACCTTTGAGCCACTTGTAAAACGTGTGCCCTGGGAAGAAAGGAAAACACATCAGTGAGGGTACAGCCCAAGCCTGATGCCCTGAATCCACCTCCCAGGCTGGCCCCAGAGGACCCTCTGCCCACTCCAGTTTGCAGAAATTGGGAAGGGAGCATTAAAAGAGCATGAAAAGAGTTTTCCTGCCCACCCTTGTGACTGATGCTTCTCTAACACGGCATGGCAGCAGCTCAGAACAGCACGTGGGCTTTCCCCCAGGGGCTGGGATGGGGGGAGCAGAACAGCCCAGTGCTGGGAAAAACAAGGATCAGGGATTGCTTTCCTCTTCTGGGCAGAGTGGGGAGAGGGATATTTTTATAAAACAAACAAACCAACCAACCAAAAAAAAACCACAGAGTGCAAGCAAGCGTGCAGAATCCCACAAGTCAGGGTTTCACTATCCCTGCTCTGTGCATGGGAGGAATTTGAAGATCAGGATTTGGGGATGGTTTGGAGACAAAAAGATGCTGTGGAGAATGGAGAACTCCCAGGAACAGCCCTTCCCAGGGCCTGAGGGAGTTGGGCACCCAGCTCCTACAGCTCCAGAGGGTTTTGGGACTATGAGTCTGTTCAAAGCTTTCTCAGTAATAAGCACTGAAAACATCCCAGGACAATTCCTCTTCCCAAAGGCTTCTCAAATTTGAGTGTCCGCCTTCAAACTGGATTTGTGCTGTTAAAAATGTGCTGGCAGACTTTTTAAGCCCTTCACATGAGGATGGGCTGTGATAGGGAGCTCACAGGGATCTCCTCTTCTCTGCTAACCAGGGACAGGACCCAGGGAAGGGCTGGAGCTGAGCCAGGGAGGGTCAGGCTGCATTTCAGGGAAAGGCTCTGCCCTGCCCAGGCTCCCCAGGGAATGGTGACATTCCCAAGGCTGCCAGAGCTCCAGGAATGCTTGGACAGCACTGCCAGGGATGCCCAGGGTGGGATTGTTGGGGTGTCTGTGCAGGGCCAGGAATGAGACTGGATGATCCGTGTGATCCCACTAAGGATTTTTTATGATGCCAAGACTCTAATTTCTGGTTTGCCTGATTAATAATTTTGCTAACCAGGTGCATTATCAAATGGCCCAGCCTGTGAGAGCAGGATAAGGACACCCCATTTGTTTCTGTTATCAGTAAAAACAAACAGTGCCACTCACCTCCGTCATCTCCTGGTGGAATAAAAGCACAAGTGGTGGAGGGAGAGAGAGAAAGAGAGAAAGAGAATGAAAACATTACACACCACCAAAATGAAGCTCCAAAGCCCAAGCACTGCTCTGTTCATCTGCTCTGACAAGAGAAGGATCCTCTCCAGGGAGGTTTGGAAATGTTCTGAACACTGAGAACTCCAAGTGCAGCAGTGAGGACACCGGATGAGCAACAATGCCGAGTAACCTGACCAATGCAGCAGGGATCAATATTTGCAAAGGAAGTAAAACCTGATATTTCCAGGGACGTTGTACATCTCCTTCAGCAGGGGAAGAGCCACTCCTTCACAGCAGGGTCAAAGGAAGGGGGTTAAACACCTCCATAATTTAGTGGAAAATGAGGAGATCGTGGCAGAGGTTGATGATGTTCTCATGTTTCCAAACCCCTTCCCTGCTTTCATTGACACTGCCTGGCCTTGGCTCTAGGGCAGAGCTGCTCTTGCTGGGTGGTTTCCACAGAGGATCCCAGCCAGGTTCTCATTTCAGTCCATCACAGATGGTTTGGCACTGCCAAGTACCAACACCAGGGATCCAGGGAGAGCTCAGGGGGCAGCCATGCTCCCGGTCCCTCCAAAGCTCACTTTTTTCCCAGGACTGGAAGATCAGACATTCTTTTTCCACAATGGATGCTAGAAAAACCCACTTCCGGGTGCCATCAAACTCTACACTTGGTCAAGAGCTCCGAGATATTTCTCATCCAGCAGGAGAAGGAGCCCAGTGAACATTCAGTGCTCCTGGAGCAGGGATCAGTTCACTACTAACCCACTTAGTGAGATAAATAAATGACTCACCTCTGCCAGATGCCAAAGGTCTTTTTACATTCTGAGGCCTAGGAGGGGGGAAAAATATCATTTAAATAAGAGATGTAAATAAGTTACTGTCTCTTGTGTGCACAAACAGAGCAGAGCAGAAGTAGCTGTTTCTGCAGTCAAACAGCATGAGGGGATCTAAAAACCCCTTCCATGCTTTAGCTTTGCTCAGAAGGGAAAGGATAGAGAAAAATGTGGGTTTCTGTGGGGTTTTGGTGGTGCTTTATTCTTTTTTTTTTAGAAAAAACAGGCAGGAAAACTTAAGTGTCTTCTTTTGGGAGAGCCACATGACTTGTCCCTGGTGTATCCCACCCTGCACAGGCACTGGAGCAAAGACAGCAGGATAAGGATTCATTTCTGCCCTTTTGCACAAATCAGCACCCTCAGGCTCGTGGAACTTGTCCCCCAAAAGCACCTACTTGAAGCAGTTCTCTTCATAAATACTGTTCCAAATTTTCCAGGCATCCGGCCCCTTGTAGCCAGTGTAACGTTCTGGGTTCAGGAGTAAATCCACGTACTCAGCATCAGGAGAATGGATGTCTGTGGAGCAGAGTGCTGGGTCAGGGGCAACCACTTTCTGAGGGAAAATTACATTTTTCCAAGGCTGATCCAGCCACCTCTTCCCCACCTTGCTGAACACAGCAGCTTTATCAGAAATATTTGTGAATTATTTTCAAAACACTGAGGTGGGGCAGGGGCGGGAAGGAGCAGAAATGCTGTTCTGCTGGAATATTACACTTTGGCCTGGAACTGCGGCTGTCCAGCCTGAAGAACAGGAGGTTGTGTAGAGACCTCACAGCAACATTCCAGGATCTGAAGAGGCTACATGAAGTGGGAGAGGAGCTCCAACTCAGGAGGACACAGGGAATGGCTTCCCACTGCCAGAGGGCAGGGATAGATGGGATATTGGGAAGAGATTCTGCCCTGGGAGTGTGGGGAGGCCCTGGCACAGGGTGCCCAGAGAAGCTGTGGCTGCCCCTGGATCCCTGAAGTGTCCAAGGCCAGGTTGGACAGGGCTTGGAGCACCCTGGGATAGTGGAAGGTTTCCTTCCACGGAATAAGATGGGCTTTAAGGTCCCTTCCAACCCAACCATTGTGCTTAAACCCCATTTCAAGCCTTGCCAGCTCTCCCGTACCATCAGCCTCACAGAAGCTGTCCGAGGAGTCGTCGTGCTGCGCCCACTGCAGCACCGCCTGCCGGGTTTCCTTGCTGCAAAAAACGTGGGGGAAAAACTCTCAGAGAGAGCTCTGATCCCAGCTTTCCTTCAAGGCAAGGAAGGATTATGGCAAAAGGAGTCAAACCTCAAAGAGTCATCAACAGCTCCGAGCCTCTTGGCTTCTTCACATTCTTCGGCGTGGTTATTGGCTTCTTCCGAATACTGGGTTGGAAAGCAAAGGGGTGGGGAGGGATGAGGATTAAAAAGGAAATTTTTTTTTTTTTTCTGTTTTAATTTAGCCACTATCCAGGTTAAGCCCCAGAAACCTTTTCATGATTCACCCCAGCCTGTGTTTGCACAGGATGTCTGCAGATATCCAAAGGCTTATGCAACGGTGACGGGGCAGCCTCTGGCGCTGCCAGAGAAGCTTTTTGTGCCTGGTGACACCTGCTCTTGGAGAGGTGTCAGGAATACCTGGCTCCAGGACAGCCACCTCACACGCTCTGTGGCATCCCAAGCACTTGAAGAGAGTAAAAATTTAGGCCTAAAGAGCACCCTGACAAATATTGACCCCTGCTTAAATCCTGGGGGCAGTTTTGGACCTCTACGACAAAAAAGACTTTGAGGGGCTGGAGTGTGTTTAGACAAGGGAGTGGAGCTGGGGAAGGGTCTGGAGCACCAGGAGAGGCTGAGGGAGCTGGGAAAGGGGCTGAGCCTGGAGAAGAGGAGGCTCAGGGGGGACCTGGTGGCTCTGCACAGCTCCCTGACAGGAGGGGACAGCCGGGGGGGTCGGGCTCTGCTCCCAGGGAACAGGGACAGGAGGAGAGGGAATGGCCTCAGGCTGGGCCGGGGGAGACTCAGGTTGAATATTAGGAAAAATTTCTTCACCAAAAGGGTTGCCAGGCATTAGAAGGAGCTGCCCAGGAGTGATGGTGGAGTTCCCATCCCTGGAACTGATCAAAAACCACATGGATGAGTACTTAGTGATGAACACAGGGGTGGCGGGGCGACAACTGGACTCGATGATCTTGGAGGTCTCCTCCAACTTTATCAGTTCTATGTCACAAAACTGGACCACAAAACAAACCTCATCCTTTTGTGCCCCTTTTGTTACACCCACCTTGTAACTCCCAGATCGGATTCCATCAGGGACTTCATCCTGAAAGACAAAACAAAGCACTGCCACATGTGGAGCTGATGAGACCTCTCAGCCCTGTCTTTGGGAAAGGTTTGGGATGTCACCACAGCTGCCAGAGCTGAGAAGGTGACCAAAACACTCAGCCCAGCTTGCAAGACATCCAACTCCTCACTCCGCCCCAGACCAAGGAGAAGCAACATTCCTACTGGTTTTGGTTTTTTGTTTTGTTTGTTTTTTTTTGCAAGATTCCTCTTCTCCAAGGTCTTCCATGGCTGCTACATCAGGTTCTGCTTTGCTTATCCAAGCGGGAATTTGGGGAAGCCAACAGAGACTCCAGAGGAGCTGGAGCTGCCTCTGGTCAATCCAAGTCTGGCACCACCTTCCTGGCAGGAGCCCAGGTGCCTCCTCAGATGTTGCATCTACCAGCCCCTGATACAAGACATTCCAAACTTCCCTCTGACCATTCCATCAGCCCTGCCAGCCCCACACAACCAGACCCAAAATTCTTCTCAACTTCCATTTCCTCTGGGGGCAAGAAGGCAATAGAATCGCTTCTACAGGAGCAAATACTGTGATGGCAAAGAGGAAAATTAAGCAATAAGAGTGATTTTTATTGATTTCAGGATGAAAGGAACCCGAATCAAAATAATTAAGGACAGCAGGGACAGTCAGCTCTTAAAATAAGAACAACTTTCAGCTAAAACTTAGGTAATTGTAACATAACTCCATCACATTAGTCATAATCACTACCAAAAATAGATTTTTTTTTAAAGAAAAAGTATTTAAACAACACTTAGGGTTATTTTGAGGTAAAAAAAAAAAAAAAATCCTCATTCCATTTTAGAACCCAAGAGTGAGGGAGTAAGACAGTCTGTGCTGGCTGTCAACACCTAAACATGAAATGTCCCCAAAGGGACCACCAGCCACCAAGTTGTGATTCCCCCACCTTCTCACCCCCTTCTTTTTGGGCAGCTATCTGCAGTCAGGATGGTTTTTTACAGCTGAGGGAACAAAACCCTTTTGTCCAGGATACAAGGACAGGAGTGCCCTTGGCAATAGAATTCTGAAAGAGCCATTTCTCCTACAAGAAGAGGGCTGGAAAGCTCTTAGTCCAGTTCATCAGCTAGAACTAAATCACGGTGCAGCTCATGGGCAACAGGGTCAAATTCTGTCACTTAACACAAAAACAATAATGGATTTGCCCTAAAAACTACTTACTAATGGAAAAAAAAAATTTAAAAAAAGGACCAGGAGAAGGTTTTGGCTGTTTGCAGGCCAGCTAATAAAATCCCAGCCTGTCTTGAAACTTTCAGAGTTTCAAATTTTGGCCTTTCTTATGGCCACCAGTGTTGCTGCACCCATGGAAGATCCATCAGAGCCCCAGTTTTGCTATAGCTAAAACAACAAGATTCAGTCACTTGTCTGCTGTTTCCTCTTGGTCTGCAGAAGTTAAATAAATTTTAAAAAATGTAAAGGAATGGATTTGGTACTTACAGAGGGGCAGGGCTGCACAGCACAGTCTCTCATTCCACAGTGACTGTTGTCCTCCCAAAAGGGACAAGGTTTCTGTAGGTTTACCTGCAAATAACACACCACCCTATTCAATAACACCCCATGGAGCCAAGCCAACCTCCCCCTGCCCAGTTTTTCAACTGAAATCCATGTTCTGCACTTGTTTGTTCCCACATCAGCAAATCCTCGGTGACCCAGATTGATAACATCACTCATAACCTTGTTATCAGCACAGGTTATCCTTTAATTCCTTGCTTAGATCTTTCTGCTGCTGCTCTCCCACACAGACATTTCCATAATTCCAAAATGTTCTGAGGGCCAGAGCTCTTCTGGGAGAGCTGGGAATGTTCCCCTGGAGAGGAGAAGGCTCCAGGGAGAGCTCAGAGCCCCTGGCAGGGCCTGAAGGGGCTCCAGGAGAGCTGGAGAGGGACTGGGGACAAGGGATGGAGGGACAGGACACAGGGAATGGCTTCAAATTGGAAAATGGAAGATTTGAGTGGGATATTGGGAAGGAATTCCTGGCTGAGAGGGTGGGGAGGCCCTGGCACAGGGTGCCCAGAGAAGCTGTGGCTGCCCCTGGATCCCTGGAAATGTCCAAGGCCAGGCTGGACATTGGGGCTTGGAGCAGCCTGGGATAGTGGAAGGTGTCCTGCCTGTGGCAGGGGTGGAAGTGGATGGGCTTTAAGGTCCCTTTCATCTCAAACCATCCTGGAATTCCAGGATTCTACACTTCCTTCAGACCAATGTCAGTATTTCTGTTACAAATCCCAACCCTGGAAGGAGGAAGGACATGAGCTTCTTTAACAAATTCCAATTTTTCTCTTCCATGAGCTGGTATCAAGTATCATTCTTCCAAAACAATTAACACTGAGCAAGATTTGGTGGGTTTGGAAGAGAGGGGAATAAAGGGAATCTGAGTGAATGGGAGCAGAATCCACCTCATGGAATCTAATCCATGGAATGTCTGGCAGCAACAGCCGTCAATGAACCTGAGTGTCTGTAATTAATCCAGGTTTTCCCTGTCAGTGGGGAGTCACCATGAATCCTCTAATTATGGATCACTGGTCATCAGCATCTTTAAATCACAGCTCACCAAAGTCCTCTCATGAATATGTTGCTTAAGAGGGAAAAATGGATAAGAAAATACCTCTGAAATCCTCTTATAAAAATACACTGCATCTTATTAAGATTCTCCTCAGAACAGAAGGGTCCAACTTACTGACTGCACCCTTAAAAGATCAGGGTTAAAATGCAGGTGTCTGATTTTAAAAAGATCAGCAAGAAGTTCATGGGAGATTAAGGAAAAAAAAAAAAAAAAGACAGCAGCACAAAAATAAATACAATTCTTGTAGGAGAAAATTACCTTGTAGTATCTAAAATAGTCACTTTCTAGGAGTTCATTCAGTCTGGGAAAAAGTTTGTAGTTGTTGAAGGCATCGATGGTTTCTACATCACAGGTGCAGTCATCTAAATAACCAGTAACCTGGGGGAGAAAGAAACCAATAAAATCGAAATCAAAACCATCCAAAAAAAAAAAAAAAAAAGAAAATCAAATCTAAACAACTCAACCAGGACTTTCAACACTGCAGACAATAAAACATTTCATCCTTTTCTTTCCTTTTCCCAGAGAGTCGAGTTAAGTTGGAGCAGGATGGATTTGGCTGCTGTGACAGCTGTGAGCCACGGGCTGCCAGCTCAGGTCCCCCCTCCTGGATGAGCCTCAGGAAAAGCCATTCCTGCAGGATAACAGGGCTGAGAGCTGGAGTTTGCATATGGGAGCAGTCAGGCAACAATGACACGATGACAGCCCTCAAAGAAAGTCCTTGCTGTTAATCAGCACTGCTGCAGCCACTGATTTGATTTGATCAGAACCACAGCAGGCTGATGAGAGGGACGGAGAGATCTCCTGTGAGGAAAGGCTGGGAGAGTTGGGATTGTTCAGCCCGGAAAAGAGAAGGCTCCAGGCTGACATAATTGCAGCCTCCCAGGACCTGAAGGAGCTGACAGGAAAGATGGAGAGAGATGATTTACAAGGGATGGAATGCCAGGACAAGGAGAATGGCTTCCCACTGCCAGAGGGCTGGGATAGATGGGAGACTGGGAAGGATTTCCGGATGTGAGGGTGGTGAAGCCCTGGCACAGGGTGCCCAGAGAAGTTGTGGCTGCCCCTGGATCCCTGGAAGTGTCCAAGGCCAGGTTGGACAGGGCTTGGAGCAACCTGGGATACTGGAAGGTGTTCCTGCCCATGGCAGGGGCGGAATGGGATGGGATTTAATGTCCCTTCCAACCCAGAGCATTCCATGATTTTGTGATTTAACTGCAACAGTCCCTCTGCTCGCCTCAGAGAGACATTTGGCACGAGAACATCTGTTCTAAATCTGATGGATCCTTCTTGCATCATCCTGAACAACTCAAGAGGCTTTGTGCAAGCCCTGAAGAAAAAAAAAAAACAACAAACCAAAAACAAAGAAAGAAGTAGTACAAATTCAGCTGTGGTTTCCTGACACATCCATTACTGGCTGATGACAAAGTTGCCCAACACAGAAGTAGTTTTGCTTCCCCCACACCCCCAGTGAGTCCTTGGGGAAATCACAGAATCCTGGAATCATTCAGGTTGGAAAAGATCACTGAGTTCAACCATTCCCCCAGCACTGACCATGTCCCTAGCTGCCAAATCCACACGGCTTTTAAATCCCTCCAGAGATGGGGACTCCACCACTGTCCTGGGCAGCTGGATAACCCTTGCCATGAAGGAATTTTCCCTAATATCCAATTTAAACCTCCCCTGTTACGACCAGAGGCTGTTTCCTCTTGTCCTGTCCCTGTTCCCTGGGAGCAGAGCCTGATCTCACCTGGCTGTCCCCTCCTGTCAGGGACTTGTGCAGAGCCACAAGGTCCCCCCAATTCTCCTTTTCTCCAGGCTCAGCCCCTTTCCCAACTCCCTCAGCTGCTCCTCATAATTCAGCAAGAGCTACACAACAACTTAAATAAAACCATTATATTTACCACCATGGAAATGGAGCTGAGAGGAGGATGGCAGAAATGGAGCACGGAGTCACATGAAATGGGGAGGTGGGGGAAAAAATAGCCAGAATTCCCTACCCCACTGGAACAACTCTATTTTGTTGAGGCAGCATGATTTGGAGGCTCACTCATATTTTAAGTGTTTACACTGAAGCTCGGTGTGTCACCCTCACACATTTACTGAATTCTGTCCTGCATTTTGCATGGTAATGAAGATTAACAGTGATTTAAGATTTCCACTAACCTGAATCACCCTTGTAAAAATAAACAGTAGCAATTTGCTAATCCAGTTACCCAATTTAAAGCCATTTCAAAATTATATATACGTTAAAAAAAAAAAAAAAAACAACCAAAAAAAAAAAACAACCAACACATCAAAACAAGAAACCACAGCAAGCCACCAACCAACCACATCTTTATTTCCTGGAACCTTGGCATCCTTCAAGGCAGGAAGCTTAAAGGTTGGGTCTCAAAGAGGCCTACAAAAAGATTTGGGGATAATCTTCAGTTGCTCTCTGTATCCATGCTTGACAAAGACATCACTCCAAAGGAAGTGACTAACATTCCTGTAAGTGGGAACACTGGAGCTCCCACCAACCCCTCCACTGGAAGCACCATTTGGGCCAGCTCTGTTTTTGTCATGTCTGGTGAGCAATTCAAGCCAGAACCAACCTCATCCTGAATGTAATCCAGAGTGAAGCACTGCAGACTATCCCAAAATTCTTAGGATTGGATGGGGGTTGTGCTTTGAAGCCCTCCAAATCCCAGATTATTGGGGGGATCAGCCTCAGGGCCACCCTGAACACACCTGTGGGGGCAAGGGGCAAAGGGGGGAAGTGATGGGAAAACTCCACCTCTGCTCAATCTTTCTTCCTCCGAGGATTTCAGTCGGACTGGGCAGAAATGGGCAATTTCCCCAGGCTGTGTGTGCCCAGCCTAGCAAAGCTCACAGCCAAAGGAGCACAGAAGAGAAGCAGCACCAAGGACATCCAGAGCTGAGGCTCCTCAGAGCCCGGGTGCAAGTCCCAGTGATGCCCCCAGCAAAGAACTTGAAGCTGAAGACTTCAAGTTCACTTGAAGGCTCAGGGAAGTGGCAGTGTCAGATCATTTGAAACTCCATTCCAAAAGCTCCCTCTTGCTCCATGAGCACTCCAGAACCCATTTTTCAGCCCTCACTCGGTTTGGGACTTCGCCTCCTGCAGCCAGAGCAGCTGAGCTCCGGCACACGTCAAACGTGCCCTCCAGTGGGTGGGACCTTAAAACACTTCCCTCCCACCCTACAAACAAAATATTTACCCACATCTTCAACCTGTGCCAACGACATAAACGTTTGAGATAAACCACGGATGGATCCAGGCCCCAGCACACGGCGCCGTGAATCACCGGGCTGAGGGGGTTTTGCTCCACCTGCCTTGGGTGTGAGGAGCTGGCAGGAGAATGAGGGGCAGGGCTGGGCTTTCCCACTGGGAAGAGATGTGAAGGAGCCGCCGGGACAGACGCGGCAGGAGCGGCTCCGGGTGCTGAGTAAGCGCCCAGGGTGACTCCGACAGACCCACCTCGGGTGCCGGGAACACTGTGCAATCCCTGGGTTTGGGCACTGCTTCAACCTCCTTCTTCCCTCCATCCCTGTCAGGCTGCTCCTCCCGCCTCTGCCTGCTCTCCTGGGTGTCACATCCTCTGAGCAGTGGGTTTCGGGGTTTCTTCTCGCTGTGTCCCACACCGCAGCCAGGCAGGAAAGGAGGGAAACTTTTTTCATGCATCTCCCTGTGAAAAACTTCTTTTAAAAAAAATCATAGGTTTAATAAAAATTTTTAAAAATAGACAAATTAGGAGGCAGAATAAGCAAAGCTTCTCGGCCGAGGGGGCTTGGCACAAGGTCTGCCCGTAGCCCCCCTCACCCTTTTAGGACTTCTATTTTATTCAATAGATGTTAATCAAACATTCTTTTTTTTTGATCTGTTTTAAGTATCTCCGATCATCTTATCAATAGATTTATTTTGTGGGTGGCTCCACTTAAGTCTGGTAACGTGGATATAAATTTATTTTTCTGAGGTTTTCTGGTTCTTTTCATTTGGATAAGAAAACAGAAAGTTAACGGGTTTTTTTTATGAAGGATCACAAGGTGCCCCCCCCCAAACTTCTGGCTTGGTGGTTTAGATGTTACAAAGAAGAGATTAAAAAACACCCAGTTTTAACCCTCTGTTATACACATTCATTAAATACCCATTCATTACCTTTCTAAACTCTTATTAATAAAACATGATACAGTACAATTATGTATATAGCAGTCATGTGAATATTTGCGAAAAGCCAGCTATATAAGATGTATTTATAACATCCCACAACAGGGCACAGGGGAGGGGATGCCACAGAGGCTGAGGGGTTGGGTTTAGCCTGTACCAACTTCCCTGGCACCGCCTGCTCCTCCGGACAAGCCACAGCAGTCCCAGGCTGATGGTGAGCAGATGCCTTCCCTGCTCCCTCAGCAGAAGTTTCCTGGCACAAAGGAGCTGGACTTCGATGATCTCGGTGGGTCCCTTCCAGGTCAGGATATTCCACGATTCTATGAAATTGTTTCTCTTTCATCCCTGCCAGCGCGCTTGGAGCAAGTTGCCGGCAGCCAGCTGAGGACAGTCATTCCTGCACCTGCCCTGGAAGCATTATCTGCCATTCCAGGTGCTTCAGCCCCATCCTTTGCCCAGAAAACAAGGACTAGGTTTTCCAGAACTCACACAGAAGCAAATCTCACATGGGAGCCTCAGGATGGGGTCAAACCACAGGTCCTGAAGGGCTGGCACAGCATCCCAGAATGGTTTGGGTTGGAAGGGACTATAAAGACTACTCAGTTCCACTCTCTGCCACAGGCAGGGACTCCTTCCATCATCCCAGGTTGCTCCAAGCTTCATCCAACCTGGCCTGGGACACTTCCAGGGATCCAGGGGCAGCCACAGCTTCTCTGGGCAACTTGTACAAGGGCCTCAGCACCCTCACAGGGAAGAATTCCTTCCCAAGATCCCATCCATCCCTGCCCTCTGGCAGTGAGAAACCATTCCCTTTGTCCTGGCACTCCATCCCTTGTAAATCATCTCTCTCCATCTTTCCTGTCATCTCCCTTCAGGTACAGGAAGGTCACAATTCGGCCACCCTGAAGTCTTGTCCTTTCCAGGCTGAACAATCCCAACTCTCCCAAGCCTTTCCTCCCAGGAGAGCTGCTCTCATTGTCTTGGCGGCCTCCTCTGGACTCCATCTCCCTCCTGCTCTGCAAGGACCACAGAGCAGGACCCAGCATTCCAGGAGGGATCTCACCCAGAGCAGAGCAGAGCAGAGCAGAGGGGCATAATCCCCCTCCAAAGATCTGCTTCTCTCCACCTGGAAACTCCTCCTGAAGCTACCCCAGAGAAACCGGGAACTGTGCTAGGAATGAATTCCTGCCCTGGAGGCTGCACAGTGAGCATCAATTCAACAGGAACTCAAGGACAGCTTGCAAGCCTGCCCAGGTACCAAGGAGGAAACTCTCCATGCCCAAACTCACCCCTAATGACAGTGTCCTGCCCACAGAAACATTCCCAAAGGGAACCAGCCCTCAGCCAGACCGGAAACCTCGGCAAAATCCCCGTCTGCCAAACACCTGCAGCACATCTTTAATGCAGCTGCATCAGCCTGTAAACAGCAAATGAACAATAATTACCAGGAATATACAGAAGACATCCATGGCTGACTAAAGCTGTGATGCAAACAGGAATAACTCGAGGGGGGGGGGGGATGAGCTGCCTGCAAAGTTCTGAGGGGATTTCGATATTGGAATGTTCATCGGAGCTTGGGGAAGCAGAAAACAGTATTTGAAACACAAGTGCTTGTAGCAACAGATGGATGTTTCTAATAAAACTTTCAGGGCTGCTTGGTCTCTAAGGACGGGAGATAAAATAACAGTGACAAAAAGAAGGCGAGGCATTGCCCTGGGTGCAACACCCATTCCAGAATCACCGGCCTGCTGAAGTCAGCACTTGGAATATTGCTGGAGCAGCACTCCCAAAAGTGGCCCTTTGTCAAGTGGCCCAGCACAGGCTGACAGATAAGTCAGAGCTCTTCCAGCCACCCCACAGCAAGGCTTCTTCACCTGAGCAGCTCATGAGACAGCAGGAGATGGTTCACGGGAGGAAACCAAGAGCTGTACCAGGCCTCCGAGGAGCTAAACAAAGGAGGGCAAACCGGATCGTTTAAGGCTGGCCCTGTATTTTCTTTGGTGGCAAATAAAAACCACCAGACCAGCTCTGCACAAGAGGATCAGCAGTTTATTTTTAACCAAAACATGAGGCAGCCCTCGGGTGTGATTTGAAAAGGTTTGGTGGTTAGGAAGGCTGAGAAATGCTGCCCTACGTGACACCTTTTCCTAAAGGTAATAAAAAAATCCCGACCTCAACATTTGTAGGGAAAAACCAAGCTGCTCCACAGAATGAAAAGTGTGTTGCAACAACCCAGCAGCGCACAAAGCATCACGTCAGCTCCTCCAGCCCAAGGAAAAGAGCCTGCCAGTCACTGCCATGCCAGAATGCCAGTCCAGTAAGTGGTTACAGCTCCTTACCCCATTCCACACTCCTGACTCAACAATCAATCCTTAGGAGACAAACTTCTCTGCCTACAGGAAGCTGCAAGGAAAATCCCTGCAGAGATCCAGAATCTAAATGCATGTTTTTCAATTCTTTATCAGCAGGGCTTTTATTTACCATTTCCACAGGAAGCTGAAAGTGTCAAGAGCCACCCCAGAAGGCAAAGCCAAAGCCAAGAGTGTAATTCCATTTGTTTCCTTTCTCCACTCTCAATTCCTGACCCACATTTGAGGACTTGAAATTTAATACAGTAAGAGTAGCCTTTGTAAAAGCTTCCTGTTTTTAAAGGCAACAAAATACAGGACTTTAACACTGTGACATCTCCACCCCTTGAATGTGCTTAGCCCAAGAATTATTCAGTTTGCAAGGGACCTCAAAAACCATCTGATGTCACCCCCTGCCATGGGCAGGGACACCTTCCACTATCCCAGGCTGCTCCAAGCCCTGTCCAGCCTGGCCTTGGACACTGCCAGTGATCCAGGGGCAGCCACTTTGCTTGTGCAAAGCGGTGTCAGAAGGAACTGCAGAGCGATCTCTTCCTTAAATCCAGATGCTCGGTCGACTGTGCCCAGTTCTCTCATTACTGTCCCCCAACAGAAGCTGCACTGAGTGCACAGTGACACACCTGGCACACAGCAAGAGGAATTAACCCTGGAAGAGTTTTAGGGAGCAGAGCAGCCCAGCTCCCACCCGGGCATGGCAGGGCAGGGTGGAAAGAGCCTGCTGCAGCCACGCTCTCTCCTGGACAGCAGGGCCGGGAGAAGAGAAAGGCAGGAGAGGGGATGAAGCAGCTCCCAGGGATACCAATGATATCCCTGAAACATCCCAGGAGAGGCACCTGGGTAGCTGAGGAAGAGATGCACAACAAGTTGGAGCACTCCCCTCTTCTGATGAGAGCAGAGAGAGAATACAGTTATGATGGAAGAGAATCACAGAATCCTGGAATGGTTTGGGTTAGAAGGGACTTTAAAGTTTATCCAGTCTCACCTGCTACCATGGGCAGGGACACCCTCCACCATCCCAGGGTGCTCCAAGCCCTGTCCAGCCTGGCCTCGGACACTTCCAGGGATCCAGGGACAGTCACAGCTTCCCCGGACAACCTGTGGCAGGACCTCCCCAACCTCCCAGCCAAGAATTCGTTCTCAGTATCCCATCTCTCCCTGCCCTCTGGCAGTGGGCAGCCATTCCCTGTGTCCTGTCCCTCCATCCCTTGTCCAGCTCTCCTGGAGCCCTCTAGGCCCTACAATGTGCTCTGACCTCTCCTCGGAGCCTTCTCTCCTCCAGATCTTTCCACACAAGAAAGTTCCTCGGAGCATCTCCGTGCTCTCCTCCGCGCTCTCCCCAGCAGCTCCACGCCCCTCCTGTGCTGATGTGACCACCGGACCCATCCAAACCACTCTCCAGCCGCCATCCCTCTGCCACCCCGCGCCCACCTGGCAGAAGCAGCGTCTCTCGGCTCCTCGGGACAGCACGGCGGGCAGAGCCAGCAGCAGCAGCAACCCCGGCAGGACCATCCCCGGCGCCGCCATCTCGGCGCTGGAGCTCGGCAGCACCGCAGGGGCCGCCCCGCTCGCAGCGCCCCGCCCGGGGCGCGGCCGCCGCCGGCTACGAGCGGAACCGCACGGAGCGGGGACACGGCGGGCGGGGAGAGTCGCACCGCGGCACCGGGGGGCACCGGGACGCTGCCCGCCCTCCGAACGGGAGGGCTCGGAGTGCAGACCCCCCCTCCCCTCTCTGCGTTTAGCAGCGCCCAGGGTCCGGCGGATGAAGATCGGATCAAAGTTTTTATTATCAAAAGTAATAAACGCGCGGAAGGTCCCCGAGAGTGTCGCGCGTTGTTTTGTCTCCGCCAGGAAGTGTTGCGAATGCGTATTATATAGTTGGCTTTTCGCAATTATTAACGTGACTACTAAACGTATAATTGTACTGTGTTGTGTTTAGAAAGGTAATGAATGTGTATTTTCCGATTGTACCAGTGGGTTAAGACTGGGGTTTTTTCATCTCTTATTTATAACATCTAAACCACCAAGCCAGAAGTTATGGGAGGGGGGTCACCTTGTGACCCTTCATAAAACAAACAAACAAACAAACAAAATTGTTAGCTTTCTGTTTTTCTTATCCAAATGAACCAGAAAACCTCAGGAGAAAATTTCTACCCGTGTTACCAGACAGAGTGGAGCCACCCACAAATAAATCTATTAGATAAGATGATCGGGGTTCCTTAAAACAGATCAAAAAAAAGAATGTTTGATTAACATCTATTGAACATTCAACACAGCGGTCCTTAAAAGATCCAAGTTTGAAAGGGCATGTGTGCTGCTGGCAGGCCTTGCGCCACGCGCCCTCGGCCGAGAGAATTTTGCCATTCTGTCTCCTTATTGTCTATTTTTATTTTTATTAAACTTATAAATTTCTGTGAGAGAGTGGAACTCGTTTTTCACACACCAGTGCCACCTACAAAGGGAGAGAGGAGCAGGTACCAATATAAAACGGTGATGTGCACGTTAGAGAAGAAGAAAACCCAACACTTCACCCCACCAAGGACCCCGTGGCTGAAAAGCAATGCTAATATTTCAGAGCAAAGCCAATTTTAATGAATATTCACACAGATCAATTACCTGACAGCAACAGCCAACCGTGTGGTCCATTTGCATCGTGGTTCATTTTTTGCTGTCACAATGACTGGAGAGAGAAAATCAGAGAGAAAAAAAAATTACTTGATTCACCCTTTGAGTTGTGGTTCGGAACTATCCAGTGTGTTTTTCTGCCAACAATCTGATCGTCAATACTTTAATTCTTTGCTCCTCAAAATCATGAAGCAGATTTAAATTACGAGAGCTTATTCTTTTGTGGGCTGCCCCATCCTGGAAGTTTTCAAGGCCAGGCTGGATGGGGCTCGGAGCAACCTGGGATAATGGAAGGGGATGGAATGAGATGAGCTCTAAAGTTCCTTCTGGCCCAAATCAGTCTGGGATTTAGGACACCAAACCTTCCAGGTTTCACCCAGAGTACGTCCACTCTGAGGCAGAGCATGAGGAAAAAGTGTCTGATCCCTCCCTGGCAGCGACAGCAGCCAAAAGCGCTTCCCATGGCACCAGCCTTCCCTGGCACACGTTTTGGGATGAGCTCCAGGGGTAAAGCAGGATTTGGGGGAGCAGCTGGTGTTTGACTTCGGTCCTTTGCAGAGCCATAGGGACATGCCATGGGACAGGAGCGAAACCCCGACGGTTTTTTTGGCTTCCCAGTGCCAGAGGGCAGGGAGAGATGGGATATTGGGAAGGAATTCTGCCCTGGGAGGGTGAGGAGGTTAGGTGGGATACTGAGAACAAATTCTTGGCTGGGAGATTGGTGAGGTCCTGGCACAGGGTGCCCAGAGAAGCTGTGGCTGCCCCTGCATCCCTGGAAGTGTCCAAGGGCGGGTCGGACGGCGCTTGCAGCAGCCTGGGACAGCGGAAGGTGTCCCTGCCCATGGCAAGGGCTGGAATGGGATGATCTTTAGGGTCCCTTCCAACCCAAGCCATTCCATCATTCCTTGACCTCCCTGAGGTCTCCCCGCCCCTCCTCCTCTACCCACACTCCGCGGCCGCCCTTTAACCCACGCCGCGGCCTCCGAGCGCTGACACAGCCCGCGCCCATGGCGGTCGGTGTTCGTGACACTGGCGGCCCCTCACGACAGCAGCCCCGCGTCGCGACAGCCGCGGTCCTCCGCGGCGGCAGGGGGCGCCGCGCGGCGCCGGGGGCCGGGCGGGAGCGCCGCCCGCCGCCATGGCCCTTCCCGGCATTCCCGATGAGCGGCGGCTGCTCGTCATGGCCGATCCCAGAGACAAGGCGCTGCAGGATTACCGCAAGAAGCTGCTGGAGCACAAGGAGATCGACGGCCGCCTCAAGGAGTGTGAGCGCGGGCACGGCGTGAAGGGGTTGGGCGGTGGCTGTCGCTGAAGCGCCCCGCGGGGAGCCCCGAGAGGGAGCGCGGCGGCCGCGGCGCTGCCCGCGCTTCGTCATGGGCCTGGCCGGGCCCCGGGGCGGGTGTGAGGGTGGGCGCCGCCGGCGCCGCCGCTGGCTCCCGGTCCCCTTTGCGAGGGCTCCGGAGGGTCACAGAATCACGGAATCACTGAGATGTCTGGGATCTGCGAGACCAACCTGTGACTGTCACCGCTTTGTCAATAGACCAGAGCACTGAGTGCCACGTCCACTCGTTCCTTGGACACCTCCAGGGATGGAGACTCCACTGTCTTCCTCGGCAGCATTTCCCCAATGACTAACCACCTTTTCATGAAGAAGTTTTCCTTAATATCCTTAATTTAAACTTCCTCTGGCACAACTTGTGGCCGTTTCCTCTTGCCCTGGGAGCAGAGTCCGACCCCCCCGGCTGTCCCCTCCTGTCAGGGACTTGTGCAGAGCCACCAGGTCCCCCCCGAGCCTCCTTTTCTCCAGGCTCAGCCCCTTTCCCAGCTCCCTCAGCCTCTCCTGGTGCTCCAGACCCTTCCCCAGCTCCGTTCCCTTCTCCACATTACCTCAAGCGTCCTTAGTGGTCTCCCAGTCTCACTCCACCTGCAGCTTTGCTGCTGGAAAAGGGTCTGGTGCTTTTGTGGGGTTGAAAGTTACCGAAACTCTTGTGTTCCTTTCCTCTTCTAGTAAGGGAACAACTGAAAGAACTCACCAAGCAGTATGAGAAGTCAGAAAATGATCTCAAGGCCTTGCAGAGCGTTGGGCAGGTACGTGAGGGGTTGGCATCCCGTGCTGGTTGTTGAGAGTGGATCTGCCTGGAATTAACCTTTTTAGCATCAAAAAAGAGAAAGTGGGAACAGCCCAGGTAAAACTAACTTTGCCATCAGGAGCTGGTGGGTTAGGGGTGAGTTCCAGTGTGTCTGAGTCCTGCAGTGTTGATTTCTCATGAGGCTGATGCTGTATTTGCTCTTTTACAGATTGTTGGTGAGGTCCTTAAACAGCTGACAGAGGAGAAGTGTAAGTACACTGAACTGTTATATTCTCTCTGAGATTGTGAAAATCATGGAACCGTGGGATGGTTTGGGTTGGAAGAGACCTTAAAGCCCATTTCATTCCCCCCTTGGAGGCAGGGAAACTTTCCTCTCTTCCAGGCTGTTCCAAGCCCTGTCCAGCCTGGCATGGAACAATTCCAGGGATGGGGCAGCCACAAAAGAATAAGCTTTTGAAGTTTAAATCTCGTTAAACTTAGGAGAAGTAAAGAATTAAAGTATTGGTGATCAGATTACTGGCAGATAAACATTCTGGATAATTCAGAATCACAACTCAGAAGGTGAGTTGAGTAAATTTGGGGTTTTTTTCTCCAATTTTCTTTCTCCAGTCATCGTGAAGGCTACAAATGGACCAAGATACGTGGTTGGCTGTCGCCGTCAGGTAACTGATCTGTGTGAATATTCATTAAAAATTTACTTTGTCGTTGAGTGTTAGCATTGCATTTCACCCACTGGGTCCTTAGTGGGGTGTTTGTTTCTTCTCTAATGTGCACACCACTGTTTTACACTGGTACCTGCTCCTCTCTCCCTTTGTAGTGGTAGCAGTGCAGCTTCCTGGTGGAGACAAAATAATCCACAGCATTCCCAGGAATTTGCATGTGTTTTATGACTTTTATTGAGTCAACAGTTCTGTCTCTCTGCCTGATTTTGGAATCTCTGAAAATTAATTATTATGAAAATTGGTAATTGTGTAACATCACTGTTGCTGTGCTGTGGCTGTTGCTGTCGTAGTGCTGAGCTTTAGTTTTAATGTTATTTCACCTCATATCATAATTTTGGAATAATTTGAGTTGGAAGAGACTTTAAAGCACATCCCATTTCAGCCCTGCCATGGTCAGGGACACCTTCCACTATCCCAGACTGCTCCAAGCCCCATCCAGCCTGGCCTTGGACACTTCCAGGGTTCCAGGGGCAGCCACAGCTTCTCTGTGAGGCCTCTCCACTCTCACAGCCAAGAATTTCTTCTCAATATCCCATCTCTTCCTGCCCTCTGTCTGTTTGAAGCCATTATCTTTAACCATATCTTTATTTTTTTCTTCCTTTCTGGAGAGAAACTGATATTCATTGAAGAATTTTGGGACATAAGTAAACTTAATTCCACTGTGGGGCATGTGAGGTGATCTTGATGTTCTGTGTTGAAGCAGAGGTGAATCCTAAGGAGTAGGTTGTCCTTGGATGAACCAGCCCTTTGGAGTTTATTCTTCACTAAAAACACTCTTTTATCTTAAAAGATCCTTGATTTGCTTCCAGAGGCTCCAAAAAAAACCCAACAAAAAAAAACCCCAACCCAACAAAACCCTGATTGTTTTTAAAATGTCAAAATATCAAAGACAAACAATTTCTCCCGGACTAGAAGGACGAGTTTGTGATCAAAGCCCTCATGGCTGAGCTGCTGCTGCTCAGCAGGGAGGAGAGCAAGACTGTTCAAGTGGGAGCAAAATTACTTCCCTATCTCAAGTGCATTAGCTAAGAAGGTCAAGTGGTTCCTCTTTGTTTTCTTCTCACTGCAAAATAACTTCAGCCTGTTGGGCAGAGTTGAATCTGAGAGAATTCCAGGCTGTTACCAAGTTTTTTTGGATAAGGAAGCTGGAAAGAGGCCTTAGTAGTGACCCCAGTAAGGTTGGGGAGACAGTTGGATCCTAAACCCTTCCAGAGGGTCAAGAACCCATGTGGCAAGAGACCTTATAAAATCCCCCAGCAGGGACACTGGGGAACTTCCAGCAGTCCTGGAAAAGGATTGTCAAAATCCTCTTTTTAATTGCAGCAAAATTTAGTCGGGTGTAGTGGAATGTGTTTAAAAATCCCATGAAAATGGAATAAGCAGACAAAAAGCTGCTGAGGCAGGTGAGGAGGCATCCGAGGTGAAAGAGTAGTAATTGAACAGCTGGCTTCGAAGAGGCGAAGTAAAAGACACAGGAAAATGTTCAGCTTTTTTGTGAGTTTAGTTATTCTGAAACAGGTGTTCCTGTGTGGAGCAGAGGGCAGGATTAGATCCCACTGATCCAGTCAGATTGACAGCAGTAAAATTAAAAATTAATGATGGACTAGAAAACAGCTCTAATTTAATAAAGTGGTGGAGGTAAGTTAATGACTGCTTGCTGTGCCGCTCTGTAGCTTTATTTCTTTCTTGCGTGTGCTGGAGCAAGTTGTGCAAACTCCAGTGAACATTTAGGCTAAAATCAGGGATTTTGTTGGAGTGGGGTTCTAACAGAATTCCTTTTTTTGGGACTAGCTTGACAAGAGTAAGCTGAAGCCAGGGACGAGAGTTGCTCTGGACATGACCACTCTGACTATTATGAGGTAGGATTCTGCTCTTCTCATCATAAAAAGGGGGAAAAAAACATTACACAAAGACTTGAATAATCACTCCTGCAATATTTTGTAAACATCCTCTGCAAAGCAATGGTTAAAGAAGGACAGATATTTGGAGGGAAGACTTGTGTGTTTGTTTTCTGTGATTTAAAAAGAAATTGGTTGTTCTTTAGAAAAATAATTGCATTATTTTCAGCCGTGTTTTAAAACTTTAAAAAGTTTACTAGGTTTGGGGTTTTTTTCAGCATGTAAGGTGGGAAGAGAAGAAATAATGTTCACATTGCTGTAAAATTTATGGGAATGACTTCATGAACTTATAAATGTCTCTACACAACAAAAATACCTCCTCTTAACTCTTGTTTTCCAGATACTTGCCCAGGGAAGTGGATCCACTGGTTTATAACATGTCTCATGAAGACCCAGGAGATGTTTCCTACTCTGAGATCGGAGGCTTGTCGGAGCAAATCCGAGAGTTACGGGAGGTACCCAGTGCCCCAGACCCCCCGATCAGATACTGATCAATGCTCTCAGTGAAGATTTCAGGGCAAAACCACCTTTTTCATGTGTTTGATCCTCTCAGATCAGTCCTTTCCACGTTTCATTTAAAGTACTTGGATTCATTAAAATGAAGATAATCCTTTGGAGAAGAGGGTTTAAAGGATTCAAGACCCTTTAGGCTGAGGGAGTACCTCGAAGTCAAGTGGGAGGGCCCCCAAAGCAGACTTTGATTTTGCCCAGAAACTCCCGGGATTGCTTTGGGGAATGGAATTATGACAGTAGGGACATGAATTGGGCAAAGAGCATTGAGAGGAAGCAGCAATTGCAGAACCAGAACAGGGGAGTAGATTGATCCATAGCATCTCTCACATTTTCTAATTGAACTGTTTCTCACACAAAAACGCTGCCAATAAATAATGCAGTTAGGTGAAAAACAGGCTGGCAGGTGCATCATTAACTGTTTTAAAACTCAGAGGCTCAGTTTGTTCTCTGTCCCTTCACAGGTCATTGAACTGCCACTTACAAACCCAGAATTATTCCAGCGTGTGGGAATTATCCCTCCAAAAGGCTGTCTGCTGTATGGCCCCCCTGGTGAGTCTCAGCAAAGGGCAACAACAGACCGTGGCAAGAGCCTTCTTTGTTTCTCCTTCTTTCCCTTTTGATTTTTATTTTTTCCTCTCCTTTTTCATTTTTTTGTTTTCTTTCTTCTCTTTTTTTCTTTTCCTCTGTCCCCTCTCTGTCCCCTCTCTGTCCCCTCTCTGTCTCCTCTCTGTCTCCTCTTTCTCCTCCCTCACTTCTCTCTCCGCTCTCTCTTTTTCTCCGTTATCTCATATTTGGTTTTTCCTTTCCCTTCCCTTTTTTCCCCTTTTTTTTTCCCTTTTCCTTTTTTCTTTTACTTTCTCCTTTTTCTCTCTCTTCCTCTCCCTTTTCCTTTTTTCCTTTTCCCCTTTTTTTCTGCCCCTCTTTCCTAAGTCACTGGCAGGCAGCGTTGAGTTCGTAATTAAACAGCTGCAAACTTTTTTCTGTCCAGGCACAGGAAAAACGCTTTTGGCCAGAGCAGTTGCCAGCCAGCTGGATTGCAACTTCCTCAAGGTGTGTAGTGGCACTTCCCCCCCACACACACTGGGTCTGTTTGCTCTCCGGTCTCCTCATCCACATCCTCTGTCCTTCCCAAGGTGGTGTCCAGTTCCATAGTGGACAAATACATCGGCGAGAGCGCTCGGCTCATCCGAGAGATGTTCAATTATGCCAGAGATCATCAGCCCTGCATCATTTTCATGGATGAGATCGATGCTATTGGTAAAGCTCGTGGCCTGGGGGGTGACTGGGCTCTCTTTTTAAGGCTGGAGTCAGCTCTAAAGCCAATTCCCCCCGTTTAAAAGGCAAAAATCAAGTAGCAGAACTGATGGGTTTGCTGTGCTGCAGGTGGGCGCCGCTTTTCCGAAGGCACGTCAGCTGATAGAGAAATTCAGAGGACTCTGATGGAGGTGAGTGTCCAGCTCCTGACTGTGGCCTGAACAGCCACACTAAATAATAGTACAGGTGTGAATTGTTACCTGGGATCTGGCTTTGCAGAACCTTTTCTGGGTTAATAATCTTAAACTACAAGGGAACTAAGTGCTGCTTTTGTAAAAGGCAGCTGCACATCCTGGTAACTCAGCCATGAGTTCAGTGCGGAGACTAATTGAATCTTTTAAATTGCTGAAATGGTTTGGGATATTTTCTTTTGCTTATTGCTGCTCCCTGCATCTATGAAGGTTTGGAGAACCTCCCTTTCTGTCTCCTTTATTCCCAAAGCCACCCAGTCTGTAACATTTTTGGACTGCTGCAGTTAGATTTTCAGAGCTAGGAGGAGCGCTTGTATTTCTTTGTTTCTGTATTAATTGCTTGATAAACTGGGTTGTGTGAAGAGAATATTAAAACCGCTGGTGACAATTAGGAATTCTGAAGCTGATGAGAACCTTGCTTGGCCTGTGTTTGCAAACAGTTTGCCTGGTTCAAAAGAATGTCTCTGCCTTCCATAGAGAATTAAATCACTGTGATCAAAGAGCAAGTGCTTTGAGTGTTCACAATGAAACGCCTTCCTGTGTGTGGATTAGTATTCCAGAGGCTGTTCTTCAAGTCTAATTGGAATGTCTTGGCCTTGGTGCACTACAATCCAAATGTGTCAGGCAGCCATTGGCTCCTTTAGTCCTTGCAATATTTTCTTTGCCTCATTGTTTTAGTCAAGTGTTTCACATTTGAGCTCAGCTTTGGTCAATGTCCTTTTCTCTGGGCAAAGCATTTTCAGTGTCTCTTCAGCCCTTCATGGCTTGGAATGGAATGTTCAGGGAGCTCAAGGCCTTGCAGGATTCTTTTTTTTCTTTTTTTTTACTTCAGAGCTTTTCATCTTGGTCAAGAACACTTAGGCAGGAAAACAGATGAGACTGGGAAGATTTGGGGCTGTTTAAAACCAAAGTTCTGTTTTTTTCATCTTGGTTAAGAACACTTAGGCAGGAAAACAGATGAGACTGGGAAGATTTGGGATTGTTTAAAGCCAAAGTTCTGTTTTTTCATCTTGGTCAAGAACACTTAGGCATGAAAACAAATGAGACTGGGAGGATTTGGGATTGTTTAAAGCCAAAGTTCTGTTTTTTCATCTTGGTCAAGAACACTTAGGCAGGAAAACAAATGAGACTGGGAAGATTTGGGGCTGTTTAAAACCAAAGTTCTGTTCTCTCTTAGTTGTTGAATCAGATGGATGGATTTGACACTCTGCACAGAGTTAAAATGATCATGGCAACCAACAGACCTGACACCCTGGATCCTGCCCTGCTGCGGCCCGGAAGGCTGGATAGAAAAATCCGTGAGTTTTTGCTTCCCAGTGGCTGGGAGGAGGATGTGTGACCCATGGGAATTGTGGGTTTCTGCTTTCATTGAAGCTGTGATTCTTTCTAGATATCGATCTACCAAATGAACAAGCCAGATTAGATATTTTGAAGATTCATGCAGGTCCTATCACTAAACATGGTGAGATAGGTAAGTAGAAGTTCCCTGGATGTCATTCCTACTGCTCTTTGTGGAGATGGGAAGAGGCTGAGTTGGTACAGTGATTCTGCCTGTATTGCCACCTTTACACTGCCCACACAGCTTCCCCTCTTGAAATTCTACTTGTTTGATTTTTTAATGCATCCTGATTGAACTGTTGTTAAGTCTTTGAAAAAGAAAAGCTAATAGAAACCCTTGGAGCCCAGCTGGAAACTGGAAAATCAACGTGGTTCTCATCAGGCAGTTCCTGCTTCTAATGGAATGGCTTAGTGCAAGTAAAGAGTGTTTTCATTCACCCCTCAATGGCAGAAATATTGGTAATGAAGAAGTCTGAAAGCAACAATGTTTAAAAGTCAGGGAGGAACCTTGGAGTCTGGAGATGGCACAAGCAAAATTATTGTCTGGTAGTGGTGTGGATCGTTCTCTCAGGAGTGTAAGGGGAGAATAATAGGATAAAATGGGGAAGGTTTATTTAAGGACTGTGTTACTCTGAGCTGCCCAGGGTCCTGCTTTCACAGTGACTCCTCCCAGCTTTCCTGGAGGAAACTGGGGCTAGGATTTGCCTTTAAAGCAGCACTGGCTGCCCGGGAGTGCAGCAGGGCCCCGTGCCACCCCCACCCCCTCCGTGCTGACAGCAGCGATTCCTGCAGCCCCTGGAGCTGATCCCAGTCACCATCTGGCTGCATCAACAGCTGCAGCTCAGCTCAGGGACAGCAGGAGAGAGCTGGGGGAGGGCTTTTCTTAGCAGCAGTGCTGGCTTAAACCTGCACGTGACTGCAGGCTAAGAGACAGAAGGAGCTCCAAAGCAAATCAGGAACATGAGGTAAAGTTCTTAGAGGGGAACTTTCTACAAGGCATGGAGAGGCAGGACAAGGGGGAATGGCTTCCCACTGCCAAAGGACAGAGTTAGATGGGATATTGGGAAGGAATTCCTGGCTGAGAGGGTGGTGAGGCCCTGGCACAGGGTGCCCAGAGAAGCTGTGGCTGCCCCTGGATCCCTGGAAGTGTTCCAAGCCAGGTTGGATGAGGCTTGGAGCAAGTGGGAGGTGCCCCTGGCCACAGCAAGGGTTGGAAGGAGATGGTCTTGAAGGTCTATTCCAACCCAAACCATGGGGGCATTCTGGAATTCTGCTTCGTCCTGTTCTTGTGTCTTTGGCACTGGAGTGGAGCAGGATGGGATCATTCCTTCTGCCTTTCTGCAAGGTGAGGTGTCAGGTCCTTGCTGAATTCCTGCATGTCATGTGGAGAGACCGTGATGCTCAGCTTTGATACCCCAAAAGGAAGGCCTGAACTTAGCAGCAGGGCGAGGTGGAAATTGAATTAAAATCCAAAGATTTTAAGATTTGCTCAGGTCACAGCATGAGATTCTCCTGCTTCAATCCTGGTGTCTGCTGAAAACCCTAAACTCACAAACCTTGCACTGTTCAACCTTGTTCATTCCCCTCACATTTTTTAACTTTCCAATTATGAAAAGAATTTTTTATATGACTATATTGTACTTTATATTGTACTGCATAGAATTTAAATACAGCTGAAGAACATCTCATCTTTAGGAGCTTTTGGGTTCTCGAGATAAAAACATTCAGTTCAAATGTTTTGAATTTTATACAGAAGGGAAACTGAAAAGTTTTCCAGGGAGTTGGTAGTTTTAAGAAGCAGCCTTGCAAAAATCAGAACTTGCTGGAGGCTCAGCAGTGGTTTAGAAATTGATTTCCACCGAATTATAACCATGGCCACTCTTTTAGTAAATATATGTACATAAAATATCAGACTTAATATATTAAGGCACTAAGTGCCTTTATTAGATGGAGTGTTGGAAGTGGAAAGGGACTGAGTTATGACCACTGGGAGATAACTTTTCTGGGTTTTTACAGCATTTAAATGATAAGAACATTGCCTTGATGGAGCTTTTGCACTTCACGTTGACTCTTGTAACCACAAGATGGTAACTTTGGGATTTAATTATATAACGTGAGCTTTTGGCTGCCACACATTTCTGTTTTAATGGAAGGGCTGATCCAGCTGCTGATTCCAGTTAATTTATCAGCCCAGTGGGCACCTCTTTGCTTGCACTGAAACCCAAGTTTGGTAGCTGGGTCTGTATTTTATTGGCATCCCTATGAGGAAAGGGTGATTTATTCCTAACGGGCATTGGTGTTTTATGAACAGATTATGAAGCAATCGTGAAGCTTTCAGATGGCTTCAACGGAGCAGACTTGAGAAATGTCTGTACTGAAGCAGGTAATTCCTTAACTCTTCATTTGGATGTGCTAAATCTTGGATAATGCCGAATCTTGGAGCTGTTCCTCTGTGGTTTAAACCCAGGAGCTCAAAAATGTTCTGCTGGAACATTTCACTCGAGCTGATCTGAGCCAGCCACTTGCTGGCTGATCATGATGTGTCCCACTGTCTCATTAGAACCAGATACATTCCAGAAACAGGGATTGTACCCATTTGTCTCCTTTTTGTAGAGAATTCAGGGCTCTTGGTACCTGTGTGCCTGGAGAGTTGATGCTATTTTGTGCTTTTTTCTCATGAAAAGTTGTGCACTTGGGGTTTGCCTGCACGGGCAGGCTGAGTAACACCATAAATGCACACTCAAGAGTTTAAACACGTTTTCTTTTTAGTAATCCCCTAGTTCAGAAAGGGGAATTCCCTCCTCTTACCAACATCCAAGAGGTGTAGAAAGTCATGTAGATTGTGTGACCTGGATCAATTTTCGTTTGAATTTGAGTGAAACTTCATGTTCTGTGTTCACACTGTTAAATCCTCCCAACCAGGGATGTTTGCAATCCGTGCTGATCATGACTTCGTAGTTCAGGAAGATTTCATGAAAGCTGTCAGGAAAGTGGCTGATTCCAAGAAGCTGGAGTCCAAGCTTGACTACAAACCTGTGTAAATTAACCATAGAATTTGTGATTGACTGTACACATCCTACTGGGTAAATGCATAAAAAAAAAAAAAAAGGAGAGAAATAATGTACCTCTTGATTATCATTGTAAGGTGTTTGTGTAGCATGTAGCTAGTAATTTTGGGAATGCTAGTTGCAGGTTGGCTACAGGAGCGTGTTTTCTGTACAATTCCGAAATGCAATGTTCATTACAGCCCTGGCTCAGTTAAAATGTGTGGAGATGTGTTGTTCTCTCAGCAATTATGGTGGGAATTTATAAATGTGCCTGAAGGGATTCACAAACAGAAGTCAGTTCATTTCTTGACTTTTTGTATATCAGTAAATCTCCTTTCCCCAAACAGTTTACGAATAAAACATGTTTAAACCTGTTTATCCTGGTGGACTTTGTGTGTAGCTCTCACAGAGAGGTGAATTTTGTGTCTTCTGAGTTTGAGGAGCAGCTTTTCTCTGGTGTAAGGATCGGAGTTCTGTGCCTCCTGTACCAAACAGAGGCAGCCTAACCCTGAGAGAGAGAAAGGATTGGTGGAGTCTAGACAATGAATTTTCCCTAATATCCAATCTAAACCTCTTCTGGCACAGCCTGAGGCCGTTCCCTCTCCTCCTGTCTGCACACAGACCCACTGCACTGTGCAGCGCACCTGAATGTTGGACTGGAGCAGCAATGCGCTAAACTGCTCTTCTGGCTACTTCTAATTATCCTAATTGGATTACTCTGTGTCTGCTCAGCTGACAGGCAAGTACATTAGATTAGCTCTTGACTTCCCAGGAAACACACAGCATCTCCCTGGCAATTTTAACAGCTGTAGTTTTATTTCCTTTCCCATCACAGATGAAGCAGATGGTGTAAGGTGTAGGACAGATAAAACAGGACAGGCAAGAATATTTCCCTGTTTATATGGCTGCTACAGCTTTTTCTCCCTGTTGTGTCAGGAGTGTAAAGATGCAAATCTCAGGTTTAGTTTTAACACCCTTTTGACTGCAGCTCGTACAGCCTCTATGCCTGGAACAATGAGAAAATGAAATAAAAGTCCATTTCTGAGCAGAACGGTGTAAACAGCGAGCTGAGCCTCTGACTTAAGGAATGGCTGCTGAAATGTGATTGTTGAAGGTTTTCCAAAGTTTCATTTAGCAAAAACAGTAAAAAGGTGCACTAGAAATAAAAATTGAGACTGTAAAATTCCAGGGCTAGTATTTCTAAAAGGACACTTCCAATTTTATTTCAGCTGCCAACCAACTGACTTTGCTTGCTTTGATTAAACTTCCCTCAGAAATTCCAGCGACACCAGTGTAGAATTTTGGTTCACCAAAAAGCAAAGGAATGGAAAACTGCAGCTTAAAGTGAAGTCTCATAAAGGATCATAAAATGGTTTGGGCTGGAAGGAAGCTTAAGGACTATCCCATCCCATTACAACCCTCTGCCATGGGCAGTGACACCTTCCACTGTCCCAGGCTGCTCCAAGCTCCAGCCAACCTGGCCTTGGACACTTCCAGGGATCCAGGAGCAGCCACAGCTTCTCTGGGCACCCTGTGCCAGGGCCTCTACACCCTCACAGAGAGCAATTCCTTCCCAATCTCCCATCCATCCCTGCCCTCTGGCAGTGGGAAGCCATTCCCTGTGTCCTGTCCCTTCCATCTCTTGTCCCCAATCCCTCTCCAGCTCTCCTGGAGTTCTCAGAGCATGGGACCTCAAAAAGCAGAAAAAACACGTTCCTGCCCCAACACTGAGATATCTGAGGGCATCATTTACACAAAAAGGAGCACACTGGAGATCGCGGAGCCATTTAGGTTGGAAAAGACCTCTGGGATCATCGAGTCCGATCTGCGGCTTGTCCCGAGCACCGAGGCCACGTCCAGCCCGTCCCTCGAACACCTCCAGGGGCGGGGGGCTCCACCACCTCCCGGGGCAGTGCAGAGACGACCCGCTCGGCGTTTCCAGCTGAGACGTGAGGCGGCAGAGCCATTCCCACGGGCGATAAAGCCAAGATGGAAACGGGCGTGCGAGGACAAGGAGAATGTCAGGGGACGGCGCCAAGGCAGCGTTAATGGCCGCGCCAGGGCGGGAGCGCGGCCGGCGTGAGGCGCAGCGAGCCGGGCCCCGGTCACCGTTAACAGGCGGAGCCCCGTGACCGAAACTCCGGGGTGAATTACCCCGACATCGGGGCCACCGGCGGGCTCGACAACCAAACCGCGGCGGCGGCTGCCCGTGAGGGGAGGGCACAGCGCTGAGGGCGGAGCGGGGCGGGGGCCCGGGGAGCGGGGCCCGGGGGTGGGCGGGAGGCTGGGAGGAGGAGGAGGAGGAAGAGGAGGGGGCGGAGGAAGAGGTGGGAAGAGGAGGAGGAGGAGGAGGAGGAGGGAAGAAGAGGCGGCAGCAGCAGCAGCAGCAGCATGGCGGCCGGGCGCGAGCGGCTGAGCGCGCCGCCGCCGCCTCCTCCTCCGCCGCCTCCATCTCCTGCCGCTCCCGAGCCGGAGCCCGCGGTCCCGCTGCCCAAATAGCCGCCCTGCCCCGGGTCCTGCCCCGCCCGGACAGCGCCCGGCCATGGAGCTCGCCAAGCCGGCCTTCCCCGCGCTGCCGCAGGCCAAAGAGGACTCTGAGGTGAGCGGGAGCTCCGGTGCCGGCCCCTCGCACACGCCCGGCTTCCCCTCACAGCCCTGCCCTCCCTGCCGTGCCTCCCGCGCCTCTTCCCGCGGGATTCCCGCCGGGATCCGCCGCAGGCCGCGGCTCCGCGTCCCGCCCTGTGCTGGTGACACCCCCTGCGACCACCGACCGCATCCTCCCTGCCCTGGTCGCCGCCGGGCTCTGCTCCCTCCATAGCCCGTGCGGACCCCCGGTCCTTCGGCGTCTCCCCTCCGCGGTGCCTCCGGCCTGGAAGTGTCCCCGTATCCCGGGTTGCTCCAAGCGCCGTCCAACACGGCCTTGAGCCCTTCCAGCCGCGGGGCAGTCCCAGCCTCTCCGGGCGGTCTCAGGGAACGGAATTCCCCCCCGCCCCCGCTCGCTTTATCTCCTTTGGCTTTTGCCCACCCGGAGCGACCCCCCGCTCTTTTTTTATACCCCTTTCCTGCGCTCACAGCGTGTCACAGCCTGCCTGCTCCTCGCCCTTTCCGCTCCCCCTGCGTGTCCCTTCCACCTCTCCGCTCCTCCAGAAGCGATCCCGGCGCTGGGGAGGGATTTTCGGCGTGTTCCAGAGGCAGGAGTTGTCCGCGGGCGAGGACAGGTGGCGATGTGCGCTGGGGCTGAGCCGTGCGCGGTGTCCGATTTCTGAACTTGGCTGAACTCCCCGCCGCTGACCCTGGGCGCTGCTGGTTTGGTTTTTGGTTTGTTTTTTGGTTTTTTTTTGTGTGTGTGTGTGTCTCACAAACATCACCGAGTGTCGTCCCCCCGCCCTCCCCGGCCTTTGGTGGCCTCAAATATTTAATGCGAAATGTCGCAGCCTGCTGTGAGGGAAGCTGAGAGTGTCTGAGCTCTTCAGACGTCTGTAGATTGTCGTGTATCTCTAAACATTAGCGTTTAGTTCTCTTTGAACAGCAGTGCTCAGTGCTGTTACGGTGGTAAATGACCTTAAATATGGGAGTGATTATTTTTGTTGTCAGGATTTAATACCCTCCATCACTTCGGAGCTCTACGAGTCATTTGGTTGTTTTCACAAAGTTGTAATCACTTCGTATCTCGGCGCAAATCATCTGCCGCCCTGGGAGGTTTATAATTTGTTTTAAAATTTCTTTCTTGTCTGGAGAAACCAATCGTGTTATGCACAGTTTTGTCTGAGAACGATAAACTGAATTAGCCTGGGTGGCTTTTTATCCAGACTGGCTAAAGAGGAATGTGGGGTTAAAATAAAAATGAAACCAGAGCTCAGTGCCAGTGTAGCAACTCTTAGCTGATGAAAACTGAGATTTTAATACAGTGTCTTTTATTTTTGGCTTTTTTTTTTTTTTTTTGTGGGCTGTCTGTAAATAATGCAATGTGTAGTGTGTTAGAACTTCACATAGTGGAGATTTTCGAGAACCGATTCTGAAAGCTGTGGGAATTTCTTTTCACTATGCTACATTTGTATCCGACTTGACCTAAATACAAGATCATGTAAACAACTTCTGAGCTCTGAATACAAGACAATAAAGAGTTGGAGTATGTGGGGGAAACAGGAAAGTGAAAGCCAGTGGTGAATGTCAAAGTTCTTGTGGAGGTAACCTGTTGCAAGCAAAGTGTAGGAGACTTCAGCCCAGTTCTTAGGAGGAAACTAAAATCATTCTGCCCACAAAACGCGGATTTTCCTGGAAAGCAGAAGATGCTCTGTCGTGCATTGCAGGCTCTTTAATGAGGAGCTATCCCTCAGATTTCAGGGAGTTGCTGGTGGATGGTTTGATGCTGGCCTGGCAGGTTTGATTTCAGGACACTGGGAAGGGCGGGAGGGAGAACTTGGGGAATCCCTGGCTGATTCCCTGCTGCTCAAAAGTGCAGCTTTGGCACTTCTTTAACTCAATCCAAGTGCCACCCTCAGCTCCTTTCTCCGAGCTGACACTCGTAACCATGTCACAGCTTTAATAATAATAATTAAAAATAAAACCAAATCACTGGTTGGCTGCACAGCATCCCATTCCTTGCTGGCACATGGAGAAGTGTGGAGGGGACAGAGCAGCCTGCAGGGATGTGCTCTGGATAAATAGGTCACTTTTCCAGCCTGGATGTTGTTTTCCCCTGTCCCTAATCCATAGTGTGATGTTTGGGATTGCTGGATTTTTAAACCTCTTGGCTTGGGAAATGCCAGAAAACCTGGAACTCATCATTCTGGCAAAGCTTTTCTGGTTTATAGCAGGAATGTCTGTGAACTGTGTGTTCTTTTACAGTCTGGTGATGGCAAATATCTCAGTTTTATGAGTAATAGTGATTATTTGTGATGTGGAACCATTTATTTTTTTTTTTCCTAAAATCAGCAGATTTTCCAGGGTCAGGTCTCAAACTTCCCTAAATTTGAGAAGTTCTGTTTGACACGTTTATACTGGGAGGAAAAAATACGGCTAAAAACCCATTAAAAAGGGTCAGGTTAATAACAATTAGTACATGTTGGCTTCTTAGTACTGAGACATCTCAGTACTTCTGGAAAGAAGGTCAGGAAGGACTGGAATAATTGATGGAATTTAATAGAAATTATTTTCCCATTAAATTAAAAACAAAAACAAAGAACTGGGATATATATAATGAGAACACAGCCACAATTACCAGTTTATTTCTTTGTTAAAACATATTTGCTTGCCATCAGGCTGAGCAAACCAAGTATTCATGGTGTACTTAGAATTTTTTTTAGGGCTCTCCACGGGTTTTGTAATTAAATTAGCAGCCTATTGACTAAGCAGACATATTTGCCTTTTTATTATGCATAAAAGCCGAGTTCCTTTTAGCACATGGGGCTTTTCTAAAAAAGAAATTTACATTTTTGACAGCTATATTTAGTCTGAAATGCTAATGCATTTCTGACTCCTTTTTTTAGCTGCGAAGTGATGCAGCCCATCTAAAGGTGGAACAAATCTATTAAACTTTTTTCCCCCCTCTCGCTTTTGATAGGCAGCACAAACAAACCCCTTAAAACACAGCTTTTCCCCCTCCTCTGCAGACTCTTTTAAAATAAGTAGGAAGCCTGTGTCATTAGAATTATTTTACCTGCCCACGTAATAGAGCCCAAAAAAACGGAGAACAAAACGCTGTGTTGTGCTGGGAAATGTAAATCAGGTGACAGATTTTGATCACAACTCTGTGGGATACTATCAGGCTGCTTTGCATAAATCAGAAAAGTGCTCTGTGGCAGCTCAAGTTGAGCAGTGTCTCTCTGCCCTGATGAATCTGTGCCTCCCATCCAGGGGATCCACACAGGCACAGCAGAGCAGTTTGTAGAATTTGGGAAATAAGGCATGTTTGGGGTTTTTTTTTAGCTGCGTGAGGATTGTCTCGGCGTAACCCAATTCATGAATTAAAAAAAAAAAAAAAGAGGGGGATGAAAAAGGCCATTCCTGCACCATCATAAACAATTCTGACTGTCTGTGTGAGCGTGGCACTCCAGGCACTTGTCCTTGTGCTTCCTGTAAGCTGAAGGATTCTGCCTCCACTGCTTTGTTTCCAGTTTTATTGGGAAAAAAAAATTACATGATGGAAGTTTTTGTCAGTGCTGCTGAATCCTGTGTGCTGATGGTGTTTAACGAGGTGTCTTTAGGACCAGTGTTAAAGAATGGGACAAACAGGAATTGTTTTGTTTCTACTTTCCATTTCTACTTTTCCTTTAGTTGTGCCTTTTATCCTTTTCTGTGGCTTGTGTTTCTCTCTGCTAAAATAACATTTCTTTCCCTGTTGTCCTTCCTTCCTTCCCTCCGTGTGCTCTGTCCTTCCCACCTGCTGTTATTCCTCTTCTCCACCTTCCTGCTTTTGTATTCCTTTGTATTTTCAACAGCAAAAATGTCTCTGGTGGGGCCTTCCCGTTGTCTGAGTGCTCTTGACAGACACAGAATTCCCTGGAAAACTGCTTCCATCCATTTCCTGCCTGTGGTGGCCATGGCATGGAACAGCTCTACAATGGTGGCAATGTCACCAATGTCACCTCACCCTTTCTCCTGCCCCTTTCTCCAGCTCTCAGCCACTTTTTGGGATAGCAGCACTGCCCAAACATTTCCTTCAGCTCTGCTTGTGGCAGTGCCACGCTCGCAGCTTCAGGGAATTCAAGGATTTGGTTTAATTTTGTGTATTTTATAGACTTGCGCCAGGATTTCTGCCTGGGGAGAAGTGTATACTGCACTAGTCAGGTAGTTGCCCTAAATGATTGTTGTAGGTCCATTCCCACTGAAATAATTCCCTTTGTATAATAACCCCCATGTTTTTAATGTAATTGTGCCAAGAACACAAACCATGAGTGAAACTGAAGACGCAGCCTTTCACTTTTGTTCCTGTTTGATGCTAATTTTGAAGCTCTTAAGCACCACGTTTCACAGCGATAGACGTGACAGGTTTCGGTGATACTCAAATATTTTCCTCCAATTTTCTTTCAGTGCCTCATTTAGTTTTGTCTGCTTTCTTATTAAAACGTGGCCAGTGAGTGTGATCTGCTACTGCTTTACCATTTCAAGGTTTCTTCTGCGGTTGTTCCATTTTACAGATCGTTGTAGATTTTTGTGCAAGTCTTTGATGATAACATCCCTCTCCTCCGCTTTGTCGGGCTGTGTAAAATAACTGTGTAAAACGCTTTCGGACCCAAGGTGTGAGCTCATTTCGTCGTGTGAATGACACTTAAAGCTGCCCGGGAATGAAAACCTTTTGTGTCGAGGTCATTGTTGTGGGATCAGGAGCCAGCCTGGGCAGGGGGATGATGGTGCTGCTGGCAGCTGATGTAATCCTGCCCCGGGAGTGCTCTGATGGAACACGGGCAGGCTGGAATTTGAATTTCCCGTGCTGTGGTGAAAGGCAGGAGCTGGAGCAGATCAGAGCCCCTGGCTGGCGCTGCTGTCGCCTCCCAACTTTTGTTTGTGCTGCTCCAGCCTCACAACTTGTGGGAGAACCTTGCAGCAGGCTTGGAGTGTTACAGGGAAACAGCTCCAGGCAAGAGGATTCTGACAGCTCTGGGGTTTTTGAGGTGCACAATCCATCCTTGCAGGAGTCCTGCTGGGATGAACTGTGATGGGAAGAGAAATCTGTGGGGAGAGGGAAGTGATGCTGTAAATCAACAAGAAAAAAAAAAAAAAGCTGTGTGGGAGCTGGGAAAGGGTTGGACCTGGAGTGGTCAGGGAGGTTTCCCTGGGAGCTTTTCCACAGGAGCTGAGTGATGCTCTGGGAAGCAGGAGGAGTCATTGCAGGGGGTGGGTGATGCTGAGCAGGGTGAAAAGCAGCGGTGAAAAAAATCTAGTAGAGATTTCCTGATGTCATCTCCTCTTAACTACAGATTTGATTTCTTTTCCTGGTGGTTCTTGAGAGCTTCTCCTTTCACCTGGGCCAGCCTGTGGTTTGCAGCCTCTGCTAATTGTAAGGCAGCAGGAGCTGAACCATCTGAACTGGGCTTTCTTTTTCAGCCAGAGCTGAGCTTTGACAAAGCGCGGGGCTGTACCTTTTATGTGTGAAAATCAGATGGGTCTGCAGACTTCAGCTGTCAGTGAGGGACCAGTTAAGCTGTGTCACGTGGCTCCATTTCACTGCATCCCTTCTGGAGAGGCATATGCAGGTTTGCTGTTGGATTCAAAAACCCGCTCTCTTTGCTTTCTCAATGTCAAGGCTGCTAAACTAATTTTTTAAAAATAATAAAATCAATTTTTTAGGTTAAGTCCTAGCCAAGGTCAGTTAAAAACAAAACAAAAACCAACTTCACGTCACTTTTTGCCATTAAAACTGTTAATTGAGGAAGAACAGGTGTAGCTGTGGCAAAATGTGGACAAAATAACCCAAACTGTTGGCAGAGCTGCTCGTGGCGTAGTTGGGATTTTGGATACCAAGAAGCTCTTTGTAGTGTGGACAAGTCTTACCTATTAATTCACACAACTTCCATTTGGCTGTGGATGGGGAAGGGAGGCCTTTGGAATGTGCTTTATTCCCCCTTCTCCTGCTTTTTTGAGATCTGTCAGAGGGAAGTGGCTCATCTTGAAACCTTTGGAGTTCTAGGGATTATTTTTTTTCCACCCCATCTCTTTGGTGCCTTGCAAATATTGATGAGGGAGACTTGCAGTGAGTTGTCACTTGTTGTGGAGAACCTCCCAAATCCTTGGCAAGCAAGGAATGCTGTTCTTCCCTCCACCCTTTGTTTTCTTAGCAAAATTCTTGCATTTGATCTGATCGAAAAGAGAAGCTTTTCAGTTGTTACTCATCTCCACAGTGTGGAGAACCTGGCTGATGAATGAATTCCTTAAAATGGAACCTGTGCTTGCCTTCAGTCTCCATTAATAGGTCGGGTTTTTTTTACATAGCTTTGCATAACATTTGAATAATCTGGCATTGTTGGGTTTGAAAGCCTCGTAGGGCTGTCAGCACTCACCAAAATCACTCTTTCAGAGGTTTGTGTACTTGTCTCAGATTAAATGTTTTCCTTAAACACTGTCTTTCAGAGAGTTGTTTTGCAGAAAAAAAAAAAAAAAGTTAAATCCCGTTGGAAACTGTACCTTTTTGGCTTCTTGAAAGGCACTGAAGACCAGTGTCTGGGACCTGTGATGATATTTTTTTTGCTTGTTCAGAACATCTGTGCTGTCTTTTGGGATTTGGCTCCCTTTGGACTTGTATTGCTCAGTTCTTACCTATTGATTTTGCACACTTCACAGCTGTTAGGGCTAAAAAATCCCCGCCTCTGATGCCTTTGAAAGGAATATTTGCAGTATGTTCTTAAGCCGAAATAGTGATGGATTTGTGTTTTCGTTGTGCTCCAGGTTAGGATTTCCTAAATTCTACAAACAGAGTAATAAACCCACTAAAGTGCTTGTACATTCCTGGAGTGCAGCTTAAGCTTTTCAGAGTTTATTGCTCTTAGGCTTGGTTTTAAACATGGCCAAACCTGGGGTTTTCTGGCCTTTTGAGGGCTGAATGATGCTTTTGTGTACAAAGCAATCCAGCAGGGTTGTGCTGAACCCTCTCAGGTCACCCTTCAAAGGATACAGTTCTGTAAATATCATCATTTTGTCACAGAGTTTCTACTTCCAGGAGTTTATTATTCCAGCTGGAACATGCAGAAGTAATTTAGCTACTCCTGTGTCTTCAGCCAAGCTCATTTCAGTGCATTTTATCCCCCTGTTTGTGCTGCCACTTTAGGTGCTGTCCAAAGGGTTGTCTGGAGTGGCTTAAGGTTTGTTTGCTTTTTTCTCCAGAATAACTTTACTGATGCTAAAATCCTTCTTAATTCCACTGCCAAGAGCTGGGGAATCCTCCCTGTGCACTGTGGGGGTGTCTGAGGGATGCACGGGATTTTTATTGTGTTGGTAAAAAGAGGTTTAATGTGTGAAATTACCACTACTGGGACAAGTGTAAGGTGCTCAGGTGAGCAGTGCTGCAATTTAAGGGATCCTTCCTGCTCTAATCCAGATTTCCCAGCTGGAATATTTGGAGTTTAACTTCCCCATACTTTTTGAGGACATCAGAACACAGGACAAGTTGGTTTTTTTTTTTCTTAGCTGCTGGTGTGTGTATGTGAATCAAACAACAGAGTTATGTAAACAAATGTATGCAGCCTATTGGATATATTTGGCTATTCCCTTTTTTTTTTTTAACCTCCAGATGGTAACTGGAATCTCAGCTCCAACTCCTTCATGTGTGAGGGTCAAGGAATGAGTAAGAGCCTGTTAATAGAGGCCAGTGGGAGTTGGAGGGAAGGAGAGACAGGAATAGTCTCAGCCTGAGCAGTTCTTCTGTTCAGCTTTGGCAGAGCTGCAGAACGGAGCAGAGGGTGGGAATGTTGATCCTGGCGCTTGCTCTGGTGCTGAATGGGAGCTGAACCCTCCCAGTGCTGGGCTTTTGGGCTGGGAACGACCCCCAGGATCCTGGGCAGAGTGTTTTATTTACTGTGTGAGGAGCCTGCCCACTTACTGCCGGATGGGGAATGGTGGAGACTCGCTGTGGTCATGGAGAGCACGAATGTCTGGAATTGTTCAGGCTGAAGCCTGAATATTCGGTCAGAGTGGATCAGGGGAGGCAGTGTGGATTCTAAGGGAGTTACCTGCTCCACTGGTTATCATCTGTTATTTCAGTGGCAGCAGGAATGCATCAGCCAAAGGAATTCTTTTGCTTCTCTGACCAGCACAGGATGTTCTAAAGCTTTTTTTTTCCCTTTCTCTTTCCCCCCCCCTGCTCACTTCAGGGGGAAGTTTGTCGAGGTGTGAACGTACAGCTGATTAGGATCTTTTCCAGCCTTAAGGATTCTTTGTAGAATACTTGAGGTTTCTTCACATTAACTTCCCAAATAGTGTTCCTTGCACTTGGGTGGTGTTGGCATCCGTGTGGAAAGGCAGCAGGGAGCTTGCACAGAACTTGTGATTATTTTCTGTAAAATGCATGTACACATCTCTGCCTGAATGTTTTTCTCTGTTGTATATATAATTATTTTTAATTTTCTTTTTTTTTTTTTAAAGGATTGGACCTATCCCATGAGGAGAGAGATGCAGGTAGGATGCTTTTATTTACTGTTTGAGGCCAAACCCATGGAGCATTTAATGAGGAGAAAAAAACAGAGCTGGTATCAAAATCAGTCTTTATCTGTAGAGTGTCAGGCAGCACCATGGAAGACAGAATTAATTAGTTAATTAAGGTGGTGATTTGCCAGCTTGGAAAACAGGTGTGTTTGCATGTCTCTTGTGCAGGTACTAAAAGAGAAATCCCCCAAATATTACATTTTTTGTCTTTCTGAATGTTTTTACATGATTACTAAAAATGCAGTAGAGTTTTGCTTTGTACCTCAAACTTGGAAGTTTGGACAATTAAAATTTCCCCACCATAGTGTCAGTCAAACCTTTGCACAAGATAAGATCTACCCACCTGCTTATATTCATTGGTGGGGAGATAAATGGTTAAAAACTGATACTTTCCCACTGCCAAAGCCTGAGGAATTTCCATGAGTGTGTCTCTTTTCATGAGAGCAGTTTGGAATCAATTACAAGACAGGATTATAAACCAAGTTAAGAGTTCCCTTCACTTGATCTGGGGCTGGGTGAGATGCCGGAATCAACCTGGAACTTAGTCCAAACCAAGGACTTTGTTCCTGGTCCAAAACAAGATCACCAGCACCAAGATCATGTTTCTTTTATCCTGCCAAACCAAATTTTTTTTTTTCCCTTGTCCTGCTATAAATGACATTGATTACACATTTCAGGAATATGTAAATTATTTGTGTCCATGGCCGTGTTCTGAGGTGAGTGAAAAGTGTTATTTCAAATCATTTGGAGTTGGTATTAACTGTCTGTTCTTCTCCTGCCTCCTAGGAAATCTTACCTGGGTTATTTTTAGGCCCATATTCTTCAGCTATGAAAAGCAAGGTATGATTTTTCAGAATATTCTCTCCCAGGGAAGCTTTGCTGTGGTGATTTGATATGTTACTGTGGAGATCTGCTCGAGTGTATCTACAGAGGTGTAAATTTGGCTGCAGCTCTGAACTGAGACGTGAAAAATGCCAGTGTGGAAGGAATATTTGGTGCGTTTTGTGGGATGGTCTGAGCTATTTGTATTAAAATTGAGTCTTAAATGTAATTTTTCTTAGAAAATTTAAACCATTTGAGAGACGCTTCACACCAATTCCTGTTTCCTTTCCTAAAGTGCTGCAAGACAAATGGAACTGGTCACTTACACGCAGACGTTAAAACAGGGAAAATTAAATCTACAGGAAAGTCAAACACTGCTCAGGCACAGCTTGGCTCTGCAAATTTGCTTCATGGTTTAAATGATCTTATTTTCATGGTCTGATTCCAGCAAGAACCCAGTGCTGGCTGCAAATTCCTCCCTCATGCAGGGACTTGAAATTTCAGGCAAAGTGAAAGGTGGGGAGAGACAAACAAGTTCATTGAACGTCTTCCTTTTTCGTAATCTTTTTTTCTTTTAGAAAAACAACATTTGCACACTCTGAATTCTAGAAAACCAGCTCAGATTTCCCTTGATACAGCCCTATTTTGTATATAAGTACAACTTTCCTTTTTATTGCTGTCTGACAGATGAATCTGTAATTTAAAAAAGATCTTTTTTTTTTTTTTTGTCTTTTTTCCACAGCTACCTATACTCCAGAAACATGGAATAACCCATGTAATATGCATACGGCAAAACATTGAAGCAAATTTTATTAAACCAAACTTCCAGCAGTTATTTAGGTGAGAAATGATCAAGATTCCTTTGTGTGTGTGAGTGTGTTCTTTCCAAATATTTTCACGTTGTCAGAATTATTTGAAAAATGTGCTGAGGTGCAGAAAGACTCAAAATCCAAACCATGAGTTGTCTTTGTCCTGAAGGAGTCTGTAAATTGGAATTATCCATAGTTTGCAGTAACTGTTTTCAGTTTTAGGTGATGTCTGAGAGGGGGAAATCTGTCAGGGGGGTGTTGGAGGAGATTCCTCACTCCTTTCCTCACAAAGTTCTGGATTGAATTTCTGGAGTTCCGAGCAGGAATTAAAGACAGGGGGTTGTAACAGCAACTCCTTAGTGCTTTTGTACTCACAGTACATTTTCCTTGCAGGTATTTAGTCTTGGATATTGCAGATAATCCAGTGGAGAATATAATCCGATTTTTCCCTATGGTGAGTGGATGGATTGGGAAGGGAATTGCCCTTCAGGAGTTTTCTGAGCTAACGAATACCAGTTTCACAATTTGGGATACTCAGCCTGAAGCACCTGGAAGTGCTGCCAGCTGTTGACTTTATTATTGAGACTTTAATAAGTGTGATTAACTCTTTTTTTACAAGTATGGAAACAGGTGGAGTTGTAAGAGCTGCTTCTTGTTATGGTATTAAAAAAAAAAAAAAAAAGAAATAAAAATTACAAAAGACTGGCCTCAAACCAGAGATTTGGTCATGGGGTAATTCTGCGGCCCTTGATCTGGGAGAAACTTCTGTTTGAGCCCAAGAATATTTACATTTCTTGTATGAAATGCAAAATAGTAACTAAATTTTACAGTGTCTTAAAACATATTTACTGCAGAGGAATTAAAAAGTAACTTGTAAATTAAAATGCCCGTTATTAGAACAAACACCTGGCTTTGACCTGTGGGTTTGTATCTTTATTTCAGTTTGCAACTGAACAAAAGGATTTTGTTCCTTCTTCCACCAAAAAAACCCAACAGTGGTTTTGCCCTGACAATTTCAAGGAGTAGTTTAAAATACAAAAGAAATACAAATTTCCAGTTGTGGTGAGGTTCAAGTCTGCATAAAGGTGCATTATTGTCACTGTGAATAAAGACTTATATAAAAATTATACCAAATTTAGGTGTTACTACTACTTGCACTTAAAATAATCTGAAAGTTTGAGTTTTGTATTTTTTTTTTCTTTTCAGACTAAAGAATTTATTGATGGAAGTTTACAAAGCGGAGGTAAAATTATATTAACTTTTCCCTCATTTATTAAGGTGTTGTTAGAGCTTTTAAAGTAATTTAGGGGTATATATTAGAGCCTCTCAAATATGAGCTTTTCTTAAATTTGGGGGTTTATTATGCTTGATTTGAACTCTGTTAGACAAATTCAGAGCAAAGTGTTCTTTCCTTTTGCCTCTGACTGGGAAATCAACCTCTGGGTTTGGGCTTTTTTCCACTTGAAACACAACAGAATTTTGTGCATGAAATTTTCTTGTCCCCTCTCTAATGTAGGACCTGAAATCTGCAATTCAGTTTATACAAACATGGTTAATTTTGGGGTTTTTTTGATTTTCCTTCTCAGGAAAAGTTCTTGTCCATGGGAATGCAGGGATTTCTAGAAGGTAGGAAATGATCCATCCTGATATGAATATTTTTAAACAATTGAAGGATAATTTACTGATTTTTATTTGTTTTTTTTTTCCCCAGTGCTGCCTTAGTTATTGCATACATAATGGAAACATTTGGGGTGAAGTACAGGTAAGTTCAGGAGAGTTTAGAGGTTCTGTAGTGCTGAAAACCTGATCATCTGAAGGAAGACTCAAACCACTGAGACTTTTATATATTTTTCACTGGAGTGTTTCCTCCTCTTTTTAAGGGATGCATTTACTTACGTCCAAGAAAGAAGATTCTGTATTAATCCTAATGCTGGATTTGTCCATCAACTTCAGGTGACTTTTTTTTTTTTTTTTTTTTTTTTTTTTTTAAATTCCTGATCATAACTGAAAAGCCATTTAATGAATCATCTTCCTGCCAAACAGACATTTACACAAATATGCTTCAAGGAAATGTCAGGAGCTGGAGTAAAGCTTGGGAGGAAGATGAGTGGGCACCTCAGTTCCTTAGACTTGAGCTTTGGACAAAGCAAATCCAGGAATGGAGGAGAAATGAAAACCCTGGTTTGTGCAGTGATTAAGAGGCTCTGAAATGTCTTGGCTGGTGCTGAAGGAGCTGAAAAGGAAATGTTGTTTGTTCCTTAAAACCATTTCTTTAGTCATCCTTGAACTTTTCTTTTCCTCTGGCTTCCTGATGGTTTTTGTCATTCATGTTAAAGCTTTGAAGAATTCTCCCCCTCCCAAATCTGTGCCTGTATGAAACACACTCTGAATTACCTCTGCTCATCCTTACTAAGCTCTATGCCAAAGTAATTCCAATCAACGTTTTTTTTGGACCTTTCCAGGAATATGAAGCCATCTATCTAGCAAAATTAACCATCCAGATGATGTCACCTCTGCAGCTGGAGAGATCCCTCTCAGTCCCACCTGGCAGCACAGGTGAGAAGCTTCTCCTGCTTTGGGGGTGTGAGGTGATTTTTTAAGCAACCCTTTAGCAGCAGAATCCCAACCTCTTGGGAAGGGCTTTTGGCTTGCAAGCGGAGTTTAAACTTCAGTGTGAAGTGTTGAAACATCCTGGTTTCCCATGGCTGAGGTTCCCTCTTGCCTCCTTGCAGGAAGTTTGAAGAGGATGCACGAGGAGGACGAAGATCTTGGCACCATGCAGGTGGCAGCAGCACAGAACGGGTGATGGCTGAGGACAAGCGCTGGTTGTAGTGAGAATTCCTGCCGAGAAAGGTGAAGAAAACTAGGGAAAAAACAAAACAAAACACAATTAATGCAAAACAATGAACACACATAGCTTCTTTTCAATTACATGTTGCTTTCAGATGTAAATCTGCCTCTGCAACACACTAAGCATCATTTTTTAAGATGTTGGACTTCTTGAATGAATAGATGGCACTGATTGTTTTACTCCTTTTTTACACTTTACAGTTTTATTCTAAACCAAGATTTTTGGACTTGCAAAGAGGTATTATTGCAATAATGCACTTTTCATACTTGAAATTTCTTTATTTGTATGATATAAAGTTATTACTTTAAACAAAATGCAAGCGGGGGGGATTTGTTTATAAAGTTATTTGTGTAATTTATAACAAGAGACTTTAGTAAAGAAAAAGTTTGCTAAAATTCACCTTGTTCTCAGTATGTATTATGGCAGAAATGGGCTTTAGGAACATGAACATGGAGGTTAATTCAAGTTGAACTATCTAGAACATCCTCAGGCTGGTTTTCAAGGTGTGGTGGCATCATTTGAGGTAAAAACTGGATTTGTCTTTGAAAACTGATAGCCAGGGCACTGCCCATAATGGCGTCAAGACTTAAAGGATTCACCTCAGCTCTTGTAAAACCTTAGACTCAGCTAAGGGAATGCTTCTTGGTGCTTTAAGGTTTTCATGCTGGACATCGTCAGGGTGGTTTGTGCAGCTGTAACTCTCCTGTCTTGTGCAAACACAGTCCTGGTTCTGCATCTGCTTTATTTCCCAGTGTTTGTTGCCTAAAAGCCAGGGCTGGAATGATTTGGGAGCACTGTGGTGACTGAGCAGGGCTGTTAGAAAATCTCCTGTGTTTGGGAAGTGTGAGCTTGGTAAGCAGACTGTGTTTTATCAGGGAAAAAAATGGGCTCAGGATTTGGGGATCAGAGCATCCAGCAGCACATTCCTGTTCCTGCTGATACCCTCTGCCACCTACAGCAGCGATGGAGCAGTGTAATTCCTTCAGGGAGGAAAAAACCCTACAATAAATAGTGTGATGCTTTAGTTAGGAACTTTTCAGCCAGAAGAAAAGGAAGGGATTTATCTCCTGGGGATCAGCACTGTGTTAGTGCCCAGCTGCCTAGCTGAGGGTGCAGTGCTGCTTTTGGAGTTGTAGAGGGCTTGTTCTGCTCTGAACTGACCCTCCAGAAAGGAATGCTCTGGGGCTGTTGGGAAATGCATTCCCAGCCATTGGAGCACGAGGTGTGCCCACATGGCAGCAGTGCCTGGCCCTGCAGAGCCCCCAGACACTGCCAGCCACGAGCTGCTGCTGGGACTGGGCTGGGAAGCATCAAATCCCTCTCCATTTCAGGTCCCTGGGGAAGGGGAGGGATGAAACACAGATGGAGGGCACTGATCCATCTCTCCAGGCTGGGCCGTGTCTGGGTCTGTTCTCTCTGGGGTCCTGGGAACACTCCCTTCTTACTGACAAGCTGGCAGTTTTTCCCATGGGCTAAGGTCAAAGACAGTGCTTTCCTGGGACCACCCAGGGCAGTTTGAGGGGTTTTCCCTGTGCCCTGGACTCCAGCATCTCCCCCTCCTGTTTGAACCAAAAACACCTCTTTGACAGCTTTGTCCATGGATTCCTGAATGCACCGAAGCAGACATGGCACAACTATCGAAAGGATTACAGTGATAATTAACATATATAGAGCTGTTCTTAAAATTTCCTTCCACCTTGGTGGAAGGTCGAATAAATTGAACACACCATCCATCCAAGGCCCAATTTCTTCTCCCAAGTTTGTTCGCTCCATTTTCCAGTTGCCTTATGCTCTCATGAACAAATTTTAAATGCTCTGGCAAATTCATACAGAGGAAAAGAAAACCCAACCCCCAAAGTCTTTGCACGTGGAATGGAGAGATGGTTGCAGTCTTGACACTGGTTCACATCTGTGTGCTCACTTCTCCACTCCTGGAGCTGTCAGAGCTTCTGTGCCTGACATGATTTCACATTCATTGCAGGAATTCACTTTGTGTTCTGTATCTGCAGAAACACAAGCAAGCTCTTTGCCATAGGTTAATAGAGGAAGGGTGCCGTGGAGTCCCTTGTGCCCTTAAAGGAATTTCCACCTGCCTTGCCCTGGAAAAGCGAAGATTACCCCTCCCAGGTGTAACAAAAGGCTTCTCCCCCATGGCTCCTTGCAAACTTTGTGCAATCTTCTCTTTGGGTTTCCCAAGTCCATCACCCCCTCCACAGCATCCCCTTTCCCTGTTTCCCCCTTGGTTATGGGGCCTGGTGTCCAGTTCCTCTCCTCCCTATGGTCACTTGCCCCCTGCCCTGCCCTTTGTACCACCCACAAACCTGAGACACCATGTAACTGAGAGAAACCACGTGATCCCCCTCTTTGGCTCCGGATTTCACCTTCAGCACATGGAATAAACAGCTGCTGGAATTAATCTGGGGCTGGGAGCCTTCTGCCTCTCTGCTGAGCTAGCCTGGTAAGGTGTGTGGTTGTGTGAGCTTGAATTGCTGCCTGAATTCTTCTCAGGCAGTTTCTCCACTGGAGAGGCTGACTGGGATCTAGAAAGGAGGTAGCTGCACTCCGAAAAAGACACACTGTTACATTTCATCACAGTTGTCTCCCTCGAAGCCTTCTTATTTCTAAGAAAAAACAACTAAACTTTGCAAATTAGACTAGCATAATTTAACAAAACAATTTAAAACTTACATGCAATAATCCTTTAAATTTATAAAATATAAATCTATCATCACGGAAACTTTATGAATTTTAATCTTAGATTCAACTTATACTTAACAAGGCCTAAACCTAAAAGAAGCCACACAGAAATCGCTCCTAATATCATCAGAACACCAAAACACAACCCAAAAACATCAAATTACTCCAATCAAAAATCCACTTCTGTCCTCATCCCCCATTGTGATAGGATGTCACTTGCCTGTCCATTGCTTGTGTGAGACGAACAAGGAATGAAGTGAAAGGTTCAGAGGGACCCTGCTTGACCTCTGTGTAAATACTGTCAGGAGCTCCAGCTGGTGGAATTTGCAGAATTGCTCTTTGTGCTGCTTCTTTGGTATCTGCAAGCACATCTGGAGGCAGCTCCCTTCCTTGATTTTCAGGTCTGTTGTGTGGTGGCTCTCTGGCCAGCTGAGGTATGGTAAAAACTGCATCTGCTCCTCCTTGGTACCTGTTCCTCAATTCTCCAAGAGCTCTTCTCCGTTTTGCATCCCATATGAGGAGTTGTGAATCTGTAAGAATCATTGAGGCTATAGATCTGCAGTCATACGGTGTTAAATCATAAATATGGAATGTGCCTTTTAAAAGTTGTCTGAAATACGGTGATCCTAAACCATTCTCTCTCACTGCTCTCATCAGGTCTTTGATCACTTCATGATCTAAACCTTCCTATCTCGGGTGTGCATCTTGTGGACCATAAGCTACTGGAAATGCGATACTTTCCGTATCTGCTGTGTCAAAGTCTTCCTCTTTTAATGCTTTCTTCTTAGTATCTGTCCAATCTGTTGCACTGGATGGATCTGTAGAAATATGTCTCTAAGGTGGAGTCAATCGCTGTGCACCTTGCCTGGGGGTTACTGGCATCTCAGGCGTCCCTTCCCCTCCTGTTTGAGGCGTGGTCCATGTGGAACACACGGGAGGGAAATCTCGGCTGGAGACCGCCGTGGACCCAGCAGGCAGTCCAGGAACAGAAGTGTAGGGTGTTTGTACAGAGGATATGGGATGGGACTGGCTACCTTGTAGGAACTATTGAGCCAAGTGCGCCCCCAAATGTGGATAAACTCCCAAAGCGCAGTCTCTTAATTGGAGGAAAAGTTGCCATACCAGATCTTTTGGAAAAGGAGAGGATTATGAAGAACTTGAGGAACTATGTTGTCGCTGTGGTTGTCTTGGAAACCCAAGCCTTGAACCAGGCATACAAGAAGTTGAAACAGATGATCCTTGGGATGTTATAGGAATGCCTTGCGCAGCAGTAATTCGGATGACGTTGTCAGCAGCAGTGCATGCTCGTTGTTGTTCTGAAACAGGAATATTTTGAGCTCTGTGTTCCTCAGAAGTTGGCAAAATTCCTTGTTCCGCGATGTTAAATTGCTTTGGAACACGTTTTTTATAAACTGCAGGGGAAAACTGCTGCAATCGCGCTGTTCTGCCACCAGGTGGCGCTGGCGCTGGATTGCTCCATTGCGATGGACCGAGATTTTGCCGCCGCGGGATCTGACTTCGGTCCGCGGTCCCGGCTGGAGATTCTTGGGGGGGGAAAAAAAAAATCTCCTGCCGTGTCTTCTGGTTCTTCTAAAAACAGCTTTAGAAATGCGCGTTGCTTTGGGCGAGCACCGAGAGCTTGGTGGACACCGACAGGAGGAGGAGAGTGGAGCGCCGCTTCCCGCGGGGAGGAGGCTCCAAGAGGAAAACCTCCGCCCTGCTCCTGCCCCCTTCCCGCCTCTGCCCGCTCTGTGCCAGCTTGCCAGGAATTGGAGAGGGAGATTTGTCTGAATTTGTTTGAGCCGTGGCGGCCACCCTCCCGTCTCTGCCGGGATAAAGCCTTCCCTTAGCAGGGCAGCGACATGGCTCAGCGACGGAAGATTGATCGGTGGGATTTTGCAGCTGGATAGGGATTTCTTTTGCTCTCTGGGACATCGTCTCTAGGAGGACTCGTCCCGCTGATAAAAGATTTTGCGCCCCTTTGTCATTCTGGGTTGCACAGTGGTACAACTGTCTGTTTACATCTTGCCAGAATAAAGGGTCAAACATATCCTGAGTTTTGCACTCTGGGGATGAGTTAGTCACCCAGACCAACAAAGATTCCAATTGCTGCTTAGAGATTTTTACCGAATGGCTAGAGATTAATTTTTCTAGAGTAGAGAGGATCTCCAGCTGCTCATGTGAGGGTGATCCCCCATGCTCTCTGAACCTCAGAGCTTGCCCAGACCTGAATAGGTCTCTGCCGTCCTCAGGCTTGGTCTGGTTTGTTCTGTTTGCTGGCCAGCAGGTCTTGTCCCTAGTCAAAATCTGAGTGTGGCACCTCTGAAGGTCTTGAGAGAGAGAGAGAATCTTGGCACTTCACTTGTGAAGGATCTTTGATGTTATCTCAGTCTTGATTCGGCTGTTGGGCGCTAGATCTTGTGTTTTGAGTCCAAGATCCCCCTAATTAGGGTTTTTTTTCCCTTTTCAAAGTCCGTGTCAGAGTTAGAAGAGTGGATCTCGTAGCTCGACCTTGAAAGGAGTTTATTAAGTTTTTTATCTGAAGATCAGTGCACCACCTAACACCAGGCTTAGCACACTGAAAAGACACCACTGCCAAGAGCACCAGACCTGGCATCCAAGGTCTCTGAAGGACTTCTAACCCAATTAACTCTTGAAACGTACTATATTTACAATTTTGTACCAATAATTACTACCAATTCCAAACACGTAATTCTCTACCAATGTCTTTGTGCCACCGTCACAGCAGAAGATGGAGTAGGAAGAACTTAGGACACCACCCAAAATTCTCCATCTTGCTTCTATCTACTTCCATTCTAAAAACCCCAAACTATAAATTTTCATCCTGTGACAAACGAAACTACTATCTAATTTAAAGTTTTGTTGTTCTCTTTTCCTCCATAAGTGTTGGCAGTTTTTCCCCTGGGCTAAGGTCAAAGGCAAGGCTTTCCTGGGGTCCTGGACCCTCCAGGGCAGTTTGAGGGGTTTTCCCCGTGCCCTGGACTCCAACACATGACTAAGGACTTTTCATCAATCCAGGTTTGTTTTTTTTCCTGGCATTACCCCCTCCTGGTGCCTTTTACAGTCATTCTGCTCTGTCTGCCTGTCAGATCCTAAGGGAATCTGAGATTTCATTTTCCTCAGATCTATTACTAAGCTGTCTATTTAAAACTTCCTGTGTCTGTCTGCTGTAGTTTCACTGCCAGGAGGTGTGTAAAACCCATGACAAGGTGTTTCAATATTTGGTTTTGGAGGCTGAACTAAAGGCAGGAATTGGAAGCAGGGTCCCTCACTGTGGACTGGAAAGAGAAGTGGGGGGTGAATTATTATTTTTATTTCCCAGGTTCAAACACAAAACTGCAACACCCAAGTCTTTGGGAATCCATAGCTCTTCACTGAGGTGCTGAAATTGCCTTTTCCAGCTTAGGGGAAGCAGAGTGAAGGAGCTGGAGATCTCTTCCTCAGGATGAGAAAGGTCTTAGCCAAAAAACTGAATCACAAGGAGGAGATAACATTCAACCTCTGGAGAAGCTGGTGGTGCTGACCAAAAAAAAGTGTTCCAGGCAAGGTTGGACAAGGCTTGGAGCAAACTGGGATAGTGGAAGTGGCCCTGGCCATGGCAAGGGGTGGAATGAGATGGGCTTTGAGGTCCGTTCCAACCCAAACCAGTCTGGGATTCTCCAGTATTAATCAACTATGTTAATTGTTGATAAATACTGCTATTTATATATATATATATATATATTATTTGTATGATTATATATAAATATAGAAAAGGTCATGGTTGATTTTATATATATATTCCCTCTAAATATATATATACATTATAAATATAAATGAGTTATAAATATGTCACATATCGATTTTATATATACATGAAATACATATCCACATATAGATTTTATATATACATATATAATATACATATTTATGTTTATATTTTAACTCTATTTTTATACATACATGATACATATACAGGGGCCCTTGCTATTCCCTCTTGAGCCCTTTGCACTGTGGATAAATCCACAGGACCTGCTGCAGGTCCTGTGTTTCTCCTCTCCCCGAGGCCATTCAGAGCTGGCACTTGGGGCATTGTCCCTGTGGCACTTTCAAACACCCACAGGGCACACCGGAGCCCACAGTGGCACCTCCAAGTCCCCAGCCTGGGCACTTCCAGCTGCTGTTTTTTCCAGAGGGGTGGGAATGTCACCTCGGGGATGAACAAAGAGCTCTGCAGCTGCTCTGAGGGGGCTGTGCCCCGGCAGGGCCATTGTGATGCAGCCACAAGTCCCAGCTTTCAACCCCATTCATGTGTTTGACAATGATCTGAGCCGGGCCACAGCACCTGCTGCTCACTCTCATCTCCTCATTAACTCTTAATGAAGGCCTGGGGTTCTTTAGATGGTGTAGGTACCACGGAATTCAAATAATCCACTGTAAATCGGTGGAAATTCTGAATTAACTACAACTCTGAAAGGCAAGAAAATCCACCTCAGTCACTTGGGGCAGCAGAAAGCAGGAGCTGCTTTACAGAATGAGAGTCAGGGCTCTCAGAGGAGCACACCTGCTTCCCCTTGGGAGAGAAATCCACATGGAATTGCTGAAAGTGTTCTTTTCAGCCTAGGGAAGGGGAACAGGTAACTGCAGCAGGTGCTGCTGCTCAACAAGCACATCCTCACTCCATGAAAAACAGTCCAGATATACAGGTGGCAATCATTTATTCAGCTTCAACAAAGACATTCTTTAAAAAAATAATCAATAAATAAAGCAGACATCACCAAGGAGACAGTGGATGGAGTGGAGAACCCTCAGGAAGATCAAGCAGAGCCCCCAGCACTGTAGAGTCGCTCTCCAGAGCACAAAGCAGGACAGTGTGGAAGGCCTGGCTGCCCACAAACAACCCTGGCTGGGTATAATGCCCTATTCATGGCTGTGGGATTTGTCACTCCCCACACAAAACGCCACTGTTGGCAACAGGGCTTTGGATGCTTTTTGCTTTTCACCCCCGGCAAAAGTGCTAAAATCATTGATCCAATCTTGCAGCAAGAGGGAAGCTCCGCAGCAGCAGCAGCAATTCCTTTAGGAGCAGAAATGGGGGATTTCTCTCCTGCTTTGCTGTGCCACAGGTGGAAATCCCTCCTGGCAAAACCAGAGCCCCCCCCCCGGCCCTCTGGAGTTCCAGTGCCTGGGCCAGGGGTGTTCAGTAAATCCCAGAATGGTTTGGGTTGGAAAGGACCTTAAAGTCATCTCATTCCAACAGGGACACCTTCCACTATCCCAGGCTGCTCCAAGCCCCATCCAACCTGACCCTGAACAATTCCAGGGATCCAGGGGCAGCCACAGCTTCTCTGGGCACCCTGTGCCAGGGCCTCACCACTTTCCCAGCCAGGAATTCCCTCCCAAAATCCCATCTGACCCTGCCCTCTGGCAGTGGGAAGCCATTCCCTGTGTCCTGTCCATACGAATGTCCCTCTCCTTCCTTTTTAGGTACCGAAGTGGCTTTAAGGCTTTTCTGGGCTGAACAGCCCCAACTCCCTCAGTGAAGCTCAATCAGCCCATCCCAATCCCTTTCCCATTGATTATTAGCCAGAACCCCAACTCCATATGGGATCTATTCCTTCAGACATCCCAGTTTCCCAGTTATCCTCTGCCCTGTTGCAAACCGCATTTGGGGTTTTTATTTATGTAAGAAAAAAAAGGTAATTATCCTGAAAACCAAGTTATCAGCTAAAGTGCAGGAGCCTTGCAGTGAGAAGCACACATCCATTTTTAGACTGGGAATTCAGCACAGCCTGTAAGGATTCTCCCCAACCTGCACCAACAGGAACAAATCCAGTCTTGGGAAACAGTGCCTATAAAACTTCTGCTGCACCACCAGCACTTCCATGAGGTGTCATGGAAAAAAAACCCCAGAACTAAGGCCTGTTCTGTGTCATTAATTCTGCATAAGAGAAGCCTCATCCCTTCCCCAGCTACGTCATCTGTCCATCAGCACAGCCAGCAGGACAGTCCCAGGGGCTGTCCTTTGGCTACTGAGAAAAGAAGCACAAACCTTTAGAAAAATACAATGCAAGAAAAATTTTGAGATAAAAATATATACCTTTGGTTAAAAACCATCTCTCTTTAACGAGTCCTCTGTAACTCAGCTAGAACAGAAACGCTTCACCTCGACTCAACAGTAGTAAAAATTAGTTCTGAACTTATTTCCTAACCCAGAGGACCCTTTCTAAAACCTCAGTAATTTTTTTTTTCCCCCCCAAGATTTACACATTTGATGTTCATTATTTATAGGGATTGTTACATATGAAGCAACAAACTATAGAAATTTTCCACGGAGAGAACGTTTGTAGCACAGAACTCCTCTACCAACAGTCTTTCCAAGAAAAAAAGAGAAAAAAACCCAGAACACCTAGAAATCGTTAATTAAAGAACCGTTGAAACATGTAGTTTTCATCAGATACCAAATAGCCAAACTTCTTGTAGAAATCCACATTTTTGGGCAGACACTCCAGCGTGATTTTGTAACAGTTCAGTCTCTTACTTAGCAAGGTGAGGGTGGAGATTAATCTGGAAAAGACAAAAAAAAAAATCAGCAGTTAAATGCTGGGTCAGTGAATATTTAATTAGTTCAGTGAATATTTAATTAACCACAACGCTGAGGGCTGACAGCACTCTCTGTGTTTTCCTGCAGATCATTTTATGCCCAGCTGGTGATCCCTGCTGGCTGAATTCTTCCCGGGTGCTTGACAGGAAGGTGTGAGGTGTAAAGGGCTTTGCTGGATGGCAAAGGTGGGGAATACTCACAGTTTTCCAAGCTGCTTCCCTCTGCACTCCCCGCTGACCACCACATCTTCTATCCTGCCTCTCTGAAAACACAGGCAGGTGTTTGTTAGCCTTGGAATTGCCCTTCCAGCTCCCTGTGTTCACAGCTTGGCTGGGACTCCTCAGCCATCTGCTCTGTCAGAACCACGTCTGACTCCTTCAAAAGCTCCCAGGGATAAATCTCCAAGTGCTCCTTTTCCTTAGGAAAAGCCAAAGCTTCCTTTTACTATCAGCTCAGCACTCAAGGATGTGATATATTTTTTAAATACACAAAATACTTGATCTTTTAAAAAAATCTGTTTTTTTAAATATTTACATTTTTAAGGTTGGAAAAGCCCATCAAGACCATCGAGCCCCAACTGCCAAGGCCACCACTGACCCATGTCCCCAAGTGCCACCACATCCACATGGCTTTTAAATCCCTCCAGGGATGGGGACTCCACCACTGCCCTTCTCCACAAGGAAATTTTTCCCAATATCCAACCTAAACCTCCCCTGACATGACTTGAGGTTGTGATCACACAGTAGCACCATAAAACCAACACACCCAGAGTGTCAGGGCCAGGATCTTTTCCTCCCTTCCCAGCTGCAGGATTTACCTTGGCACAGGAGTGAGTGAATTTATGTTCTATAACCAGCGTTGCCGTAGCGACAATCTGCCCCAGGTTTGTGTCCTCCACCACGGTTACAAAGTAATCTCCAGACCTCTTCATGTGCTCAAAGGTTTCTGTGGGAGCAGGCACAGAGTGGAACAGGCAATTCAGGCTCACAGGGAACTGCAGTTAAGTCTGATATTTGCAGCAGTCTCTGACTGCAAATCACTGTGGGATCCACAGGGATGGATGCACCCAAGATCCCGGAAAATGAAAGCCCCAGAGTGAGACTAACCCATGAAAAAACAGGAATTACACAAATTTCTTTTTCTTATCTGCTCAGAGAACCCTCTTTGCTGAGCAGCTCTGCACATGGGTGCTACAGCACCAAATCATGGAATGCTCTGGGTTGGAAGGACCTTAAAAGCTCATCCCATTCCACCCCCTACCATGGGCAGGGACACCTTCCACTGTCCCAGGGTGCTCCAAGCCCTGTCCAGCCTCCCTTGGACACTTCCAGAGATCCAGGGACAGCCACAGCTTCTCTGGGCACCCTGTGCCAGGGCCTCTCCACCCTCACAGGGAAGAATCTTATGGAAAGTGTTGTCCAGCCATGGCACAGCTGCCCACGGCAGTGGTGCAATCCCCAACTGTTTGATTGCATTGAAAAGCTGTGTGGATGTGACATGTGGGGACATGGATTAGTGGTGGGTTTGGCTTAGATCCCCGAATCCCTGGGATGCTTCCCTCCCTGCCTGTCTGGCCCAGGAGTGGGATCTAAAGGGGACCAAAAGGAGGTTCAGAGAGAGCTGGAGAGAGATTTTGGTCAAGGGCCTGGAGGGACAGCACCAGGGGAATGGTTTCCCACTTCCAGAGGGCAGGGTTAAGTGGGAGACTGGCAAGAAATTCTTCCCTGAGAGGGTGATGAGGGGCTGGCACAGGTTGTCCAGGGAAGCTGTGGCTGCTCCATCCCGAAGAGTGTTCCCCTCCAGGTTGGAAGGGCTTGGAGCAACCCTTGGAGCAAATGTAGCCCAAATAATCCATCCTACCAGCTATCTAAAGCTCAGTCTAAAAACCAGTTTCACAACTTAGGCCTGTCCCAGCCAAGCAGCCCTTGGGGGACAGCTGCAACTGGATCCAAGGCTGAGTGCCAGGGGGAGCTGAACCAATCCCTCCCTCTGGCATCAGGCACTCAGGCGCCTCACCCCTGAGCAGCTTTGCTCTCAGCATCAGGATCCTTTGATTCCCTATGGAAATGCCAAGGAATAATGAGGTACTCACTGATGAACTGCTCCGGGCTCACAACTCCAGTTTCTGTCAGCTGACCCAGAACTTTAAAAAAGCCTGTCAGGAAAGGAGGAGGGAAAACAACTCTCAGTGAAGGACAGACACACAACCAGCTCCAAACAGCAAGGAACAATCCAACACAGCTATTTGGAGAGGGACCATCCCATCACAGTGGGATTGAACAGTGTTGAAGGATTGGCTAAAGCTCAGTAAGCCTGGAATAATGAATCCAAATCAATCTTTTTATCCAAATTCCAGAACTGAAGGAGAATTCATGGACCAAGATGCTTGTTCATGTTGCTTTGGTAATAAAGGGTACAGTATGAACAACTGTGCTCCCTCTCCAAAACCATGGTGAATGGGAACTTTTGGATTATTTGGAAGATTTTACTTGAATTTTCAGATTAAAACATTAAACCGAATGTTCAGTGTTACCCAATACAGCACCAATCCACGATGCTAAAAGCTCAAATTCAGGGATGTGGTCACAGCCCCAAGGCTACCAATGATCTCTGTGGGTCCCTTCCAACTCAGGATGTCCTAAAATTCCATCACTGTTAACTGATAAAAGTAATCCAAATCAGGGAAAATAAGCAATCCCAATCTACTGAGAGCTCCTGCAGAAAAAGTCACCAGCTCAGCCCCTCGGTGTCATTTCTGGCGATGATTAAGCAGGATTCTACCTCGATTTATATCAGCTGTGCAAAGTGGCCTCAGGACCAGCCCATCCCCTGGATCCAGTGGAGAAATAGCAGGAGAAAAGGTCGTGGTGTTCTCACTCCAGTCGAGTTCCTGCAGGATCCTGGGGTCAAACATGGGCGTGTCATCGGGCATCACGGTGGCCACGGGCATCATGGCTGCAAACAGAGATCTGGAACGCAATGAAACAGGTAAGGCATGGCTCAATCTCTAAATAAGTTGTTCCCCCTGTAGCATGCCATGGGATTCTCCTCAGGGATTTCAGGGAAGGTGAATACACTGCTGTTCACTTTGTCTGCTCAGCCTTCACCCGCCGGGTTAAGGGGGCACAGTGCACATCAGCCAGAGTCAACACATGGAGCTGGTGTGTTTATCCTGGAAAAACCCAGCCTGATAAGGCTTGGAGAGGGTCTTTAACCTCTACAGAGAGCAAAGCATCACTCTCAAGAAACCTCCCAACCATCCTTTTCACTGCCGTTCAATTTCAAACCTGCAGTGGGAATAATGCGCTTTTTTTTCTGTTTAATCCCTCGGGCACAAGGTGCCACATCCCAGAGCAGGTGATGGCACAGCCACAGCCCACGCTGCCTCTCCTGGGCTGTCCCTGTTTGCTCCCTGTGTTGACAGAGCCACAGCCCCACAGTGTCCATGGACAGGGAAAAAGCACCAGGGCCAAGGGGACACTGAGACACTGTTAATGATTAAAGACACTGCGGGTTATTCTGGGTGACAAAGGGATGGATTTTCCTCACTGCATCCAAGGCCACGCTGCACAGGGCTTGGAGCCACCTGGGACAGTGGGAGGTGTCCCTGCCCATGGCAGGGGGTGGAATGAGATGGGTTTTAAGGTCCCTTCCAACCTGGAATTCTGTGATAAAGGAAAATAACTCTTACTCTGTCCCCTGTGGGATACCTGGTCGAGGTTCTGGTATGAGCGGAGCTCATGAAAACTTCTAATTTCTTTGTAAATCTTCAGCTTGCCTTAGCTGCAGCATGAACGACGCAGCAGTCACACAAGAGTGGTGAGGCCAAATAAACAGCAGAAAGGAAAAAGTGTTTGGGATGACACTTATTTTAAAATAAGACACCTCAACAGCCCAGAGAAAGAACAGAATGTTTGCTGTGAAGTGTAATGAGCCTCAGAAGTGAAAGTGGCTCCAGAAACCCATCTGAAACTTAACTAAAAAAAAATACAAAAATCTTTTTTTTTAATGCCACCTGCTGGTACACACTGGCCTTTGAATCCCAGCTCTCACCCTAATTCTGCATATAAAAGATGTTGCTGTTACAGCAGTTAAATAGCAACACAAACTCTCATCCCGTGTCAATTTTCAAAATGAAACAGCAGGAAAGACGAACTGCAAAGAGAAACATCTCAACAGACTTCTCTGTTCTTATGTCCAATGTCGCTTTTCCTCTGTCCCCCCGGAATTCCCAAGTGCCCATATCAACATTCTGTACAAAATAAAGCAAACCTCGAACTCCAGCTCAGGGTTACAGCCTACTCAGGGAAAAGCACACAGAGGAAATAAAATTTTCGATGCTCTATGAGCAATGAGTGACTAACTAAGAGTCACTTTCCTACTAACTGTCATTTTCCCGCTAACTACTTCTGGCACAGCTGGAGCAGGATGGAGTTGCAAGCTATGCTCATTGTCTGGAGGCAAGAATATGACTTAGGAAAACGTCAATTAAAAAGAAAAAAGGATTAAGATGCAGGGAAGACAAGCTCTGGCCTGTGGGTCGCCCTGAAGTTTCCCTGGAGCATCCCGGGATCCCCACGTGTCGGGAGCGGGTATGGCCAGCGATCCCCTGAGCTGAGCTGCCATCCTGGGGGACACCCCCAAAGCCCCGGGAGGGTCAGGGGGTGCTTGGCCAGCCCCCCACTTTTGGGGGCTGGGGTGACAGAGCCTTCCTTAGCTTTCCGCAGCTGAAGAAGCCCCTTGAGACATAACAACCTCTCCAAGGGCTCCCTCCATCTCACACATGGCCCCTTGAGGGGATCCCCTCAGCCCCTCCACTCACACACAGCCCTTCGGGGGGGTCTCCACACCTCACAAGAACCTCGAGGGGGTCCCACACATGGTCTCTCGGAGGGTCCCCACAGCTCCCCTCAGCTGAAGCTGCCCCTCGGAGGTAGAACCCTTCCACAAACCAACCCCTCACCTCACACACTGACCTACTGAGGGCACCCCCTCACTCCATCCGCATCCTGTCGCCTCACACACAGACCTTCGGGGCGGTCATACCAAGCCCACACACACCCGCGCAGCCCCTCGCTGGCGTCCCCACGGCCGCTCCCGAGCCGAAGCAGCCCCTGGGCGGTGGGAGCCCATCCCAGACCGACCCCTCCGGGGGTCCCGCTCCCGCGGCCCCTCAGGGCCCCCCGCCCGCACTCACCCGCGCGCGCCGGCCCCGCCGCACGCGCCGCACGGACGTGGCAGGGTGGGCGGGGGCCGTGCCGGGCCCACCGCGCGCGCGCAGCCAATCGCAGCCAATCGCAGCCAATCGCCGCCGATCTTCGCCCTCCGGCCACGCCCCCAATCGGCGCCTCGCCGGCGTCGCGACCTTTCGGGGCCCGCCCCGCCCCCTCGCGCGGGTTGGGCGGGGGAGCTGCGGACACGCCCCCTCCTTCAGAGAGACCACGCCCCTCCCCGCCCTCAGGGTTCCGCCAAGATGGCGGGCGGTGGCCGGTGGGAATGGTGCGTCTTGTTCTGATTTTTTTGTCCCGCCGTTCTTCCGGCCGCCTGAAGGATCTTTTCACCCCCAGAGAAGCCCCAGGGGTCTCTGCGAGGGGAAGGGTGAGGGCAGCGAGGCACGACACGCCTCAGCTCCCACACACCCCTCTCTCCACCTCATGGGCGCCGAGGCTGAGGCATTTGATGGGTTTGGAATTACAGAATCATGGAATTCCAGACTGGGTTGAGTGGGACGGTACCTTTAAAGATCATCTTGTTCCATCCCCTACCATGGGCTACCCTACACCTTCCACTATCTCAGGTTGCTCCAAGCCCTGTCCAGCCTGGCCTTGGACACTTCCAGGGATTCCACAGCTTCTCTGAGCAACCTGTACCTCCTCACCCTCACAGGGAAGAATTCCTTCCTAATATCCCATCCAAACCCACCCTCTTCCAATTTAAAGCCATTGCCTCTTGCCCTGTCACTTCAGGCCCTCACTTTGATCGTTTTTATCTCAGTGGGATTGTTTTTGGAGGCTCCATTTCTCTGCTTGGACAAGACCTGTGCTAGGATGGGCCTTGTTCAGCCTCCAAGGCTGACAGGCTTCATGAGTGAGGGTTTAAATTCCCTTTCAATAAAAAAACCCAACTTTGGGATCATCTCGAGAGACGGTTTTATGAATAGCTGAGGTCAGGGCACGCATGTAGCCTGCAGCAGGGGAACTGATGAACCCAATAATTACACAAAACACTTCTGAGACATGATTCTAGTTTTCCATGTGTCTTCCCCTGTTATTTTACCATCAGAATGAATCATTCTGTAACCGTGGAAACAATCAACAGTCCTTATTTTTTGACTTCTTCAGGCCCAGAGTGACCAGATGACACACACACCGACCGACCGACCGACCTCCCTCCCTCCCTCCAGGCACACCCAAAATCTGGGGGCGAAGCTCCCAGACTGCAGCCAGATGAACCACTGCAGTATTTAACCTTTTATTGCAAGGGGAAGGCACAAACTGGGTGTGAGTTTCCCCTCCTATCCCTTCTCGTTTGGTTTGAGGGATTCAGAGGACTGGGAATATCCCATCCATGCTAAAAATGAATTATTATATTGTTCTGCTTTGCCTGGTTGAACACTGGGACTGTGGACACGTTTCCGTGGTGTGAAAAATGACAGACTGAGGTTTAGCTGAAATCCCTCAGCAGTGCCTTCTCCTCAATGGAGAGATTTTATGGATTTGAGGGAGATTTTAAACTTTGTGTGAGTAAGTGTGGAGAGTCAATGCTTTCTAAAACCAAAACCAGGCCATAACAAGGCCATGGCCACGTGGGGTCAGCCCAGCTTTCCCCGCTGAGGCTCAGAGCAGAGGTCCTGGACCTGCAGCGACTTTTGGACAATCCTTTTCCAGGTGCATCCTCCCAGATTCCAACAATCTGCTGTGGAGGGACATCCTGACCCAGAAGGTGAATCTGTCCTCTGGGATTTACCAGCTGAGCAGTGTCCTCTGTGTGTGTATCTCAACTTCTGACCTCCAGCGCTCCCTGCAGGCAGTGGAATGTTAAAAAATGAGGGGAAAATCCTTTGTTTTGGTTAAAACTCTCGCTATGCCCCAGCAAGGCTGAGTTCGTCAGTCCTGGAGACCGGTGCTGTCCTGTTTCCCACCACAGGTGCTGACAAACCTTTTTGCATGTGGGTTTAAACCAGAGTCTAAACCAGAGCAGGGGAATGATCTGGATGGGGAAAAACCTTCCTTGCCATTCCAGGCTCTTGTAAATAGTCTTTCTCCATGTTTTTTGTAGGCTTCCTTCAGGCACTGGATGCTGCAGTTAGGTCACCCTGAAGTCTTTTCCAGGCTGAACAATCCAAATTCTCCCAGCTTTTCCTTGTAGGAGAGCTGCTCCATCCCTCTGATCAGATTGGTGGCTTCCTCTGGACTCGCTCCAACAGCTCAATTACATTGATTGGTGTTCCCAGAATGGGAAAAACTGCATCAGGGATCAGCCACTTTGCTGAATCCACACTTGAAATGGGCTCTGCTTCTTTTCTGCTGAGCAGGGACAGGACCCAGGGAAGGGCTGGATCTGTGCCAGGGGAGGTTTAGGTTGGATCTCAGGGAAAAGGTTCCTCCCCCAGAGGGTGCTGGGCACTGCCCAGGCTCCCCAGGGAATGGTGACATTCCCAAAGCTGCCAGAGCTCCAGGAGTGTTTGAACAGTGCTGCCAGGGATGCCCAGGGTGGGGTTGTTGGGGTGACAGGAGTTGGACTCTGATCCTTGTGGGTCCCTTCCAGCTCAGGATATTCTCTAATTCTTTCCAAGGCTACCAAAGATCCACAGCTCCCTGGTATCTCCAAGGCCAGGATTTGGCTGCTGAAGACCAAGGGGAAAATTGACATAACACCTTTCCACTGTTTCCTCATTTCCACATCTCGTCTCTGCTGGTTCCACTGTTGCAGCAGGGGGAAAAAAGCCTAAAACTCCAGCAAAGTGATCTCCTTTGGCTGTTCCACCAGGGAAATTGCAAATCCATGACTGCAGGACATCCAGAAAGATGGGAAGGGAGCCACGCGCTTGTTTGATGTAAATGTCGGAGCCTGAACACACCCAGCTTTATGAGGAGAGAAAAAGTGCACTCCTTCTCCTTGGGCTGCATGACACAAGGGCAGGAAGAAGGGAGCAATCCTTGCCACAATAAAAGTGTTTACATTCTGTTTTGGAAACATGCTCAGGGCTTGGAATACCCAGGGATCGGCCTCTTTGGTTCTTTTAACCTCTCATAGACAGGGCTGCATCCAGCCACAAACAAATCCTGAGGGGTGGAAATGTCTGAAGGGCTGCACAAACCAGCTCCAGGCACCTGGATTTTGCAGAGGATCCAGTGCCTGTTTATCTCCTGGAGACAAAGAAGCTGCTGTGTCTCCCTGAGTGTTTCCTACAGACACATAATGAGAAACTAAATACCTGCTCCAGCTTAATAAAGTCAAGAGGAAACCTGGCAAAGCTCTGCCGCCATCCAGATGGCCTCCTGGGCCTAGGAAATGGCATTTCCTTGGGGTTTGGGATAGTGTTAGTGCAGTTATGGAAGGAGAAGTGGATCTGGACCCTGTCCGCCTCGCTGGAAATAATTATCCCATCTTTAACCGAGCAGCCAAATGTAATTTAACTGCCCAGAAAGTGTTCAGAGACACAGGGGTGTTGCAGCCCCAGCCTGCCATCCATGGGGGCTGGAAGTGTTTGGTGTCTTCAGGTTTTCCCATCTTTCCTGTCCGTGTCCCAAACCCACTTTTATTTTATTTGCCTAATGCTGACAACATCTCCCCTTATTAATGCTCCAATATCCTGGCTCACAGTCCAAGTCAAGGCTTAAAAAGTACAACAACAACAACAACAAAAAAACTGTAACAAGAAACTTAATTATGGCTCTTGCCCTCCTTTGGATGTGGCTGTTTTATGGGAAGTAAATAGTGTCAGCTCATCCCAAAAAAATTCTCGGAGTGAGAAATGGGGGATGAAGCCCAAACGGTGCTTCTGATCCCAAAGTGCTGCAGGTCCAGGGGTGTGCAGACTGCAGGTGGCTCCGGAGATTTGGGGTAAAAGGACATTTTCTCATCAACCACAGGCAGAGCACTCGGGATGACAGATCTTCCCGTACTAAATGAGCTCACTGTGGATTCCATGAGCTGTTTTTCCTGGGTTAGTGAGTAAATAGCAGCTTTTACCTTTTTCCTTTCCACCAAGGGGGCACCAAGAGAGCATTTGCCCAGTGACTGTCTCTGCACACACGCTGTCACCTGCTGTCCCATCAGTGGGACACTAAAGGAGTGCTCTGTTTCCCAAAGGTTGTGTTTCTACGAGCTCCAGTAAATTCAGAGGAAATACAGCCCTGATCCCTTGCCCTTCTCTTCCTTGGGTATTGGGGGATATATTTAAGGGATGTATTTAAGGGATGTATTTAAGTGTACGAGGTGAAGGACTTGAAGAATCTTCTGTGTGAGACCAGTGAGGGGCAGCTGTTCCTGGGGCTGGAAAGGGACAGGTGGCTTTGGGATCTGAGCCAGTCATGGGATCACAGGGATCTGATGGTCTCAGGTACACCAAAGGGACAGAGCATTTAAACTGAAAGAGGGGAGGTTTGGATTAGAGATTAGGAAGAAATTTTTGCCTGTGAGGGAGGTGAGACCGTGGCACAGGGTGCCCAGAGAAGCTGTGGCTGCCCCTGGATCCCTGGGAGTGTCCAAGGCCAGGTTGGACGGGGCTTAGAGCAGCCTGGGATAGTGGAGGGTGTCCCTGCCCATGGCAGGGGTGGCACTGAATGGGCTTTAAGGTCCCTTCAACCCAAACCATTCTACAATGCCACAATTCTGTGATCATGCCACTGTTGTCCCAGTGGCCATCCCTGTGTCCAGGCAGCGATCCCTCCTCTGTGCCAGGATTGGGAATGTGCTCAGCCCTGCTGAGCTCACCCGTGGCCCTTCTCTCCCTGTCCTTTTTCCCTCTAGGTGGAGTTATTACACATCAGATTTCGTCTTCTGTGTCTGGAGCTGTTCCTGCCGCCGTGCAGACAATGAGGGATCCCTGCCGCTGCCTGGGTGCTTCCCTGGAATTTAATGAAGCCCAGTGTACCTCGGAGAGCTTACACGTGGTGCATGGATGGGATGGGAAAGGTGAGCTGTGCTTTGGGGGAGTGTGGACCAGGGTAGGCTGGGAGTCCCTCAAAATGAAAGGAAAATGATTAAGCAGGGATGCTCCATGGATCATCTTCCCTTAATTCTGCTTTATGAGCTTTTCCTCCTTTCTCTTACCTTGTGGCACAGTTGTAGGTGAGGAAGAGGAGGCAGGAAAACCCCGCAGGGTTGTTTTTGAACTCTGCCTAATTAACAGCATCATTTGGATTGACTTGGTCACAGAGGGCTTGAAGGACAATTTGAGACTTGAAGGTTCCAGGTGCTTTCATGGACATCTGGGACAATGTGGGTGCTGGGGGAGCAGTTGGGCTCTTCCCTTTGCTCCACGCTGTTCCAGGGGCACATCCACCCTTGCTGTGACATCCTGGCTCTTCATCCCCTCCACCTTCCCCCACCAGCGACATTCCCTGTTCTCTTCCAGGATGCAGCACATCAGTGCTTTGCAAGATTTACATCCCTCTCCCTCCCTGCCGTCGTTTCCCTGTCTCAGACACATTCCCACCCTCTCCTCCTGTTTATGGCAAGGGGAAAAACAGTCAGGACATAAAGCAGCTGCCCGAGGCCATCAGCCAGACCCTGCAGCTTGTCCTGAGTCTCACGGAGCCCCCGGCTGCAAGGCTGCATCCTTGCAAGTGCCTGCCATGGGATTTTCAGCTGGGAGATGATGTGGATCAGATGTGGTCCCCTCCAGAGGGCCACCCAGGGTGGGACACAGCATGGAGGCGGGCTGGAGGTGGCCTTGGGGTAGCCTTGTCCCTCTGGAAGGATGGGCAGGCCTCTTCCCAGGTTTGCCATTCCCAAGAACTCTCCTTGCCCTCGCTGCCTCGTCAGGGGAAAAGCAAAACTCACAAACCTCTTTCCTCAGGGTCACAGCAGCTCTTTGCCCTCCTGCCTAAATCTGCTGAGAGCCATGAGGGATACCAGGAACCTGGTTTTCCCCCAGTGTCCCAGGTGAGGTCTGGCCATCCCTGCCCCTGGGTGAGCAGGAATAAGAAGGGCTCATTCCACTGGGACCAGCTTCCCATCTCCCACGGGTGGGGGATGAGCTCAAACCTGAGCTCAGTGGGCTCAAGTGCTCTGAAACAAGAGAAGATGTGGAAAAGAGGGCAAGTTGAGATGGGATATTAGGAAGGATTTTCTGGCTGTGGGGGTGCTGAGGCCCTGGCACAGGTTTCCCAGAGAAGCTGTGGCTGCCCCTGGATCCCTGGAATTTTTCAGTGCCAGGTCAGATGGGGCTCTGAGCAACCTGGGATAGTGGAAGGTGGAATCCCATGGCAGAGGATTGGAATGAGATGGGATTTAGGGCCACTTCTAACTCAAACCATTCTGGGATTCTGTGATGATGATGATGAAGAAATTGCACAAGGGGAACAACAGAGCCACTGTCATCGCATTCCCTGAGCCCAGTTTGAAGGCCAGGGTGGTGCCTTTCCTTGGGATCAGGGAGCTTCACTTTCTCTGGGCACCCCTGCAGTTCCCCTGTGGCCCCTAATGCTTGTTCCTGAGCTGTTCCAGAGCCTCTCTTTGGGACATGTCCCCAGGCAAAGGACTAATGGGAGTGAATCCCAGCTGGGATCACTGGTGTGAGTCAAATTTCTAACCCAGATCCTCTCCCATTTCTCACCCCCTTCTCCAGGCAGGAAATCAAAGCCCAGCTCACTCATTAGGGACGGACCAGCTGTTGACCAAAAGCCAAAAATAAAACCCAGAGCAAATGCTTTATTTGCTCAAACTGCTGCATTCTCAGAGGAGGGGGAGTGGGAGTTTTCCAAGCTGAGGCTTCCCACCAGCTGGGAATCTGCAGCTTCACCAGGAGCCGACAGCACAGGGGAGCTCTGTTACCAACTCTTTGTCTTAGCTGGGGATCAAAGGGAAAATTTTCTGAATGATTTCAGTATCTGACAGGTTCCTGCCTACTTGAGCCACTGTGAAATAATGGATTGGCCTTTCCGAGTCACTTGGGAATTTGGGAAATATTTTGCTGCTCCTGTGTCAAGCTAAAAAAAGAAAAACTCCTGAAATGCAGCTCCACAGCCTCTTCCTCGGATCAGATCAAATGCTGATCATACTGATGCAAGCTCCCTGGCTGCTTTTCTGGGGTGAACTTGGCATGTTGGGATTTCAAGTTCTTCTTCAACTGGAGTTTCTCATCCTCTCCCCCCACAGCCCATCAGCAGGGCTGTTTGCAGCTCCCACACGGGGAAGATCCAGGTTTGCATCCCGAGGGATCGCAGACCTTCGGCCTGGGAAAAATCCCCATTGGCATCCTGGAATTATGAAAACCAGACGGGAGAGCTTAAAGGAGCAGTTCCTGGGGGGAGACTGAAGGCTGAAATATGTGGAACAGCTGGAGGGATGCAGGGGATTTCAAAGGGAAGGCTGGGATGCCGATGGAAACGGGAGCAGGCAGGCGCAGGGGCCGCGTTGCACTGGTGCTTACGGGAAGAGCTGCGGGCGGGGGGCGGGGGGCACTTTATTTGTTTCGGATCTATAACATCCAGCAGATATTTATGGATTTTTTATCTCTTTAGTGCCTCGGGGCTGCAAATCAAAGCGCCCGGGGCTCTTGTGAGACTGAAAGCAAACAAATAAAACCCCCGCTGGTCTCCAGAAAGGTTTGGAGCCGCACGAGCGCGGTCACTGATCCGCCTGAATTTAATCAGACCCATTACACCGCTCCTGGTGCCGTCACTCTGGAGGGCTTTGGATCCTCACCATCCCTTCCTGCCTCGGAGACGAGGGATAATACACCTGGGAAATGAGGGTTGTCTGAGCCAGATGGAGCCAGGCACATCCACATCCGTGTGCGGTTCCAGCTCAGCGCTGGATCCTGGCTCTGGCGACACCAGGTCTGCCTTTCCTGCATCCCCAACCAATTCCAGGAAAATCCCTGGTGGTCCTGAGTGCCCTCAGTGGGGCAGGTCAGGGTGAAAGGTGCTGCTGGTCCCAGCCCTGGGATGCTCAACCCCACGAGGAGCTTGGAGAGGTCGGATAAGGCAGGGCAAGGTCAGATAAAGCTCTCGCATTCCCTCTTGGTGCGAGCACCGGGAATTTGGGAGATGATTTTGCACACAGCCAGGGTGGCCACCCAGGAGCCCCTTCCCGGCCTAAAGGCTGGAAAGTCTCCAGTGCGCTTCCCGAGACACTGCAGTGACTCATCCGCGTTGGGTTTACTATGGATTCATTTAAGGAGCTTTTTTCAGCCTCTGCTCACCACAGGAAAGCCCCTGGGGCGACCGTCCCAGGGCGGGAGGAACGGGAGGGCTTTTGGAAACCCACGTGTCCTGGGTGTAGGGAACAACCCAGCTCCTTTTGGAGCGCTTGGGGATCCGTTTGTGTCCGAGAATCGCAGTCATGGAATGTTTTGGGTTGGAAAGGACCTTAAACATCATCTCCTTCCAACCCCTTTCCATGGGCAGGGACACCTTCCACTATCCCAGGTTGCTTCAGGCCCCATCCACGCAGCCTTGAGAATTTCCAAGGGTGGGGAGTGATTGTCCTCCCCCTCCCCGCAAACCAGCAGCTTCCCCAAATGTCCCTTTTCCATCAATTCCTGTCAGCAGGATGTCTCAATACCCAGCTCTCACCCCCTCCCTGCTGCAGGGGACAGCTCTGCTAGGGAGATATTCCTTTTATTGCTGTGTTTTTCAAATATCTGTGCGTCTGCAAACCTCTCCCGCATCCAAAACTCCGCCGATCGCGCTCCGAACCCCGCTCCGGCACTCGCCCATCTGCACGGTATTAAATTACTTGGGGCTTAAAACGCCGTAGGAATCCCAGCCGACCCCCCAGGCCATGCCTGGCTCACACAGGCATCCGAACCCCCCGCTGCATTCGAAGAAGTGCATTTTCAGCCTGGCAGCCGGTTTGCATCAGTGCGCTTTTTTTTTTGCCAAAAAGTGATTTATTTTTTCCTTTTCCCCTCCTCAAGGTCCTGGAGCGGGGTCAGCAAAAGGGAGGAGCATCATCCCCCTGGCCCCGCTGCTGTCGGAGGGCTGCACTTCTCCCGTTTTCAGGCATCTCTGCCACTTATTTTGTTAAACCGAGGTTGGAGCAGCCCTGTTGGCTTTGAATCTCCCTCCCCATCGTGTGCTTATCACTGCAAGTTGGAAATAATTCCTCTTTCCCAAGCACAGCCCCCGGGTTGTGGATGCCAGGCGGTGACAGCTTTTCCTCCCCGAGGCTGAGTCACCCCGAGGGCTGGGGACACCCACGGGCTGGCTTCTCCTGGGTTTTGCTTTGGGTTTTAATTTGAGTTACTCCTTTGATTACCCAAAGGAAACAACCACAGCCAGATTTCCCTGTGTCAGCAAAATCCATCTCTGCGTCTTCTCCCAGTGCTGGAGCTGCAGGATCTGGGATTGGCTGTGTCTTGTCTTCCCAAGACCTCCCTCATCCTCTGCTGTTGGTTTTAATGCCCAAATGCCCCAAACCCACCTGGCCTGTGATTTCCACATCCCTGGAAACCCTCTGTGCCCACCGCATCCTCGTTTTCCTTTGGCTTAGGATCGTGGAGCAAACAACCACAAACCTCTTTGTCCTCACTGCTGCCTGTCCCTGAGGTGGATCATCCTTCCCTTCCCATGGGTTCCAGCTCTCACCATTTCCCTCCTTAATCCCTTCCCCAGTGTGCTCCTCATGCTTCCTCCTCACCGCTGTCCATCCTCAGCGTGTGGCCATTCCCATCTGTGCCCTATTTTATCTGGTCTTCCTCCAGATTTTAGGAAAACCACATCATTTTTTTTTATCCTTGCTCCACTCCAACATCTCATTACCACTTGGCATCTTTTCATCCAAGGAGAAAGGACGTTTTCATCTAGGAAAGATCCTGGAGAACCCAGCAGGCTCCTTTGGATCACTTCGAACCCCCTGTGACCTCTTCCCCATTTCCTGCAGCTCCAGCCCCGCTTCCCACCCGGCTTGTCCCAGCTCCCAGCCTCGGGGGGCCGTGTGGGGCAGGGCTGTGGTTGTCAGCAGCCTCTGCCTTCCCATGGCCCTTCCCCGACCTCCTCTGCTTTTCTGCTCAGCGTTTCCTGCCTCATCACCTCCCCCAGCTGCACGGCCAGGCCGAGCCCTGCCGAGGTGCCCGGGGACGGATGGACCGAGGCCGCTTGGTCCATCTTTTCACCTCCCCATCCTGCCTAACCTCAGGCTGGGCAGGCAGTCGGAGGTGGGTATTTTTCAGGGAGCCATCCCCATCACACACCCAGCTTTGGAGCTGTTGCAGCTGTTCCTGGTGCTGCCTGCCAGGAGCGTGCTCGCCGCCCTGCGCTCGCGTGTCGGAGCTGCCCGGACTTGCAGCATCCCCAAGAACGAGCCCGTGGCTGTGGGGCAGGATTGGGAGGATCCCTGGCACGTCCTGGGTGCTGCTCCACCCTGGCTGTGCTCCTCTTGGAGTGGGAGGAATGGCCCAGCCCCACCAGGCCACCCCTTATCCTGGATTTATATGGAGCAAGGGTGCAGCCCGTCCCGGGGCACGGGGTGTGAAAGGATCACTGCAGAAATGGGGAGGTGAATTTGTGCCGGGGGAGGCTTAGAGTGGATATTAGGGGCATTTCCTGGATGGAAAAAGGATGGTCAGGCACTGGAATAGGCTGCACAGGGTGGCAGTGGAGTCACTGGAGGGATGTAAAAGCTGTGGGGATGTGGGGACATAGTTTAGTAGTGGGTTTGGCTTAGATCCTGTGATTCCCTGAATCCCTGGGCTGCTTCCCACTGCCTGTCCAGGGAGGGGGATCTAAAGGAGACCCAAAGGGGACGACTCCAGGAGAGCTGGAGAGGGACTTTGGACAAGGACCTGGAGGGACAGGACACAGGGAATGGCTTCCTACTGCCAGAGGGCAGGGATAGATGGGAGATTGGGAAGGAATTCCTGGCTGAGAGGGTGGGGAGGCCCTGGCACAGGGTGACCAGAGAAGCTGTGGCTTCTCTATGTTCCAGGCCAGGCTGGACAGAGCTTGGAGCATCCTGGGACAATGGAAAGTGTCCCTGTCCTTAGCAGGAGGTGGAATGAGATGATCTCTAAGGTCCCTTCCAACCCAAACCATTCCAGAATTTTGTAACTTTTTTTGGTGGCATTTGTTTCAGCAAATAAGGCAGCAGGAGGGAGCCCAAGGCTGGCATGGGATGCCTCCATCCTACAGGAGCTGTTCATGGCCTTCCCATAGCACAGTTAGACCCCAAAAACCAGGAGTGGCAGCTGAATGTTAAATAAAAGATTTGACTTTTATTTAAAATAAAATGTATTTGAACATAGTCTTGATACCACGGACTACGGGGACGCAACACTGGTTATTCCTTGGCATTAGCTGGGCACGGGATCCCTCCTTGTTAGTGTTAATGTGGGAATGGCTTAATGAACCTGGCAGTCCTGGCCCCAGGGATCAGCTACTGAGGGTGTTGTGGCACAGCTCTGGAATCCCCTTTAACTTAGATCAAAAGTTACTGGACTGAAATTGTATTTTTTGTGGGTTTTTTTTTAAATTATTTTTTTTTATTCCTTGGTTTGTCCCCGTACCCCTTCCAGACATCCTACAGTTACTGCTTATCTATGCAATATCCTAGCTGGCTTGTGAGACTAGTTACAAAAACTGTACAACTTTATAAAATTTGTGGGTTTTTTTACATTAGTTACACAAAAACCTTTACTTCATAAACCTTTTACTTCATATCATAATGAAAAAAAATTTGCATATCAGAGGCGGAACAGTGACTATGCTGGTGAATACTAAAAGTGTCATAATACAATACGGTGTACAAATAAAATTAAAAAAAAAAAAAGGAAGACAATATAAATGATTATCAAAAGGCAAGTTAAACAAATAAAACCAAGCTATAACAGACTAACAGAAGATAATCTTCGAGGCCACACAAAACTATTCTCAAAGTCATGTCAGGCACCTTCGGAGTCCTGGTGTAGTGTGAGAGGAGAGATGGCAGCTCTGCTCGGGAGCAGGACGACTTCAAACAGGTCAAATGTACAGAATAAAAACACAAAAGAAGAAGGAAATAGAACACTCATGCATTAAACATGATAAATAGACTTCATATAGGTTAGCCCTGGATGGCTTTACAAGAAGATGGCTTAGAGTTCTCTTCAAAAATTGGCTTTTTAAAGTCAGTTAAATCTTTATCCTGATCTGCTCATCGGAGTCTGGATCTGTGGGTCACCCTGCCCAGACACGGTCTGGTTATAGCAAATTAACAGAAGTGCTCGTTAGTGCACACAGATTAACTGGTCTGGTAATGCAAAACAAAACAAAACAAAAACAACAACAATGAAAAAAAAAACAACGAACAAAAAAACCCCAACCAAAAATCCAATTATTAAAAAAAAAAAAAAAAAGATATATTTCAAGCTTACTTTATTAAGCAGCATTATCTCAAAGGACAGCTTTGGAAAGTTAGACATGAATATGGCCGTGGGGGTTTCCTGTGAGGCGAGGCTGGCGGGGCTCACACCCAGCCACTGGTCAGTTTGTAGAACATCTCCTCGTCCAGGCTCTCGTTCTGGTCCTTGGCCCGCGTGGACAGGAAGATGTAGCCCCCGATGAACTCGTGCACCACCTTGCAATCCACCTCGGTGCAGATGAACGACACCCGCACCTCGTCCGCGAACTCCACCGTCACCTGCGTGGCACACACGGCTCAGCCCCGCCCTGCCCTTCCCCAGGGAACTGCTGCCGCCATTCTCCCTGATCTTTCTGGGTGTTGGGATGATTTTCCAGTGCCTAAGCAAAATTCTGTGGTGCCAATATAGGAGTGAGCCCAGAAGAGGCCATGGAGATGCTCCAGGAGCTGAAGCTCCTCTGACAGGCTGGGAGAGCTGGGAATGTTCACCTGGAGAGGAGAAGGCTCTAGGGAGAGCTCAGAGCCCCTGGCAGGGCCTAAAGGGGCTCCAGGAGAGCTGGAGAGGGACTGGGGACAGGGGATGGAGGGACAGGACACAGGGAATGGCTTCCCAGTGCCAGAGGGCAGGGATGGATGGGAGATTGGGAGGGAATTCCTGCTAGGAGTCCCTGGCAGAGGGTGTCCAGAGCAGCTGTGGCTGGCCCTGGATCCCTGAAGTGTCCAAGGCCAGGTTGGATGGGGCTTGGAGGAACCTGGGCTTGTGGAAGGTGTCCCTGCCATGGCAGGGGGTTGGAATGAGGTGATCTTTAAGGTCCCTCCCCAACCCGAACCATTCTGGGATTCTGTGAATGGTGATTTGGCCTTGAAGATCCTTACTAGTTCCTTCCCCCCCTTTAAATATCCTTTGACTTTTATTCAAATGTTTAGATACTGAAATACCTTCTACCACCTTTTTTATTGTTTTCTATTTATTTATTTATCCATCCGTTTGTTTAAATTACCATCACCCCTTGTACTCCCCCGTGACTCAAACAATCCCCCAGTGTGTTTCCACCTCTCCATGGTGAGCACGTGGCCACACATTCCCTGCTTGCAGAGAAACTGGGATTGGGCACAGAGCTGTTGAAGTCTGGGCTTTCTTTCCACTTTTCCTTGGTTTTCTAAGCGGAATTTTGGCCACAGAAGTACTTTATGGGGGCTGGGGGAGCTCATTCTGGAGTGACTGAACAAACCATTCATTTATTGAGGCCCTTTCTCTTTTTGTACCCCCATCACTGACAGCTCTGCAGGAGGGATGGGATTCCCAGCAGAGTATCCAAGCTGGATAATTGGGATATCAGGGCTTGCAACTGAGTCAAAACAATGACTCTGAGGCAGAGGGGGAAACTGAATAACTTTTCCAGCAACTCTTAATGAGCTGCAAACTGCAGGAGAACAGCCCTCATGTATCCCCGGCAATTTTAATTGGGTGTTCTGCCAAAAAGGAGCCCAAAAATTTGTGCATCCAAATGTAACAGCAGGGGAAAAGCCCCTCTCAGAGCCTGGGGAAATAACTACTCGGGTTTTTTTTGCTATTTACATGAAAGTCTGAGTTGTATAGCAAATAAAGGAATTTTAGTATGGATAAGGCCCTGTGTATTTGTGTTATGGGTTAGGATGGAGCCCGAGCATCAGGGCTGAGGTTTCACTTCATTTAATTGTGTGGGGTTCAGAGAATGGAGGAAATAATTCCTGACTACAGAAGAGAAAGATTCAGGGTTTTTTCTTGAGGGTCACACGTAACTCCACCAGTGCCTAAAGGGACTCCAGGAGAGCTGGAGAGGGACTTGGGACAAGGGATGGAGGGACAGGACACAGGGAATGGCTTCCCACTGCCAGAGGGCAGGGATGGATGGGAGATTGGGAACTGGGAATTCTTCCCTGTGAGGGAGGAGACGCCCTGGCACACAGAAGCTGTAGCTGCCCCTGAATCCCTGGAAGTGTCCAAGGCCAGGCTGGACAGGGCTTGGAACAACCTGGGATAGTGGAAGGTCTTGCTGCCGTGGCAGGGGGTTGGAACAAGATGAGCTTTAAGGTTCCTTCCAGCCCAAGCCATTTGGGATTCCAGGACTCCCTGAAGTCCAGGGAGTGGTGCCTGTCTCACTGACAGGAGCAGGGGGAGAGGACGGGGTGTCAGACACCATCTCACCATTTTGATCTCCCAGTTCACGTTCCACTGTTTCATGTTGCTGAATCGCCAGGTCTTGACGGCGTCGCCCGTGCTGGCGTCCATGCGGATCAGCCGGTTGTAGGCGATGCCGATCAGCTCATCCTTCTTCCCACCCTGGAACCTGGCAGAGGGATTGACAGAAACAAGCCTGTGAGACACATAAACCCAGCAGCTGACTTGACTTGTAAAATCGCTTTTACAAATCATTAAAAACTCGTATTTTTAATTTCAGCTGCAGTGCAACTTCCCCAGGCAAGGATGTCCACAGGGACGGTCTTCCCCATGGCAGGGGGTTGGAACGAGGTGATCTTTGAGGTCCCTTCCAACCCAACCCAATCCAACGCAATCCAATCCAACGCAATCCAACCCAACGCAATCCAATCCAATCCAATCCAATCCAACCCAACCCAACCCAATCCAATTCAATTCAATCCAACCCAACCCAACCCAATCCAATGCAATCCAACCCAACCCAACCAAATCCAACCCAACCCAACGCAACGCAATGCAATGCAACCCAACCCAACCTAACCCATTCCACAATGATTGCAGGATATTTAACCCACTCCCTGTATCCACTAAAGAACAGTGGATATTCTTTAGCCCCCAGCCCAGCCCCGCAGCCCCGCCCACCTTGCGTTGAAGTGCGTGATGCCGAACTCCGGCAGCGACTGCCAGGCTTGGATAAAACGCATCTTGGCCTCGATGAGGCTCATCTGGGCCACGTTCTGGTGAGCCTCCAGGATGCGTGCCGTGATCTGCGGGCGGTGAGACACAGCGGGGTCAGGGGAGCTCGGTGCCACCTCCGCTGTCACGCGCACGGGAGCGGCTCCGGAGGCGATCAGGAGCCGCCGCGGATCCGAGCGCGGAAAATCAGTAATTCCTCCCCTGAGGTTTTGTTTCAGCTCACGTGGAGCTTCCCATCTCCAGATACAGGAAAGCAAACACAGATCAGAGCCGTCTGGAGGCAAAGAGCCACTCATGCTCTTGGGAACTTTAAGGATGTGAGCAAACAACGAGGCAAATTTCTGGTGTAGGGTTTCCAGTTTCACCCCGTAAATCACTGGGGACCGTTATAAAAACCAACCAGGGCACAAGTGTCACGGGGAGGGTGCAGGTTTTGTTAGTGCTTTCACCGCTGCTCTCTAAACCAAAGGGGTTCTAGATTAAGTTTATTTTAAGTTTATCTTAAATTTTATTGTTGCTGTCACTTACCAAGTCTCTTACATAGCCTGGCTGAAGATGGCAAGGCGAAATGAAAAAAAAAAAAAAAAATAAAGAGAAGGAGGCAGAAAGAAAAAAAAGCAATCAGAAATATGGCAATAAAGCAAAGAAAAAGTGTAAATTAACTGCAAACCAAAGTTCAAGCAAAAAAAAAAATAAAACAAACCAAACCAAACCAAACCACATGCACAATTCCTTAGGTGGAAAAGCAGCCAAAGGGAATGTGAGCAGGGACAAGCGAGCGGAGATCGGCCTCTCATGCCGGCCCTGCTGGAGCACTGGAGTGATCCCAGCTGGGTCCTGGTGTTGTGGAGAGATGGTTTCGGTCCTGAGATGGTTTAGGATGGATTTCAGGAAAAGGTTCCTCCCCCAGAGGATGCTGGGCACTGCCCAGGCTCCCCAGGGAATGGTGACATTCCCAAAGCTGCCAGAGCTCCAGGAGTGTTTGGACAGCGCTGCCAGGGATGCCCAGGGTGGGATTGTTGGGGGGGTCTGTGCAGGGCCTGGAGCTGGACTCTGATCCTTGTAGATCCCTTCCCGCTCAGGATATTCTGTGATCCTGTGGTCCTGCTGGTGGGTGAAGGGGAGGGTGAAGCTGCCAGGTCTGAGGTGGGTTCATGTCCTCGCTTCCCTCTCCAGGTCTCTACACAAACACAAGGCCACTCCCTGGCTGGGAAAGCTTGAGAGGAAGCTCAGGAGCTCACTCCGAGCTCAGCAGATCCTTCTATTTGGGATATGTGGAGAAATGATTGAGATACTGTTTCCAGGGAAATATTATTGGGATAAAATATTATATATTTTGGGATAACAAGCAGATGAAGGGAACATCAGCTGCGCTTCCCAGGGATGTGTCTGTCCTTGCTGGCTCTGACGCCAAACTCTGGCAGGGCATCTGAGAGCTCTGAAAATCCTTATTTTGGGTTGGGTTTTGTTTATTTTCATTTAGGATTTGGTGCTTCCAATCCCAACCTGCCAACCCTACACCGTTGCACATGGAGACAAACATCACCCCCGTGAGTTTGGGGCTGGTGAGGACACAAAGGCTCCATAAATCCACGGCCAATTCCTATTCCAGCACCTCCTGTGGGCTGTACAGCCTCCTCCTTCCCCTCCTCCTCCTTCCCTGTGCCGGGGCCACTGAAGGACCCTTGCGGTCGAATTCCTGACATTCCTGCAGCCTCCATCCCTCATTCCTCTCAGCAAACATCCTCTGCTGCTCCAAACTTTGCCTCTGGCCACCAAGGAAAATCTTAAATCCACTGCTTAGCTGATGCCTGTGAGGGCCCTGGTGTCCACACCATGGCCACGTCCTGACTGGGATCATCCCCATCGTGCCCATCCCTGCCATTCCATGGATTTTACTTTTATAACCAGGATACCTGTACAGTAAGCAAGTTTTCCAAGCTAATATTTTTCCAGGTGCCTCTCTTTTACCGGAAACTTCAAAGGTATTTTATATATATAAATATATATTTATCTATATATATATGTTAAAATAGTATATTTATGCAGCCTCTCCTCCATCCAAGTGGATATAAAGGCTTATTCAGGGGAATAATAAGGGCTATATAAAATATAACTCCACTGCCAGGAAATCATCGTGCTGTGCCAATAAAAAGTTATATTTTTCCGGCTTCTCTGACTTGCAGCCTTCTTCTGGGCTTGGAGAAATCATATCCAGCCCCAGCCAGCAGCCTGAAGGATTTAAGTCACCAAAAGGCCATGGAGCAATGCTTTCCTTATTTTCACTGCTGTTCTGACATATAACTCTCTTCGAGAGAATCCTGCATTTATTCCCAGTGTGGAACAGTTCAGCCCTGTCAGGCAGGGATCGGATGGAGCGTGGATGGAGTTCAAGCACGAGTCACAGCAACTCAAAACCAAAGCAACGTTCCAAGGACTGGCATTTGGAAGCAGTGGAAAAGCAAAGAGAGAAATATGCAAACCGTGTTACAGCCAAGTGTGGATAAAGCACTGCAAGCAACTGCAACTCCGCTGATCCCGGGGATTTCTCCATGGATTCTGTGCAGGGGAAGGGGTTTTAACCCCAGCACCGGGCAGAGATGGGGCAGCTGGGGCCAAACCATTATCAGCAGGGGCCCAAACCGTTCCCGGAATGTGTTTAAAATAAACATCAACCAATTTCAAGTCTATTTCCAATTGAAGGTTCCCCGCCGTGTCCGTGCGCTTCACACAGCACGTGGCAGAACCCCGGTGCTGGGTGCCATCCCCAGGTGCTGGATCCATACCAAACCCTTCAGTCCCACCTCATTTTAGTAACCACGTGCATCCCAGTGAGTGAGGACATCCAAAACATCCAAACCACGCCGTGTTAAACACCAGCCACTGCCGGGACGCGTGTCCAGCCCGACCAACGCCGACAGCAGCGCCTACCTGCTTGTTCTTGTACTTCTTCAGGTACCGAGGAGAGACCAGGCACTCGGGGTTGATGTCGGTGTTGATCTGCTCTGGGATCAGCTGCGGGTCTGGGTTCAAATGCTGCATCTTCAGGAAGGACAGGATGTTCTGCACTTCCATGCCGTAGGAGCTGTCGGCCATGGTCTTGCCCTTGGAGGCCAGGCGGCAGGCGGCCATCCAGCTGGCGTACTGCGTCTCCTGCCCCCCGAAACAGGGACATGTGTCTGTCACAGCCATGGGGGGACGACCAGACCCCTCAGGAAACACCCCATGGAGCCCTCATTCCCCTCCCAGCCTCAGGAGACTCCAACAGGCGCAAAGACAGGCAGAAACCCAACGAGAGTGTGGCCAAAAACCACACGACAACCAAACGTGTGTGGCCAAAAACCAAGCAACCAAAACGACAAAGCCAAGGCTGATTTTCTGCTCCAAACTCGCAGGTGACTTGGAGCACATTTGGAATGCTGAGATCAGACAGGTGACTCCATTTTCTACTTGTTTTTTGAAGAACAGCACCAGAGCAGGATGGTGGGCAAAGGGGTGAAGAGGTGGCCAATCCAAGAGATGAACTTACGTTGTCGCAGCGCAGCCAAATCTCGTTCATCCCCTCTGCCACTGGAATCAGGAGTTTGATGTTGAACTTCTGACCAGAGATGTTCACATCAGGGGTAACTTCACATCCTGCAATGAGGGAGAGGCTGTGTTTAGCAGGGATGTGAGGAACTATGATTTAAAAAGTGGCAAAGAAAGCAAAAATAGGAAAACAAAGAGCAAAGCTCCCAGACTCAAGGGTCTCCGGTGGCATCTCAGTGCTGCCCAAGGTTTGTCCCACACCTCTGATGGGATGAACATTCCACACAGCAGAGAAAAAACCCGTGTCAGATGTTCCTTCTTCCAGGATGTCAGGAAAACAGGGAGGAAAAGCAAGACCTGATCTGAAAGCAATGGAGCAAAAGCGAATGCGTACCCACAGAACTCCTGGATCCTGCCTGGCATCAGAAATGGATCCAGTGGCTGGCAAACACCCCAAAATCGCCATGAAAAGACAGGAAAAGGTGACTGGATGGGTGTTGACTCTCACCCTGAAACCCCTCTATGAACGATGGGATGCCATGAAGTGTTTCAGGCCAGGCTGGATGGGGCTTGGACCATCCCAGTTTAGTGGAAGGTGTCCCTGCCCATGGGAGCAAGGTGGAACTGATGGGCTTTAAAGTCCCTTCCAACCCAAACCATTCAGGGATTCCATAATTTGGCTGCTGCAGCCAGCAGCGAGGTGTGAGCTCCTGCTCCTGGTGCCTGGAGAGAATTCCAAGTGGTTGTGTAAACACAGGGGGCGATGAACCGACCCAGCCACGGCATCAACGCCGCCTCCCAGATTTCTGGAAAGTGCCGTCACAGCAGATTTGTCAAAAGCTCAAAGAAAGGTCCTGGGGGCCAGGCCTTGCTCCCACAGCAGCCTGAGGTCACCTGGAATCCCCCCTGCTCCTGCTTCCACGGGGAGAACAGACCAACTCACTGCAGCTCCACGGCTGCCGGAGCAGGAATGTTTCGCTTGACATAAGGACAGGCTGCCACCGTAGGAATTTCAGCTCTGGAGTGAGGCTGCTCCCAACCAGCAGCAGGAGGAGAAATAAAGGCAGCAGAGGAAGAAGATGATTTGTTCCTTCCAGTTTCTGCCGTGGGAGTCAGTGCAGTCCAAAAAGGAGAAGGGCAGGTGGAAAGTTGGACCAAGGTTTGGAAGGTCCCTTCCAACCCAAACCATTCTGTGGTTCTCCAAGCTCTCTTCCCAAGCTACTGGTGGGGTGGTGATGCTTCCCCATGGGATCACATGAAATCACACTCAGAAGTCCAAGTCTGTGCCCCAATATCAAACCCAGCCACCTCATTCCTTTACACAACTCTACCCAACCCCGGGATGGAATTCCGAGGCCATAAAGCAGTGGGAAAACAAGATGCGGGAGGAGCAGCATATTCCCGGAATAAAAAGCAGCTTCTCTTACCCCAGCCTTGTGCTTCTCTTACCTCTCAGGTTCATCTGGTGAGCAGGAGTCCCGTTGGATTCCTCTTTGCTCTTGTAGCAGGAGATGGAGGTATCTTTGAAGGTGCACCAGTAGGGCTTGTAGCCTTTCAACGTCAGCTTCTTGGGCCTGCAGGAGACGTGGAGGGACATCTCACTTGGTCTGAGCTCCTAAAACAAGCTGCTCCCCGGGAAACCTCAGCATTTCCTCAGAATTTCAGCCCTGGCAAGCTGCTGTCAGCAGCCTGGGTTATTCCCACCCCTGCCTGGGGGCTCAGCCATCCCTTCAGTGCTGGCTGGGGGAGCTGAGCTCCAGTTCCAAGTTTGAACTCTTCAGTCCCAGGGAGATAATTTGGGGCAAGGTGGGGAGAGCTGGAGGACTGTGCTACAAAAACAGAGGAGTCCACGAACCACTCCAAAATCTGCCTCTCCAGCCACCACATAAAACTGGAACCACTTTTCTGAGGCTCCGAGGGGAAGCAGCACTTCCAAGGACGTGTCGGTCACGCACACGCCTGAGTGCACTCCTTGTTTTCTTTTAAAACACTCCACAGCACAAAAGGTTCTGCTCTTTTCTACAGAAAGCCACGGGTTTTGCTTGATTCTGCAGGAGAACTGATGGCCTTGCAGAGTGAAGCACCCTGAACTCATCCCAACACAAGCCCACAGCCTTCACAGAGCTCCGAGTATTGGAATATTTTAACCTTCCCTGGTTTCTAAACCTTTTTCTAATGTTAGGTCTGCAGCCTCTCACGCATTTATTATATTTTCATCTCAGAAACAGCTGCTGAGAGTGGTTTAGATGAGATCTTAGGAAGAAATCCTTCACTATTAGAGTGGTAATGCCCTGGAACAAGGTGTCCAGAGAAGCTGTGGCTGCCCCTGGATCCCCTGGAAGTGTCCAAGGCCAAGTTGGATGGGGCTTGGAGCAACCTGCGACAGTGGAAGGTGTCTCTGCCCATGGCAGGGGGTTGGAACAGGAAGGTCTTTAAACTCCATCCCAACGCAAAACATTCTGGAATTCTCTGATTTTAGCTGGCAAGGGCGGTAACCTGGCTGGCAGTGGAGAGAGAAGCATTCCAAATCTCTACAGCCAACACCAGGCCCATACTGGGACACATTTAAAGGAGTTAAACATATGGAGTACAAGGGACATGCACTGCTCCCCCAGTTCTCCTCTCCAGCTGAAATGTGACGGGTGGCACATGCAAAGCTGGGACAGCTCCAAACATCGCACCAGTTACGTTGGATTTCTGGCACTAAAATAGCATCTGAGCCCCTTTTTTAGGAGCAAACTGATTTCTGTGTTCAATCTGACAGCCTCAAAGCCCAGCCCCAGGGTTCAGGGCTTGCACTGAGTGAGGAACCAGCAGCTCCTGGCTGCTCCATGCCCTGGTGCTCCAATTTGCAGGCAATTAGCTACCAGAGTGGTGCCTAATTTGATTGGCAAATCAGCAGATCAAGGGGAAGAACAAGTTTTTGTTTGTTTGTTTGTTCAAGGGAGGGAAGAAACACGCACTGAAGCACAGCCTTGAAACTTTGCCCCAATTAAGCCAGACCACAAGCCCAGACAGAGGCAGAGACCTCGTTAATTCACCTCCGGAGTGGGAGAAGGAGTTTTCAGAGCAGAGAGTGCCAGGTTCTGGCTCCAGAACCAAACAATTCATAAAATAAAGGCTTGTTCCAGAGCTACTTCACTCTCTGCAGCATTTTTTCCCCCCACTATCATACAGCTCTGCTGTGAAATCCCATCAAGTGTTTCCAGCTTCCAGAACTTTCACTGCAGCAGGCAATAAATTGCAAAAGACATTAGTGGCTGCCAAAAATGTTCCTCCAAGTCCAGACGCTGCCGTTCCCCGATTCCATGAACCACCAACCGAGTCAAAGCAAGCTATAAAAACCCCCTAAATCCTGAGCAAGCCGGGAGAGGGGCAGAGTCAACTTAACCTGCTCCTTTTGGCATGGAGAGACCGGGACCCCGGCTGGGTGGAATTCCTCCAGCCTCCCGCAGACCAGGAGAAGTCTTTGAGGGAGGTTTTCCTCCTCATTTTAAGATGGTTTGTTCTCTCCTGGGCGTTAAATGTGTTCAAGAAACATCCCAGCACACACTGCTGGCTATGGGATGCACCAGAGCAGGAAAACACCTGGAATTTTGTATTTAAGAGCCAATCAAACATAAGTATTGAATATTTTGAGTATCGTAAGGCCGGGAGATGAAAAAGAAGAGGAAGGACCATTAATTATTCACAGCCATTACCAGTTCCACAAGCAGCTCTTCCCATCAGCACTTACTTGAAGACTTTAATGTAGTCGGCGAGCTCCGGGATGGAAGTGATGTCACCCTGCAAATCAAAGATTATCCCATTCACTCCGAGCAGTGGGATCAAGAGGGAAGGGATGTGGCGCAGGGGAGGGAACCAGGAGCACCAGCAGGGCTTAGGGGTTGTGAAACTGCTCCTGAGAAAGCTCCAGCCACTTCCCAGGAGAAGGAAGCAGTGAAAAATCCAGGGCCCAGCTCTGCTGTTTTGAAAGCAGAGGACAAGGCTTGGTTTCCCTTTGAGGAATTCCTGCTGCTGCTGGAGCCAATTCCCAGCCGCGGGGTCACCGGCGGTCACGGCAGCAGCGTTTGCACAGGGAATTTTCTCCTCCCTTCAGTTATTCCTGATGCTCCAAACAAAAGGGGAACAGGCACCTCCACAGAGAACTGACTGGGGACGGGATTTATAAGCCTGGAAAAATTTTCTTTCCTCCCCAGAATTTTTTAAAATACTGAGTTTAAATTCCTTTTTTTTTTTTTTTTTTTTTTTTTTTTGTTGCATCAGGGTAGCACTTTTAATTCCCAGGAGCTGGAAGTAAAAAAAAAATAAAATTTGGGGGACAGGGAAAGGGAGGATTGCTCCAGGAGCTTCCAGTAGCAGGACAGTTTACTTTCAGTCTGCAATGAGAAACTGTTTACAGACACCACAGGGAAAAAAATGCAGAATCTAAACAAACAATCCAGTAATTGCCCATTATCCGTATTCAATTACTCGAATGCATCTGGAAATGGCTCCTGCTACAAAGCCCTACGGAAAGGGACGGGTTTTTTTGGATGAATCACTGTCCTCTTCACTCCTGCCTGGCAGGGACTGTTCCTCAGTGATGTGCTTCGAATCTGGTTTTGCAAAAGGAATTAGAAAATATGTCTTGGTGATAAAGATTTGTTGTAATTTCTGGTTCATACTGCAAAGCTCTGCTGTTGTTAATGCCAATAAAGCGTCTAAGGATGGATGTAGCTTCAAAAGGACCCGTCAGAAACACTTAAAAAATTATATGAAGTGGAAAAGTGGAAAATTTCAGAGATTTTAGGGTTGGAAAGAGATGGTTTAAACGTGCAAAATGCCTGGAAAAGCTGTGCTGGGCCAAGGCTGACAGGACTGAGTCCTTTTAATGCACTTTAATTTTCAGGCTTTATATTTTTAAAGGTGGAAAACCAGTGTTAAAACGGCTTCAATATCAAGAAAAAACCCCCAAATGCTCTGAAATACAGACCTAGGCTAAAATCCAACCTAATAAAAATAGGGTTTCGTGAGCCTAAATTAGTTCTGAAAATCCAGCAGCTGCTTTAGGTGCTGTAAAACGTGAATTAGAAACAGTGGAAGAAGAACCTCAATGTGGAAAACTCAGTTATTTGGGAAAGTCAGTAGTGAGGATAAAAACCAACTTAATTTCCATTTAGTTTTCCATTATTTCATCAGGAGGGTGGCTTGGTGCAGTGGGGGGATCAGTAAGTCTTGGCTCCTCCAAGACTTTTCCAGATGCTGCTCAGGGTTCCTTCTTTCCAGAACTGTCCCTTGCTATCTAAAATCCTTGTATTTTAAAGAAAATATTATTGGGGTGTGCGCAACTTTCTCATCAGAATTAGAAGAAAAAAGAAAAAAGAAAAGGGAAATAAATGAGGTTGGATGCCTGGAAAAATTCCCTGCAGCCCTTACCAGGATTGTTGACGTCTTGCCACCTTCCAGGGTGATTTCCAGGTCCGAGAGCGCGGCGTCCACCTCGTCCACGTCCTTGTCACTGTGGTTCAGGTGGTTTTCCGAGGACATGATGGACAGCTTGTTGATGTGGTACTGGAAGGCAAGGCCAGGGTCACCCCTGGATGCTCCTGTGACCCCAGGATCCCAGGGGATCATCGCCGCCACGCTTGGGAAGCGGAGTGGGAAACCAGGAGCAGAGGCCAGCAAATACTGGGAGGGTTTGCTGGGTCAGGAATGACCACCTCGGATGTTTCCAGCCCAAGAAGTCTCCAGGCACCGACCCCTGAAGGAGATCTCTGGACCCCACAGGGCAGAGCTGCTCTTTCCACCGGGTTGAGGTTGGAAGGGACCTCTGGAGGTCACCTGGTCCCACTCCCTGCTCCAGCAGGGCCACCTGGAGCTGTTGTCCAGGGCCACATCCACCTGGCTTGGGAATAACTCCAGGGATGGACACTCCACAGCCTCTCTGGGCAAACTGTGCCAGTGCTCAGTCACCTCCTGGTATGAACATGATTCCTGATGTGCAGAGGGATCCTCCCGTGTTCCAGGCTGTGTCCATGGCCTCTTCTCCTGCCACTTGACACCTCTTTCCACCCCATTTCCTGCCCCCCACCAGGTGTTTATGGATATTTGTAAAATCCCCCATCCCTGGAAGTGTCCAAGGCCAAGTTGGATGGGGCTGGAACAACTTTGGATAGTGGAAGTTCCTGCCCATGGCAGGGCACGGAACAAGATGACCTTTAAACCCCAACCCAAACCGTTGTAGGATTCTACGTCTTTGCATCTGTTTTCACCCCAGAAAACCAAAACATCCATAAAATCTCACAGGAAGGACCGTGCCCAACCTACTCTGGAGCACTTGGATGTAAACTGAGTCATTATATTTCTGCTTTCCTCTCGTTATTTTTCCTGGGAGGGGCCCTTGGAGCAGGCAGCCCTGCTCCTGAGGGGGATATTTCTGCATCCTACAGCTCCAAGGTGTGCCAGACCACACAGAACAAATGCCTGCCATCCCTCTCATGGAAGTCAATAGCAGGTGGAGCATTTATGCCAAATGACACGGAGTATTTCATAAAACCAGATAAATAAATAGTTCTGGGAAAGCCACAGATTATCCCCAGCTGGTTTGGGGGCAGAGGGCCAGAAAGGCCCAGTTCAGTAACCCCGTGTTCGTATGGGATGGGTTAAGAAGGACAAAACTAAAAGTTAAGATAGATATAAACATGTTTGGTAAGAGCAGGTCAAGTTCTTTTTCATGAGGGATAATCAGTGGCAAATATTTAAATTATCTCATAAACTCAAGTGAGGATCTGGAGGTGGGAAATGATCCAACTTCTACCAGCACGAGAAGGCCAAGCTCCCACCAGAGACAAGGTGAGGCTTAAAACATAATTTTAAACGGAGGAAGGGATGGTTTAGATGAGATGTTGGGAAGGAATTCCTGGCTGTGAGGGTGGCGAGGCCCTGGCACAGGCTGCCCAGAGGAGCTGTGGCTGCCCCATCATTGGAAATATCCAAGACCAGGCTGGAGCACCATGGGACAGTGGAAGGGGCTTGGAACTGGACGGGCTTTGTGGACTCTTCCAACTCAAACCATTCCAGGATTCCATAATTTCGTTCATCAGATTAATGAGCAGAGAGGTCTGCAAACACAATCACGTCTAACCCAACCCAGGGGCGTCTGGGGCTGTCTCTCACCTGCAGGGCTGCAAACATCATCATCTCCTCCTCCGTGCACTCGATCTCCTCCAGCAGGATTGCCCACTTGGACTGCTCGTACAGCTGGTTGATCCTGATCGCGTCGTACTGCGGCACAGAAACGCGGAATGCTTGGAAAACCAGGAGCCCAGCTCAACACAAACCACCCCACCCGCTGGGTGCTGTGGTGGATCCAGCACCCGGATCTGGAAGTGGATCCCTGGAAGCTGTCCCTGCCCACGGCAGGGGGTTGGAACGAGATGGTCTTTAAGACCCATTCCAACCCAAACTATTCTGGGATTCTGTGATCTCTCTTCTCAACACAACACGTTGATCTATGACCGAACATCCTCTGCCACTGACAAGAAGTGCCTTTAAGAACTCTTTAAGCACCTCCAGCAACACCTAAAAACCCTGGTATATAGGAGCACAAATCCTGGGTTTGATGTCCGCACAACCAATTTTCAAACTTCCACGTTCTTTGGGAGATTTACCAACACAACAGCACGTTAGGGATCTGGACATCCTTCGCTCCAAAGGATGGAAATTTCAAAACGCAAGCGGAACAAGGAGCTCTGGTACCTTTGGATTCAGGTCAAAAAAGCTGTAGTACTTGAACCGGAGTAGCAAAGCCTCGTTTTCTTTCACCTCCTGCTCCATCAGGGATCGGGATGAGTCCAGCCACCTGTGAATTGCCAACACAGGATAACACACACGGAACGCTCTCGCGGAGCTGCCGCGACGCTCTCGAGAACATGATTAAAAATCAGCAAAAAAACCCCCCCCAAATCCTCATTTCCTGAACTCACCCTTGGTTGATTTTGGCCTTATCGAGCAGCGTCTGGGGCTTGTACATTTTGGCTAAGGACTCCAGGGAGGTGACGGGCTGGCTCACGGCCAGGATTCCCGGGTTGCCCTCGGACAGGGCGCTGTCGCCGAACCAGGCGGATGTGGGGGACAGGGGGCTGCCGTCGTGGGCGTCGTAGGTCGGCGTCATCGTTTTGCTATAGAGTCCTGGGCTTGAATAGATATTTCCTACCAGCGAGGGGAATAAAAGCCGGGAATTAGCCTAGGGACGAGCCCTGCCTGCTCCCGGCCACGCCGGCTCCGCGCAAACCCGGAGCCGGCGGATGGAAAAACCTTCCCTTTCCATCTTTCCGCTACGGGAAAACACTGCGCTGCTTGTTCTCCCATGAAAACCTGTCCCTATCCTCTCTCTCGGCTCTTCTCCAAGAGCAAAACTGATGGAAAACTCATTCCAGCCCAAATGATGGGAAACGACTCAGGTCTCCCACACCGGGAAGCTCCTGCCCCCTGAGCTTCTGTGGCACCTGGGACATGAGTGGCCCCCGACTTACCGGCATTACCTGTTGCTTAAAGATTTTGGAAGTCAAAAGTTTTAGAGGAGCAGGAAAATAAACTAAGGGTGCAGCCAAAGAGACCACAGGCAGAGGGCAAAAGTCCTATTGAGGTGGAGCTCACCTTTGACGGGGCCGATGTAAAGAATATCGGTGCCTATAGAGAGGGAAAGAAAGGAGGGAAAGTGAGAAGGCGAGAGAAAGTCACCCGGAGAGCAGGAGAAGGACAGAAGCCAAAAATGGGCATTTTTGGAAAGAGGGCAGAACAGCACAGGTGAAGTTGAACCACCGGAATGGAGCGTTTGCAGCAGCGCTGGTGGCAGCCAAGCGACTGAAGTGACTTCCTGTTATTTTATTCACGCTATGAGGACAGCCGGGCGTGGAAATGTGGCATTCCCGGATGGAAAAGCTTGCTGAGGTGGCCACACAAATTCAGGATTAATGCGCTGAGTGGTGCGATGTGGTGCCAAACTGATCCCAAAGCACATGTTATTCCCAGGCCTTTTGAAGCTTCACAGCTCGTACCGACTCAGAGCAGACATGGAAACACCCAAACATTTAAAAATTATTAATGTGAAGAGAAACAAAAAAAACCCCAAATCCAGTTTGGTATCTCATAGCTCAAAATAGCTGAGAGCTTAACAGAGAGGTTGTGGCTGCCCCATCCCTGGAAGTGTTCCAGGAGAGCTTGGATGGAGTTTGGACAATCTGGTCTCTGGAAGGTGCGGAATGAGAAGTGCTTTAAGTCCCTTCCATCCCAAACTATCCAATGAAACAGCTCCTCTTCACCTCACAGGGACACTGAATTTTTATATAAAATCCAGATTTTCAGAATAAGGGAGGATCAACCGCCGTCTCCTGATGCCAGGAATTCCAGTGCACACACATTCCACACACATTCCACACACATCGGGCAAGGAGCTCATTCAGCATCACTTGCTGGGCACAAATTTGCCCTCCAGAACCAGGTGGTCCAACACCACATTGGATTTTTGGGAAAGGGCTGTGTCCTTCCTAAATCATGACCCAGTGCACCGAGCCACCACCTCGGGCCACACTCCAGCTCCTTGCTCCAAACCATCCGCACAATCTCTTGGCCAAGGAATGACAGAAAACTGAGCTAGGCTGGAAAAGTCCAAGACCAAACCAATGGAAAAACCTTCCTGAACCCTCATTTTTCAGGATGAGCATCTCAAGGAGCAGGAAGAACAGTGTGAACCAGCAGCACCAATATCAGTGACAGCCAACATCGTGGCTAGGAAACTCCAAATAATTGCAAACCTGATTCTAAACTGCCTGGCAGGGTGGAAAATGGAAGCGAAAACCAGCAAACAAGGATGCTTTTAATGCTCCTGCTTCTTTTGCTGACAGCCCAGTCTGGATGAATCATTTGGGGACCTGGAAGCATCATGGGTATCTGTCACCACCATGGGTACCCGTCACCAAGACAGATCCAACAAACCAGGCATGAGCAAAAAACCAGCAGGAATGGTCAAGGGATGGAAAAATGCACCTTCATTTGCAAGGGAAAGGCCAGGGATGATTTCCAGGTTTTTAGACCAGGCACTTGCACTTTGGGAGCTGGGACTCCACAATTCGTAGGGTCCCTTCCCACTTGAGCTATCCTGTGATTATAAAAGCAGCAGGAAGGTGCTCCCTTCATGGATTGTGACAGTACTAGAGCAGAGAACTCCAACAAAAACCAGCCATAAACCCCCATCGCCATCCATAAGCCACTTCCCAAAAGAGCTCTTCCCTCCTCCCCATCCACCCTCGCTGCAGCTTCAGCCTTCACGTGGCTCGAGCACACAAGGCTGAGCATCAACTGCACCAACAAAAGAAAAATCCCACTTTTTGCCCCGAATTCTGGGCATGTTTTTCCATGAGTATCCCTCGCATTCCTTGACTGAGTGTCTGCTCCATCAGAGCAAAGCTTCCCCTGCACTGTTCTCCTCATCCCTTTCTCCAAACACCTGAAACATCTCAAAAGAAGCTTCCCTTAAAAAAAAAAATTTGCCCCAGGCAGGCAGTGTCATGGAAAGTTCCAGCAGAAATAGCTACAAATTTGGCTAATTTATATAAACAAGTGACTACAGGTCTTCTAATGGAAAGTGTTGGGCAACACATCCTGTGGGTGTATTGACAACTCTGCCCACCGGGATTTAAATGGTTTCACTGCCAGGTTTGGGGTGCTCAGTGACAAAACACTCCCAGGACATTGAAATCAGCACCTCCTGAATTATTAATTAGTTTTCCAGAAGCTTTCAGCGCACAAACTGATGTTGGAACAAGGCTGGAAATGATTTATTCAGATGAAACCCGCGACTTTTATCGAATGGCACCTGAACAGGCAGGAATTCAACCTGCTGTGAGTGATTTCATTCACAAGGAGAGCAAAACCAGCCAAGTGACTCACTGCAAGAGCCATAAATAATTAAAACAGACCCCAGCTTTTGCATACATTTCCCCCAAAGGAGGCCAAGTCTTTGCTATTAATCTAACAGAGATGCTCTCTGTGAACACTGGCTGTTGGAAGGGCTTAGAACGGACTTTCAGGATGAAAATGCCAAATGGAAATGAAAATTGACTGGAGCCTTGCCCGAATTCTCTGAGCCAGGAGTGGAAGAGGACAAGCCCAGAAGTATTTTTAAGTAGCTGAGAGGAAAAAGAGTGGGATCAGAGCAGAAGGAGGATTATTTTTCCTTGTTCCAGACCCGTGGTGCACATCACCCTGCGCAGCCAAAACCTTTCTGCAAGCCCTGTGCCACCACCGGCATTAACCACACTCCACAACCTTCCCTGCAGCTGATTTAACATCAATTAATACAACTTTACAACTCCAAGGTAGTTTTTTTTAATTAAAGCTGCCCTGCTGCCCTTGGATTGCTGGATTTAAACCCAACAGCTCTGGCAGCCAGACACGTTCCTCCCGCTCACCACCGCGGCTTTCTCCACAAATCCATTTGGGATAAAGTGCTCCCACTTGGCCAAAATTACGGTTTCAACGCCTGCCATTTGCCTTCAAGACTTCCAGCAGCCATGGAAAAAAGCTGAAAAACCCCTCTGCCTGCAGACACCTGCATCAATTTGCTGCCTGTGGTAACTGCAGGGCTGTTACTTCATCAGGGATGTTACTCCACCAGAAATTCCCTTCCCAGTCCTGCTCTGGATCTGGAATCCAGATCTGGCCAACCACCCCCCAGCAATAAAGAGATTTATTTAGCATCAGAGTCTACAGCTACACCATTCATGTAAGGCAACACTAAAGCAATTAATGAAACGCTGCCCTTGCTGGGCTGTAAATACGGAGCAGAACGGTGGCACAGCCTAAACCACGCCAGGAATGTGACATTGGGAACGATTTTCCATTTAACTCCTTTCTCAACAGGGTAAGAAAAGCTCTCAGCAACAGGATCTGAGTGTTCAAGTGGCCACCCTCGGGCTCTGGCTTGTTCTGTGAAGCCTGGGGTTGCTCTGCTCCCGGGAATGCGTGACAGCTCCAGCTCCAGACATGCATCCGTGTGACCGAGTGCTGCAGCCCGCCAGGACTTGTGCCATGGATTTGGGGTCTGTTTCTTGCACAGACCTTAAGAAATTCAATCAGCCCCACGTTGCTGTGCCAGTTTTTCCCCTGCTCCCATTTTTTTTTCCCCAGCTCACCGGACCCCGGCGTGATCAGCGGCCCCTCCAGCTCGAAGGTGTCGTCTTCACATTGATCGTCCAACTTCTTCTTTTTTTTCTTTGATGGATCTCTGGGTTTCCTCAAAAGGGAGAGTTCTTCTGGATGCCTGATGTCTGCAGGGGAAAATGGACCACTTTTATAATGGCAGGATGGGAAAAAAAAAAGGAGAAAAAAGGAGAAAAAAGGGGGAAAAGAAGAATATCCTCCCATTAGGAACAATATCCAGCAATGTCCAATATCTCCCCCTTGGATGAATCTCCTGCTCTGTAATGGTTAAAAATCAAGTTGAGGGTATTTTTCCCGCGAGCCTGTTGGAAACAAGTACTGTCCTTGGAAAGGTAACACAATATTTGGATAAAATGTGGAATTTCCCAGGCACAGCCACTCAAATGTAAACGTGAGCACTGGCAGACCCTGTGACTGAGCCCAGTAACACCTTCATACATTAAACGGAAAAGATAAAAATAATAAACCCCTACATTAATAATATAAAATTATAAATAATATAATGCACAATAATATAAAGAAATAGAAATAATAGAAATAGAAATCATAGAAATCAGCACAGTTAGCCATGTAGGTAACAGGCCATTCCCTCTCACTTCCATAGGAGCAATCCAAGAGTTAAGCCATTTATTTACACGTCAGACTGAGAAGTTTAAAGCCTATAATCTACCCACTTTTAAAAGAGATTTTGGCTGAAGTGTTTCCTTTTCTCACAGCAGGCCTCTCCCATTTTCCTGCCTGGGACCAACCTGAAGAACGTAAAACCCATTTAAAACCAGGAGCATCCCACTGTGTTTGTGTTTCAAACCACGGGAATATGGGGAGCAAGGAGAAAGGGAATTTTCATCTTCCACCAAGGCAGTGCTTTGGGTCTGCTGCACTCAGTTCCAAGTGGGAAGGAGTTTCCTGGAAAAGCAGAGCCTGCTGTCTGTTGTACCACTGAAACCACTGAGGGGCTGGAGCGGGTCCAGGGGTCCCTGTGCTCGGTCAGTGTGTGGGAGCTGACCTGGAAAAGGATTCACCCGGGCACGGAGCATCCAACTGCAGATGTAAAAGGCTGCAAAAAGCTTGGAGAGCTCTGAAATACAGCTTGGGTTGGGAAAAGACAGGATGGGAGGGCTGGGAATGTTCACCTGGAGAGGAGAAGGCTCCAGGGAGAGCTCAGAGCCCCTGGCAGGGCCTGAAGGGGCTCCAGGAGAGCTGGAGAGGGACTGGGGACAAGGGATGGAGGGACAGAACACAGGGAATGGCTTCCCACTGCCAGAGGGCAGGGATGGATGGGAGATTGGGAAGGAATTTCTGGCTGGGAGGGTGGGGAGGGGCTGGGATGGAATTCCCAGAGAAGCCGTGGCTGCCCCTGGATCCCTGGAATTGTCCAAGGCCAGGTTGGCCAGGGCTTGGAGCAGCCTGGGACAGTGGAAGGTGGAATGAGATGGGATTTAAGGTCCTTTCCAATCCAAACCACCCGGTGATTCTCTGATGATTCTGTGGAAATTATGGACATGCCTGAGCCTGGAAGGAGTTCTGGACTCTCCTCTGCAGCTGGCTGTCCACGCTGAAGCTCCTGTGTTGTTTCTTGCCCTGTTTTTTGCACCTATCACCCCAAAATGCTCAACTGCAAATCTTTCCCTTTGGAATGCCCTATGGAGAGCAGCCCCATGTCCCATCCCTGCTGCAGGAGAGATCAGGAGACAGGAGCTGGCCGGATTCTCCCACCCAGGGAATGCTGAAGGACACAATCAGCCATTATCCCAGCGAGGAGATCAGGGCTGGGATCTCACCACTTGCTGGGAGTTCCCTGAGCGCTCCCAGGATTATAATTAACACTGGGATTTGGTCCCCAGCACGTGACCTGAGCAGGACACAGCCCCACACCGCCCACCCACACCAGCAGCTTTCCTTCCTGCAAACAAGCTGGGAAATACCGCACTGGGAACTCGCCCCATCCAGGTGATTTTCAGGGCTGGATCCCACTAGCTCTGGCATTCCTGAATCCAGAGGCTGAGCACTTCTGGATTTAACCATCTTTTATGCTGAAGGTGTCCCGTCCCAAACCATTATCCAGCTGCAATTTATTTCTATTTATATTCTTGTAGTTACTTACACACCATATTTTTATATATATTTATATATATAAATATTGTGTATATATATTGATATATACTTATTTTTACAAAGCATCATTTTTAAAGCTTTATTTTTATTTATATATTTATATTTATTTATTTCAATCATATCATTGAATCCTAGAATGGTTTGGGTTGGATGGAACCCTGAAGTCCACCTTGTTCCACCCTCTGCCATGGGCAAGGACAGCTTCCACTATCCCAGGTTGCTCCAAGCCTCATCCAACCTGGCCTTGGATGCTTCCAGGCTAAAAATATATAGATTTAGGTATCTATGTGGATTTTAAATCTATAAAATTATATAAAATATATAGATTTTTATATATTTATATTTTATTTTATATATAAACTTTTTAAACTTTTAATTTCTGCATTTAGAGATACTTATTCTTGTATCATTTATCTATTTTCATTCCTTTTTATACAGAAGCTTTATCTAATTTCAGCCTTATTTTAACCCTGATTTATCATCACTCCACACACATCATCCCACTATAGCTGCCCCCACCACCTGCCCAACCTTTTGACCATTTCTAGCAATAAATACCCAGAGGCTGAGTGCAGCCAGCTCCACACATTCCCATTTATCCCAGCCAGCTTACCTCATGGAGCAGGAATCTGCTGGGACAACCGGGGTCACGAGCAGGGGACAAGAGGCAGCACAGCCTAAATCGAGGAGTTCCCCTGGTATTTTGGAGCAAGGTTGAAGCTCTGAGGTTTATTTATGGTGCATTAGCAACTGCTGGAGCCTCTCAGCTGGAAGCACTCAGGGAGGCCAGGAGAAGGCTCCGGGCCAGGCTCGGATTCTGGAAGCAATCCTGGAATCATCCCAGGGCTTGACCATCTGATATCAAACAGACTTTTTATAGCCCCTCAGTTGTTCCTGATGCGGGGATACAAAGGATCCAGGGCAAGTTTTGGGCAGCTGCTTCCAAGCTGTGCAGGGCACGGAGCAGGCAGCACATCCTCGGGATGTGGAGCATCCCGGCAGGAATTCTATGGATGAGCGGCAAATTCCTCCCGATCGAATTCCGATGGATGCGCCACAGATTCCTGGGCTTTACAAACCCACCAAGGCAGCTGAGGGAATGGCTTTAAACAGAAGGTTTAGATGGGATCTTGGGAAGGAATTCCTAGCTGGGAGGGGGGGGAGAGGCTGGGATGAAATTCCCAGAGAAGCTGTGGCTGTCCCTGGATCCCTGAGGTGTCCAAGGCCAGGATGGACGGGGCTTGGAGCAACCTGGGATAGTGGAAGGTGTCCTTGCCATGGCAGGGGTGGAGTAGGATGGGATTTGAGATCCCTTCCAACCCAAACCATTCTGGGATTCTACGGCAAGGAGACAGAATGGCCTGAGCCTGGCAGGAAGAGTTTTAGAGCTCAAAATATGATCAGAAAGGTGGCTTTGAATCTCCAAGAGAAATTTTCCCAAGGCTTGGATGAAGCCATTTTGCTGTCTGCAGCATCTTCTCTTCCACTTGCCTGCCTGGGCCTGCTCTCTCTGGCTGAAGGGAAGTCCTTGGCCTTTTTTTCCTGTGTAATCCCTCATTTCTCATCCAGCTCCTGCACAGCTCACCCAGCCCAGCTGTGCTCATTTATCTCCCACCCTGAGACAAACTCCAGAGCTGGGATTAAACCCTCTTCCTTCACAAAGCACCATCTGCACCCTGCAAACCGACTTTAAAAAAAAAAATCTTCCTTTACACGGAGTAAAATTCCCAATTTATGCTCTTTTGCACTACATCCACCAAGTAAATCTTGCAGCTGCTGCATTTTTATCCACCAAGGTGTGTTGTGATAGGGATCCCAGAAAGGTTTGGGTTGGAGGGGAATTTAAAGCTCATCCCATTCCAACTTTGCCATGGGCAGGGACACCTTCCACTATCCCAGGCTGCTCCAAGCCCTGTCCAACCTGGCCTTGGGCACTTCCAGGGATCCAGGGGCTCCCATTCCCACAAGAAATCAGATTTACGGTTTTCTTACATCACCCTCATATAGAACATGACATCATTGACTGGAAGAGCTGAGTAGGGACCAACTTCCCCCAAAACTGAAATTATGGGAAATCACACTACTCTCAGTATTCAGTTCTCATAAATACAGATGATAACACGAGATAAAGAGAAAATTTTGATGTAGAAAGAAAATTAATGTGGCAAAGAAGCTTCCAGCATCCAATTTCCTTCCCCATTTCTGGCTTCCCCAAAGGCCAGAGGGCTGGTTCACCTCCTTCATTCTTGAACATAAAAAGGCCATAAATTTACTTGCAGCACAGACAGCGTCAAGGGGAAATCCTCTCTTTAATGCTGATCCAGCCACCCTCCTTCAGGAAACGTGTCTTGAAGTGGGCTATCTCTGGGAAGTGGGATTTCTCTGCACTCCATCACTGCTCCCTCCAACCAATGACTCATAAAAATTACAGCCTTTGTGCATCACTCTGACGAGTCTTAGAAAAACGAGACCTCAAGCCTCATTCTTCTTCCATTTCAGACTGAAAAACCAAAAATAAAGGTTGTTGTTGGGTTTTTTTTTTTTTTTCCCTTGGAATGAGTGAATTCTCTGGAAGGTTTTTCACAGTGTAAGCTTACAGAATGAAGCATCCGACTTATCTGCGACATAAATTCTCTCGAGATAAAGTTCTGCAAAACAGACCAGAGGGGGGGGCGGGGAACCAAAACCAAACCCCACAAAAAGAAACTAAAGAAGGACTTACACAACTTGAGGAGTGCCTGGAGATAAGGCTGTGGTCATGCTGAGCACTGGGCAGTATCTGATGGAGCAAGTCCTCACCCCCCAGCACAGTTTACTGGGTTTGTACATTCAGTACATTTTATTATGGGTTCTTCAGATGCCCAGGAACTTAAATATTTATCTGGGCAAAAGCCAAGCTCTCCACTCACTGCCTGGGGCCCTGCAGCTCTCTCAGGACATCCCACAAAGCCTCTGGAGATGCCCAAGGAGTGCTATGGGTGTGGGATCAGCTGGGGCTGACCCTGGAAGAGGTTTTGCTGGAGCCTTCCCAAATTGTGGGTGGAAAATCCAAGTGCCTGTTGACTTACGGATTTGTCAAGGGAGCAGTGACGTGCAAAACCACCCCAAAAATGGGGTCGGCGGGGTTTGGAGGGGTGTAAATGTTTGTGCCAGTGGTTCTCAGAGCTGAAATTGGGCGCCACCAGCCCAGAGAGACCCAGGAGGAGAGGGAAAAGGAGGAGGAGGAGGATGCAGGCAGTGGTGATGGAGCCAAGCATTACTGCAAGGCCAATAAAAAGAGCCATTGCAGAGGCAGAGTCAACAAACACTTGAATGTTTGGACGTTTTTTTTTCCGTAAGTGGGACGAAATCCCCAGGCTCCCGTTATCCGGATGCCTCTTGGAGCACAGGCAGCCCCACAAGCCTTGCCCCTGAAGTGGCTGAACTGCAGCTCCAGTCCAATTAAACTCCATTAATTTAATCCCACAAACAAAGAGGAAAAAACAAGCCCCTTACACCCTTCCCTCTGCATCGGCCCATAAAGAGCAATCCAACTAATTCCAAGGAAGGCGGCAGCACGTCGTAATGTCTTCAGGATGGAATTCTATTTAAAGGGTCTCAGTCAACAGCAGAGTAAGGATGAAAAAATTCACTGACTCACACGGTGACATAAAACCTGATGCTCCTCCACACGCAGGACACAGCTGGGGTGGCGACAGGGGGAGAGAGTGGAGAGGAATTTTTTTTTTTTTTTTTTTTTTCCCTCCATCTCAGACACTTTGTAATTAAATCTGGCTATTTCCCTGACCCCAGTTCCTGGGGCTGGTCTGGATCCTGCACGACAGCTGAGCACGGGCAGGCAATAAAAGGGGAAAACGCCGCAGTTGGCAGCCCAACACTTGGGCCCTGCAGTTGAAAAAGCTGAGGACGTTGCAATTTGGCCGCCTCTCGAAATGGGAAGATTTCCTTCCACACCCATTCCCTGGACATATTTAGAAATAGCTGTGCCACTGCCAAACCTCTCTGCTCGTGGCAGGGAAAGGCAGCAAATCCCTCCTCGGTGTTTTCACCGCCTCCGTCTCCCCGTGAACGTCACCCCCCAGCATCCTCCTGATGCTCCTGAGCAACCACAGCCTGCATCCCGACATCCCAGAGCCATTTAAGTTGGAGAAGACATCCAGGATCATCAAGTCCAACCTGTGATTCATCCCCACCTTGTCACCCAGCCCAGAGCACTGAGTGCCATGTCCAGTCCTTCCCTGCAAAACTCCAGGGATGGGGAATCCAAACCTCCCTGGGCAGCCCCTTCCAAAGCCTGACCACCCTTTCCATGAAGAAATTCCTCCTGAATGCTGGTGTTGCTCCCCACATTCCCCCTGAGATGCTCATGTGCATCTAGCAGGACTCCATGATTTTAAGGAAAACGCTCCTTTATTTACCAGCAGGGTGTGAAAAAAAGAAAAGAAAGTTTGGGAGGTTTGCGGTGGCCAGGGATGGCGGAATTCTTGTCCTGTGCAGGGCCAGGAGTTGGACTTGATGATCCTTGTGGGTCCCTTCCCATCAGGATTTTCTATGATTCCACAAACTCCAGAGAGCTTTTGCCTCCTGGAAAGCAACTGGGCCAGGGATGCAGCTCCACGTGCCTGCTGTCACAGAGCCCTGGGAACGCCGCACATCCTCCACCAAAGGGTTTCAGTTTTGCAAAAAAAACCCCAAAAACCCAACAAAACCAACAAAAACAAACAAAAAAAAACCCACAAGAAAAAACCTAAAAAACAACAAACAAAGTGGCTTTTTATAGAAGTCTTTTTGGCAAGGGAGGGCGTGGAAATATTGCAAATACTTCAGGAGTCAGAGGACGTTCTGTCCTGGAGCAGGGAGCGTTTGGAAAGGGAAAAAGAAAAAAAAAAAAAGAAGGTAGGGTCACATTCGGTGTCGCTTTCCCTGGGCTGGGCTGGGCTGGGCTGGCATCCTGCCACTCCCAAATGCCACTGTCACCAAATGCCACTGCCACCTTGGCTCAGGTTGCATTTGGTGGCTGGAGGCCAGGGCAGGGAAGGCTGGCTGTCACCTTGCCATCACTCCATGAGTCTCAGGAACCTCCTTATTTTTGGGACGATGGGAAGCAGCCCATCACTCTCATGGGACTGTCTGCATCCTCAGCTCCATGAGCTCCTCAGGATCAGATCACCCTCACCCTGTGCAATAAGGGCGATAGGGACTGGGAAAGGATGGAATGTGGGCATGGAAATTGGAACAGCTGGGCACAGGATGCTCCCCAGACTGGGTTTTCCAAAACAGGTGACTAATTCACAGGGATTAGCAGGCAGGAGCTGGGTGTGAGGCTCCACCAGGCTCTGGGGAATAAAAAGAGCCTGAAGGGAATTTCTCTGTCTTACACAGCCTCAGGGTGGGTAGGGAGGTATTGGTCATGAATTTTGGAGTGTTTCCTCTCAGAGCTGCCTCCTCCCAGCTCTGGCACTGAGTTGTCCTCTCTGTGCACCCATGAACATCAACCAGGATTTTCCCTGCTCCTCTTCTCAGGCTGGAGAGCAGCAGAGGTCCCAAATCTTCACAGCCAGGAGAAGAGGAGAAGGAGAGGAGCTTTTCTGCTGTCACAGCATCTCCCCTCACTCTGCAGCTCCAACATAAGTCATGTCCCCAGGAGAAGGAGCATTGCTGGGGCAGGAAACGCCGAGGCCTGGGAAAAAAACTCTCACGCTTGCATCTTGCTGTTTGCTTTTCCTGTCCCACGTGCCCGCAGAGCAACAGCAGAGCCTGCCTGGAGTCCCTCGGAGCTCTTGGGATACGGGGAAAAAAATACAGGCAGAATGCTGGGAGGAAGCAGCTGCAAGGCATCCACTGGGCTGGAATCAAGTGAAGCCATCCCAGAATCCCAGAATGGTTTGGGTTGGAAGAGACCTTAAAGATCATCCATTCCCTGCCACGGGCAAGGACTTTCCACTATCCCAGGGTGCCCTGTCCAGCCTGTCCTTGGGCACTTCCAGGGATGCAGGGGCAGTCACAGCTTCTCTGGGCAACTTGTGTCTCACTGCCCTCAGAGCCAAGAATTCCCTCCTATTCATGTAGGAAAAGAGGATTTTTCCATTCGTTGTTACGTCAGATGGTGTGTGAGCATCTCTTACCTCCCCAAATCCCACTTTCAATGAGGATATTCCCACTCACACCAGTAAACTGCTGAATGCAGCCCCATCAAATTGCACTTGGACATTCGATGGGCCGTTTTCTGGGTGGAATCATCTCCCAGTGGGATGATGAGAGCAGGGGAACAACATCCCATCCCAACGCCCGTGCCCTGCTGCCAGCCAGGCGGGAAGCACAAATCCGGGTCGCTCCAGGAAAAAAAAAAAAACAAAACAACAAAACCCAAACCAAAGTGAAGTTTTACTTTCTCTTTCTCTGGTCTTTAATTGCAGATCAAAGCTGGCCCTTCAGGCTGGAGCTGCCTGCCAGCAGCTGCTCCCGGGCAGGATTCCAGGCCACCCTTCGGATGAGGGCTGCCCATCCCGTGCACTGCCCGCTCCTCTCCTCCTGCCTGCCGGCCTCAACTTGTGCCTTTAACCCTCCTGAGTGGCTGCTGTGGGAATCGAGGGGCTGCAATCCAGCCACTGGGAATGAGATCGCGTTTTTTTCCTGCTTCACACGACCTCCAGGAAAGTGAGGGGTGTGCGAGTGGCTCCGGCATCTTCCCACAGGCACCTCCTGGGAGCCCCGGGGAGCTGCCCTTTGGAAAAACTCCCCTCTGCACAAGAACAGAGACTTCTCTTCAAAAATCAACCCCGCTCTGCAAGGGTCACACCTCTGGGTGACAATTTAAAGGGAACAGAAGCAAAGGACAGCCCTAAATAATCCATCCACGGGTGTTCCTGCCTGTGTAATGAGGGTTTTATAAATGCAGCCAGCCAGAGTCCTGAGAACATCAGGAATTACTCCAATTACTCATTAATGATGCTTTGTCCTGGAGTTACTGAGGTGTGTGATTAAATGATCCAGGGCAATGACAGCAAAGAGGGACAGCTGAAATATGAGCAACTCCCAGGCACAGTTCTGTCCTAACTTCCCTGGAGCCCAGAAATCAAGGGATTTGTGGAGACAAGAACTATGCTGGGATCACTTTTCCCTTCCACCTTGGAATACCTGCTCAGTCTTCCTTGGAGAGACAATCAGCTTGATTAACATGGGATATGAGAGCTCTCTGCAGCCACGCTGTGCAGGGACGCTGAGGAGGGCAAGGAAAGGTAACGGAGAAAAATGGGGCAGGATAAACACAACTGGGAGGGGAAAAGGAGAATCACAGAATCACAAAATCACAGACTAGTCTGGGTTGGAAGGGACCTTAAAGATCATCTCATTCCAACCCCCTGCCATAGGCAAGGACACCTTCCACTGTCCCAAGTTGCTCCAAGCCCTGTCCAGCCTGGCCTTGGACACTTCCAGGGATCCAGGGGCGGCCACAGCTTCTCTGGGCCACCCTCACAGCCACGATTTTATTCCTAATATGCAATATACGTATTTATATGTTTTTTTGTATTAATGTATAATATAGGCTTTTATATCATATATACTAAGTATATAAAGGTTAAAATACATTAAATATGAATAGTGGTATTTTGATACCTACAGCAGCATTTTAACTCTCATATAGAATGTATTTGTACATAATTTGTATTTACAGCTCTGTGGTCCTGGGAAGAGCATCCCAGCCCCTCCAACTCCAGCACTTCTGCATCCCCACATCCCAATCCCTCTTCCCTCAAGCTGATGCCAAGCTCTTGCATCATCTTCCCAGTAGCTCTGCTGAACATGCGGCTCCCAGGAAACACAACTGGGAGGGCTAAACAACTTAATCACTTAATGCAGTTTGTGTCTGTCCCCGAACAGCTCAGGCTGCTGAGAGTCACTCAAAGAAAGGAAAGGGAAATTTCCAGTAAAAGCCCAGCTTTCCCCCAAATCAGGAACTTCAGTACTTCAGATGCTGCAGAAGGGAAGTCAGCAGCACCCTTGATGGATGTGTCCTTGCTCCAACCTCTGCTATCCCGGAGGCTTTCCCCCCCCCCAAACCTGTAAATACCAGGATAATTCTGCTGGTTTGGTCATAAACACCCCAAAAGCTCTGCAGTTGGAAGAAAAGGCTGCTTCAGGCCCATGAAAAGTTCTGACAGCATCAGTGACAGATCTCCTGTCCCGTGATGAACCATATCAGAACTTCCTGACATGAGTCACTGCTGGAGAGATTCATCAGCGTCCAAGCCTTGGGACCTCCCTGTCTAGCACGACATCCCAAATGCCAGCGGGACACGGGGGTGGGGGAAGCAAAATCCACTCGGAAATAATGCTGGCTAAGCCTCTTCTATTTTAAGGAGAAATTGCCCAATATTTACGTTTTTTTTTTTTTTTAAAAAAAAAACAACCCAACAAAACAGGAAAGGAACAGCAAAGATCTGTAACCAGCTAAAAATACCAACCAAACCACGGATGCGCCGGACACGGCACGTAGGGATGAGCTCTTCCTGCCTCCCCAAACAACTGGGTCAGCCAAGAGTAACCTCAGCTGCCTTCTGAGAGCAGCAATGGATTTGCTACAAGCTGAGGATGGGTTGCAGGTTCTTTTGGGAGGGGAGAATTCCAATATGGAGCGCTTCCTGGAGTTCCTCGGGGTGGAGTTGCCATCTCCTCGTTGGGTTCTTTTTTTTTTTTTTCGGTGGGCAGGAAGAAACACAGGGTTTGGGGATGAGGAATTTGTGAAGATGGGTAAAAATTTATGCCTGGTAGGGAATGATCCCTTCTTTCTCCTGGGCTTCTCCTCTACCAGGAAATGAAGGTGAAGAGGAGACAGCAAGACGTGGTTCCTTCCTTCCACCAGACAGTTTTACAGGGGAGCATCACCACTTAAATCTCTAATGTGATTTTCTACTGAAAGAGAACCCACAGGGCTGGCAGATTTCCCATTTCAGGGTTCGCTTTTCATCCAGCACTTAAATTTGCAGGGGGGAAAAAAATAAAAATCACAACCCAACACCAGCAGCCTGAACATCAAGCAGGGCTGGTAACGCCTCGCCTGTGACAAACCCAACAACAGCGCTGCTATGGAAGAGAATTCACCAGAAAAAGCGTTTTTTCATCACTTTTTGGCTCAGTTGGTGCTGTTATTTAAGTATTTACACACAAAAGAGCAGATCTGGAAGGGAAAAAGAATGAACATATCTGGGCTGTTTGATGTCCAAGTGACTCCCGGGTGCTCAAAGCCAGAAAGCACCGAGGATTTATCAAAGCGACTCCTGGGTGCTCAAAGCCGGAAAAAAACCACGGATTTATCAAATTTACAAGACAAACACGCGCACCAGAGGAGAGGTAGGAGGCAAACCAAGCAGGAAGCTCCCCAGGGGGGTGGTTTTTCAGCACTTACTGAAGGTTTTGCAGATGTCAGAAACAGCCTTGAAGACCCTGTCGGAGAAGTTGACTTTGACCTTGACGTACTTCATGTTGGGCAGCTGCAGGCGCAGCAGCTTGTGCTGAGGGGTGAACTGGAGCTTGGCATCCGCCTGGATCCCGTATTTATCCAACGTCCAGTGAGTTTTAAGGAGCCAAGTCTTCTTCTTTTCCCACCACAGCGCGTGATCCGACCAGTCCTTCTTGACATCTACAACAGAGAACCCATTTTTTTCCCCCGGTTAAAAGCGGGACCAGAACAAGCCTTCAAAAGGAGGACAAAAGAAGTTTTAAAATGTGCTTAAAACTGAGAAGGAACTATGGATCCAAAAAAAAAAAAATTCCAACAACTCTTTCTGGATACAAGTAACTGCTTGTTTTCAGTACTTGTTTTGATGGGATATAAAAGCAGGGAAGAGCCAAAGGGGAATGAGGATGAGACACAACTGTCCGTGGATCACCAGCCTTGCAATGATCCCGCCTGGAACATGAAGCCAAGGGGTCATGAGAGACCCAAACACCTCCCCCAGCAGGGATTTTGCACAGTTTTTGGGGTCAACTATCAATTATTGGGGTTTTCTCCACCATTCAGGATACCTGTGCTATCCAAAGGTGAGCCCAACCACCTCAGCACACATGGAGAACAGAACCAGGAGAAGGTTTGCGAGGAGAATTCCACAAGACTTCCAGTTTCTACAAAAAAACCCTGAAAATTCCCAACTGAAACTAAAAGTTACTTCCTAAAGGACTAAGAAAACTCAAGAGCCACATCTCCTTCCATGGGGTCCTTGGAGGTCACCTCCAGGTTGGGAAGCTTTTGGGGAACCGAAACATGGTGATAACTCCAAAAGACAAACCCTGTGCAACATCTTCCCTAACACCTGGAATATTTTTCACTAACACCTGGCCCTGCCATTCCTGCAGAACATCTTCCACACTGACAAGCAGTAACAGTGCCATGTCCTTCCACCACACAGGGAAAAGAGAATGGAATGATACATAATGTAATAATATAGTTAGTAATAGAATAATTCAGTTTTCAGCTGCAGATCCCCCCACCCCTCCCCGTGATCCTGGATTTCCAGCAGGAAACACCAGTTTAACCCAAATTAAAACCATGAGCTGACATTTATTCCAACAGCTCCTGTCTCCATCCTTTAGCACTGCAGGGCACCAGCCAGAAAGGCAGGAGCAATTCCAGAGAACTGGAGAATTTCCAGGATTAGGTAAAGCCCCAGCAGACACAATGCCAAAGGGACTGAAAGTCCCAAGGAACACACTCCAGCACCAACATCATGCTGGGATTCCAGATGTCCTGTACAGGAATTGGACTGGATGATCCTGGTGGTTCCTCCCAGCTCAGGATATTCCATGATCCTGTGATAGTGAGGATTATCCCCATGAGCCACATCTGAATTCAGCTCAGATGAGAACAACATGACAAATGAACTTTTTGTCTGCCCCTATCTCAAACCAGGATCTCGAGCTCGGGGTTACTGAGAAAACCCAGCAGGAGCCGGATTTTTCCTTTGAACTCCTGATTCAACAGCACAGTCAGGACTGCAGAAAGTGGAAACGTTCAGCTGGACTTTTCAACAGCTTTGTACAATCAAATTAAACAAAACCAAATATAGAAAAGCATGCAAACTTGCACAAGGCCTCGTCTACCCGGAAAAAAAATCCAAGAAATCATTACAATGGACTCTGGTAATGAAGTCCAACTTCTGCCCTACTGAAAGCTGAACGAGTTGGCACCAGAAATCAGGGGGAGGAAAAAAAAAACAAAACCAAAGGCATTTGGAATCAGTAACATTTATGCCTAACAGAAAGGGATTTGGGTTTACACTGCAGCTTAACCATTCAGGCCACGGTACAAAAACAAGTCTCTGGGCCTGAGAGTAATTAACACTTTCAATTAACAGTGAGATGCTGGTTCTAGCAGGAAGGGGAAGGTCTGTGCCTGTCCCATGGGGTAGTTATATATAAAAGAGGCTGGCAAATGTTTAGCAGCTGCTTTGTGGGGTTGAGTTTTACACGCTGACAAGAGCCTTGGGTGCTTTGCGAGGGATCCAGGATTGCTTGGAGCAATCCCTGCAGGCCAGGGAATGCCAGCGGCCTGGTTAAATCTGATCAAAGGTTTACAAACCTTCACCAGAGTCCAAATTCATGAGTTACTGATTTGTTGGGGTTACAGCTTCACAATGAGGCCGAATATTTCAGCCCAGGCTCTTCCCATCTACTACCATCAGTCACTGGCCACTTCACGTTATACAAGCCATCACATTAATCAACTTATTTGCATTTATCGATTATTATTATCAATTTATCAGATGGCCGTTCATTTATCAGAGCTCAGGTAAGCCTCCAAGCACAAATTCACCTCGAAGATCCCAGACCTGGAATTTAGAAGTTTACTACAGGTTGCAAATCTCAGTGATGTTTGCAGATCCAGCAGCTCCTTTGAGCTGCTGAATGTGATGGACACGGAGCTGCTGGAGCGAGTCCAGAGGAGAGTCACCAAGATGGTCAGAGGGATGGAGCACCTCTGCTGTGAGGAAAAGCTGGGAGAATTGGGATTGTTCAGCCTGGAGAAGAGAAGCTTCAGGGAGACCAAACTGCGACCTTCCAGTACCTGAGGAAGATGGGGAGAGACTATTGACAAAGGATGGAGTGACAGGACAAGGATGAATGGCTTCCCACTGCCAGAGGGCAAGGCTAGATGGGATATTGGGAAGAAATTCTTCCCTGTGAGGGTGGGGAGGCGCTGGCACAGGTTCCCCAGAGAAGTTCTGGCTGCCCCTGGATTCCTGGAAGTGTCCAAGGCCAGGCTGGATGGGGCTTGGAGCAGCCTGGAATAGTGGAAGTTGTCCCTGCACATAAGGGTGGGACTGGATACGCTTTGAGCTCTCTTCCAGCCCAAACCCTTCCAGGATGAGCTGGAGACAAGAAATCACTGTCACCCTTCCAGGCAAGGAATCCCCCAGGTGAAGGCAGCAGGGATGTGGAAGCTGGAGCTGTCAGCATCAGCTGGGGCGTGGGCTGGGCTCAGGGAGTTCCAGCAGCCCAACCCCAGCAGCAACACCCTCGGGAAAGGGAAGCACGGCGCTTCCTTCCCGGCCTTCTCCTGGCTTCCCCCACCTCTCCCTGCAGCCTGAACCCAAAGCCCTGGAGCCTGGGAAGGCTGGAAAACCCAGCTGTGATTTTTTTTTTTTTTTTTCCTTTTCCAGGCAGAACCTGGTGTTGCATTTGCCTCCCAGAACTGTGCCAAGAGGCAGAGACGTGCACGAGGGACGCTCAGGATGTTTTATACAGCAAAACCCATGGAGCCGTTCCCCTTGGAAAGCCATTCAGACAGTCCTGGGAATGCAAGAGGCACTTTAAATCCCACAAATGGCTGCAGAGACCTCTGTGAGGACAGAGCAGCGAGAGAAGGAGGGAAGGGTTGCTCTAAAAAGTGTTTTAAACCTGAAACATCCTCAGCTTTCCATCCACGCCGGCGCCTGGCCGCAGTCATATCCCGCCAGCTCGTCCAGCACGAATTACAATTGCAGATTTTAATTCCCACAGCCACCACTCAATTCCCATCTAGAATCCAAGCAGCAGAAAGTCTGAATTGAGATGCACACGGGGTGTGTTTTAATTCTGGGCTTGCTGCGACACAGAGACCCACGACACAATCAGCATTCAGGCAGCAAGGCCGAATCTGGGTGAAGGGCAAAGAAAATCATGGCAGCCCTGCCTGATAGCCCATTTATCCCATTTATCCCATTTATCCCAGGACTTGGCTGCTCCCAAACGCTCTCCCTCTGCCAATCCATGGTTTTTTCAAGCCCCTTTCCTGCTGCAGCAGCTATTGAAGCTCCTTCCTGCAGAAGCTCTGCCGTCACTTGGCAGCTTCTCCAGGCCAGCTTAGGACTTACAAGGAGTAGGAAACAAGTCTCCAGTGCTGTGTAAACACAGTATTTTTCCTTGTTATTTTGGGATATCCCCTGTTGCAGATGGGCTCTCCTTCCCTGCACTGCTCAGGACAACAGAACCCTGATACGACCAAATAAATCTATTTTTTTTCCCCTTTCCCAGGGCATGGCGAATCCCACTGGATGGGTATTTGGAAGGCAGGGGTGGTTCTCACCTCTGGGAGAGGCTTTCCTTTTTATTTAGGGAAATTTAGAGGCTTTCCTTTTTATTTATTTGTATTATAGGGGTGGCACCAGATTCCCTTTCACAGCCACATCCAGGATTAAATCCATAGGGAAGCCAAGACCCGGCAAATGCCGGCATCACCTTAACACAGGGAGTTAAGAATAAATAATTAAAAGGCTCCTGCATAAGCTTGAGGAGGTACAGTGGGAATTCTGCAAGCCTGCCTGGATTGGATCATGGATTTTTGGTGGGTTTTGGGAAGCAGAGGGTTTGCAGCCGACGCTGTTTTCCCTGGAATTCTCTCCACCTTTGCAGAGGTAGCGGAAGCAGCTGGAGCAGAGGCTGCAGCTCATTCCTTAATTATAAATGATGGCTTTTAGAGCAATGGATTCAAGCCTTCAGCATTCCCACAGGAACAATCCAAGAGGACCATCCCTCTCTGGAGCAAAAGATGCCAGAGCCAAAGCCCACTAAGGGGTTTTCCACAGGAGCAGAATTAGCTCCACATTTCCCTGGCTCTCTCCCAGGGGTGGGTTTAATCAGGATTATCCCTGCTCTGGTCCAGGGACACTTGGGAAGCTGATGTGGCAAAATGCCTTTCCATTATCTCAAATTTATATATATAAAAATATTAAAAAATTTACAAATATATATGTTTAAACAGTATAATAAATATATATATTTAAAAACATATAAAATATGTAAGATATATTATGCAAATAAACATTCACATAAACATTTACCCCACATATATATGCATATACAAAATAAAGACAAAACCAAATTATACACATATATAATTATAGATAAACACACAAAATAACTGCATATAAAATATATCCACACATACACACACACACATATATATATATAAATATATAAATGCCACACAAACAAACAAACATATATATATATATATATCTCCAAGATAGAGTGCAGAGGCAAACCAACTCACAGGCCAAGCATTTCCTCCTGCAAAAAGTCATTTTTTTTGTATTTGACAACCTACACAAAAGCAACCCCAAGTTTTCCACCTTTCCACTGAGTTTGGTGCAGATGGGCTGGAACTCCTCGAGGGTTTTTATATGAAAAATTAAAATAAAAGTGGTCACTTTTTTTTTTTTTAATTTTAAAATTAATATGCACTTCACACTGAACTGAAAAAATACAGATGTGGACAAAAAGCACTGAGTGCTGGCAGCTGATTAAAGCAC